>NW_026137757.1:1392832-2089248 GCF_019393585.1 Leptopilina boulardi | reverse complement strand
ATTTTTTGCGTACCTGAAGCATGCTGTCAGTAAATATTTCAATTGATAACAAATAGTTATTAATTTTCATTGATACACTGAAAAAAAATTCTGGTTAGGCTATATTTAACATTACTTTCTCGTTAAGTTAACCAGAATTCTAGTTGCATTAACTAGAATTCTTGTCAAAATAACCAGAATTCTGGTTAACCTAACCAGAATCAAAATGTTAAATATACCCTAACCAGAATTCTTGTAATTCTAACTAGAATTTTTTTCAGTGTAGTCAAAAACCGTTAAATTCATAAATCTAACATCTGTAATTATTATTGTTTCTTAAGAATTTATATATAATTCTTGAATTAATACTTTTTTTCTCTCCTTTCGTGGATATGTTTATTCAATAAACATTTAAAAATAACATGTCTTGTTAAAAAATTGCTTGTGACTCTAAACTTACTTTAGTTTTCATCTTATATGAAATGTTATTTTTTGGGAACCTAAAGTATGATGTTGGTCAATATGTCAATTCATGACAAATTGTCATTATATATTTTTTTTAATTTTTAAAAGAAATTCAGTGACATTTTAGTTTAGTTAATAATTAAATTAAACAATTATTAATGCGCAGTAGTTTATTATAACTTTTACATCTATGCAGTTGATTTTAACCGACTATTCCCGCTAGGGTTGTATATCTTACATCATAATATATATCATCTGGTGTGAAAAAATAGTTAAATATTAATAAATAATATTTATTATTATAGTTTAACATGTGGCTTATATCCAATGGGAAAAATACCATTAGCGTATTAATGGCCCTATAATCGTGATAATTTTTTTAAGCCACAAAATATTTTTTTAACAGAGAAAATTTAAAAATAATTAAGTTTCTCATCGTGATCTTATTTTTGTGCTACGAATAATTTTTTTGTTACATTTTAGGAGAAAAAAAAGTAAATAATAATTACGTTATTTAATTAATTAATTTATTTACACAGAAAATTTGACTAAAAATTATTTTTTCATTGTAATATTTTTTGGGCTACGAATAATTTGTTTACAAAGAAAATTTTTTTTGTGCTACGTATAAATTTTTTGTTAAATTTTCGAAGTAAAAAAAATTAAGCCGCTAATAATTACGTCTTTTAGTTAATTAATTTTTTTACAGAGAAAATTTGACAAAAATTTACTTTCTTATCGTGATATTTTTTTGAGCTGGAAACTGGTTACTCAGGGGATTTTGAGGTCGCTGATTACGAAAATGAAGTTAGATTTTTAAAATTCAAAATGGCGGACGAATTTGTTAAAAATTCATTGAATTCGCTTGAAACATGTTACTCGGGGGTATTTGGGGTCGCTGATCAGGAAACTGAAATTAGATTTTTAAAATACAGAACGGCGGATCCAATATAATTATTTTGTAGCCTTTAAAAAGGCTGATTCATATAATTTATTAACTGTCGGTTTGATTTCACACGCTTGAATTTACTTTGAAATGTCTCCAGTTTTAGTAATCGTTAATTGTTTTAGTAATTCGTATCTTCGCTCACCTTAACCTCACCTGGACTTAAAGTATGTCGGTCAGTGTGTTGATTGATAACAAATAATGATTGTATATTTTTTGAATGATTTATCAATGAGATTCATTGACATTTTAGATCACTCATATTCATGTATTTAACATTTAAATATACAAATGCTTTTTAAATAATTGTTTGTGATTTTAAAGGTGCTTCACTTTCACTCTGAAATTGAAGTGTTATAAATTGCGTATACTTAACTCTTTAGTAAAGTTGTTATTTTCGATTAATACTATTGCGTATAAATTAGTTGCTTATTATTCTACTATGCATGTTCTATATATGGGGCTTTCTACTGCAAATTTTAAGTCAAATTTTTTTTCTGAAATGGTTTTGCGCATATATTTGCCGCACTACGTAAAATACACATCAGTTTAAAGTAAATAGTACTTTTTTGCACAATTTAATAACATTTTTCTCTGCTTCGTTATATTTTCAATACCTTTTTAGGTCTTTTTGTCGTTAATAACAACTGCACATTATTTAGTAGAAAATGTAACTACGGCGCATGTATTTGATTATTCTAAGTTAAAAAGTATCTATTTAACGTGAATAATACTTTTGGGCATAATTTATTAACATTTTACTGTACTTCGCATCTATAGTTACTATTTAAGTGTTAACTAAAAATGATTTAGCCGATTAATACTACTGCCCATGATTTTATTGATAATAATTGTATTGCGCATATTTTTAATACCTGTTTAGGTCACTTTGTCGATATTAACAACTGCGCATGATTTTGTTGAGAATGTAACCTCTGCGCATGTACTTTCCTATTCGAAGTTGAAAAGAATCTATTAAACGTGAATAACACTTTTGCGCATAATTTATTAACATTTTACCCTACTGCGCATCTATAGTTACTATTTAAGTGTTTGGTACAAATGATTTGGTCGATTAATACTACTGCGCATAACTTTATTGATAATATTTGTACTGCGCATATTTTTGAAATCTGCTTCGGTCATATTGTAGACATTAACAACTGCGCATGATTTGGTTGAAAATGTAACCTCTGCGCATGTATTTTTCTATTCTAAGTTGAAAAGAATCTATTTGCCGTGAATAATACTTTTGCGCATATTTTATTAACATTTTACTCTACTGCGCATCTATAGTTACTATTTAAGTGTTTGGTACAAATGATTTGGTCGATAATTACTACTGCGCATAATTTTATTGATAATATTTGTACTGCGCATATTTTTGATATCTGCGTCGGTCATTTTGTCGAAATTAACAACTGCGCATGATTTAGTTGAAAATGTAACCTCTGCGCATGTATAAGTTGAAAAGAATCTATTGAACGTGAATAACACTTTTGCGCATATTTTATTAACATTTAACTCTACTGCGCATCTATAGTTACTACTTAAGTGTTTGGTACAAATGATTTGGTCGATAATTACTACTGCGCATAATTTTATTGATAATATTTGTACTGCGCATATTTTTGATATCTGCTTCGGTCATTTTGTCGAAATTAGCAACTGCGCATGATTTAGTTGAGAATGTAACCTCTGCGCATGTATTTTCCAATTCTAAGTTGAAAAGAATCTATTTAACGTGAATAACACTTTTGCGCATAATTTATTAACATTTTACTCTACTGCGCATCTATAGTTACTATTTAAGTGTTTGGTACAAATGATTTGGTCGATTAATACTACTGCGCATAACTTTATTGATAATATTTGTACTGCGCATATTTTTGATATCTGCTTCGGTCATTTTGTCGACATTAACAACTGCGCATGATTTAGTTGAAAATGTAACCTCTGCGCATGTATTTTTCTATTCTAAGTTGAAAAGAATCTATTTGCCGTGAATAATACTTTTGCGCATATTTCATTAACATTTTACTCTACTGCGCATCTATAGTTACTATTTAAGTGTTTGGTACCAATGAATTGTCCGATTAAAACTACTGCGCATAATTTTATTGATAATATTTGTACTGCGCATATTTTTGATATCTGCGTCGGTCATTTTGTCGAAATTAACAACTGCGCATGATTTAGTTGAAAATGTAACCTCTGCGCATGTATAAGTTGAAAAGAATCTATTGAACGTGAATAACACTTTTGCGCATATTTTATTAACATTTAACTCTACTGCGCATCTATAGTTACTACTTAAGTGTTTGGTACAAATGATTTGGTCGATAATTACTACTGCGCATAATTTTATTGATAATATTTGTACTGCGCATATTTTTGATATCTGCTTCGGTCATTTTGTCGAAATTAGCAACTGCGCATGATTTAGTTGAGAATGTAACCTCTGCGCATGTATTTTCCAATTCTAAGTTGAAAAGAATCTATTTAACGTGAATAACACTTTTGCGCATAATTTATTAACATTTTACTCTACTGCGCATCTATAGTTACTATTTAAGTGTTTGGTACAAATGATTTGGTCGATTAATACTACTGCGCATAACTTTATTGATAATATTTGTACTGCGCATATTTTTGATATCTGCTTCGGTCATTTTGTCGACATTAACAACTGCGCATGATTTAGTTGAAAATGTAACCTCTGCGCATGTATTTTTCTATTCTAAGTTGAAAAGAATCTATTTGCCGTGAATAATACTTTTGCGCATATTTCATTAACATTTTACTCTACTGCGCATCTATAGTTACTATTTAAGTGTTTGGTACCAATGAATTGTCCGATTAAAACTACTGCGCATAATTTTACTGATAATAATTGTACTGCGCATATTTTTTATATCTGCTTAAGTCATTTTGTCGATATTAACAACTGCGCATGATTTAGTTGAAAATGTAACCTCTGCGCATGTATTTTTCTATTCTAAGTTGAAAAGAATCTATTTGCCGTGAATAATACTTTTGCGCATATTTCATTAACATTTTACTCTACTGCGCATCTGTTGTTGCTATTTACCTATTTAGTACTGATGTTTTTGTTGTTTAACACTACTGCGCATAAATTGGTTAATAATAATTCTACTGCGCATACTTAGAATGTTTAACCATATAATTAAACACCTTGATGCAAGAACTAGCCATAGTGCGTTTAATTTTAACGGGCACTGGCTTGTTATTACATCAACGTTCTCTATTGTTCTTTGGTGTTAGTGGAAACATACATTTGTAAAACTCTTTTATATACTCATTATTTATGAAAAGCATATTTTGGGGTCGTCATGTGAACATCGAAATTGGCACTTAAACCGACATCTACCTGCCATCTCTTAGTTATTTACGAACTACAATGTCCCCAAATTATACATTTTTATTTAAAATTTTGAAAATGTCCCCAAACCATGCGTTGCGTCTGTAGTTAGTTTGGGGACGTCCCCAAACTAACAAAAAGTCCCCAAAACATGCGTTTCTTTCATGAAATGTCCCCATATCATGCGTTCGACATATATATATATATATATATGTATATATATCACGTAATTATCAACCCCATTCATGTTATAAAAAGTGCTGTTTTCAGAAAGTGTTGAAACAAGTTTTTCGACTATTGCCAATTTGTGATTTCGAAATAAGGATGAGAAAAGTTATTGCGTCAACATTTCCTTTTTGTTGAATGGTCTTTTATTTTAAAAAAAAAAGCATTTCGCAAGTTCTTTCAAAAATACAGGTTCAGCATTATTAATTAGTCCAAATTATTATTAATTAATTCCTGATAAAATCATTGCAATTTTATTCCAGAAATAGTATTAAATTTTTATGAATATTAAATTATAACGGTAAGAATCTAGCATACGGTTCGACAAATGCAGTTGCATTGTGTTCGCGTTGGTTTTACTACATTCATAGAGTATTATCCCTTTCCTATTATTCCCTATTGATTCGAATCATTCATTACAATAGAATCATTTAAAAAATGATGAATTAAAAGAGATTTAAAAGAATGCTCATAAATTAGCTTGATAATAGAAGCTTCAAGACTCTTATTGCGTCAATGACCAAATATGAGTTTGTTGAAGGAAATAAGAAACGTCAACGTTTCTGTAAAAATATTACTTATAAAAGTCAAGTTGCCAATCCAACCTGGTAACTAAAATGATGAGCTAAGCTCTGTTGCACTGTAACAGAGTTCAATAGCATTAAAGAAATTCTGGGATTCATCAGAAATGATTGAGAAATTATAATTCATTTCTTCATTTTTCGATTCCACCTCTTCCAATTTTACCACACCCCGACCTCAATTGTTTGTATTAAAACTTGTGTGAACCGATGACATTTTGCTTCTTCGCGGTAGTTCTTCGTGCTAATCGGTTCATCGCGAAGTCGACCGTCTGTGAGATTCGGCCGATTCAAAAGGGTTCGCCACGGGCAACTAGATTTGGGCAGACGTTAAATATAAGAGATGATTACCTTAATTATCTCTGATACCGATTTAAGAAATTCCTTTTACTTAATTCAAATTCAAATTGTTATTATTTTACCAGGAATTTCCGTGTCTTTTATGATCGAGGTGTTTTCGTTAACGCGTAACTATATTCGAATATTTCACATAAAGGTACCAAGGTGTCGTGGGAGTTGACTTCGATATAGTTGTTGACGAATTAAGTAACCAATCGTGATTTAAAGAACACAACCCGAAAGTGAATAATTTCCATGCGTAGAATTATAATAATGCATTATAATCGAAGGGAATTGTATCACGTCGTGTTGTTCGATACACAGACACAACACAGATAACAGAGAGGACAAATATAGTTCTCCAATAAACAATCATCTACTAAAAGCCCGTTCTGATAGGAAGGAAAAAGACCAGATGACTTTTCTCTACTCCTTCAGTGCGGTAGGAATTAAGGCGGTTACGTAAGTAAAATTGTATCGTTTCAATGAACAACTGAACAAAAATTATCATTCATGAAACTTCATAAAATAAAGTCGAGCCTTGACTTGAGTTAACATTTTTAAATGCATTGTAGTTGGTTGTGTGAAAGATTAAAAGTCGAGTAAATAAACATATTGTTACCAAATTAACTATTAATCGGAATAAGAAGACTTATTCATTTTGCTACCCTTTGTTTAAATCCCTTGTTCCTGATGAGATATACCGATTGGAGAGGAATACCGTCCCATAAAATTATAAACTAAATGATATTATTATCATTTGGGTTGTTGCGAGAGAAACTCCGAAGAGCAGATTAATAATGTTTAAATATCCCAATTTAACAAACTCTTTTACATCGTAACACTGTTAACCAATACAGATGTTGCAAATGCTATTTTATATACTTCACACTTAACTGTACCAATCGGCTGTTGATCAACACCTACAAAAAAATCTGTTGGTTTAAAAGGGAAAAATCTAATTAAATATTCTATTTGATGAATATTCAAACACCCTGCATTAAGGCTATCAAAAATATAAAGTCTTACTCCATCGTAATAATCACAAATCCAATGACCAGAATTGTTATTACCGCTAAAAACTATTTGAATATGTTTATCTCTTTCTCCAATTGGAACAATTAAATCAAGCATTTGTGAATACAAAGTACTTTGCATAATGAAAAAAGAATTTGAATAATTTTTTAATAATTCTTGAAATTAATACATATGCATATCATTTAACATTTCATTTACATTTCCAATATTTTTAAAATCTTTATTACTTAAAATAAAACACTCTTTTATGTTCGACATGGTATCCTTCTTGAACTTTTAAACTGCCGATAAAGCCAATTTTCAAAACTAATCGTTTATTTTAGTTTCTTGCTTTAAAAAATTTACTTACATGCGTTTCACCTATAAAATATTTCATTAACTATAATTCAGCTAACTAATGCAACAATGATAGTTTTTTATGAACGTTAATTAGCGTTGTTTAATCTTTTTCCACATTACATCATTTTCGATAATGATTATTATTTAACTTATTTTCCTCTGCACTTTTTATTAATATTCAAATCAATATTCAACTCACAAACTATTATTTAACCCATAAAACAACTTCAACCCTTAAAACAATATTCAACCCTCTTTCTTTCTATTTAAATACTTTTCCAAAAGCCAGCATCCACTATTATCAAACAGTCAATTTTTTTTCAATATCGAAATATATTCAATACCAATGTTATCCAATATCATATTTTATTATCCTTAAAATCCAAATATCTTTAATACCAATCTTATCCAATACCAAAAAATTTTTCCAAAAACCAACTTCCACTATGTTTAAATAATTAATATTTTTTTTAATATCAAAATATATTCGATACTAATGTTATTTAATATAATTTTTTATCCTTAAAATCCAATATCTTTAATGCTAAAATTATCCAATACCAAAAAATTTTTCCAAAACCAAGTTTCCACTATTATCAAACAATCAATATTTTTGTTAATAATTTTTAGAGGCCTTTTACAGTTAAGTTGTTTATTTATTGTTTGACATAAAGTTGTTACAACATGTTTCGGCTATTTAGCCCTCATCAGGTAAGTCAATGCACTTTTTTAAATAATTATAAGTATAACGAACAAACATAAGACAAATACGTAAGTAAAACAAAATCTGTAATAAATAAATGGATTTCGATGTTATTTTTTAAATTATAGGATTAAATTATTAAAATTGAAATAGAGAATTAAATTATTAAAATTAAAATAGAGAATTAACTATAATAATTTCCGTATTCATTCATTCATTCCGTCTGTCCACACTTGAAGTTAGTCGTATTTTGTTCCTTTTGTTTTTCTAAAATTGACAGATTCTTGATTTCATAATATTTTATGGTTAACGCGACGGATATTTTTATTCATCGTCATTAATTAAGTCATATACTAAGTATCAGTTTAAAGTAAAAAAAAATACTGTTCATTGTGTGCTGCACCAGTATATTTCCTACTTGGTATTTATAGAAAAAAAAGTTTCAATTATAATATAATTTTTATTATTATTTATAAATTTATTATATTATATATATATTTTTTTAAATATAATGATTATTACAGATAATTAGAACATTTTAACTTATAATTATTATTTCTTTCATTATTTTTCCATTATTCATTATTATTTATTATATATTATTATTCATAAATTCATTATTATTAATTTGTTTTTATTATTAATTATTAAATTGTTATATTTTTTATCTGTAAACAATATAAAAATAGTTTGCTTTTTTAAAAAATTCTCAATTTGATTTTAATTTTTAATTTAATTTTCTTTTTGATTACATAATTTTTTAATATTTATTAATTATCAATTAATTAAATTTTTTGAAAAAAAACATAAATTTAAAATTTTTATTTGCAACGAAATATTTATAGAAAATACAAAAAAATATTTAGCAAAACTAATTTTTTGTAATTTCAAAAATTATAAAAAATCATCTAACATTGACTTTATAAAAAATATTTATTTCTAAAATTTTAATATTTATATTCTAAAATTTTTACTTAAAAATCTTATTTTTTTACTATCAATTCACAAAAAAATGATCTTACTCGTTATATATACATTCTGTCAATAAGAAAATCCATTCGTCAGTAATATCTTTTATCCCAACAATCTCTGCCTTTTCGTATACAGTATACATAAGTGACAAAGAATATTTTAATCATAATTGACACAACATAATTATTTTTTCTCGGCATTTCAAGTGGCGGCGGTTATGTTGGTGAATCTAGAATTGATTTAACAACATTTACACCGCAAATTGTAACTATTGGTTTTAATTTATGTTTTTCTTATCATCACATTTTCGATAGGTTTTTTCTTGGGTTTTCATTGTTGTTACCGTCAACAATCTAACTAATAGTTTTACAAGTTTATTGAATTTAAAAATTAACTTAGCTAAATTATTTTTGCTGTATTAACTAATTATGAGCTGACTTAACTAAAAAATCACTATTTATATAACATGAAACTCATTTTTTTCTGTGTGAAAATAAATGATAACGTGAAAATTAGAAATATATCTATTATTAATTTATTACTCCACTGATGCAGAATTATTATTATTATTATTAATATTATTATTATTTTAAAACAACCATTGCAATGACAGTTGGATGCGCGCTTGCGCGCGTGTAATTTTGCTAGTTAAATTATTAAAATTAAAAGAATAAAAGACTTACCACGTGTTTGATCACATTATTTTAATTTATTAGTTTGATTAATTTTTTTAATTTAAATAATTAAAAAAATTAAAAATTTAAAAAATTAGAAATTTTAAAAAAATTTAAATTTAAGAATCCATGGTGAATGAATGTTTCATGGTGTTCCATGGTAATATATCTGTTATGGCAGATTTCGAAAAAGTGAAAGGAAAAAATGTTTGAGGTTATGATAAAAAGTTAAAAAAATCCCTGTATTATCATGTAAAATATTAATTTAAGTTTAGAAGATTGATGATAAAGTAGAGTCCTATATTAACCTATATGGAATTAATGTGGTAATTTTGAAAAATTTAGAAGAATTCTAAAAAATTACATTGGAGAATCCGTTATTATTGAAAAATGTATTTTACTTAGATTTTGTGTGTCTGTATTAAAATTTACATGGTTTAATTTATTACTTTGGATGTGTATCATTTCTAAAAATTTTCTTTTATAATTATTTTCTTCTGTTTCTAATACCTTGGGGTGTTCAAAATCAAAATTACGTTTTGTATTGTAAGTGTGAGACGATAGACCTGTGTTTGTTGATTTATGAGAAATATCTCTTTTATGTTCATTAATTCTATCTGATAAATGTCTACGGGTTTCTCCAATATAACTCTTAGAGCAATTTTTACATGGGATTTTATAAATGCAATTAATGTGATCAACAACTGTAAGTATGTCTTTGAAGTTATGTTTTAATATATTATTAAAATACCATCGAAACCTTGAACATATGGAAAAACAAAAAAAGGTTTTAAAATAGAATCATCTTCATTTGAAAAATAGTGTTTTGGATTTTTAATTTTATTGTAACGCAAATTAATTTTATTTTCTAATAGTTCTTTAGGATAGCCATTATTTAATAATGTGTTTTTAACTATTTTTAAATTATCTTGATGAAAAGAAGGATGTGATAGCTCTGTCGACCAGAGAGTATATAATTCCGATTTTTTGTGACAACAGTATTGATAAAAATATTAAATGTGACGCGACGCGAAGAAAGGTACCTAAGAAGCCAAACGGCAATTTTACAGGAGAGGGAAAAGAACAAGCGAGAACGCGGCGCAGAATTTCCGATATCTCTTACTCTCTCTCGTTTCCCACTACTAATTCGAGTTAGCGTCTGTGTATTCGGCCGTCTTCGGCAAGTAAAGAGAGATGCACCTCGTACACGTGCTTTCGTAGTGAGAGAGAACGGTGTAGTCAGCGCATCTCTCTCTAAATCACGAATACCGACCCGAACTTCAAGTGGCGCATGGTTACAGTGAGAGGGGAGCGTAGATATGTGTGCGTGAGGAAAAAGAGAATCAACTCTTAGCACGAATTGTTCATCTTTAAATCGTTATTACAAGAAAAGTATTAGATAAAAATTAATTTTGACTAAAGATAATTGAAAAGCAATCTTTAGTTTATCGAAAACAATCATAATCCGAAAATCAATTTTTGCCTTCTTAGGTACCTTTCTTTGCGTCGCGTCACAAATTTACCTTAGAACTTTGGAAAAATAACACTATTAATTTTTTAGATTTGTCACTTATAGTTGAAAAAAATAATATAAAAACAAATTGGTACCACAAAACACTTGGTCCGGCCGTTATCTTAATTTTACATCACAACACCCTTTGTCACAAAAAATCGGAATTATATACTCTCTGGTCGACAGAGCTATTAAGCTATCACATCCTTCTTTTCATCAAGATAATTTAAAAAAAGTTAAAAACACATTATTAATTAATGGCTATCGTAAAGAACTATTAGAAAATAAAATTAATTTGCGTTACAATAAAATTAAAAATCCAAAACACTATTTTTCAAATGAAGATGATTCTATTTTAAAACCTTTTTTTGTTTTTCCATATGTTCAAGGTTTCGATGGTATTTTAAAAAAAAAATTTTCTAAAAAGTCCAAATACAATTTAATTTTTTCAACAAACCATACTTTATATAATACATTAAAACATAACTTCAAAGACATACTTACAGTTTTTGATCACATTAATTGCATTTATAAAATCCCATGTAAAAATTGCTCTAAGAGTTATATTGGAGAAACCCGTAGACATTTATCAGATAGAATTAATGAACATAAAAGAGATATTTCTCATAAATCAACAAACACAGGTCTATCGTCTCACACTTACAATACAAAACATAATTTTGATTTTGAACAACCGAAGGTATTAGAAACAGAAGAAAATAATTATAAAAGAAAATTTTTAGAAATGATACACATCCAAAGTAATAAATTAAACCATGTAAATTTTAATACAGACACACAAAATCTAAGCAAAATATATTTTTCAATAATAACGGATTCTCCAATGTAATTTTTTATAATTCTTCTAAATTTTTCAAAATTACCACATTAATTCCATATACGTTAATATAGGACTCTACTTTATCAACAATCTTCTAAACTTAAATTAATATTTTACATGATAATACAAGGATTTTTTTAACTTTTTATCATAACCTCAAACATTTTTTCCTTTCACTTTTTCGAAATCTGCCATAACAGATATATTACCATGGAACACCATGAAACATTCATTCACCATGGATTCTTAAATTTGAATTTTTTTAAAATTTCTAATTTTTTTAATTATTTAAATTAAAAAAATTAATCAAACTAATAAATTAAAATAATGTGATCAAACACGTGGTAAGTCTTTTATTCTTTTAATTTTAATAATTTAATTCTCTATTTCAATTTTAATAATTTAATCCTATAATTTAATAAATAACATCGAAATCCTTTCATTTATTACAGATTTTGTTTTACTTACGTATTTGTCTTATGTTTGTTCGTTATACTTATAATTATTTAAAAAAGTGCATTATCAAAATATATTCAATACCAATGTTATCCAATATCTTTCTTTATCCTCAAAATCGTAATATCTTTAATGCCAATGTTATCAAATACCAAAAAAACTAAATAGATTAAAGTATTTTTTATATGAAACATTTAAGACAACCAAAAGAAACAAATATCTTCTATACCAATATTATGCAATATCGATATTTTATGCATAAAAAAATTATTCAATAATCAATGTTTTATCTTCAAAATACATATATAATTATTAATACTATACAAAAATAGGAATATATTTTTTGGGCCCAATACAAAAATGAAAAAGACAAATATAATATAAGAAGATTCAATACATGCAGTAAGTTATTGATCGACAAATTGCAGAAAAATATTATAAACTATATAATAATCAAGTTAAGTTACCTGAGACTATTAGAAAGTTTTTTAGCGTCACTACTACAATGTTGTTGCAACAGTAGACTTACATTAGCATCTTAAATCAGCAGTAGCCGTTTCACTACATTGAGGAGAAGTGTTATACCCTCACTCTACCAATCCAAGCCTATGTTAAGTTCTCGCGTGAGGCAGATATTACGGTAGGCCTGAGTGGCATCCTCGGGGATAGATGTTGGTAAGTTAAGTATGGATACACCACTTCCACTCACGGGGATTAATCGGTTATCATCTATATCGCATATACAATAATAAAAAAAATTTCCCATAACCCAAGGCTGTTAGGACGAATCGAGCGATCACGGATTGGGTCCTGAAAAGGGAAGTTGTATATCCTCACTCTATCGGCCTGTCCCGGGCTCGACCTCTAGTAAGTCAATTACAGCGGGGGCCTGTGTGGCCTTAATGACAATATTATTTTATGACGCTAAATGTGTTTTTCAAAAAAATTTTAAAAATTTTTAAATATAAACATTGTTTAATTTATTTTGACTTATTCGTTTTCCTCAGAAGTTCACGATTACGAGCATATATTGCTCCAATAATAATAAATGTTAATATGTTTTAAACCGATTTAACCCAAAGGTGCTGGCATTATAAATATTCTCTTTTTGCTTTTTATTCTCCAGTACATATAACCACATGGTGATTGTTCGGGCCGGGCTGGTAAAGAGGGGGACACAACTTCGCCTTACAGGACAGTATTTAAGGGGGGAACACCAGTTGTAACTCAAGAAATAATGCTTTTTACAAGAATATTTTCCAAAAGAACAATGAATCTTTTTAAAGAATACTATTTATTAGTTAAAAGTACATGTTAAAAGCTGTAATTTAAAAGAAAAAAAAAATTTTTTTAACAAAAACTTTTAGAGATATGAGCCATTGAAGTGGCGCCTTAAGAAAAAAGGCGAATTGCGGTGACCAGCATTCTGCAAGTATAGTTCGTCTGAAATACAAAAATGAAATTGATTTACATTTATTATAAGATTATCTAGTTCGTGATCGAAGGATTTAAAAAAAAAAAAAAATTTGACAAAATGGCGACCTGTCAAAGTCAAAAGTATAATTTTCGTTAAAAAAATACGGTCGATTTTCAGCTATATAAAAAAAAGTTTTGCATAAAAAAAAAATCCTTCGATCACGAACTAGACTTATATGTGTAAATGAAGCACATTAAATTTTAAATAAATCGGTTTCATGGTATTCGAGTAATCGTGGTCACCGACTTGGAAAATGTCATTTTGAGAAAAACGCATTCAAAGTTTCAACTTACTTTTTTTGTTCAGAAGAAATTTTGTTTCCAATTTACAAAGAGTCATCGATTCCTGGACCATATAATAACTCTTCCGCAGTGGTTGCCGTTTCTAAATCATAGGAAAAGGCCATCTGTCGTTAGGGTCAGGTATGGCTGGCCACCTTGTCTGAAGCCACGGGACGCGCCGCTGCAGTGTTCTGTATATCTCATTTATTTTTCACCGGATCAAGTTTAAAATTTACAGACACATTTCTAAATATGTATACTTTAAGAAAATGCAAAAAAAAATCGATTTTTCGAAAGTTACAACTGGTGTTCTCCCCTTAAAAGGTCATGGACTATCTTATGAACCCTCAACCAAAAGCTGTTTTGACAAAACAAATTTCAGGTAGAATCCTTCGAGAACCCTAATTATCAAATTAAAGTTATATATGAGAGATTCTTTTTCAATCGCCCCAGCCCAAAAAGTCAATGTTCTGGGATTGGCTTCATACTTTGGTAAATTGTTGTCCTATATGATAGTAATAAATCCCTAAAATATAAACTCATTAAAAAAATATTTGTAGAAAGTAGAGGGGGTTGAAGTTTTGACGTTAAGGGTAACATTGTCATTTTCAAATCCGTATAACTATGACAAAAGTTAATGGATTTTAATTTATCTATAATGAATTTTATTGCATTTTTCACGTACTTTTCAAAAATGTATACGAAATTTAAAAAAAAAATTTTTTAACCCCTTTTTTTCAAAAACAACCCTTATTTTTCGATTTTCACCCCTTCGGGTATATTTTTTTTTTTTTTTTTTATTTTCATTGGAAAGCTGAGGTTTTTTCCGATGAGCTATGTAAATATGAAAATGGGACAACAATAATTTTGTGAGTAACAGAATATTAAAGTAGGCGGTGCCGATAAGGGGTGTACCTGGAGATCATCTTTGAGGATTTAGATAGGCACCGCCTAATTTAATATTATGTTTCTCACAAAATTATTGTTGTCCCATTTTCATATTTACATAGCTCATGGGAAAAAACCTCATCTTTCCAATGAAAATAAAAAAAAAACAAAAAAAAATTCCCGAAGGGGTGAAAATCGAAAAATAAGGGTTGATTTTGAAAAAAAAGGGGTCAAAAATTTTTTTTTTTAAATTTTGTATACATTTTTGAAAAGTACGTGAAAAATGCAATAAAATTCATTATAGATAAATTAAAATCCATTAACTTTTGTCATAGTTATACAGATTTGAAAATGACAATGTTACCATTAACGGCACCCTTATCGGCACCGCCTACTTTAATATTCTGTTTCTCACAAAATTATTGTTGTCCCATTTTCATATTTACATAGCTTATCGGAAAAAACATCAGCTTTCCAATGAAAATAAAAAAAAAAAAAAAAAAAAAAATACCCGAAGGGGTGAAAATCGAAAAATAAGGGTTGATTTTGAAAAAAAAGGGGTTAAAAATTTTTTTTTTTAAATTTTGTATACATTTTTGAAAAGTACGTGAAAAATGCAATAAAATTCATTATAGATAAATTAAAATCCATTAACTTTTGTCATAGTTATACGGATTTGAAAATGACAATGTTACCCTTAACGTCAAAACTTCAACCCCCTCTACTTTCTACAAATATTTTTTTAATGAGTTTATATTTTAGGGATTTATTACTATCATATAGGACAACAATTTACCAAAGTATGAAGCCAATCCCAGAACATTGACTTTTTGGGCTGGGGCGACTGAAAAAGAATCTCTCATATGTATATATAATCTAATAATAATGAGAAAATTCAAGTACTAAGAAAATGTGAATGAATGAAGGAATGAATACAAAGATTATTATTCTATAATAATAATAATAATAATATAGGAACTGTAATTATGCTCATATACCTAATGTGAATTTCTTATTAAATTTAAAAAACATTAATTATTGACAATGAGTTAAAAACAAATAAAAATGGATTAATTAACTTTTTTGGTAAATTTTTAGTTCAATTTTTTGTGGTAAATTTAACCAATTTTTAATATATATAATAAAAAAATCAATGATAACTTTTCACAATCCTATTGTTTCGTTTAATCATACAGGATTACCACTTGTCAGGAAAATCTTGAGAAAAAATGATTATAGTTTTCAAAAATTTTTATGCAAATTTTTATATCTAATTAATGTTTTTATTATTAGGGTCAGGCAAATCATTAAAATTCGGTCTGGAAATTAGGGAGAAGTTAAGGAAAAACGAAATAAAATTTTTGTAGCAACCCTGACATAACTTACTCCAATTTTCACCCAACCTTTGAGATTAAAAGAAAATATTTTTTTCTGTGACTGCTTTTTTATAATCACAAAACCTTTTGCCACGTGAAATAACCTTATATCATTGTTATTAAATAGTTAAGTAACAATTATTGTTACTTTACCATTATTATTATTTATATTTGTAAATTAGTCAACTGCATTTCTCAGCAAATCAAAATTGTGATAATAAAAATGCAGTTATACAAAAATGTGCAAAATTTTTATGAAATTGCTATCCATTGTTATTATACTCCAAAAAATAGTCAAAAAATTTTCCACCTTTAGTGGTTCTTACTTTGTTATTTATTTATAAAAATTGTTTGTGCAATTGTTTAACCATATATTTTATAGGAGTTTTGAAGTTTATTTTCCTTGGGTACGAGGTTATTTATTACCAGTCAGTAAAGTTTAAAGAAATTTCTTCGAATGTAATTTCATTGTCTTTTGTGCTCTGTGCTTTAATTTTTTTATCAATTTTTCTCAATAAAATGTAATTGATAATAAAATTATATAATTTTTAAGATACGTCTCATTATTCTCATCAACATCGCATTCTCATTATTTTTAACGTATAAATGCATGCGTTTTGTTACATTTTCGTAGTTAATAGGAAATTTTCATTTTTAATTTCTACTTCTAAATGATTTTTAACCCTTAAATGAGACATGGTGCCATTTTGACCCCAGACCACTTTCAAATTAAATTTTTGAATATTTCATGACGGAAATTTGACTTACTGCTTCATCTACCGTAAAAGAGCCGTCCAACTATACATAACAATGCTTGGTAAAAATAAATTCTGCTCTATCTACTTTCTACAGTAGATGAAAGTCAGCCTAGGGTCAATCTGGCACCAGTGTGTCATTCATGTATACCTTATACCTTTTTTAAACAATTCATTCAGCTCCTCAGCTGTTGGAGTCAGGCTTTGCAATCCTGCATAATTAGTACAGCGTGGCACACTGCACTAATTGTACAGGTTTGCTGAGCCTCTTGAAATTCTATTGGGTTTTTTACGGTGGGGTCAATATGGTACCATGTGTCATTCACGTCAGAAAAAAGAGGTGTGTCATTTAAGGGTTAAACGAGCAAGTTTAACATAGCACAAATATATTTCCAATTTCATTACTGTAATTTTTTAACGATTTATTCCGAAAATTTCTTGTACAATACTGTTCAGATATGCCTTTTAATTGGATCGTGTCGCACTTAGATTTTTCCATAGCAACATAAATTACGTCATGCTACAAGAGGAGGGAGGGAGTCAAGCAATTCGTGACATGCAGCAGAAAAAATGGCTCTGATGTATGTAAATTTTGTGACATGGTGGAGAGAGGGGGTCAAAAAAGGGTAAAAATTGTGTGGCGTAATTTGTGGACGAAGCCTATGAAAACATAATTCTCCTTTCAACAAAAGGATATCCTAGGGATATCTCGAAAAATGATGAGATATCCCTGGAATATCAAAATTTCTGTCCCGTTAAAGTCCAGCGCGGGATATCCCAAGCAAGATACCCCACATGTGATAACAACGGAATATCCCTAAGACATCCCTGGGATATCCAGTGGATATCCCTGGGATATCCAAATTTCCGTCCCGTGGGATATCCCAGGGATATCGCGGGATAAAAATTAGATATCCACGGGATATCCTATGGTGTGAGGGCCAACTTTGAAATCATATCTGAACAGCACTGTATAAGCAAGAAGAATTATTTTCATGAAATAATTTTAGTTTACTTCCTAGCGTATCTAATGGTGCATATAAATATATGGAATAAGGGTTAAAAAAAATTAAAAATTTTAAAAAATTCTTTATATTCTTAAATTATCTGGACAACTGTTTTCTATCTAATTCATACATATGAGTGCTAAGTCGTTTCTTGTGATGAGATGTGTCATATTATGTTGAATCGCATGCTATAATATTTGACTGCTTATCTGTCTTTACTTTTTTTCAAGTATAGGGATTCCTGGAGTGCAATTCTTTTTAGGAATTTTAAAAGCGTTGTTGTGATCGGTAGGAGACAGCAGAGCACTCCATCATAGGAATAGCTGCTCGGTAAAAGAGTAACAACTATACCTGTGACAGAGTTTACTGTCGTCTTGTATTAAAGATATAGCTATGATCTTTAAATTTTCTCAATGCTTGAATACTCGGTAGTTTTCACATTACATTCATCACATTTACAAATACTCGTAGTTTCAGGTGTACAGTATTGTTTCTTAATAACCTCTGATTAAATATATTTAAAATTCATTGGTTAATGTTTTTACTTGTATTTAGGAAAATACGTTGTAGAAATTTTTTCATAAAGAAATGGATCAAACGCCAACAAAATAGGGACCGTTGGGGGTGGAAGGTAAATTACGTTGTTCTTTATAACGTTTTCTTATGATTATATAATTATCTTAACAGAAAGTAATGTGTCATTATTTCTATTTTCGAGAACAAGGAAGAGGAAAGGGAATCAGAAAAGATAAAAAGATTTATTCTCCTGAAATAAGAAGTAGTAAAGAATTACAAAAGGAGAATGTTTTAAATTTAAAAACGAATGTTCGTGAAAATAGAGTGAGTTATAATATTATTTATTTCAAATTAATTGTAACAACTTTATTTTCAATGAGAATAGTATTTTTAACATATATAATATGTTTTTAGTAATTCTATAGGCATCTATTAAAGTTTTGTCTTATCTCTAACAGAAATAATTTAAGTAATAACATTTCAATAATTCTATAGGAAAAATAACAAACTAACAAAAAACAAATAAGTGTTAAATATGATTCCCGGTCATTTCCCCGAATCAATTTCCCCGAATAGACATTTCCCCGAATGCAAGATCCCCGACAACCGTTTCCCCGAAGCCGATTCCCCGAAAAAGGATTTTTAATAATTCCCCGAAAAAATATTACCCCGACAAAACAATTTTACTGAAATTTAAAAAAAAGAACGAATGTTTGAAATAAAAGACAAATGACTGTATTGACATAACCCACGTTTTCAGATCCAATTAGTAATTTTCTTGTGATCTTTCGAGTGTTCAAAATTTCAAAGTTATTAGAATGAATTTAGAATTTGAATTAATAAATGAAAGAAGATTGGCGATAAATGGATTTTTATATGTAAAATCCCGAACGAGGGGCGAAAAAACTTATTGGGATTGTAAAAAAGTAAGGGACAGAGAATGTCATTTTTACATTTTTATTTATTTATTTATATTTCATTTTTATATTTTATTTTTACATTTTTATTTATTTATTTATATTTCATTTTTATATTTTATTTTTATATTTATATTATTTTATTTGTAAAAATATTTGGAAAAAATATATTTTTCTTCTTTGCAGCAATTTTTTTTCCATTCCGGGAAATGTTTTTTTTTAATATTCGGGGAAATGTCCTTTTTGTGTATTCGGGGAATTATTTCAAAACGACTATTTTACAAATTTAAAAGTAGCTTTTAGCACAATAACCTCGGTTTATATTACACAAAATTTTATATTTTAAATTAACTTCTTAGAAACGGTTGCTTAATGCGGAACGAGTGATACTTCAAGAATTCGATATCCAAAATGCGGAGGACGTGATAAAAGAATTAGTAAACATTTTATGTTTCAATTTATAAGTTGTAGTTCTTAAGAAAATTGAATATTACGTTATACTTTAAATTGATCTTTAAACCTGAGTAAGCGAAATTTCACTTATTCATAGATATAAAGAGTAGGCTTGAAAACTCGCTAGCATGAATTGTTTTGGGATAAATAAGAGAGTCAGTAATTGAAATGTATTTAGGAAGTTTAATTCAAATCTTAAATGGGTGAATTTCGTTAAAACAATAAAAAAAACTAGCAAAATATATTTTTCTTAATAGATTAGACAAAACTTTCAAAGCTTGAGAAAAAAAAGTGAAAATTATATTTTCATAAATTAACAATATAACATTGAACAACGTGTATTAAAATAGAGAATGGAAAATTAATATTACTCTTATTATAAATCAAAATGAAAAAAGACTATCAATGGCTTATTTTCTTCATTATGAGGAAAAATTTTACTTTGATATATAAACGTGTAGTTTGCGGAAATTAATATCTCTTGTGTTAATCTTATAAAATGTGACAAAATAATTTTTGTTCAATTACTAACTAGGTTAGCGTAATCCAGGTGAATTCGCCAGAGAGATTTGGCATTTTTTAAAAAGGGCTCGTAAACATTTTGAAAACATGTAATATTCTATTACTAATTTTGAAAAATTTAATTCGGAAAAAATGTTTTCTTTTTATTCTTGAAAAAAGTTGGAAATATTCACGAATTTAAAATTTGAAAGTGTGTTCCAAACCTTAAAAAAAATTTAGATTATTTTCTAATTATTTATATTATAGAGAAAAATAAATAGGGTCAGTTGGGATACATAGAAACAGTAGGGGAGACCGGGGCTGTTTGGCGCACTCGAGTTTTTTCGAAAGTTTTAAGTCTATTAAAAAAATGAACAATCCTTTTTATTTTCTTTTAATTTTTGAATAAGTCTCTATGCCTTAAATGTCACCTTAAAATAATGTAAAATTAACAAAATGTTTAGAAATATTTTTAAACGAGAATAACGATATTTTGTAAACTATCGTATTTTTTGTAATTTTTAATAGTTTTAGTAAATAAAGTAAAATCCACTTATATATCGGATTTTAAGAGACCAAAAAGAATATTCGGCATGAGCTGGAATACGATGTATCCAAGACGTAATCCTGTTAATAAAAAACTAAGGGACTGAAAAAAATATCCGATTTAAGCGGAATTTTTGCAATTTAATTGGTTTTAGGAATTAGGTATTTTTTGAAGTTTTAAAATTTGATTTTAGATTTGTAATCGCGACCTAAAAAATCATTAACACCACAACACTCATTTTATGTGTGTGTCTATATCCGAGTCACATTCCTTATTGACAGTTGTCAAAAAAGTACATACATATATTCATGATAATAGTAAATAAAAACGTAGCATTTAAATAGTTTTGTCAAAAATAATATCTTTAAAACCATAAAATTTTTTGCATTTATCGTGGCCTTATTTTATTAAGTAAGATAAACTTTAAAATTCAAAAGTATATTTTCCTCTTTCTTTTCTAATCATTAAAAATTAGAAAAGCAGGTGTACAGCGCGTCTACCGCCGGCTTTTGTGGCTATAATAATGGTTCATTAGATTTATATTTATAATGTTTTTCAACAATAATATTCTTTCTAAGATGATAACGGTTTTAGGCAATGGTTAACTTGGAAACTGTTGCTATGGTAATGGTAGCTATTTTAATTATTACAATGGTAATGGTTGTCATCTATTACTGTAGCAACAGATTTTCAGCACTGAGCCACAAAATCTTAACTATTATTTCTTCTTGTTTACTCTTCCATTGTGATTCCCACACTATTTTTTTTCTTTTTTTAATAACTTGTATATTTTTATTTTTCTCCCCTAATGCATTTTATCTTTTAATTTAATTGCTTTCTTGATTTCTTATTCTTTTTCTATTTTGATTCATTTTTTTCTTGATTCCTTGTTGCCTCTGCATTTCTGCCTTACTGAAAATCCTTGTACAAGTTCTTGTACAATTTCATACATAAGATCACATACATGTTCAAGACCTTATCACGCATGTGATGAGGTAGTTGAAATGAACCTTGAATTAGGAACAGTGATCATGTACAAGAACATGTACATGTTCATGCTCAAGTTAACAAGTACGAAATTTCATTCTTGTGTACTTGTACAAGATAATGAATAATTTCATGTTCATATGTTAATTTTTTTTAATTATGCAAAATTTGAAAATTTTTAATTTTTAACCTTGGACACTAAAACTCTTTGCTTATGTGTGCGAAAAACAACTGCGCAGCCTTTAAAGATTTTCCATAATTTTCTTTAAAAAACCCAAGATCTTGTGCAAGAGCTCATACAAGAACTTATACATGATCATTTACAGACAAATGGGATAAACAGTTACCTTGAGGTATCATGGGCATGATCATGCACGATTTTTTGTACATGATCACTGTTCCAAATTCCAGGTTCATTTCAACCACTTGTTCACGTGCGTGATCAAGGTCTTGTACATGTACGTAATCTTATGTATGAAATTGTACAAGAACTTGTACAAGGATTTTCAGTAGGGTGTTTATTTCTGATTCGTTGACACACCTTATTTATTGATTCTTTCTCATTCTTAATTTGTGTCTTTACCTGAACATCTTGTCTATTTTAATTGTAAATTTGTCCTAATTTCTCCAACATCTTTTCTCTTTTCACTAAAAAAAATTATTTTGCACGGAAAAAACATGAAACACCTTTTACTATAGCAAAATCTAAACTGTACGCAACTTTTGTGCATTTTTTGTAATTTTTAACCCGCAAATGATCAAGTATACTTTTAAAACTGTGAAATTTACTTCGGCAACAGTAAAATTTTATTTCTTTAGGAATTAAAGTTTCCAGAAATGCACAAATATTGAGCCCAATTTAGGTTCTAATTTTTTAATAGTAAAAGTCAATTTTTTTTCCTCGGGTAAATATAACAGTGTTACTTCTTTGCATACAGCAGGAAGTGGCTGGAATTCCAATAAATAAAAACTTACTGCTTGAGGCAATGAACTGCCTAAATATGAAGGAATGTCACAAATTTTTAATCTTAGGTCTTTGGGATCCTGAAGATTATAAATTTGTAGGAGTTTACTAACCTGACAGAATCACCGATGATGAGTTTATACCTATTACTATCAGTGTTTGTCTTAAAATCGTAAGTAAGTATCTTTGATGAATATTTCTCATTGATATTAAATCACTTTTATAGATAACTTTCATTTTATAAAGCATTTTTGAAAATAACTGAACTAATCAGTTTAAGCCCAAATGTAAATTGTGATACAACTGAGCAAAAAAATTATTCTCAATCAATGTGTATTCATGACAAAACTGAATATTAATCCCTTGAAATTTTATTATTTCATTCCAACTTGATCCGCTTTCTATTACAGGCACACACTGAATTAAAGTAATAATCCACAATTCAAAAGATTTCCATTTTTGATAAATTTTTATTTTTTTAAAATAAAATATTCAACATAACATTTTTGCTAAGGCATTAAAGACGAATTTCTCATGTAAATTTTTTTTTTATAAAAAAATAAGATACAAAATGGGTCTTTAAGCAAGAGATGTGTCTTGAAGAACTGTTTAAATTATATAGAAAATATTTATAAATAAATAATGTTGTTTTATGTTACTCTGTGAATCTTACAATATTAAAAAAAAATTAATCGCCTCAGTTAATAGAATTTGAAATGTGTATACACACTAATGAAACTTATTTAAACATTGGTCATGTGCGAATTGCACTCGCACAGCTACGATTTAATTCACGATTATTCAAATTCATAAACTTCTTCCCAAAATATACACAAGTGAAATAAAGTATTTGCTCTTAAGTACCACAGCTGTGACAGTAAAGGGAGGAGATGCTTTTTTTAAAGTGTCATACTGAATTACTGTAAAAGAAATTGTACTGGAATAAAATAAAATGATTTAAAACAATTAGATTTCAGTTTTGAAATGAATGTGATTTATTGAAAAGGAATTTTTTGTTGAGCTTGAGTTGTATTTCAACTTAGTTTCTGGCAAAAAATTATTATTTAAAAGGCAAATTTTGTGTTGGAAAAGAATAATGCTTATTAAAATTATTAAGAAGGTCAAATCGAAATAAGAATCAATAAATTACGAAATTTTCTGCCTTGGTTTATAATCTAAACTATCACTATAAAATGATTGCTCGTACTTAAAAATAATACTCTCATTTTATTAACAAAAAGTTATAAAATTTTAAAAATTGGATTCCCTGTGGTTATAGAATTTTTATAATTGTTCTGTTTTCCTTAAAACTCATTAATAAGGAGTTTCAGGTATCGTTGATTACGAATCATGTATCAAATACGAGTTTCTTTACTTCTGAAATCCCCAAGTGGCAATTTTTAAATGCATTTGATGGATTTAAGAAATTATTCGCCGTATTACACTGCTATGTTTGATTATCAAACTCTGATGTCACAATGAAATTCATGAACATAAAAAAGCTTCTTGATTTTAATAGTTAGAATTATCCTTTTATATTCCTAGTACGCTTCTCTATAGTTTTAGCAATTGTTTTTAGCGATTTAAAAGTTGTCTGTTTTTAAATATAGAGATAGACGAGGAATTATTTTTTATTAATAGTTCAGGTTTCAAACTGAGAAAAAAATTTTCACAAATTCCTTATTTTATTGATGACTTCATTAATTATTTCAACTAGGTATAGCTGATCATTTTTAAAAAGTAAAACTTAATCTATTGTAATAATAAATTGGAATCATAAGTATATTGAATTGTATAATATAATTTTTGTATTCCATTAATTCGGCTTGCTTTTATTTTAAAATATAAACAAATAGATTATATATGACAAAGATTATTATTTTTATTGTACCAAGTATTATCTGCTTTCCTATAATTTAATTTCTCTTATTACGGAGGTCGTGAAAGAGCTCCAAACTAATCCTGACCTGACAGTATCGAAACTCAGTCTGAAAGAGTGGAGTTGCGAAAAGATAAAAAAACTTATTCGCACAACAATTAATAATAAGCGTTTTTCGAATAAGAAAAAACAGTATGTGTTTTATTTTACTTTTTAGGAAAAAACAAAATAATAAAATAACTAAAAAGGTGTATTTTCCAGGGTTTCTGCAGCGATTAATACAGAACACGCTTAAATTTTGTGCCTTTTATTCAAGTTATCATTAAGGCTTATCAAGGCTTTTTAACTTTCTGTTCTTCAGTTTTGCTTCGATTTTAATAATCTGTCAATTATTTATGTATGCCTACTTTAAAAATAATTATACTTAACTAAAAGTATTTCGAGATACTATAAAAAAAATCAGTATTAATACTTCATACATTTTAAGAAATGTATGAAGTTAAAGAAATGTTTTAAGAAATGTTATAAAAATATAATTATAATTTTTTTTTTATTAGTAATTAAAAAGTTTTACATATAGTAATTAGCCCTAGCTTAATGCAAAAAAAATTTGAGCTTTTTTAATTTTACAACGCTAATAACTACGTTATCTGTCTACTTTTTTAAATTTCCTATTTAAAAATTTTTTTTGAAACTTATCTCAGACAGGACATAATTCTGTACAAAAATTACAGAAAACTAGTTGTGAATCATTTCTAAGATTAAAAAAATATCTTATCGTAACATTGTCCGAGATAGTAAAATATTTCTTATATATCTATAACAAGCCTTTCGTGAAAATTGTAGCATGCTTTCGATGAAAGATTTGAAAAAAATTATTGTTGTAAATGTACTACTGGTTTAGAGTTTTAATGAATAATCATAGAAAAAGTTCTCATCATGTGATATAATCTATCCAAAGGTTGAAAAATTCTATCTGTTTGAAGTATTATTTAATAAAGTTTCGAATTAAATTTTGTTTTCTTTCAGTTCTGCTCAAGATTTCCGCAAATTTTTTATGATTACTACGTATTTATGCACATTATTTGTATACGCAGGTTTGAAGTGTCAATCGGCTCAACATTCGTATTGATAACTTTAATCAAAGTTGGTTGGTTCGATATTAGGTATCATAATGTCAAGTGTTTTATTTGAGCGACATGTTCAGAGAAACCAAAAAAAATACGGTTTTCTTTTTGTATTGACAACTGAACTGTCGAACTGTCATGTTCACTAGTCTTATTGAAATGAACATCTCGGTAAACCGATCAACGAATCATCTTGTTTTAAATACACAGGTTTACAGTGAAATTGTCACTCGAACAAAACATATTTTTTCGATTAATATGTGTTTTTTGAGTAAGAAAATGATATTTAAAATTTTTTTCCCTCGTGCAATTTTCTTAGAACAGCAAATTATGCATTTTCGAGGTGTGACGTCACATAAAGTCACCGGTAGAGAAAGCAGTTAATCCAAATGTATAAAATAAATCACCATTTGAAAGATAATTAAATTACCTCTCAAAACATTGATCAACCAATAAAATTCTAACTTTCGCTAATTTTTTCAAAGTCAAAAAACTAAAAAAATGCAGGTTTTAAATTTTTTATTAATAGTATATTTAATTACGAAACTTTTAAACCTTTATAGACCTCGATCGGATGAAAAATGACAATTCTACACTAGATTTATTGAACAAAGTACTTTTTCACTTTTAGTATATTTTCAAGTGATTCCGATCTATATCAGTTTTGTATAAAACTAAGTTAAGCGAAGCTCACTAAAATGAGTACTCAGCGGTTTTCGAGGTCGCTGATTACGAATTCGAGGTCAGCTTTTCAAAATTCAAAATGGCGGATCCAATATGGCGGACAAAGTTTTAATAGTTAGTGCTAAATACTCCATTATGAGTACTCGGGAGTTTTCGTGGGGGAGTTTCTAATTATATAAAATATAGTACTATTTGAAATAAAATCAAACCAGACCATAGATATTGTCACTACGCGATGACGTAAATAAAATTATAATATACGGGATCCGCCACTATGAATTTTGAAAAGCTGACCTCAGATTCGTAATCAGCGACCTCGAAAACCCCTGAGTACTCATTTTGGTGAGCTTCGCTTAACTTAGTTTTATACAAAACTGATATAGATCGAAATCACTTGAAAATATACTAAAAGTGAAAAAGTACTTTGTTCAATAAATCTAGTGTAGAATTGTCATTTTTCATCCGATCGAGGTCTATAAAGGTTTAAAAGTTTCGTAATTAAATATACTATTAATAAAAAATTTAAAACCTGCATTTTTTTTAGTTTTTTGACTTTGAAAAAATTAGCGAAAGTTAGACGAATGTCTAAAAATCATTAAAATTTGCTTGAAAAATTTGAACTTTGATCGACTGTAACTCTGACAATTTTGAATGGATTTTATTGGTTGACCAATGTTTTGAGGGGTAATTTAATTATCTTTCAAATGGTGATTTATTTTATACATTTGGATTAACTGCTTTCTCTACCGGTGACTTTATGTGACGTCACACCTCGAAAATGCATAATTTGCTGTTCTAAGAAAATTGCACGAGGGAAAAAATTTTAAATATCATTTTCTTACTCAAAAACACATATTAATCGAAAAAAAAATGTTTTGTTCGAGTGACAAAAAAAAATTTGAAATTTGTAAACCTGTGATATTAGTGTGGCCCAAAAAAGGTTATAAATTGAAATTTCAAGAATTAAATTTTTACATTGATTCATATAGATATATGAAACACATAATTTAAAAATAAATATAATTTTGACAAAAATATCAATTTATTTGTTACAAATTTGCTATTACTACAAAATTTACATTTATAATTTTCAAACTAAAATATTATAATTAATTTAATTCTTATTTAAAAAATTAACCAAAAAAATTTTAAATACAGAATTTCAATCGAGTTCCTTTTGGAATATAAGGCGATTTATTAAATGATTTCATTATTAATTATTCTATATTCAAACCGATAAGTTGTTCAGAAAAAAAATCGCTTTTTAAAAATAAAATTGGGTGTACGACTCAAGATAAAAGTATTTACAATCCTCCCAGCGTTACCTCGAGAAACATCTCCTTTGACTAATGCATCTTGGTTTTTTTGTTTTAGATGATTCTGTTGCGAGTTAGAGTGTACACCGTAAAATAACTTTTTTTGCAAGCGCCTGAGGAGATTTGCTCTTACTCGCTCAATTCGCAATATTTTGCAATGAAAATTTGGTGAAATACTGTTCAAATTTTGTACTATTATATAAAAATTTAATAAATATATTAACTTTCTTTGTATCGCCAAAAAAAATTCTTAAAAGTATGCATTATTTTCACCGAATTAACTATACCCCCCCTTAATCAAACAGATAATCTTCATTATGGTTTTCAAATAAATTATTACACATAAATTATTTAACTAAAAGTTTATAGAAACGCATTTTATAATTGTTAGACCAACTGTAAGCTGGAGTTGTACCTACCTGCCTTTGTTTATCATATTTTAGACTTCTTAACCTTTACCTTTACTTTAGTCCCCCAGTAACAAGGCTGGAATTTAATGGAATTAAAATTTTTTATTCCTTTTAATTCATGAATTTGACTTTTTAAGAAAGAAATATTTGTTTTTCTATTCTTTTTAATTTTATTCAAATAGGATTAAAAAAATCAAAATGAGAATTAAACTTTTATCATTATGTGTCAATATTGCGGAACAGTCGAGTTTTTTACCTTATAGCATTAAAGTAGAAACTTTTCAATGTGGTCCATTTTGAAAGGAATTATTTGGGATTAAAAAAATCGTGAATGTTTTCTTTTCAATGTAATTCAAAATCCACAAATCCTTTTTATAATTAAAAATTTACGAAATATATTTGCCTAATGGAATAGAAAATTAAATTTTTTAAATTCTATCCATTTTGAGGTTATTGTAAAACGTGGAAATTTTGCAAATTAAATTAAATTAGTAAATTTAAAAATGTTATCAAAAATCAGATATTTTTATTTCTATTCAACTGGGTCATTCAGTATTTAACGAGAGAAGTTGCGGACGTTTTAACATTACGTCGTGTTTACACGTGTCTTTAATTTAAGGTAAAATGTGGACTTAATTTATAGCTACTATTCAATTCGTTTCAATGTGAGGAATAAAATATTTATACTACATCAAGGACCGTAAAATACTACTAAAGATTCAATTCAACTAAAAGATGAACTTTTGATTTTTTTAATCCTGATTAATTCCATAAATTTAGTTCAAATATAAAATATATCTTTTATTTTGGAGCCAAATGAATAATAATTATAAAAACACTGTCGAAAAAAAGTCGAGAGTTTTACCAACAAGCCAAACTGACTTATAATATATTTATGTTTGTTATTCTTTATTAATAACTCAAATCAACATGTAATATTACTGTAATATTACATTAATATTACGCGGAATATTAATTATTTATTTTTAATAAATAAATAAATAATATTACAGTAACATTCCCGGTTATATTACCATGAGGCGGACATTTCAATATTGCTGAAAGATTACTGTAATATTACAGCGTTACATTACAAATCTCACATGTAATATTACCTTGATATTAAGGTTATATTACGTGCTTCTTGGGTTATGAAAACTAGGATATCTTTTTATTACTGACTGTTAAATTGAATTTAATTACATTAAATTAAATTAAAGTAAACGTTCAAATATTACATCTTCAGAGAAAAATTCTGAGAATGCGTTGAAATATTTTGATCCTTTGATTCTCTACAAACTGTGAATTACAAAAAAGTACAAGAGTTTGACCCAATTTCCGCAATATTAGGGTTCTGTTCACGTAGTGAACGCGATGGAACCCTTATGGAAACGCTTTGTCCGTCCCCGATTTTTGGTCCGCCTCCTACCAATCGGAGCCAAGTAAACCTAGACAGCTGAAACTTGGTACACATACGTATCAAGTACGTAGCTAAGGGGCTCAAACTTAGTACACATTTTAATTTTCATTAGAAGATTAATAAAAAATTATAGCAAACCGCACTAAAAGTTGCTGAAATATGATGTCATTGGAAAAACTTATAATTCGTGAAAAAATTTTCACTAACACTGATTTAAAGCTAAAGAGGAGAAAAATAATTAATGTACGTATTTTTACGATTATATTAAAAGTTTAAATAACTTAAATTCAAAAAATTTGTGATAAATAAAAATATTAAAAAATTAAAATAATCGTGAACAGAACCCTCGGTGAGCGAATGTAACTCGCACTTGACCAATTTTGTATTGATTTGTCGCAATGTAAAAAATACAATTAATTTACATTTTCTATTTAAAAATTTTTTTTAACGAATTTCAGAAAAATTCAGTGAAATGATTTTTTAAGTATTTTTTTAAATTGTTATTTTCATTGTAGATCACCAATTTAATTAATTATACTTTATGATTATTTTTACTTTTTTATAAGTACTAATTAATAAATTTTTTCAAACGTTTCGAAGTTTTTCTGTTTACAAAAAAAGGCTGCAGACTGTCTGTCAACTAACAGACTATCACAGCGCATGCTGTAAAAATCTGTTTTTCTAATGTAAAATATTATAAAAAATAAAAAATTTCATAATTATAAATAATAATTATTATTATGTTGACATTTATTATTATTGTTATTATTATTATTATTATGCTTATTAACATTTGGATTTTTAAGGCCAGGCTCCTCCAAAAACCGTGTTTTTTTCAAACAAATTTTATTTATATTACAAAAAATATTTATAAATCAAAGTTTTTATAAATTAAAAGATTTATAAAAGTACTACTTGAAAAAAATTTTTTTTCTTATTTTTTCAAAATGGCGGCTCCTAAAATCGCTGCCGGAACGCGTCCTTCGTGTTGGTGGGTGACAGGATAACTCAAAAACGAATCATCTGAAAGCAAAAATCAAAACGGTTTCTTAATCTGTATCACATTGGCTATGGTGTAAACTACAACCAAAAATATTCATTGTTATTTACAAAAGTTATAAACAATTAAAAGTGAAAAAAACTTAAAAAGTCTGCCATTTTGTTTTTTTTTGGTGAAAATATTTTATTGTAGTTCACACCATAGCCAATGTGATACAGATTAAGAAACCGTTTTGATTTTTGCTTTCAGATGATTCGTTTTTGAGTTATCCTGTCACCCACCAACACGAAGGACGCGTTCCGGCAGCGATTTTAGGAGCCGCCATTTTGAAAAAATAAGAAAAAAATTTTTTTTCAAGTAGTACTTTTATAAATCTTTTAATTTATAAAAACTTTGATTTATAAATATTTTTTGTAATATAAATAAAATTTGTTTGAAAAAAACACGGTTTTTGGAGGAGCCTGGCCTTAATGGAATTTCAGATTCAAGAGAAACATGGATAATGATTTGGAAGAATTTAATGATAGTGGAGATGAAAATAATCAGGTAGATGATGATCAAGATTATAATCAAGAAGAAGAAGATGATGATGATAATGTTGATGAAGAAATTTTAGCTGATGATGAAAAAGAAAGAAGTGACAATGAAGATGATGCTAATGCTGGTGAAATAAATGTTGAAGATAATGTAATGAGAGAAGATACTAGGAATGAAGTCAATAACGTAAATGAAGAAGATGTTAACGATGAAATTGATGACAATGAAAATGTTAATGAAGAACGAGAAAGAGAAGGTGAACAACAAACATTATTTAGAGATATAAACACTGAAGGGATGCGTGTTCCATTACAAGCTAACCAAGACTTAAGAGCAATCGATCATCTTCTAGTTCTACTTAGTCGAACAATACGTCACTCCAATACTTATAAACATCTAATAGACGAGTTGACAAGGTTTAAAAAGTCTTACAGATTCATCAATTTACCGACAACAAAGTCAGCCTTGTGGGAGGTCCTCGGTCGAAATCACAAAAATTTAGAATACCAGTTATTCTGCTCTAAATGCAAAGATCGAATAAGAACTGGAAATGTAGTTCAAAGAGTTTGTCGCTGTAGAGTCTGCGGCCCAGACCTCGATAAATCGAACATTGCGACATTTGTTAATGTACGCATGGCTCCTCAATTACGCGATCTCCTCAACACCCCTAATATTGCTACATCCCTAAGATATCGAGATACCAGAGTTAAAATTAACAATGATGGCATTGAAGATATATACGATGGTCAAAGATATAAGGACTTGAGAAATCCAGGAAATTTTTTGGCAAATGAACATAATTTTTCCTTAACCCTATGGACTGATGGCATAAAACTTACAAAGTCATCTCCCGCTACATCCTATCCCGTTATTTTGCAATTAAATGAATTGTCGCCTCATGCGCGGAAGCAAAATATGTTTCTAGCTGGATTACGGGTATCAAATACGCATCCACTCATGAACACTATATTGAGCCCTGTATGCAATGAACTGAGGGAATTATTTCATAATGGACTTCCATGGAGACCAGATGGAGAGAACGAGATAATAAGTCAATTCATAACTACTATCTTCATTGCAGATTCGGTGGCAACGCCCGATGCTCTAAGGATGAAAAGGTTCAACGGAAGATGTGGATGCACCTATTGTCTCGCCGAAGGTGAAATGGTTGATAACACTTGGGTGTTTAGAGTAGGTAATTACCAATTGCGTACAAATGAATCTATACGAGCAGCAGGAGTGCAAGCACTTGAGAGAGGAGCAATTGTTGATGGAGTAAAAGGCGTTTCTCCTTTAACGAGATTGCTGCAATTCCATCTTTGCAAGGGTGTACCTGTTGATTGCGCTCATAACTGCTACCTTGGAGTTGCCAAACGTTTGGTAGTGCGCTGGTTGACTGATGCAAATGAAGAGTGGTATATTGGAATTCCAGTCTCACTAGATGCTATCGATGCCAAACTGTTGACCATCAAGACACCAACAAGGACTTCTCGAACACCTAGAAGTATTACGTTGTACAAAATGTGGAAAGCTTCTGAATGGAGAAACTGGCTTTTGTACTACGCCCTTCCATGTCTTGGTGGAATTTTGCCACCAAGATATTTGATTCACCTCGAAAAACTCGTGAAGGCGGTTTACATTCTCAATTCCGATTCTTTAACCGAAGCTAAATTGGACTTCGCGGAGAATTTGCTAACAGTTTTTGTCAGAGACTATCAGACGAACTATTTCTTAAGAAATATGGTATACAGTGTACATCTTTTAACTCACCTTGTCAACTGTGTACGAAAGTGGGGTCCCTTGTGGATGTTTTCATCTTTACCACTTGAATCAATGAACCGAAGAATTACCGATTCTATAACAAGTCCATATCGTAGAGCAGACCAAGTTATCGGTAGATTTTTCATGAGAAAATTTGTTATTTTAGCGTCAAGGCAAATACCAATTACAGATGTAACGAGAGCAGAAACAAGTCATCTCTTAAAGCTTTCGAATGTTCACGTAGAAGGAATGCCAGAGGCACACTACTTTTTAGGCTTGGGAAGAACAATTTTTCGTCTTCCTCAGGCTGAAGAAATCGATTTGCTAAGAGCTGCTGGAAATTTTGTGAATCCCGAAAGACATATACAAGTCTTTAAGAAAGCCTGCATTCATGGAACGGAGTACAAAATTTATGAAAACAAACGTCGAAAGTTTTGTGACCACATCGTCGTTAGTAGAGATTTAAGATTCTTCATAATATAAAAGTCTTATACCTATCAAGGTTTGGTAATCGCTGGCGTCATTGGTAAAACTTTACGCCCTATTGGAAATGCATACAGAGTGCCTTATATGCAGCGTCTTGAGCGAACACAAGAAAAACGTTTCATTGCCTACAGTGAAGTGAAAAGTCCTGGTTTTCTGATTCCCATTGAGGAAAATCATGCTGCCGTACCTCTCAGCAATGTCTGGGGAACCGATTAAAATTTCACCTAGTTATATCATCGCATTCCAACAATAACATGAAACATCTTTTCTTCTCACATTTTCTTCGAGGAAATCAATTTTCATTATTCAAAATCAAAATTTAATAGTATCAGAAAATTTTACTTCATTTTGTTTGTACAGAAAGGACAAATTAACTTACTCTAATAGAATCGCTTCGTCTATTTTGTCGTGTCAACAGAAACAAGATTAACTAATTGAAATGGAAGTTAATAGTTTTAAAATTTTGTTTTTCACTGTAAATATTACTAAGCGACGAATATATTATCTACTACAAATAATTCAGGTATTTATAATTTTCATTACATTTCTAAATATTAATATTAAAAAATTCTTAGTAGAAAAATATGAAAAATAAGAAAACGCACCTTATTGTAATGTAAAGTAGAACCTAATAATGCATTGTCTTGAAGTTAGACTTTCAACAATAAATAGATTGTTGCTTTCATTCTTGAAAGTACAACGCATTGATAGGTTTTAACGTACTTAGTTTAATTAAATAAAATTTTATAAATCAATTCATAAGTTAAGGCCATTTGTTACTTGATGATGTAAGGTGTACGTGGTTTAACATGTAAAAATTGTCAGTTCTCAAGTTTTGAAACTAATTTCTTACAAGTTAAACCACGTGACACCGTATGTCATCAGCTAACAAATGGCCTTAAATAAAAATTATTTTCAGATTGGTTAACGCTATAGCTAAGGCTATACATTATGTTCATGGAGATGATGCGTAAAGTCTCTACACGGAGAAAAAAATCAGGGGTTTGTGGCACGAAAGTAGTTCGTGATTTTTTCGCCAGGCGCTGTTCTTCCCTGTAAAGTCCGAGTTCATACTCTTCTTGCGCGAGAGATATCTATACTACAATTCCAAGTTAGATGTGCTTCGGATGCAAGAAATCGTACTGCATTCGTATCGACGCCACGCGAATAACGCAGGCATTATCAATGTGTTTTTTTCTACAAGTTCCGCCCTATTTCAGTAAAAAGAGCACCTTGCAAATACACTTTCGTGCAAAAGTTCGAGAGCACAGACATTAAAAATTCAATTTAAAGCAATTTAAATCGTATAACTAAAAAATGTTTTCTAATAAATAAACTGTAGTGTGGAAAACCAGCCTGATCAATTTAATTGTTGAATATTATAATGATATTATGATAAAAGTAAATAAAATAATATGATAAAGTGGAATGTAAAAGAAATGTAATAATTTTTTACAATTTATTATTTAGTATATTTTAAATATATTTTTTTATTATATTATATCATTATATCATTTTTTTATCATTATATAAATTGTCAAAAATTATTACATTTCTTTTACATTCCACTTTATCATATTATTTTATTTACTTTTATCATAATATCATTATAATATTCAATAAGTAAATTGATCAGACTTGTTTTCCACATTACAGTTTATTTATTAGAAAACATTTTTTAGTTATACGATTTAAACTGCTTTAAATTATTATTATAGAATAATAATCTTTGTATTCATTCCTTCATTCATTCACATTTTCTTCGTACTTGAATTTTCTCATTATTATTAGATTATCTTTACTTTGATAATTAGGGTTCTCGAAGGTTTCTACCTGAAATTTGTTTTGTCAAAACAGCTTTCGGTTGAGGGTTCATAAGATGGTCGATGACCTTTTAAATACTGTCCTGTAAGGCGAAGTTGTGGCCCCTACTTTACCAGCCCGGCTCGAACAATCACCATGTGGTTATATGTATTGGAGAATAAAAAGCAAGAAGAAAATTTTTGGTGCCAGCACCTTTGGGTTAATCGGTTTAAAACACATCATATAGGTTTATTGAATTGAACTAAAATTATAAAATTTTTCAATATTAACATTTATTATTATTGGAGCAATATATACTCGTAATCGTGAACTTCTGAGGAAAACGAATATGTCAAAATAAATTAAACAATGTTTATATTTAAAAATTTTATAATTTTTTTGAAAAACTTATTAAGCGTCATAAAATAATATTGTCATTAAGCCCGAGAACGCCACACAGGCCCCCGCTGTAATTGACTTACTCGAGGTCTGAGCCCGGGATAGGCCAATAGAGTGAGGATATACCACTTCCCTTTTCAGGACCCAATCCGTGATCGCTCGATTCGTCCTAACAGCCTTGGCTTGAGGGAAATTTTTTTTATTATTGTATATGCGATATAGATGATAACCGTTTAATCCCCGTGAGTGGAAGTGACGTATCCATACTTAACTTACCAACATCTATCCTCGAGGACGCCACTCAGGCCTACCGTAATATCTGCCTCACGCGAGAACTTAATATAGGCCCGGATTGGTAGAGTGGGGGTATAACACTTCTCCTCAATGGAGTGAAACGGCTACTGCTGATTTAAGAAGCTGATGTAAGTCTACCGTTGCAACAACATTGTAGTAGTGTCGCTAAAAAAGCTTCTAATAGTCTCAGGTAACTTAACTTGATTATTATATAGTTTATAATATTTTTCTGCAATTTGTCGATAAATAACTTACTGCATGTGTTGAATCTTCTTATATTATATTTGTCTTTTTCATTTTTGTATTGGGCCCAAAAAATATATTCCTATTTTTGTATAGTATTAATAATTATATATGTATTTTGAAGATAAAACATTGATCATTGAATAATTTTTTTATGCATAAAATATGGATATTTTATAATATTGGTATAGAAGATATTTGTTTCTTTTTGTTGTCTTAAATGTTTCATATAAAAAATACTTCAATCCATTTAGTTTCTTTGGTATTTGATAACATTGGCATTAAAGATATTACGATTTTGAGGATAATGAAAGATATTGGATAACATTAGTATTGAATATATTTTGATAATGCAACAAAAATATTAATTGTTTGATAATAGTGGAAGCTGGCTTTTGGAAAAATTTTTTGGTATTGGATAATTTTGTCATTAAAGATATTTTGATTTTAAGGATAAAAAATGATATTGCAGAACATTAGTATTGAATATATTTTGATATTGGAAAAAAATATTGATTATTTGACCATAGTGAAAGTTGGTTTTTGAAAAATTTTTTGGTATTGGATAAGATTGGCATTAAAGATATTTGGATTTTGAGGATAATAAAATATGATATTGGATAACATTGGTATTGAATACCCAGTAAAAAAAAAGAATTAGGAGTAAGCGAAAAGAATTGGTGGTAACTTAAGCTGAGTGCGGTTTGGCGAAAAAACCGAATTGGAACGTTACGGTGAATTATTTTTTTCTTACCGTGAATTCTTTTCTCTTAAATATTTGAATTGACGTTTGTTTATTTGAGTTTGCATTATAAATGAATAAGAATAAATGTTTCGAAGTCTAAAAAAGCCGATTTGGAATAAGATATACATAATTTTTTAAAAAGAAATAAAAGTGAAATGTGATAGATTTACCGACAATTTTACCATGTGAGTACTACTCATATGGTAAATTTATCATATGAATACTACTCACTTGATAAAATCGTCGGTGAATCTGTCACACTTGGCTTTCATTTATTTGTTTTAAATTATATATTTCTTATTCCAAATCGGCTTTTTTAGACTTCAAAGCATTTATTTTATTTATTTATAATGCAAACTCGAATAAACAAACGTCAATTCAAATGTTTAAGAAAAAAGAATTCACGGTAAGAAAAAAAGAATTCACCGTAACGTTCCAATTCGGTTTTTTCGCCAAACCGAATTCAGCTTAAGTTATCACCAATTCTTATCGCTTACCGTAAAATGGGGTAAAGTCGGCGATTTTTCCATGTTTTTTTTAAAAAAACTTCATGAAAATGGTTAAATTAATTATTGGTACTTTCAATATATAATCTCTGACTCTTCTTTTATAAGATCATGACATGAGAAAAGTAAATTTCTTCTCAGGGAATTTATTATACACCATTTTATCATCGCCGACTTTTCCCCTAAAAGCGGGGTAAAGTTGGTGATTATTATAAACAGATAAAATAGGTTATTTTAATGAAATAAAACAAATTTCTGAAATCACTGAAAATAAAATATGTCAAATACAATATCTAAGGTACATTAAATATATTTTTAATTAAATTTTATGTTTTTATTTAACTTTTTATTATAATTTGACAATTATTTAAACAGTTCTAAAGACAACTCTATTTGAACGAAACTAAAACGATGAATTCGAATCATTCACATTTTTATTTCGGAAAAATGATATCTTCCCTTTTTTTCAATTTTTACTTTTAGTTTAGAAACTATGTTTTCCCTTCGAACATTTCAAACATCGGGCACAAGTGGAAAAACGAAATGAACATCTTTTCCTTTTATCATTTTAAGAAATTCAATTTCGAATAAATTTTCGTCGATATCGGTGACAATTCGTCCAATTTCTAATTTTTCGTTTCTCTTTCTTTTGGAGATTGAATTGGAAATTGATACAAAGTCCTTGTCCTTGAAAATTAAACCGTCCTTTGGTATAGTTTTACTGCTGCTCGCATCAATCGCATGAAAATTCTCCTTATTTATAGAACAATAATTCTCATCATCACTTGATTCTTCGATTTTTCTTAATTTTTTAGGTCTTCCAGGTCGTCGTTTTGCTTGCGTTTCATTCAAGGATTCTACATTTTCACATTCAACGAGTATCTTCTTTGGTCTTCCGCGTTTTCTCATTTTGGTAGCTTTTTCTACCTCTTTTTCTTCCAAAGAACGCACTGCTTCTTCCACAGATACACTTTCCCCAGGTTTAATTGCCAGTTTCTTACGACGGGTAAAACGTTGATTTGAGACTTCAGCTCTTCGTTCTTCTAAATATGAAATGAATGAATCAGTCAAAACCGTAGGGTTAACAATATCTTTACTCGTTTTTGCACTTGGCAACTTCTTCAAGATAGAATTTCTGTTGAGTGGTATAATTCCACAGGCTCTAAATCCAGACTGAATGTTTACGCTCATTTTGTCACCAACTCGATCAATTGTAGATTTCAGAAGACTTGGAAAGATTGCTTTTGGAATTGTTCCACGGTTCTTATTTTTCCACAAATTCAACTCTTCTCTCCAACTTTTCTTAATGGATCGAAAGACAGCGACATCTAACGGTTGTGAAAGATGGGTTGAATTAGGTGGCAACAAGATAAAAGCAATATCATTTTCTTGACACTCCTTTATTACTTTAGGAGATACATGGCTAGCTAAGTTATCTCCAATCATAACTTTTTTGCCGGGAAGATTTTTTAAATACGGTAAACATATTTTTAAAAACCAATCTTCAAAGATATCCATATCAAACCATCCGCTACTGTTTCGATTGTACCGGGAACCTGGAATCCCTCCTTCAATCCACGTTGGATAAAGATGTTTTGCTTTATAGACAGTGTAAGGAGGAAGTAATACACCATCTCCAGTTGCTGCAAACATGACACTTGTGGCGCTTTTTGAGGAGTCAATAATTCTTTCCGGATGTTTTGAATCTCTTTTAACGATTACTTCAATGCTTCCAGGATCATCGGTAAAATTAGTTTCATCATAATTGAGAATATTTGATGGTGGAATTCCATTCAGTGAAACCTCCAAATTATCAAAATATTCATTTATCATTACATCATTAACTTTAGCTCTAGACCTTTTAATATTTTCACTTAAACGAACGGACAAGTCTTCATGACGCTGTAGAAATAACTGAACCCATTCTCGACTTGGATCATTATTTTTGAAGAATGTACATTTACGTCCCGAATCATTTAGTTATAGTTGAATTATGAGGCATAGATCATTTGACCGTAGAGGAAACCCCCAGGATCCTGCAACTTTCAAATGTTCAGCTATTGAAATTTCTTCTGATGGCGATAGTGCACAAGGCCGTCCATGATTTAGAGGGTGTTTATTTGCCATTTTATTTTTCAAAGTCGAAACGGGAACTTCATGTTCCTTTGCAACTTGTGACATTGATTTTTGACCTTTTTTTGCTTCTTCTATTGCCCTTTGCAATTGATCCGTTGAATATTTAAATAATCGAGACGAATCCGTCTTTTTTTATAGACCCGCATTATCGCCGACTTTACCCTATAAATCTCAAATTTTTACAGAAACTGATGTGTTGTCAAATCTAATCATTTTATATAGATTATTTTTGTTTGTAAATTATGTCAGAGATATAAGAAATACGATACACAATTTGATTTACCACAAAAAAATTTTTATAAAAATGTACAACTACTTTTTTTGCAGTACTTACTTTTGAGACTAAATGGATATTCACACATAAATATATTTTTTATGAAAACTTATTGATGAAATCGACTCCAATAATTTTTAAATTGATGTTTGGCATTTGTAATTACTAAAACAATTGCACATCTTTGATTTTTTTTCTATAAAATAGATAATTAAATATTTCAGAAATAGGTTACCAAATCGCCGACTTTTCCCCCATCGCCGACTTTACCCCATTTTACGGTACTCCCAATTCTTTTTTTTTACTGGGTATATTTCGATATTGAAAAAAAATTTTTAACTGTTTCATAATAGAGGATGCTGGCTTTTGGAAAAGTATTTAAATAGATAGAAAGAGGTTTGAATATTGTTTTAAGGGTTGAAGTTGTTTTATGGGTTAAATAATAGTTTGTGAGTTGAATATTGATTTGAATATTAATAAAAAGTGCGGAGGAAAATAAGTTAAATAATAATCATTATCGAAAATAATATAATATGGAAAAAGATTAAACAACGCTAATTCACGTTCATGTAAGAATATCATTGTTGCATTAGTTAGCTGAATTATAGTTAATGAAATTTATTATAGGTGAAACACATGTAAGTAAATTTTTTAAAGCAATAAACTAAAATAAACGATATGTTTTGAAAATTGGCTTTATCAACAGTTTGAAAGTTGAAGAAAGATACCATGTCGAACATAGAAGAGTATTTTATTTTAAGTAATGAAGATTTTAAAATTATTGAAAATGTAAATGAAATGTTAAATGATATGCATATGTATAAATTTCAAGAATTATCAAAAAACGATTCAAATTCTTTTTTCATTATGCAAAGTACTTTGTATTTACAAATGCTTGATTTATTTGTTAAAATTAGAGAAAGAGATAAACATATTCAAATAGTTTTTAGCGGTAATAACAATTCTGGTCATTGGATTTGTGTTTATTACGATGGAGTAAGACTTTATATTTTTGATAACCTTAATGCAGGGTGTTCGAATATTCATCAAATAGAATATTTAATTACATTGTTCCCTTTTAAACCAACAGAATTTTTTGTAGATGTTGATCAACAACCGGTTGGTACAGTTAAGTGTGAAGTATAATGCAATAGCATTTGCAACATCTGTATTGGTTAACAGTAATTACATTGTAAAGCGATTTTAAGTTCATGGGCCTTGTGGTAAACAAAATAGGAATTCACCCTGCATGGATCCTGAGATGGGTCATTTAAATGTATTGCTGACAATTCGACGATCGTAGCATATAATCTATATTTGAGTACAAAATTGAAAGGTCATATTGACTGGGAAATAATAGGTATTACATTATTATAACACCATAATGTTGAAATAGTAATACAGTAACGATTACAAAAATAATATTATTATTAAAAATAATATTATTATTTTTGTGAGATCAAAATTCCAGTAAGTGTCCGTCAAATAAAAATAAATTTTTCATTTTTCATAAAAAATTGTAGATATCGGGCGCGTTTACGCGCGTTTCTTTTAGCTAGTTGAATTTTTAATGTCTGTGCTCTCGAACGTTTGCACGAAAGTGTATTTGCAAGGTGCTCTTCTTACTGAAATAGGGCGGAACTTGTAGAAAAAAACACATTGATAATGCCTGCGTTATTCGCATGGCGTCGCTACGAATGCAGTACGATTTCTTGCATCCAAAGCACATCTAACTTGGAATTGTAGTATAGATATCTCTCGCGCAAGAAGCGTATGAATTCGGACTTCACAGGGAAGAACAGCGCCTGGCGAAAAAATCACGAACTACTTTCGTGCCACAAAGCCCTGATTTTTTTCTCCGTGTAATTGTCCATTGACGATACAATTCTCAAACTACAGACAATGTACGTGATGAAGTCTATATGTAAGTAATACCTCGTTTTTATATAATAATAATTACAAATAATAATAGACGCGCACATGCATTTATCAACCCAGTTAAAAAAGTATTGGAATTGAGTAGTGAGTATTATTGAACAAAACACGAAATTAGAAATTGTTTTAATAAATAACACTACATCAATGCAAAACGTAAATATATCACCACTTTCTAAAACTTGTCAAAATAATAAGGAAGATTTTTACATAATTCAAAATATTTTTTTCGAAAATTTTTGCTGTTGTTTACAATTTGGCACAAAACAAATTTATAAAATCCTATTTTAAGTAACATTTGATGTAAAATTCTGTAAAATAGTAGAAATGACTATCTCTCCATATTTAATATACTATTATACTGAATAATGCTAGACAAAAAAAGTTGCCGCTCTCTCTTCTAAAACAATCACTATAAAAGACATAGTTTTCATTTTCAAATGGTTGTATTCGCTTAAAACTTGTTACCCAATGGGATCTAAACTTTTAAAATTGTATTTGAAATTTAAAAAATTGACCAAGAAACTACCTGGAATTAAAAATGATAAATAATTGACATTCTAGTGTTGTGATAATATTCTTTAAAAAAATGTATTGTCTCTAGCATATGACAAGAAAATCCTGAAGAAAATAATACCTTACAGATATTCATGGAACGTAACAATATTTCTCAATATCTTAAACAGCCATTGTTGTGAAGGATTGAAAAAAATTATTCTAATTAATTATTTCATTAATAATCATTTCTTTAAAGCTTATTTGGATTAAAATAATTGATTAACTAGTATGGAATTTTATGTACACTATTTGATAATTTTTCTGTTACATCAGGTCACCGGGTTAAACAACTTTTTAAGTAAGACTGTTTTTAAACCTAGTACTTTTTTTCCTTGAGTTGAACCATTTTTTTTAAATAAAGATTTTTAAAGGTAATGCTCAATCAGTTAAGGGCAATCATAGATTATATATTAGGTTTAAATTAGCTATATATTTTTTATAACGAGTTGTAAGTATTTAAGTTTTTTACAAGAAAGAAAAAGGCAACTTTTATTGTTTTAAAATTAATTCATTTTGCTTAAAAGTATTTATTTATATTTTTAAAAATTTGTTTTTACATTTACATTTCTAAACACAATCCTAATATTGATTATAAATCTAAATCAATTTAGATAAATAAATAACAAACAATTTTTATTTACAATTTAATTTACATTATTTATATTATTATGTAAAATAATGAAATATCCATTATTTAACTGAAATACATTTTTTTAATGTAATATTTTTAATTTTCCCAATAAATATTTGTACTTTATTTAAAATAATTTTAATTTTGATCAATGTTAATCACATTAATCATATGTGGACGTCCGCATGAAAAGGGACCACTTTGTCGGTTCGAGATTCCGAGATAATCGCTGATTACTAATTTCAAAGAAAAATCTCGAATTTCTGTTATTTCTTTTTATTAATCTACAGAGCCTTACACGTCGAACTATGCAATTTTCATAAATTTATTGCTACTTTAAGTATTTTATTTCGTTGTTTGAAAAAAAGAGAAAAAGTACCACTTTGTCGGATGTCCGTTATTTTAAAAATGGAGGGGGGGGAATTCTAAACCTATTGATTTTTCATCTTTAAGGTGTACTTGACTTAAAACAACTCTCATCTGAGTAACTTCCAAAAAGAACCAGAGAAAATCTTTATTTTCGTTTTTCTGCAAATGAAATTTTCGATATTTCTTACAATTATTCATAGTAAAGTCACCAAAAAAAAATTTTTACGTCTACTTTCTCTTTTTTCTTCTTTAAATAACTCAATAAAGTAACACACAATTATTGACTTCGTAAAATATTCAGATTATTAATTAAAAATCGCATTATTAGAAAAGGTACCACTTTGTCTGAATAACTTCCCAGAAGAACCAGAGATATTTACAATACAATCTTTGATTTCGTTTTTCTCGAAATGGGATTTTTTACATTCTGAACTTTAAAATTCTGTAACTCAGCGACTTTTAAACCAAAATGATCGCAAGACCCCTCAAAATTTTTCCAAATTTAGCAAGAAATTTGAATACGTTATAATAAGTCAAATAGTGCCAAAGTAATGGTTCCTTTTCATGCAAACAGTTAATTAAATTCAAATTATTCATATGAATATTTAATTTAGCAAGTTTCATTAAATTGTTATTTTAATTGTATAAAAAAATTTCAAACTATTTAGGAAATAGTAAAGATTTTTTTTTATTTTCTGGAGCCCAATTTTAAGGTTACTTATTATATAATTAATGGTAGATACAATCATTCAAGTATAATATTTTATTGTCAAATTCAAGCTGTCAAAATTGTAATAGAAAACACTAATAATCTGACATTATTTTCTAAAAAGAAAAAAGAATTTTCTAAATTTTAACAAATTGTTTTATGCAATTGAATTTAAAATGTCGAAATATTAATTTTACATACTTTACGAAACGTTTTTGCAATAAAAAAATACATTATTTGGTTGCCCTCTATTTAAAAATATTATTTAAAAATTCTAGAAGAGAAAATAATTTTAGGGTATCTACATTTCTAACACGAATAAAAACAAAAAGTTTATCTGCTACACTTAAATAAATTATTTTTTAATATGACTAAAACATTATTAAAGGTGAAAATTATAATAATCGAATACTAACACGACTAATAACGACAAGATCACTGTAAAAAATAATCATGAAAATTTTCAACATATAATTATTTCAATTAATGATATAAATTTTTTTATTAATTTGATTGATTAAAATTGTTTTGAAGAAATGACATGATTGTCAATGTAACCTTAATAAGCATTAACATTTCATGTATATATAATCGAAAATAAATAAATATTACTTAAGTATTGTGAACTTTAATTAAGCAGAACATAGAAAAAATAAAAATAAAAAAAGCAAAAATAGTTTTGTTTTTTCATTGTGCAGAAATAATAATAAATAATAATAATAATAATACAGGGTCCAAAATGGAAAATACAATATTTGGTAATTTTACTATTTCGAATATTGGGATTTTTCATTCCTCGGCGAAATTCCTCCTTTTAAAGTGGGTAATAATGTTACCCACTTTCAAAAGGACGAAATGACTGAAGGCTGTGAAACTGCACTAGATGGGAAAATTACCATTGGCGAACGTAACCTTACTAAAGCAAAAATGACAACTCCACACTGCAGTATTTTTCCTGTTTTTAATGTAGTATAATCACAAGTGTTGGTAATATTCCCGTTTCTTTAGAAAAATACATTAGCGTGTAAAATTACCATTTTTTTAAAGTAATATTGACAATTTTTGGAAAATTCCCAAATTTTGAAATTCATAATATACGCATACATTTACGATTTATGCCCGACAGCAGTCGGCATTCATCGACAATTGTCTTTTTGATTGTAAAGATGACGTAAAAATGTTAAAATTTTACGACACGAGTTATTTTACCCTTACATAGGACAATTCATAAAAGTTTTTGTTCATAATTTAAATTAAACTTGAATATGAAAAACAAAAATATTAATGTTTCTTGTGCAAAAATATAGGAATAAAATATAGAGTCTAATTGTGTTTATAATTATTTTTTCTTTATTTTATAAAATTCTTTAGCGAATATTAATAACTCAAAAGTAAATACCTTCATCGTAATCGCATAAAAAGTATACATTATTCCTATATTTTTTTCTAAACATAAAAATTTAATATTTTATAAAATTTCGGAAAAGTACTTTTTTTCAAAGCAATTTTATTTCAGTCGGTAACATTATTGATGTCTGTATATTTACTTTCTCCTGCGTTTAAAATACCAGAAAGTGTAACTGTACAGTTCGTGGCAATTTTCCCATCTCGTCTGAAAAATTACATAACCTAAAAATTTTATTCCCACCCTATTGAAAAAAAACACGTATAATTATACGTATAATAATACGTATAATTATACGTATAATTGTACGTATAATTATACGTATAATTGTACGTATAATTATACGTATAATTATACGAATTATTATACGTATTATTATACGTATAATTATACGTATAATAAGACATACGAATTTGAAACAAGAATTATACGTATAATTATACGTATATTAATACGTATAATTAATTATACGTATAATAATACGTATAATAATACGTATAATTATACGTATTATTATACGTATAATTATAATTCTATTAAAAATAGAATAATAGAATAGAATAATAATAGAATAATTAGTAGCAAAATTGCGCAGAAAATTTTTAGAAATTTTAAAATGCAAATTAAATTTCACGAAAAAAAATATCGTCGAATGTCAATTCAAGCAGTCACCCATCCAAGTACTAACCGCGTCCAACGTTGCTTAACTTCTGTGATCTGATGAGAACTTGTTCCTTCGCCTTGGTGTTTCCGCTGTCTTGTCTTGATTAATAACTTTGTCGTATAAGTATCACTAAAAGTGAGGTTAGGTGCGATACAATACTTATACGACAAAGTTATTAATCAAGACAAGACAGCGGAAACACCAAGGCGAAGGAACAAGTTCTCATCAGATCACGGAAGTTAAGCAACGTTGGACGCGGTTAGTACTTGGATGGGTGACTGCTTGAATTGACATTCGACGATATTTTTTTTCGTGAAATTTAATTTGCATTTTAAAATTTCTAAAAATTTTCAGCGCAATTTTGCTACTAATTAATCTATTCTATTCTATTATTCTATTTTTAATAGAATTATAATTATACGTATAATAATACGTATAATTATACGTATTATTATACGTATTATTATACGTATAATTAATTATACGTATTAATATACGTATAATTATACGTATAATTCTTGTTTCAAATTCGTATGTCTTATTATACGTATAATTATACGTATAATAATACATATAATTATACGTATAATAATACGTATAATTATGCGTATAATTATACGTATAATTATACGTATAATAATACGTATAATTATACGTATTATTATACGTACAATTATACGTGTTTTTTTTCAATAGGGCATCGACAGTAAAGGTGCCGTTCTGATAGTGGGTAATAATCTTTCCCACTTTCAAAGTGGTAAAATTCCATTAAGACTTTTTACAGTGTGGTTGGTATTTATTTCTATCAATTCAGAAGTTTCTAACCTAAAAATAATTTATTTCGTTTTCTATAAATTCAATGAATCGGATTTAAGAAACAAAGTTTTTTCAAGTGTAATCTGTTTGTTCATTGAAACAATGATTTTGATTAATGGTTTTATGATAAAGTGTTTGACGTTACGGAGTAAATTTTTTCTTGAAATACAATGCTGATTTTTATATAGATAGGACAGTTTTAAAAAAAGTGTAATTGTTACTTCGTTTACTCATGTTTTTAAGTATAATATCCAATAATTTAAAATATTTTAAAATTTTACAAACAATTTTTATTTAAATAATTTCTTGCGATTGCTCAACTTAAACAGTGGGACATTAAACACTGGGACAGGCAAAAATTTAAGTTTATGAAACGTGGATTTTGGCAACACAAATTATAAGTTGTGTCAGCTAAACGCATGCGCATTTATACTTACACAGCAACTAAAAATGTGATTTTTTTATGCTAAAAAACATTAAAAAATTCAAAATTTATAATGGGTGCAGTTCCGAATAAGGCCCCCCTTGGATTTTAATGAAACTCAGTATATTTACGTATTTTTGGCGCTGATTACGAAAATCATATTGAAAATTGGCGCAAACTTGATTATCATGGTAAAAGACATAAAAAACATAAAAAAATTACAGTTTTTCTCAATTATCTTGTTATTTTATGAAAATTTTGAAAAATGTTTTAGACAAAAGTTATAGATCTCAAAAAAACACACATTTTATGTTTCATGCATTTTTTACCAAAAGTCATTATTTTTCGAGAAAAATCCAAAAAACCAAAAACACCATGATAATGAAAACATATACAACAGTCATGGATAGACATATTATTTGATTCGTATATAGTATCATATTCACCATTACTCAGGATCCAACGAATTCCGCAAAATACTTTCGGCCATATCCCCCCCCCTCTCATCAAGGTTTTTTAAAAAGAAAAGCGAGCAGTACCTTACGCGGCCGAAGGCCGTGTTTAGTATTTTGCGTTTACCGCTGCTGTAGACTCCACTCCACAATTTCCGCAAATTACTTTGGGTCCATTTTTCTCAAAAAATAATGACTTTTGGTAAAAAATGCATAAAACATACAATGTGTGTTTTTTAGAGATCTACAACTTTTGTCTAAAACTTTTTTCGAAATTTTTTTATTTTTACAAGATAATCACGAAAAACTGTCATTTTTTATGTTTTTTATGGTTTTCACCATGAAAATCAACTTTGCCCCAATTTTCAGTATGATTTTCGTAATCAGCGCACAAAAATACGTAAGTATACTAAGTTTCTTTAAAATCCAAGGGGGGCCTTATTCGGTACTTTATCCTTTATAATTATTACAATTATTGTTCGGCAACATTTGAAAAATAACATTTTATAAGAGAACGACTATTCAAATTTTCCTCCAAGTTGTTTTTAGGTTATGAACAAATTATGACGTATGATCAGCAGTACTGTAAACGTAAAAAAAAATTATAGCAATTTTTCATGTGAAATTTGACATCGTATTATAAAAATGTAAAATATTATTAAATTATGAATGTTTTGCAACATTTTTTAACGTTATTTAATGCAAAACATATATATTTACAAAGTATGAAGCACAATATTATTATTGAAACAATTATTCATTATTTAATAACAGGTGTCCCACTGTTTAACACAAACCTTCAAAACAAGAAAAATGTATCAAGTTCCAAAAACTTGAAATTTTTCTATTTAATCACAATATAATTTAAATAGAATATGAGTCAAAATTCCTCAAATGTCCGAAAAAAATTAAAAGTTCTCGGATTTAATCCATACTTTTCTAAAATGTTGTTATTGTTGGTGAAAGTCTAAAAATCAATTATTATTGAATTTAATAAAATAGTTTTTGAATTACAACGTTTTTAATTTTTGACCTTAGAAAAAAAAAATTTTTTTCAATGTACAATATTTATAAGTAGAATGCATAAAAGTTAACATATATATAATGATTTTTAAAGCTTTTTTGACGGGCTACACGCTTTTAATAATTTTTTTTTTAAATAACATTTGACCTTGAAATTCAAGGTCAAAATGTTAATTTACGTTTATTTCAAAATCGGATTTTTTAAAATTATTTTTAACTATCTCAATGGAAAGCTTGACTAATTTTCTACAAAACATGTAATTTTCAGAGTGTGATCTTTTAAAGTTTTTGAAATATTAATTAATTAATTAATTAATGTTTATAACAAATAAAATATTTTACAAACAAATAAAGTTATGGTAATTCTGAACTTACCAATTGAAAGTTAAGGTAATTCCGCATCCAACGAGCCCTATATGAAGTATTTTGGATAAGAAGATTGTTAAACAATTAGTTAACATTGCAATTGTTTATTATTATTAGTTTATTTGTTTTGTGACCGAAGTCAATACAAAGAGGTTGCCGCAGAGTTTACATTTTAATTCTTAATTATTCCTAATTTCCAAATTTTTCACACATAACCAGTAAAAAATTGTACAAATTTATCATTCGAATTTTTTGAGGATTTTCTAAAAGGTTTATAAAGTCGGTTTTTACAATTGACTCATCTTGACTCTCACAGATATATTTCTTCCTCTTTTACAGAAGGGAAGGACACTCTATTAAAAGGTGAAAACACATGTCAGGGGTATTCACTCCACACCCACCGCAGACTCCGAATACACTTAACTTATAAGATTTCTTATTAATTCTAATTCTAATAAATATTTTGTTTAGGAGTCGGATTTGACATAAAACTCTCATATATTCCAATGAAATATTATTCTGTAGATACTTTTTGAGGTCCTCTGAGCAACGTTAAGTGAGGAAGAATCTGCAGTGAGTGAGACTCACTCAATCTTTTTAAATCTTCTTGATAAAGATAATTTTGATATTTTTCAATCCACCCTCTTTTTTTCAATTGTAACTGTATGACACTGAGATTTTCCCATTCTGTTTTTTCGTCGATAAGATTGAATACAGATCCGATCTGATCATACCAGTTAAATTTGTGTTTACAGCCGGTACTGCCATCAGCAAGGCTTTTCAAACGTAAATAACAAAGTTTGGGGTATCTATTATCGTCCATCAGTAAAATTTTTTCAATTAAATTTAGCGTTAATTTAAAGACTGTCACTGATAAATTTGCTACTCCTATTTCAAGCCTAACAGCGTAATTCGGTGTATTTTGGGGTAAGTGTAAGACTTTTTTATAAAATGAATTTTGGACTTTTTCAATGTCTTCTAAATATCTTAACCCCCAAATGCTTATCGCGTATGTTAGGTTGCTTACTGTGAGGCTTTTGAACAAATTATTAATAGGGCCCCAAGTTTTTAAATTTAAACGGTTAATTAAAGAAACTGTAGCTCCTAGAGCCATATTTGCCCTGCTGATGGCACCCTCAGCAGCATTAAAAAAAGTTGCAGAGTTGGAGAAGGTAACCCCTAGATAATTATATCTCGAGACAATATCTATTTTCTCTTTATCGCCGTACAGAAAAGGTCCTAATTTATTATCATGACAATGCCCGCCTCTTCTAAAAATTACAATTTGTGTTTTTTTAATGTTTATCTCTAAATTATTAATCATACAATATTTTTTTAATGCTTTTAGGATTTTTTTCATTTCTACCTTAGAATCGGCTGGAATCGCAATGTCATCTGCATATGCAAACAAAATAATTTCGATAAGATGGCTTAATGAGACTCCCCTAATCCCCTACGCTTTTAAAAATTCCTCGAAATCCGCGATAAAGCAGGAGAAAAGTAAAGGGCTCAATACCTCCCCCTGCAAGACTCCTAGAGTGACCTTCGTGTATTCTGAGATACCGGTCGATCCCTTTACTGCAATTTTGGCCTTGGAATACAGATTCTTCATTATGTTGATGAATTTACTACCCACTCCCATCTTATATAGTTTATCCCATAATAAGCCATGCGTCACCGAGGGGAAGGCCCCTCGGAAGTCGATGAACAACACAAACAACTTTCCACCAGGCCGGTGCAAGCGGGATTGTATTAAAGCGTTTAGCGCAAAAATATTATCATTACAACTTCTTTTTTTTCGAAAACCCGCTTGCCATTCGGGCAAAAAGTTATTGTCCTCCACCCACTTACCCAATCTTACCGCGAGTATCTGCGTAAAAACCTTAGCAGAATTGTTTACAAGAGCAATTGGACGGTAATTCTCAGGGTTCGATTTTTCTCCCTTTTTAAAAATCATTTTAGCCAAAATATTCGACCAGGAATCTGGGACTTCCTCTTTATCAATTATCTTATTAAACAAAGTCAGCCAATAATTTATCCAGTTATCAGGGAGGTTTTTTAAAAATTCATATGAAATACCATCAGAACCCGGAGACTTACCCTCCCTGCACCTTGCCAAACTTTTTTTTATTTCTAAGTAAGTAATTTTTTCATCCAAGAGTGAGTTAGCCATTGGGAATACAGTTGCCGGGATAGTCGAGCTTGAGGGAAATATTGATTGAAAATAAATATACCAATCTTTTAGATCAATCTGATCTTCCATGGAAATACGAGCTCTAAATTTATTTATAATCTTCCAGAAATTAGCGGAGTCTCTCACGGATGATAATTGGTTTAACAGCGAGTTTTTATATTCTTCTTTTTTAATTTTTTGAAGATTTTTATAATCTTTTTTATTTTCATTATATTTTTTAACCAATTCTACCGAGGCGAAATTATTACTTTTACAGTTTTTTAATGACTCTTTTAAATTGTTTTTAAGAACAACACATTCGCCGTCAAACCAAGGCTTTGATTTGGATTTGATGGGATTAACCCTTGTTCGCATACCCAGACTAGTCGATTTTTCATATATATTTACAAGTAAAGTATTTGAGATATCATTAATATTATCTTCATTATCTGTATCAATATCAATCAGTGTTTCGCTCATTAAAGATCTGTATTCTTCTATCATTTCCCCTTTCCATTTTAATCGAAATATATTATCATTATTAATTTTTATTTTATCAGTTACTTTTAACAATTTTATTGATATCGGGAAGTGGTCAGAATTTGTAGTAATATAATTAACTGCGAAGTCCTCAATCCCACCAAGTCCCACCAGGTTAGACCATGCAAGGTCAACTGTTGATTTTCCCAGAGTACTAACAAATGTATATCGCGAAGGATTATCCCCCATTGTTCTTCCATTTAATACTACATACGCGTTTCTTTCCATGAAAGTTACCAATTTTTTACCCCGATTGTCTAATTTTTTATCTAAGTTAAATCTTTTACTACTAATAAGAAAGTTTTCTTCAATTATTTCATTTGTTAATTGATTTAAATCTGAGCAATTGTTTATTAACAATCTACTTATCCAAAATACTTCATATAGGGCTCGTTGGATGCGGAATTACCTTAACTTTCAATTGGTAAGTTCAGAATTACCATAACTTTATTTCTTTGTAAAATATTTTATTTTTTTACTCACAACAAGCATCCAAAAGCCCTATATGAAGTATTTTTGTTCAATTTTAGTTAAATAACAATAAAAAATGAAATATCTTACAAACAAATAAGGTTATCGTAAATCTAAATTAACCAATTGAAAGTTAAACTAATTCCGCATCCAACGAGGCCTATATAACTTCAGAATTACGGTAACTTTATTCGTTTGTAAAATATTTCATTTGTTATAAACATTAATTAATTAATTAATTAATTAATATTTCAAAAACTTTAAAAGATCCCACTCTGAAAATTACATGTTTTGTAGGAAATTAGTCAAGCTTTCCATTGAGATAGTTAAAAATAATTTTTAAAAATCTGATTTTGAGATAAACGTAAATTAACATTTTGACCTTGAATTTCAAGGTCAAATGTTATTTAAAAAAAAATTTTATTAACAGCGTGTAGCCCGTCAAAAAAGCTTTAAAAATCATTATATATATGTTAACTTTTATGCATTCTACTTATAAATATTGTACATTGTAAAAAATTTTTTTTTTCTAAAGTCAAAAATTAAAAACGTTGTAATTCAAAAACTATTTTATTAAATTCAATAATAATTGATTTTTAGACTTTCACCAACAATAACAACATTTTAGAAAAGTATGGATTAAATTCGAGAACTTTTAACTTTTTTTCGGACATTTCAGGAATTTTGCCTCATATATACATTATTATTTCAAAAAAATTTAATATTAGAAATGTAAAAAAAAAATTCTTTTTATTGGATCTACCACCCAAGTAGCACGGAATATTGCTTGAATGTCAAGCTGATATCAACCGGGAATATTTTTGTGACATTCAGGCGATACCCTAATGTCCTCTTCACGGGGACATTCCTCGGTGATGTATCTACTATGTGACGGTCTTTCACACAAAAAATGTAACGCATTACAAAACTTACATTCTGCATTTATTAAACCTAAATAATTCTGTGGAACTTTACTTTCATCGAAATCTTCAAAAGACATTATTGCAACTCCTGCACTTTTTTTATTCCGATTATCGTTTTTACATGTCAAATTCTTTTCTTCACACATTCTTTTCATCTTCCGTTGCCGTAGAAAATTTTTTCTTCTTACATGACAAATTATTTTTTTGACGCACTTTCTTTTCATCTTGAGTTTCCATTGATATTTTTCTTTTCCTACATGACAAATTTTTATCCGTGCGTATTTTCTTTCCATCTTCAGTTTTTATAGATAATTTCTTTTTTTTGCATGTCAAATTTTTTTTGAGGTCTTTCTTTTTTATTTCTGTTTTATTACGATTACTTTTTCTCAATCTCTCATTCTCCTGTCTTATTATTTTCTGCTCATATGTAACTTCGCGCCTTGCCTTCCTTTTTCTTCCCTTCTCTTTAATTGCTCGATTTATCTTTTTATCATTTTCTTTACTCAGAAAATTTTTCATTTTTAAATATTCATGTGGTGAAATTTTGTTTACATTATTATCAGCTGTACGAATTATTTTCTTTTCACTAGTGTCATTTAGAGAATGTTTAATTTTTAAATCCGAAGTCCGTTTTGCTCCATCACGTCAGGATTCTTTTCTAACCTCAAAAAACATGTCGGATTTTGAGAAGTAGGCGATTTTTTTAAAAATTGATGTATTAACTTCAAACTTGGTATCTGGGGGTTTTTTGTATCGCTGATAACGAATCTGAAGTTAGATTTTCAAAATCTAAAATGGCGGATCCGATATGGCGGACGAATTTTGAAAAAATTTTAAGATTTACTTCAAACTTGGTATCTAGGGGTTTTTTGGGTCGCTGATTACGAATCTGATGTCAGATTTCCGAAATTCGATATGTCTGATTAAATATTAAGAAATTATTTTTAAAAAATTGTCAGATTTCTATGAAATTTGGTATCTACAGGTTTTCTATTGCATATACTCCACACTCAACACTACCAAAAGGTTGTTGATCAACAGCTTCAAAAACTACTGTTGGTTTAAAAGGGAACAATCTAATTAAATATTTTATTTGATGCACATTTAAACACCCCTCATTAAGGCTATCAAAAATATAAAGCCTTACTCTATCGTAACAGACACAAATTCAGTGACCATAATTGTTATTACCGCTAAAAAGTATTTGAATATGTTTATCACCGTCTCTAATTAGGACAATAAAATCAAGCATTTGTACATACAAAGCACTTTGCATATTGAAAAAAGAATTGGAATCCTTTCTTAATAAATCTTCAAATTTGTACATATGCATGTAATTTAACAATTTATTTCTATTTTCAATAATTTTTAAATCTTTATCACTTAAAATAACATACTCTTTTATGTTGGCCATAGTATACTTCGTTTAATTTTATTTTTGATTGATGAAAATCTAAATATCTTTAATCCTTTTGCTCTCGCTCTCTAATATAACCAATTTTTCCTTTAATTAAATATAACCAATTTTGTCTTTAATTCAATACAACCAATTTCACCTTTTATTAAATATAACCAATTTTTCCTTTAATTCAATACAACTAATTTTACCTTTTACTACATATAACCAATTTTTCCTTTAATTGAATATAACCAATTTTTACTTTAATCCAATATAACCAATTTTGCCTTTTATCCAATAAAACTACCAAATATCCAAAAAAATGAGAGAACTATGAGTAACTATGAATCAGTAACTACATTTCCATTTAATATTGCACTTCTCTATCTAGAGGATTCAAAATAACATAAGAATATCTTCGCCTAAAAATCTTACTCTTCTTTTTTTCTGTTTTCAAAATAAAAAAAAATTATGTACCAGTATTAGACCCTCAGAACAATTACCACAAACAATACCAATCCTTGGACAATAGAGCCTTTGTTAATGAAGATTAATTCTGAGGGGCCAGGTAATAATTTAAAAATTTTTTTATTAAAATTTTCTAGGGCTCTAATACAGGTAGGGGAGAGTGATAAACAGTGGGACATTTTAAACAGTAGGACACTTTAATTTTCTGAAAAACTACTTAAAGAAACATATACATGAATATATATGAATATTTTTTTTTATTTTTAAAACAAAAAGGAAGAAGATTAAGATTTTAGACGATGATGTTCTTATGCCATTTCCAATCGTCTAGATAGAGAAACGCAATGTTAAACAAAGAAGTACTTATGTTATATTCCTTGGTGTAAGAAAGAAAGGTATGCGTTACCTATTCAGTTTTATACTTTCTTTATAGCTTTTTCACGTGATAAAGGGAGAAAGAAATAATTACCTGGGTCCTCAGAGTTATTAATTAATCCTCTTTAACAGATTGCAGGTCAAGCAGGGGTCACCGAAAACCCAGCAGGGGTCCGGACGTAATGAATGAATGAATACCAAGATTATTATAGTTAATTTTCATCATTTTTTTGTCGATACTGGCATTCGGTATTGAATTAATACTGACCGAGTACTGGTTTGCCAATACTGTCTCAACAATATTGGAACAGTATTACAAAAATACTGGCATGCTAGTATTGACTTGAAGTATTACCACAGTACAAAATTAATCCATATCAGTATTGAACCAATACTGGCAAGCCAACTGTCGGCCAGCCAGTATTCGTACATGACTGCACCTACCTATTGTCAATATCGGCGTTTGATAGAAATTTTTGCTTGGGATGTACCATTCTACGGCGAAAAAACCTAACGTAAGAAATATGTTTGCTTCATTTCACTATAGAATATCATATAAATAGAAAAAAGAAGAATTTAATTTTCTAATAAAATATTCTTCTCATTTTAAGATATCATCCAGTGGGAAAAAACATGTTCGCCCAAAAAACGTTTTTAAAACGAACATGGTTTTTTGCCCACTGGGCAATTAGTCTATTTATCACTTATAAAAATTTATATTAAATATTATTATATATTTATATATATATTTATTTCTTTTTTGTTTTCTAGCTATATCAAGAACGGTTTATATTATCGCTAATGAAGTTATTAATATAATGTCTATTAAAGATGATTAAATTGATCAAAAAAATAATTAATGTATTTAAAACATATACATGCCAATTAACAAAAACAATATAATATATTTTTATTATTGTGAAAATAAAACATTTATTTCATTTATTTTTGTCTATTTATTTCCCTCATTGAAATCCACCTAAATAGCATAGGCCACATTTTTAAGAAAGTTTTTTATTAATAAAGATTGTTCAAAATATTAAAACAAAAAATACATACAAAAAATCAATTTTTTTAATTATAATGTTAAAACAAAGTAATGTTTTGTAGCGTGTATCGAAGGAAAAGGAAGAATCATATTTTCTTAATGATTTTTTATGCCGACTCCTACATATAATACATTTTACTTATTTCCACCCAAAAAAGGGCAATAGGAAAACTTCATGCGCGGTGTAGTGCGCTATATTTTGCTAGTAATTTATTATATGTAGTAGTAACGTGCCGAAGTTTCATATGATGTAGTACTGAGGTGGGAGGCTGATTTTTGCAGGCGCGTTTTAGCTAATCAGAACGTTTGGATTTAAATGCCTTTCCCGTAAAATTCTCCTTTGTCGCGTTAAGTCCCGTTTCTCGTGGAGCGTCACATTTACTAAAAATTCTGACATGATGGGCAATTTTAGAGGTCAGATTCGTTTTCAGCACAAAAAAATCTACTAAAATCACCTAGAACTATTTTAGGTACTCACCCTCGCAGGCTTGCGTATTGAATATTTTTTTACAACTTTAATTTATTTTTTACTATTTTTCAATATTTAAACATTCTCGTCCCATTTTTTCAACTATTTATTTTTGTACAAAAAAACTTCAACTTTCGATTAAAAAAAAATTCTACCTTTTACCCCGAAAAAGTTAAATTTATTTTTGAGTTTCATTTTTTTCAAAAATGTATTTCACCAATCGAAAGAGCAACAAAAAAGGTTTCGAATCTGATATTGGTAAAAATTTATTTTGATATTTAAGGAAAAAAAATTATTAAAACATGCGGTGTACCGTAAAACCCCAAAACTTTCACCCCCTCCTTCTCGGAAAATATTAAATTAAATGAAGAAATATTTTTTCTAAATATTAACAACTATGAGTACTACAAATGCCCCAAATTTAAACGTGATCAGAGAATAAAATTTTTGAACCTTGATCACTTATTCATGTGTAATCCCCCAAATACATGTGAAATCTTCGGTTGATATTTCTGAATCTACATGAAATTCTATGTGATTTTCTATGTTAAAATCCATGTGAAATCATATGTAAGAATATGAAATCACGTTTCATTTTCCTATGTAGATTCCTATGTGGACATATGATGTCATAAGGGTGTTTTTAGAGTAACCTATATGGAATTTCACGTAAGGAATTCCATATTATGGAAGTGAGCTTTTACATGGTTTTTGACATAGGATCCCACGTAAGGATTTTCAATAGGGTTGAGATTTAAAGATTATATTTTGTTGTAGAATTGTACATGAATATTTATAATATAACATTAAGGTAAAACTTACGTTAAGTTCCAGAAGAATACTGCTCTTCTCTAACAGTGTGTTAGGTGGTTTTCTTAATTTGAAAGAGACTAACGACATATTATTTACAATATTATGTTGAAAATATTCTTCATAACCTATAAAAAAATCATGATACAGTATGAATGAGAATTTTTTAAGTTTCCCAGCGGTCACAAAGACGTCTTTAGGATGACTTTAAAACATTCAAAAGTTTCATAAAACGTTGCGTCAATGTTCCATAAACATAAAAAAGGCAACTTAAAGACGCCCAAAGTATGTTCTAATGTTCTGTGTCTGTCCCAAAACCGTCTCTAGAACGTCTTAAGAGGAAGTGACACCTTTAAAGTCTCTTTTCAAAGTTTCGAAAGTATATTTATACTTAAAAAAAGTTTCAATTTGTTGCCTATAGAGGCCGCTAAAGTTGTTCTCCTTTCTCTATAGGGCAAATTGGTGGGCAAGATTCCGGTTAGACCGTTTAATCTAGAACAAAAATTCAAAGTTTTCTGAATTTGTAAAAGATATAGCTTTACGTAAGTAAGATATTTTGAAAATATTAATTTTTGTGGATTTTGCAGCTACTTGAAGGAAAAAGTCGATTTTTAGGGCAAAATTTTTTCAAATAATCTCTTGCAAAAAACAAACAAGCCAAAAAAAATCAGCTATGTACTCTAAAGCATTAGTAAATGACGATAAAAAAAACTTTTAGCTAGACTGCCAACCGTTTTGATAAATGTCATTTCGAGAAATACGCGTTTAAAGTTTTGATATATGAAAACATATAAAAAAATAAACTCAACGTTCATCTGCGATGCATGCACCGAATAATTGATCTTTTACATTATTATTGGTTTCATCGTCAGCTTTTCGAGCGACTTTGAGCGTTAATGTTACCACCGCAAAAGAGAAAATAGCCGATAGCGCTAACAAACACTCGAAGCGCTCTTGGACACCTTCCGCAGATTTCGATTTTTAACATAAAATAACTTCAAAATCGCTTTTGATGATATAATTTCTATTCTACACATCATAAAGTATCGTTTAAGCAAACAAAAAAAATCGATTTTTTTCGGGTCAATGGTGTTACTCCCCCTGTCCTGAAATTTTCCCTAAAGTGTATTAAACACGTTTTCAGAAGGTCTCTAAAATGTCCTAAATATATCCCTGAAATATCAAAAAATGTTCTAGAAAATAATGTTCTCAGAGTATCCTAAAAATGTTTTGTAACGAATTGAATTCGTATTGGACGTCTTTAAGTTATCCATTTAATGTAAGAGGTTACCTTTTTCAGGACAATTTCGTAATATCCATGGTATATCTTTAGAACGTCTTTTTCACGTTGTCTCAAGAACATTCTAAAAATGATGTTCTTGGGACATCCAGTGAATGTTCGTGCCCATTGGGTTACTTCAAAACATTTTGGTTCACTTACTTCACTTGGCATTGTATAAAGCTAAGTCATGATTATGAGTTAATTAACAGTTTAAAGGATGTCAAGTTGTCAATAATTTAAATATTTGCAGTCTTCTTTTACAAATTAATTCGAACTATGTAAACGGATTTTTTTCCTTTGGTGTAAACATGTACTTAAACAATGTCATAACTCTAATTGAAATTTTAAAAATTTAATAGTGATTAATTTAGTTAATATGGCAGAAAATTTATGAAACATGCTATGTTATAATATATGTAACAGTTTTAAGGGGGCTGTAGAGTAGTAAATTGAAAGAAAGAAGTTTTTTAAAACTTTCGTTTCTCAAAAACTATGATAGTTAAGGAGGATACCGTAGTTGTAACTTTCAAAATTTTTTTTTATTTAATTGTCCAGACAAATAGTTAAAACTTAAAAACTGACCGAAGATCAATAACCTGCGTCTCTAAAAACATCCGAGTAGTCACTTTCAGAAGCTCTACTTTTAATTTTTTTTGTCCGACATATTGGTTCCGCCATTTTGTATTTTTTTAAAACTGACCTCGGATTTGTAACACTGTGCTAGTTAAAAAAAGGAACAAACTGAGCATATAGTATATTTACCTAATTTGGGTACGCTGAATTCAATGGCGTTAGCGGTTTTCAAGATCGGGTCAAATTTTCAAAATTTTGATCATTTTTTTGTTCATTATCAAAATATAGTTTTACTAATCAAAAAGCATAACATTGACTTAAAACTTGTTACTCGGGGGTTTTTAGAGTGGCTAATTAAGAATCTGATGTCAGTTTTTAAAAATTCAAAATGGCGGACAATTTTTCGAAAAATTCATCAGAATCGCATGAAACTCGTTACTCGGGGGTTTTCGGAGTCGCTGATTACGAACTTGAAGTCAGTTTTTAAAAATTCAAGATGGTATCGTAACAAATTTCTTAAGTGTATCTGCCATGACGGCATTTTGCAAAAAAGTTTCCACCATCTTGGATCCGCCATCTTGAATTTTTGAAAACTGACTTCAAATTCGTAATCAGCGACTCCGAAACCCCCCGAGTAACGAGTTTCATGCGATTCTGATGAATTTTTCGAAAAATTGTCCGCCATTTTGAATTTTTAAAAACTGACATCAGATTCGTGATCAGCGACTCCAAAAACCCCCGAGTAACGAGTTTCATGCGATTCTGATGAATTTTTCGAAAAAGTGTTCGTCATTTTGAATTTTTAAAAACTGACATCAGATTCCTGATCAGCGACCCCAAAAAACCCCGAGTAACGAGTTTCAGGCAAATCCGATGAATTTTTCGAAAAAGTTTCCGCCATATTGGTTTTTTGAGGTTATCTCAAAATCCTGATCTGATGATGTAAAACGGACCTCGAATTCGGATTCAGCGACCCAAAAAACATAAAGTAGGCATAGTCAGACCCCAAGATCAAAACTTTTTTTGTGTAGCTGAGTTATTTGTTCAATAATAAATGTAGGTAAGTTTTATTATTTATTAACTTTTTTTTATAACTATTTTTTATTTATTAATTATTAGTACTTATAATTTAGTTACCAGTAAGTAGTAATATTTCTAACCATTTCATCATATATTGTATTTATTACAACTATTGTTAATAAGTTAAGTTCAATTATTAAAATACTTGAACATTGTATTGAGCATTTTGAAATTCAAATTGTATGTCACGCCAAGTCGAATTTCATTTTCGATATTCAAGAATCTACCAGCTCGAGGAGAATTCCGCTTTCTCATTGGCTACCTCAATACATTAATTGATTTCTTAAGTTTTGTAGTGAAATTTATAAGAAAAATGTTGTTTGTCATAAATTTCAAGTATAAATTTATAATAGTAATATATTATTAACAATGAACATACCAGAAAACATTTTAGTAATTTAATGTTGAAAAACTTACGAGTGGCCTTTACTCAATTTCCGGCTACATTAATGTGTAGCGGGAATTTTTAAAGTTTTTATAATTTTCAGTGTTTTAGATATATAATTGTATGTTTTTTCAAATACAATTTATCAATTTTGAAGTTTAATGAAATATTTTTTGATATATTAACATTAGTGACATTGAGAATTGAATTTTTAAATAAATTGTTGAAAGTGTTGGAAATTTTTCTGTTTATTCCACCTGTGAGCCACCATGTTACTATGTACTTAACCTATGCTTTAATACACAAGCCGGTAAAACGTCATTGAACGTGCAGGACGCTTAACCATGGTAAGTATTATCTTATTTTTTTACGAAAACTTTATATTTTGTGTAATAAAATATATATTTTTTGTTTAATAGGATCCAAAACGAATCATTGCTTTGTGCAAATGCAATAAAGCTGACTGCAGATATAGAGAAATGCATCGAGAAGTTGTAAGTACAATTTTACAAAAAATATATTTTGTACTTATAAATTTAAACATAGTTGTAAACGATTATATAATTCCTAAATTACTGAATTTTTTATCTATATTTTGAAACAAAAATTTCCTAAGATTTAAAATTTTTTTCTCTTCGAGCAACATTATAACTCAACCTGTAAAGATTTTATGTGAAAATTCTTTTCTTTCAATTATAGTTAATATAAATTTTTTTATTTATAAATCTCAAGTTAATCGTAAACCATTTTAAAAAAATTTTTTTGACAAAATATTCGAGTCAATCTTAACCTCACCTGTCAAGTTTCTATACAATGTCAGACCTCGTTTTATTTCAAACTTGGTTTTTTACATTCTCATAAAAATAAGATAGTATTACATTTGCCCGATTTTGACCAATCTCTAATTCTTGTGAATCTCCACGTTTCAAGACTTCCTGATGTCAAAAAAAAGGTTTTATACAAATGTTTGTCTTTATGTATGTATGTCTGTAGACAAAAAAGTTGTCTCGACGATAACTTGAGCAAACTTTAATTAATCGACCTCAAATTTGGTTTGCACTTTAAGTCCACCAAAATTTCGCCTGAGTTCGTTGGACAGATAATTTCGTCAAAAACAACATAATTATTCAAATTTTTAATTTTCAAAAAAAAAATTTTTCAATTTTTTTTTGAAAAATGTGAGTAAAATGAAACACTTTTTCTTTTTAACATTTCTTGATTGGAGTGAAAACAACAAAAATACACAATTTTTTTTAATTTCAAATTTTCAAAAATTTTTATTAACTTACTCATAATATTCTGAATTTTTTTTTAAGTCCAACCATTGTTTTCCACTTCCAAACATTGTAATTGTTTTCAAAAAATTCTCTATTCCATAATAGTTTATATTACGCTGTTTATACCAGAATTTCTTATGTTTTCGAGTTTTACTTTTTTTGAATTGGGTTGAATTCATTTATTTGTCGTTGTTTTTTAATGTAACCACTTGACATTTGGTGGCTAGTATATGTCCAAAAAAAGTCGTACCGCGTTTATGATTTTTGACGTTTATATCTACATTAGAAAATAATACTAAACCTAATTTCATTTAAGAATCAGTGCGTATACTGAGGTTTTCAAGGTCAAAATGACGGACCCAATATGGTGGAATACTTTTAAATTGATTTGATTTGTTCAAAATTTTGTACTCGGGGGTTTTTGGGGTCGCTCCCTCACAGCACCGGATATTTAAGGATATCCCTAGGACATCCTGGGGATATCCATCGCCTTGCGGCGGTTTGGATATCCCTGGGATATCCCAGGGATGTCCCAGGATATCCCCAGGATGTTCCAGGGATATCCTTAAATATCCGGTGCTGTGGGGGCTGAATCCAAATTTGAGGTAAAATTTAAGAAATGCAAAATGGCTAGCCAATAAGGAGGAAATTTTTAAATTGATTCGATTCGTTCAAAATTCGGTACTGGGGGTTTGTTGGCGTCTATGAATCTAAATTTTAAATTTGTTAAATTTGTCCTTAAAGATTCAACGACCCTAAAAACTATTTTATATTTTTTTAAATCTGACTTTTTTGGATTCAGGGACCCCAAAAACTTTTAATACAATTATATGATATTTCTTTAAATACTTTTTTTTGTACCGTTTTATGCCCACAAACGATTTTTGTACTATATTGTTTCCAGTTATAGAATTCCAATTTTATATTAAAAAATCTTAATTTTACTTTAGAACTTATATGACATACTTAAAGAAAATTTAAAAAACATTGATTAACCTATTTGCAAAGCCATTTTCGTTGAAATACATATATCATAAATTTCTAATTAAAATTCTATGTACAATCTTTTATCTAACATAACTAGTCAGGAAAGAAAAGATTATTAATTGCACCGTCTAGTGAATCAGGAATTTTAAGAATGCGGATTCATTAATAACTTTTTTAATTGGAATGTAAGATTTTGAATAAAAATTCATTTTAATGAATAATTTCCTATTAATAAAAAATGTACCGTAAAATGGGGTAAAGTCGGCGTTTGAGGGTAAAGTCGGCCGGCGCTTTAAATCATTTTAAAGTTTAACTATTACTTTTTTCCAGAAGAAATCCGAGTTTTATTAAAAATGTAGTTAGAATTAATGTAAATTAATAAATGAAATACAATATTTAAGTGTTTAAAGCGCCGGCCGACTTTACCCGCAAACGCCGACTTTACCTCATTTTACGGTAATGCATCTGTTCAGACAATTTTGAATTGCATCGAAAAATTTTAGGTTATATTGTCATATTTTACACAAAATTTAATAATATTTAATAAACGAACTTTGTAAATAAATTTTACGCTGAAGTGTTAGATTTTTAGCATTTAGAGGTATTCTGAAGGGATAAGATTTATAAAAATTATAAAAACTGAACAAAAATTCTAAAAAAAATCTTTTTTTTAACGCTTGTAAATTGTTTATTTAAAATTTTTGGGTTCTTTTAGTAAGCTATTTGATAGAGTTTTAAAGTACCTGTAAAAATTCGTTAATGGGTTAATGTACGCCTACTTTTCCTATTGTATGTTTCTAATTTTCGAGCGTGAAACGCGAGTGCCGTGATGAGAATATTATCCTTAAAGTCAAAGTACTTTAAGAAAATGAAATTTTATTTATAAAAACAAAAAGTTTTACTTATATATAATAATGAGTTACAGTTACACCCCAAGAATTATTTGCTTTTGAGTATGCCAAATCTAATAGCGAAACAGAAAGTTTAGAAGCAGAAAATCGCGCTAAATTAATACTAGATAAGATGGAATTAGATTATTTAAATCCGGAAGAAAAACAATATGTAGAAAAATGGGTCAGGTTAGGACAAGATAGATTTTTATTACCAGGAGATAAATTGCCAGTTACACCACTAGTTAAACATTACATTCCAACATCCGATGAAAATCCGGTAAAATGTAAATAATATCGACAGCCTCCGGAGTACGAACAAGCAGGAAAACAACTCATAACGAAAATATATGCAGATGATTTAATAGTAAACTCTAAATCAAATTACAACTCTTCAGTTCTAATAGTTCCAAAAAAGGCAGATGCACAAGGCAACAAAAAATGGAGACTAGTAATAGATTTCAGGGCATTAAATGAGAAGATGGTGGGGGACTGTTACCCAATACCCCTGGTAAATTCAATTTTGGAAAGGTTAGGAAATGCGCAGTACTTTTTAGTTTTTGATCTAGCTATGGGGTATCACCAAATTGGGACAGCTGAAGAAGATCAACACAAAACTACTTTTTCATCAGGAAGAGGACATTATCAATATAAAAGAATGCCTATGGAAATAAAAAATGCAGCAGCTACATTTCAAAGATTAATGGACAATGTTTTGATAGGTTTACAAGGAGCAGAACTATTTGTTTATTTAGATGACATTATAGTTTTTTCACAAACCCTCGAAGAACATGACAAAACTATAATTCGATTAATGGAAAGATTAAGAAAGGCAAAGCTGTCACTACAACCTGAAAAATGCGAATTTTTGAGAAAAGAGGTGGCTTATTTAGGACATGTTGTAAGTGCAGAAGGAATTAAAGCAGATCCTGAAAAAATCAAAGCAATAAAAGAATTTCCAACACCAAGCAAAGCAAAAGCTGTGAAAGGTTTCTTAGGAATTACAGGTTATTATAGAAAATTTATAAAAGGTTACGCTAAAATAGCAAAACCTTTATACATTCTATTAAAAAAAGAACAACAATTCCATTGGGGAAAAGACGCAAAAAGAGAAGTTTCAAAAAACTAAAAAGAGCGCTTTGCGAAAATCCTATATTACAACATCCAGATTTTTCGAAAACATTCAAGGTAACAACCGATGCTTCAGACCATGCAGTCAGTGCGGTCTTAACACAAGAAAAAGATGGAATTGATTTACCGGTAGCTTACTTTTCAGAAACTTTAGTAGGTTGGGAAATGAATTATGAAACTACACAAAAAAAGTGTTTAGCAATAATAAGCGCACTAGAACATTTTAGACCTTTTCTGTATGGAACCAAATTTATACTTTCTTGCTATCATGTGCTTTTAAAAATAATAAATAACGCAAATAAACCTACGACTCGAATGACAAAATGGTTGTTACGTCTACAAGATTACCAATATGAATTTGAGTGCAAACCAGGAAAAATTAATTGGTGGCTACCAGGGCTATCGGAAAATCCAATTAAGGAAGATGAAAGTACAGAAGAAGGGTCAGAGAATTCAGAAACAAGCTCTAGCGATGAGATTTTAAATTCAGACGAAGATGAAAAGGAATTAGAAGCAGGAAAAAGAGCTTTCCCAATAAGTAGCGCAGCTGGCTCAAATAAGGACAAAAACACATTGAGTAAGCAAACTCAAAAACTAAGGGAAAGGGCTAAATCAGATTCAACAGTAGAACTAAGAAAAACAAGCAATGCTAGAGAGCAAAGAAAACAAGGAAGACCTATAGGTAGTTTCAAAAAAAAAACAGTAGTGGAAGATAGCGACGAGCGGCCTATAGCATCAAGACTAAGGTCAAGAGCAACAACTACTACAAATAAAGAAGAGAAAACATTGCCACAACAAAATTACTTTGAATCGGAAAGAGACAGTGAGGGATCTAACACAGAAGAGTCAATATAAGCAAATAAAGAAATCCCTATACTGCGACAAGGGCATAGTGTATTACCCTCACTAAGTAGAGTAAGAGAAGAAATGGAAGAAACCACATCTTCTGGAGAAGATGAAGTATTTTATAATAAAAGTCCAACAAAGAGACTTCAGAATGATGAGATTACACAGCCACACAAAAAAAAAGTACCCGGGCCGGGGAATGAGACCACCATTTCTTAATGTATTTTGATGCGCTGAACACGAATCTGAAGTCCGTTTAGCTCCATCACGTCAGGATTTTGACATAACCTCAAAAAACATAGCTGATTTTAAATGACAGGAGAAATTTTTTAAATAATGGCAGATTTGCTTGAATCTTGTTACTCGGGGGTTTTTGGGGTCGCTGATTACGAATTTAACGTCAGATTTATAAAATTCAAAATGGCGGATCCAATATGGCGGACGAATTTTTAAAAACTAGTTGGATTTTTACGAAAATTGGTATCTAGGGTTTTGGGAGTCGCTGATTACAAATTTATCGTCAGATTAATCAAATGTAAAATGGCAGATATAGTACGGTGGTCAAATATCTTTATGTTTCTACATGTGTCTGCATCGAGGGCACTTCCACGTGGTGACGGTGGGCAACGGAGTTTGTCCGCTATCCGGCTAAGTCCCTGGATAATGGCTTTGATGCCGTCATGGCAGACACACGTAGGAAACGTATTACGATGCAGGGACTCGGAACCCCAGTATCGGCGGTTAAGCAGGCTCTCAGGCGTCGTCATCCAGCAACTGCAGCTCTTCATTGATGGGAAACTTGGCTAATGTAGAGTATAATACGACAAGAAAACAACCTGATATAGACTTAAACTCTCATATTTGTAGCAAAAATTGAGACCTTTTTTGTTATATTTGCAGTAAATTCGAGGTAAAGTCTTTGCGGAACAGGATTGACGAAGAAGTACGTAAACTGTATAATGAAATCTTCGGTTTTGAGATTGATCAGATGTCACTGATGTAACGGTGACATACGAAATTTTATTTTTATTTTTAACACTGAAGCCTTTTATTTCATTCATACAAAAGTAGCAATCTTCTTCACATGTAGGTTTTGTCCAAACTGTTGGATAAGAGTATTTGATAAACTCCTTATTTTTAACAGATTTCCAACCAAAGATCATCTTTCTGCAACAATTACAAATGATGTTCGGAACCCAATTAGAAGATAGATCAATCTCAAAACCAAAGATTTCATTAAACAGTTTACGTACTTCTTCGTCAATCCTGTTCCGCAAAGACTTTACCTCGAATTTACTGCAAATATAACAAAAAAGGTCTCGATTTTTGCTACAAATATGAGAGTTTAAGTCTATATCAGGTTGTTTTCTTGTCGTATTATACTCTACATTAGCCAAGTTTCCCATCAATGAAGAGCTGCAGTTGCTGGATGACGACGCCTGAGAGCCTGCTTAACCGCCGATACTGGGGTTCTGAGTCCCTGCATCGTAATACGTTTCCTACGTGTGTCTGCCATGACGGCATCAAAGCCATTATCCAGGGACTTAGCCGGATAGCGGACAAACTCCGTTGCCCACCGTCACCACGTGGAAGTGCCCTCGATGCAGACACATGTAGAAACATAAAGATATTTGACCACCGTACTATATCTGCCATTTTACATTTGAATAATCTGACGTTAAATTCGTAATCAGCGACTCCAAAAAAACCCCATGATACCAATTTTTGTAAAAATCCAACTACTTTTTAAAAATTTGTCCGCCATATTTAATCCGCCATTTTGAATTTGAATAATCTGACGATAAATTTGTAATCAGCGACTCCCAAAACCCCTAGATACCAATTTTCGTAAAAATCCAACTACTTTTTAAAAATTCGTCCGCCATATTGAATCCGCCATTTTGAATTTTATAAATCTGACGTTAAATTTGTAATCAGCGACCCCAAAAACCCCCTACTAACAATATTCAAGCAAATCTGCCATTATTTAAAAAATTTCTCCTGTCATTTAAAATCAGCTATGTTTTTTGAGGTTATGTCAAAATCCTGACGTGATGGAGCTAAACGGACTTCAGATTCGTGTTCAGCGCATCAAAATACATCAAGAAATGGTGTTCTCATTCCCCGGCCCGGGTACTTTTTTTTGTGTGGCTGTGTTATGATACATGTTGGCCCCCCATAAGCAGTTCAGATGAGGAAGAAGAAGAATTAGTGGTGAACAATAATGAAGTACATGAAATAGATAAACTTTAAGGAGAACAATTACAAACAGATAATGAAAATGAAGGGAACAAACAATACAATGTAGAATGTGAAAGAAAAGACAATAAAGTAATAGAAAAAGAAATGGTAGAAGAAATGAGGGAATCTATAAAGCGGTACGATATGAGTATTGCAGAACATCAGTCGTATTTTTGGGATGATGAAATAACAGAAAGACCAGAGGAAGCGGAAATCGAAGAAGAACCACAAGAACAAGTTAGGACAATAGATGAAATAATTGCAGAGTTACAAGAGTTAAATAAAGATTTAGAAAAAGAACAATTCTGGAAGAAGAAAAAGGTCGGAAGGAAGAACCACCAAAATTTACTGAAAGAATCAAGAAGTCGGTAACCTTTGATACTCCGCTTCATCAACAACCACCAAATGCTGGATCCACCCCATACATTCATAACGTAATAACGGAAGAAGTAGAAGAGACTGAATTATACCCAGAAAGATTAAAAACACGAATTAAGCCAAGAAAATTAATCGAGCAAACAAAAATTTCACAAAACGAAGAAAGTACACTTCATGTCAGCAGATCTAGAACTCACTGATCCTGTAAATAAATTAATGTCGGCTATAGGAGCAATAGATATAAAGGAAATAAAAAGCAAAAAACCAAAAAAATGACAAATTTTGGTCACACCTAGAAGTAAATAAAAGACTTTCACAGTAATAATAAAAACAGAATATGATGAAGTAATAAACGAGGAAGATTTAAAAGAAGTACTATTGAATCTCAGAAAAGTATTATTGAGAGAAAACGTCAAATCAATTCGAATTCCACGACACACAGTAACACTAGATGAGTTCGAACCAGCATGGATCAATAAAATAGTAGAAATTTTTTTAGAGATAATATACAAATCCAAGTGTGCTTTGGAGAGATAGTGATACCTCCAGAGGAATATAGGACGAAAATAATTGCTGCATATCATGATAGTCTAATGGCGGGCCACAAAGGAGTAAATAAAACTTATCACAGGATTAGAGAAAAATATACGTGGCCAGGATTAAGACAAGATATAAGAGAGTATATAAGAAAATGTAGGAGCTGTGCACAAAAGAAAATAGTAAGAAATCGGAATAGAGAAAACATGATAATAGCAGATACACCTCTAGATGCATGGGAAAAAGTATCTCTTGACACTGTTGGAAAATTACATTAAAAATTAACTACAGCGAATGGAAACTGTCATGTCTTAACAATGCAAGATCAGCTCAGCAAATATAATATTTTCGTAGCAATACCTGATATTAGCGCTACTACAATACCCTATTGAAAATCCCCACATGGGAAACCACATGGGAAACCACATGGGATCCTATGTCAAAAACTATTTAAAACCCCATTCCCCATATGGGAAACCACATGGGATCCCATATAAAAACTCATGGGAAATTGGGACAGGAATTGGCATAGGAAAATATCAAAACGAGGTTCCTCCATGTCATTTCCTATGTCAAATCCCATGTCAAATATCATGTTAAATACCATGTTAAATACTAATTGAGATCCTTTATCACTTTTTTGAAAAATTTTCCCATGTCAAACCCCATGTCATTTCCCAAGTAAAAACCTTTATCATTTTTTTGAAAAATTTTCCCATGTCATTTCCCATGTGAAATCTTTTATCATTTTTTTGAAAAATTTTCCCATGTCAAATCCTCTTTCGCCTTATCGAAAATACCCACATAGGAAAGCATATGGGAATCCACATGGGAAATGGAATACGATTTCATGTGCATTCTTCCAAATGATAAAACAAATAGATTTAAGCATAGGAAATCATATAAGATTTCATATAGATTCTGAAATTTCAACCTAAGATTTCACATGGATTTACATATAGGAAACGATATAGGATTTTATTCGGGAATTTTTTAGTTGGCTGCTTTATGCAGGCGGCAGTTTACAAAAAAAATTAATTATTTGATTAAATATCAAATAATAATACTTCAACTCATCTGAAAATAAAAAAAAGTTTACTTTACTTCTGCCTTAGACTCTCAGCTTTTATAGTATTCCAGACTGATCTCAACTGTGAGAGAAAATATTTTCACCATCTGGTGGTGAAACAATGAAACTATAATGACGATCAACATCTATATTGAAATTTCCTATGTCATTTCCCATGTCATTTCCCATGTGAAATACTCTTTCATTTATTCGAAAAATTTTCCCATGTCATTTCCCATGTGAAATCTTATCATTTTTTCGAAAAATTTTCCCATGTCATTTCCCATGTGAAATCCTTTATCATTTTTTTGACAAATTTTCCAATGACAAATCCTCTTTCGCTCTATCGAAAATACCCACATGGGAAAGCATATGGGAATCCACAGAGGAAATGGAATACGATAAAGGATTTCACATGGCAAATGACATGAGGTTTGACGTGGGAATTGATATGGGAAAATTTTTCCAAAAAATAATAAAAGATTTCACATGGGAAATGACATGGGAAAATTTTTCGAAAAAATGATAAGATTTCACATGGGAAATGACATGGGAAAATTTTTCGAATAAATGAAAGAGTATTTCACATGGGAAATGACATGGGAAATGACATAGGAAATTTCAATATAGATGTTGATCGTCATTATAGTTTCATTGTTTCACCACCAGATGGTGAAAATATTTTCTCTCACAGTTGAGATCAGTCTGGAATACTATAAAAGCTGAGAGTCTAAGGCAGAAGTAAAGTAAACTTTTTTTTATTTTCAGATGAGTTGAAGTATTATTATTTGATATTTAATCAAATAATTAATTTTTTTTGTAAACTGCCGCCTGCATAAAGCAGCCAACTAAAAAATTCCCGAATAAAATCCTATATCGTTTCCTATATGTAAATCCATGTGAAATCTTAGGTTGAAATTTCAGAATCTATATGAAATCTTTTATGATTTCCTATGCTTAAATCTATTTGTTTTATCATTTGGAAGAATGCACATGAAATCGTATTCCATTTCCCATGTGGATTCCCATATGCTTTCCTATGTGGGTATTTTCGATAAGGCGAAAGAGGATTTGACATGGGAAAATTTTTCAAAAAAATGATAAAAGATTTCACATGGGAAATGACATGGGAAAATTTTTCAAAAAAATGATAAAGGTTTTTACTTGGGAAATGACATGGGGTTTGACATGGGAAAATTTTTCAAAAAAGTGATAAAGGATCTCAATTAGTATTTAACATGGTATTTAACATGATATTTGACATGGGATTTGACATAGGAAATGACATGGAGGAACCTCGTTTTGATATTTTCCTATGTCAATTCCTGTCCCAATTTCCCATGAGTTTTTATATGGGATCCCATGTGGTTTCCCATATGGGGAATGGGGTTTTACATAGTTTTTGACATAGGATCCCATGTGGTTTCCCATGTGGTTTCCCATGTGGTTTCCCATGTGGGGATTTTCAATAGGGTAGCACATGCAATAGCCACTAATTTGTTCTCAGTATACGGGGCACCAAAAAGTATACTCACTGATCAAGGCAGGTCATTTACAAGTGACCTCTTAAAAAAGTTGTCAAAAATATTCAAGGTATCACAAGTCACAACAACAGCCTACAGGCCCCAAACAAATGGAGGATTAGAGCGTAGTCACGCAGTGTTAGCAGAATTCCTAAGACACTATGCTAAATCAAAAGATGACTGGGACAGACTTCTCCCTTATGCAATGTTTGCGTATAATACGTCTGTACACGAAGCTACTAAGTTTACACCATACGAAGTAATATTCGAAAAAATAGCGAGAACACCATCAATCTTTCCAACACCAGAAAAACTAGAAACTTATGAATCATACATAAGAGAGTTAGTAACAAGATTGATTGAAATTAGAAGAATAGTAGCCAAAAACATCATACAGAGAAAAGAAAAGGTAAAAGAAAGTTACGATAATAAAACGACACCCCTAAACATAAAAGTAGGAGATTTCGTAGATGTGAAAGAGGAAGTCAGAGCAGGAAAATTCTCTCCATATTACCACGGACCATACAGAGTAGAAAAAATAACAGAAAAAAACAACTTGATTCTAAGCGATGCAGAAAAAAAAAGATTTCGCAAACATGAAGATCAAGTAAAAAGAGCTTTTTTATGACAAAATAATACTAAAGGATTCATAAAAGATGATTAAGATTTTATTAATGTTTATACCGACGGTGCCTGCAAAGCAAATGGCAAACCACACGCTAAAGCTGGCATAGGTATTTGGTTTAACCATAAGCACTCTCTAAATGTTAGCGAAAGAGCAAGTAAAAACAAACTAATAACAGCGCAGAAATCGAAGCCATTATGAGAGCTATTGAAATAATAAAATTGCTAGGTTATACAAAAATTAGAGTACATACAGACTCTAAATTTGCGATAGAAGGACTAACAAGTTGGGTACCAAAATGGGAAAAAAATGGTTGGAAAACTAGTCGTAAACGGGATGTTCTTAGTAAACGTTATTTCAAAGAAATGAAAAAAATGATAAAAGAAATAACAGTAGAATTAGGATATAATTGTGAACAATTCGTATCACATGAAACAATAAAAAGTAGGGTAGCAATAATAAAGTTAAAATGGAAAAAGCTGGAGAAAATCATCGGAGATTTAAGAAGACACAAAAGAATAGAAAAAAGAAATAAAAAAACAGAAAAATAAGTAAAAGAAATGCACCTTTAATAAGTGTATTAGGAAAAATAATCGGACCAACTATAGGATTACTTACTTATGACGAAGGGGAAAATTATAAAGAAATAATGAGGGATCTAAATGAGGGTCAAAGGAATATTTCACATTTGGTAGGAGAACAGACACATGTAGTAAGAGCAGAATTGCATACGCTCTACGATATGGCAGAAGCACAGCATAACTCATCGCAACATTCAAGAAAGGAATTAATAAAAACTAAAAGAGAAATACTAGATTTAAAAAATGAAACTAGTCGAATAGAATACACAGGAAATTTAAGAGAAAAAATAATACGATGGACTAGACAAATAGATACTTATATGAGCACAATTTAGATCATACGTTAGAAATCTTAAAAGAAGCAAAAGAAGGACATCTTTCTTCAGAATTGTTATCAGACGAACAATTGATAACAATAGCAACGGAAGCGAAAAAATATTTAAAGGACCAAGAATTCCCCATGCCTATAGACGAAATAAGTACAGCAACAATCAGTAAAATAGCGGAAATAAAATTACAAATAGACACAAATGATTTAATTATGTCGTTAGACATACCTTTAGTGGAAGAAAAAGTTTATATACTCTACAGGATGCATGAACTACCAGTCAAACAGGACAAAAAAATAATAGTAGCAACAGAGCATACATACTACCGCATTCCAGATACTTAGCTATAACAGCCAACGAATGATTTTACTTTTATTTGACAGAAGAACAATTATCCGCTTGCTATCTAACTAATGAACAATACATTTGTCACCACAAATACGGGGCATATGATATACGTTTAACACTTAGCTGCGAACCAGAATTAAGAAGAAAACCCACAAACGAAACCCTAAGAAGTTGCGACGTACGAATAACCAATGACCAACAACCACTATGGGAACTACTAACAACTACTGGAAGTTGGCTTTATTCACTAGTTAAGAATGAAACACTATATCTAAAATGTAAGGACAAGGAACCTGAAACCTACCAAATAAGAGGAATAGGAATAATTCATATAAGTACAAAATGTACACTAACAATTGACGCAGTACAGTTGCCAATTTTAGCAACAAAAGAAAATCCGCACCAATACATATATAAACCAAAATTAGAACTGAAACTAGAATACATATCACCCCTAACAAGGAAATTAAATCCACAAAAAATCAACGACGAAAAGGATAAACTACACCCGTATTGGAGAAAAATGGAAACAGATGAAAAAAGGGTTAAAATTAAAAAAAAAAAAAAAAAGAAAACAAAAAAGGGTTACATTAAATTTAAAAAAATTTTCTTTTTTTGAATCGTACGCAAAGTAAAAAAAAACACTATAATTTTATTAAAAATATTTTGTTTAAAAAAAAAAATTTATATATAAAATATATAAGTATATATAAAAAAAAGGTAATACAAAAAAATAAATATCAAAATATTAATACAAGAAAATAAAAGATTAAAAGACGACAATTCAAAACATTGACTCAGCGAAAACAGGTGTAACGAATCTAAAGTCAGATTTTAAAAATGTTCAAAATTCAAAATGGTGGATCCAATATGGCGACCAAAATTTTTTTAAAAATTATCAGATTTGCTTGAAACTTGTTACTCGGGGATTTTTGGGGTCGGTGATTACGAATTTGAATCTGGATATTATAAAATAAGATTGGTGGTTCCAAAATGGTTAATAAAGTATTTAAAAATTGGGTGGATTCGCCACCCTTAACTCCATAAACCACCCCTTTCACATTATTTAATTAGTTGTTTTAAATTTTTCTTCCATACAAATTTAGTAATTTTTCAAAATACTACCCTTAATCCCCAAAACTACCCCTTAATATAGAAATTTAATATTTTTTAAAATTTACTCTACATAAATCTTTTATAATTTTTGCTAATTTGAGGCTTTTAAATAGCCTTAAATTAAATTTTGAATAATCTACCCTTAACTCCAAGAACCTCGTCCTTTAAATATTTAAATTACTTTTTTAAAATTTTTCCTTTCCTTTATAAAAATTTCCTCTATATCATTTTTTTACAATTTAAGCACAACTGAAACTTTCAAATATTCTCAAATTGAATTTCAAAAACTGTCCTTCACTCTAAAAACCTTTACCTTAAAAATCAGCCTCATTACATTTAAGTTTATAAATGCAAACAAATTTACAACTTTAACCGCCATATTGGCTCAACCATTTTGAATTTTTAACAACTTTTACATCAGAATCGTGATCTGTGACCTCATTTTTGAAAGTTGACGTAAGATTCGTGGTCATCGACCCCAAAAATCCCCGAGTAACAAGTTTCAAGCAAATCTGATAATTTTTAAAAAAATTTTGGTCGCCATATTCGATTCACCATTTTGAATTTTGAACATTTTTAAAATCTGACTTTATATTCGTAACAGCGACCCCAAAAACCCCCGAGTAGCAAGTTTCAAGCGAATCTGATCAAATTTTAATAAAAATGTCCGCCATATTTGATCCGCCATCTTGAATTTTGAAAATTTTTTAAATCTGACTTTAGATTCGTAATGAGCGACTCCAAAAACCCCCGAGTAACAAGTTTCAAGCAAATCTGATTATTTTAAAAAAAAAATTTTCCACATATTGGATCCGCCATTTTGAATTTTGAAAATTTTAAAATTATGACTTTAGATTCGTAATCAGCGACCCCAAAAACCCCCGAGTAGCAAGTTTCAAGCGAATCTGATCAAATTTTAATAAAAATGTCCGCCATATTGGATCCGCCATCTTGAATTTAAAAAAATTTTTAAATCTGACTTCAGATTCGTAATCATCGACCCCAAAAACATAAGAGTGACCCATTATCCAACAAGTTGCAATTATTTTCTCAAGGTAATTAATACATTTGTTTGCTGAGTTAGTAAAAAAATTTGCAAAACATGGTACAGTAAGGACGCCATTTTGAATTTTTTAATTCGCCACTTTTTATTCGAAGCAGTATGAGCTGACGATTATTTTGAGCCTTAATAAGTTGATTTTCGTTGATTAGAATTTTGGATGGAGCTCTGGGCCGGTTGACATGAAACGTCCCACATAAATTATCGTTTTATTGTTCCAGGTTCTGAAAAAACTTGAAATTTTTTAACTAAAAAAGAAATCTTTGTAGCTATTAAAGAAAATTTTTCCAATGATTTTCAAACTCGGTGTGCGCTTATTGTAAAACAGCTAACAGAGAAATGTGGAATTCCTATTATATTATCCAAGAGAGACAAAATTCGCATTAAATCATTCTTTGTGTCGATAAAAAGAAAGTGGAAAGACGAAAAGAGGACAACTGTTGTGTTCATCAGAAGACATGATCAATGAACACTTTCTTCTTTTTTACTGAAGATGTCGATCGTAATGACTATGCCGAATGGATAGAAGAGCCTACATCTTCAGGAAATAAAATGGGCCGTCCGTTGTCATCTTTTTTAAAGTCCAGTGACACCAGCTAAAAATTTCTGTACAGGATCCTTAAAGAATCCCGAGAGGTTCCTACATAGGATCCTTAAAGGTTTCCTGAGGGTACCTGTTAAGAATTCTATCCCACTAGGATCCTGGAGGATCCTAGTGGATATTGGAAGGGTATTAGAACAGGGATCCTGTACAGGAACCTGTGCAGGAACATTAGTTACCTAAAGTTGCTTAGCAGGTTTCTTTGTCTGAAAGTTTAAAACAAATTTTTAAATAAAAATTCCAGTACATGAACCTCCACAGGATCCCATGCAGGGACCTTTGTTCCTGAATGTTAACAACTTTACTTGTTGCGCAGTAAGAAATTTGCGCAAAGAATTTTTTTAATTAAGTGCATCAATATATATTCCTCACAAAATTAAAAAAAAATTTTGTTTAAAAAAATCCACCTTGGATCCTACGTGGGATCCTCTTATGATTCCTACAAATGTTCCTTAGCATGAAAAGAAAGTGAAATATTTTCCTTTACATGATTATGCGAGTGTTCATGTGTAGGAACCTTTGCATGAAATTATTTTTAATAAATTTACTTGTACAGGAATCTGCAAAGGAACCTTAGTATGAATCTCTAGGGATCCTTTAAGAATCCTGTACAGAAATTTTTATATGAGAACGTACTAAGCGAAAAGAAACAGAAGAAATTCGGGAAAAATTCAACTGCGAGGAATTAAGACTTTTGACCAAATTTTTGGCTTTTTGAACCACTGTGCATCGCAAACATCAGGAGCCACGAGGCGAGTCTTCCACTAACAATTATAATGTAGTTAGTGTATTTTTCTATAAAAATTCAAATTACATTGAAAAATTACCTTCAAACCCCAATGTTGCTTCAGAGCAACATGTTATAAAATGTAAATATCTAAACGAAACAAATTCCTTCGCATATTTTTTGATTTTTAATGGGACCTCAAATACTTAACAAAGTGAAAAAAATGTTAACTTTATAAATGAAAATTTGGCCCTCAAAGGGAAAAACGATATTAATGCTCTTTTTTTGGTTTGTAACAATCTATCCCAAGATATTCATTTTAAAATAGAAGACTGCAAAAACATAAACTATTTTTAACTAAGTTGTATAAATTTAAGATAATTTAGATGAATGAATTAATTTATTAATGAATAATTAATTACTTAAATTACCTGTTGGATTACTCACGAAGTCGACACTTACATCAGCTTCAGCTCCTCTTAGTATCAATATTTTATTGTCGAATTCAATATCAACGTCCTATAACAAAAAAAAATTAGTATGATACAATACGCATTTCTGTTTATTACATTCTCATCATAATGAGAAAGTATTATATTTCCCCCATTTTGACCAATCTCTAATTCTTGTGAATCTCCACGTTTCAAAACTTCCTGATGCCAAAAAGTAGGTTTAAAAGAAATCTCTCTGTATGTATGTATGTCTGTAGACAAAAAAGTTTGCTCGACGATAACTTGAGCAAATTTTAATTATTCGACCTCAAACTTGGTACACACTTTAAGTGTACCAAAATTTCACCTGAGTTTGTTGGACAGACAACTGCGTCAAAAAACAACAAAATTACTTAAATTTATAATTTTCAAAAAATTTTATTTTTCCAAAAAAAATGTTTGTCAATTTTTTTTGAAAAATGTGAGTAAAATGAAACACTTTTTTCATTAAAATTTTTTGGTTATGGTAAGAACAACAAAGTTACACATTTAAAAATATATTTTAATTTAAAAAAAAATTTTGTTTTAAAAAAAAAAATTTTTAATTTTTTTTCAAAAAATTTGAGTAAAATTAAACACTTTTCCCCTGTAATATTTTTTGATTTGAGTAAGAACAACAAAGTTACACATTTTTCTTTAAAAATGACAAAAACGAATAAAAAATTGATAAATTGCAGGACAAAGTTACTTTATTTTGGAAAAAACTGGAAATATCTATTATTTCTATTTAAATTACTTTGAATTAACACTAATAATTATAATTCACTGAAAATTTTCGAAATTTTTTTTTATAAGTACAACCATTACGTTCCATTTCTGGACGCGTTTTTTGTACATAATAATTTACAAATAAGTAAAGTTATCATATTTCTGAATTTATCAATTGAAAGTTAACATAATTCCGCATGCAAAGAGCCCAATACGAAATATTTTGGTTTATTAAATTGCACAGGCCTAAAACAGGAATCTGCAAAGGAACCTTAGTAAATAATGTTCCTGCACAGAATTCTGTACAGGATCCTATGTAGAAACCTCTAGGGATCCTTTAAGGATCCTGTACAGGAATTTCTAGCTGGGACATTTGTAATTACACGTGTATTTTTTCAATAGGGAAAACGTTTTTAAAACGAACATGGTTTTTGCCCACTAGGTAGTTTTTATGAATTTCTTTTTCTTGTACTGATTATGGAAAAGTTTTTACCAAAATGTGGAAGGATTCTTCCACTAAATGTAGAAAGAAACTCATACTAAAATTTGATGTAAAGAAATGTTAGAATTTTTAGAACTTCGTGAACTTTCAAATTTGTTTTAACAAACCTTCCTGTGATACTTCCTGTAACCTCAACTTATGATAATATCAATCTATTACAACTTACATTATCATTAAATAAGTACTTTAAAATTTACAATATGATTTTTAGAAATATTAAGGACGAATTCAATGCCCTAACTTGTACTGAAGATAAGGATGATGAGGATGTTACCAGAAACTAGATATTTCGTAGATAAGATGTTTTTTTCGAAAGAAGTGGCAACTTATCATTCCATTTGCCCAGTGTGTGGGGCATATGTTTTAACTTATACTCATAAAGATGCCGAAAAAACTTTTTCTGAATGCGACACAGTAATTTAATTACACGATTCAAATAAAATTTCATTTTATGTAACATACTCAATTGAGAATGAAATTAAAAATATTTTGGAATTTAATGATGCATACTATGATCGTATTATCAACTTAAGAGATCATGAAAGCAATATTTATCATTATATTCAGGATGGTCGCCTCTATAGAAAATTTGTTAATTTTTTAGATCCGGTTGATCGAAATCAATATATTAGTTTAACGTTTAATTCTGATGGAGCACCACTATTTGTTAGCTCCAGCTATTTAATTTGGCCCATTCAATTTGTGGTAAATGAAACGCCTTTAAATATTAGGACTTCAAAGTCAATTGTGTTTGCTTTGTGGTTTGGAAAAAACCTGATATGTCTGTTTTTTAGAATCCGTTGTTAACAAAATGAACGAATTATCAGAGTCTGGTATTTCTTGCATAATTTTAGGTAAAGAACAATTAATTAAACCCTTTGAAATATGCTGCTGCGTTGACACCGTTGCAAGAGGGCCTATGCAGGGTGTCACACAATTTAATGGGAAGACTGGTTGCAATTGATGAAAAATTCAAAATCTTTTATTTATTTTTAACTATCGGAAAAGTTTTATCTCATCTAACATATTGTAGAATTTGATTTAAGTAAGATGTATTTCTTCGTAAATTTTTCATTTAAAAGACTATTTAGTCAAAAACAAATGTCTAGTTGACTGTCAACTTCGCGTGGATTTCCTATAGATATCTTGCTTTTTAGAATATTCATGTTACCCCAAGTAGCACGATATATCAACCAGATGTCACGGTGATATCACCGGGGAATGTCACCGTGATATCACCGTAAGGCGGACATTTTGACATTTTCCTGATGTCACGGTGACATTCCCCGGTGATATCACCGTGACATCTGGTTGATATATCGTGCTACTTGGGTACTAATGTTTACAAAAAATCTAAATCTTTTATTGGTTTTCCGCCATCATTAAAACTTTATATTATGCATTTTATTTTTTGAGGAAGTCAGATTCATTTAAAAGGTAATTGTTTTATTTTAAGAGACTATTCATCAAAGAAAATATTAATTGTCAATTTCCTGTCGACATTCGTAAGGAAATACGATCGGAATTGCTAGTCGTCTTATATTTCAAAATATTTGTGTTATTTATGTCATAACAAATTCTGAATCTTTTAGTGATTTTTAACCGATGGAAAAGATTTAACTTACATCTTTTATATATTGGCTTGAGAAAAAAAGATTTAGTTCTAAAGTTATTTTTTGTTATTCTAAGAGACAATTTATCCAAAACAAATATTAACTGGTAATTCCGCATAAAAATTCGCAAGGAAATCCGGGTGGAATTTATGGATGTTTTGATCGTTAGAATATTTTTGTTATTTATGTTATAAATAATTGAATAGCTACGTGCAATAACTCGCCGAGTGCTTGGCCGATCGCTCTAACGCAAGTCAAACGTTCAAAAACGTGAAAAAAATGAAAAATCAAAATTTTGATTTTTGAAAAGTGCAATCTTGTAGGACATAAGATGGCGCATCTTTTTTTCCTTTAAGTTTTTTTTGTAGATCAATAAATTGAGTTAATATATGCAAAACACTTAAAGATTTTATTTCACAAATTTCATTCAATTTTTAAACATAAATCATAGTATCTTTGACAAATTTCAATGAATCTAATTGAAAATTTATATACATACGTATTTAGGTCCATAGAAGACGACAACATAATCAAAAATATTAAAATCATCAATTGTTTATTTATAATTAATTGTAAATGAAGACTTGTCAATAATAATGTTTTTTTACCTTTGTCGACATAAAGTGTGTGGGGAACTTCAGAGTTGAAGAAACTTCCAGTGAGACATTTGTTTATCATAATGTAAGGAAGTTTTTTGTAAAATTTAAAAACAATTTATCAACAACTTTAGAAAATATAGAACGTTTAAGGAAACATGCGCGACGCGGTAGCGAGTCTCCGCGCGGAGAATTGCACACAAGAGTTGTAGAGGACCGAAAATACAGAAACAAATATTGTCACTACATTCTAAGAAATGTTTTTCAAATAAAATATGTGTTAATTTTATGAAAATGCAAATTAAATTTGAACAACTGTTTTTTTAATATCTACTAAATAATCAATAGTTTTAAAATATTTTGGTGCTTGTATGTACTGCTTGTGCAGTTTGCAAATAAGTTTTTTAATAATTGAGGGGCCGGATACAATAACAACCAGTACGCTCGGCCAGTCGCTCTGAAGCCAGTCAACACGTCAAAAATGTGAAAAAATTGAAACTCAAAATTCGGATTCTTCAAAAGCTTCACTTTATAGAAGATAAAAAAATGCATCTTTTTTCTCTCAGAAATTTTTTTCCAAATCCCATATTTTTGATAATCAAAGCAAAAAACCCCAAAAAAATTTTCTCAAATTTAATTAAATTTTGAAACATAAACGATCATTTCTTTGACAAATAGTAATAAATTTATTTACAACTTGATATACATACTAAATGAGGTCTAATAAAGCCATTAAAACATTAGAAAAGGCAAAAAAAAATTATTTTTTTATTATTTTTAATTAAAAATTGAAAGAGGTTGAAGCATTCATAAGCTCTCAGTCCGGGGATTATTAATATATTATGTAATTTCTTATTCTTATTTAATTAAATTTATGTGACACATCGATTCTGAGAAGCAAATGAATTCAAACATGTGGCCGATAAATTGTAAACATAAATGTTTAGGGAAGTATCACCCACATTCTATTTTCTCAAATACAAAGTAAACAATAGTATTGTTAAAATTTAAAGGGACTTTATATTCTTAATTTCTATTATTCAATATAATGAGACACGTGCTAACTATATCATCAGATAAGATGGTAAACGTATAGTGAAATTTATGAATGAAAATACGTTAGTATTTATCTTTTTTTTTGCTTTTCCAAATTCTATATTATACTTATATATATCAATATTCTTTCCCTTTTATTTTTAAATTATTTGTCGCTTTTCAAACTAAATTAGAGGAATCTTTCCAATAATTATTTAGTTTTTTAGCTTTTGTTATTAACTTTTCAAAATTCTTTTACTTGTTTATGGCGTACTTGCGTTATAATGTCAAAAATGCGCGTGTAAAATATTATGAAGAAATTCGGATTTTTAAAAAAGTTACACACCAATATATACCTGCATGTACGCAAAAACTATAGCAAAACCGATGTGAACATAAACATTAAACTCGTTTTTCTCACAACAGTGTTTTTAAAAACGGTACCCCCTGTAGCAAAAAATCTAAACAAGATTTTGAGGTTTTCCTTTTTGCATGTTGTTAAAAAACATATTCTTCAGTGGACTAATTATCAAAGATTTGAAAATTAAATTTTTTCCATTTTTTATAGCCAAAAATTGTAAAAAAAACAGTGATTTTTAAAATTTTGATTTTAAAAGAACGCCATTTTGTTTTTTTAGATTTTTTTTTAATTCCATGATATTAGTCCACTGGGTACTCATGTATATTAAAAAAAATTTGGTTTTTTGATTTTAGACTGTCAGGAGCGGCTCTACAGGGGGTACCGCAAAACCTTACAAATTTTAGGCATCTACTTTGTTGCTCTCTACGAATCGTGATTAACAATGAAAAAACAAAACTATTTTTGCTTTTTGTAATTTTAATAATGTACTTTAAGGAATAAAAAAAGTTTTTAAATTTTTAATTAAAATGGCTGTGTAAAAAAATTGTAAAAAGGTGCCTATTTTTCGTCTTCGCAAACGCAAGTACGCCTTAAACAATTGATTGTTTATCGTTTCAAAGAATTTGATGCTAAGAAAATAATAATAAATAAAAGAATTAATTATTTTTATGTAAATAATCTATCTGACAATATAGTTTTTCTTTGTTTATATAAACGATTGTGAGTCTTTCTTCATTAATTCTCTCAATTCTGAATAGAATAAAACTTACTTTTAACTTAGTAATTATAAATAAATAAAAATAAATACAAACACACCTTGATTTTGTGATAATCTCACAATTAAAAATCGATTTGTAATTTGTTTATGTAGTTTATGAAATCTACAAAAAAATATAAAATAAATTATTTTAACAGTATTATAAAATTTTACCTAACAAAACTTTAAGGGTTAGTTTCTCCTAACTCTATTTCTAAATTTTCAATTCTTCGTATAAAAAAATTAAACTTCAATGACTCATCATAGTTCAACAATATATTGTTAAACTATAATGTTTACATTAAACTTCAATAGATTTATCTCTGAAAAACCCTACGAGATAAATAATTTGAATAAATTAATTATATCCTATTCTAGCTATTTCTTGGGGTTGTCAGGGTCATCTCTATAGTTTAATCTTTCAAATTGTCATGTGGATCGCCTATTGCAATGCACATGGCATATAAGAATATTAAACAAGAATTACGATTTATCTTTTTAACCACTCTTGGACAATCAATGGTGTTGGTAGAAATCGTTAGAAAGACCCTGACCATTGATTTTCAGTGGCTTGACTTTGAAGATTTATTTGTTGGTATGATTTTGTTGTTTTCTCAAATAATAATTTATTCTATTGCAGATTTGGAACGTCTGTCGTGTTGGTAGAAATCTTTCGAGAGCTCCTGACAACAGATTTTTCTCTTAAGCAATTTTTTTTTAATTGCGATTTAATCTTTTTTATCTTTCTCGCCCAGAGATGCAGATCGTTTAGGTAGAGATCGTTAGAAAGCCCCCAACAATCTTTATAATCTTTATAATCTTTATAATAAAATATAGAAGAAAGCTCTTACCAGTTTAAAACTGTTCAGACAAAAGAGACAGAAGCACGCATTTACTTGGCTTATATAGTTGCGTCCCTACCCTTAATTTTCTGGGGTAAGTAAAATTCAAAATGTGCGAGTGTATATGAGTAAGGAATTTCAAATTGATTGAGCGAAAATCCGCGAGTTTCCCTCACCACTTTACGCTGGGCGCTTCTCCCATGTATTTCTTACCGCCAATTTCTCCCTCTATTTGGATTTTTCGCGGCGTCTATTTTCTTATAGCGAATTACATTTAAATTATTTTCTAATGACGGAGATATTTTTCTCTCTCTAATTCCGTTTCTAACGTTCGCCAAGAACAATCCCATTGTCTACCTGTCAATCATTTTTCTCTAACTGATTTTCATTTTCTAAAATCTTTAATTTCTCAAAAAATAATAATTTTAAAATTATTTAACTTTTACCTTTAATTTTTATTTTAATATAACATATAATTTTATTTAATTATTATTAATTTCAGCAATTTTTTAAAAATAATTTTTATTATTTTACTTTCTAAATAATAAAAGAAAAGAAATGTAAAATAAATTTATACTTTAAATAATAATCTAAAAAATTCTTATTTGTAAAGAAAAAACTTTAAATTTAAATTTATAGTATAATAATCTTTGTATTCATTCCGTCAGTCATTCACATTTTCTTAGTACTTGAATTTTCTCATTATTATTAGATTATATATACATATTATATCTTTACTTTGATAATTAGGGTTCTCGAAGGTTTCTACCTGAAATTTTTGTTGTCAAAACAGCTTTTGGTTGAGGGTTCATAAGATGGTCGATGACCTTTTAAATACTGTAATGAAAGGGGTCGCTGAAACCGTATATGACCATGAAAATTTTTTTTGACGACCCATTTTCCCGCAACCACCCCCTTGCACCTACTCACGGGGGTTGGAGTTTCAAATTAAAAAAAAATTGAGTATGGTGTCTATTCCAATGTTTTTTGGGTCGCTTCATCCCAAAAACACCACTAAAAACAAATCCTTAACGCCCTACAACCCCTGGGAGGGAGTTGGAATTTCATTGTTCACGAAAATTCGAGTACGGTGTTTAATCCTATGTTTTTTGGGGCGCTGAAACCGAAAAACGCCACCAAAAACAAGTCATTTCCTCCCTTAACCCCCTACAACCCCCTGAGAAGGGGTTGGAATTTCAATTTTTACAAAAAGTCGAGTACAGTATCTATTCCTATGTTTTTTTGGTCGCTGAAATCAAAAAACACCAACAAAAACACATTCTTTACCCTTTTAACCCCCTACAACCCCTGGAGGGGGTTGGAATTTCATTTTTCACGAAAAGTCGAGTACGGTGTCTAATCTTATGTTTTTTGGGTCGCTGAAACCAAAAAACATCACCAACAATAAAGTTTTCTAGAAAGTTACCTATGATTACACAAATACGCACCTACAATGTCTTAAGGAAATTTATTTTTCTACACTTAGCGCCGTGAAAAATGATATTCCAACCCCCTCCCAGGGGTTCTAGCGGGTTAAGCCCTGGCTGATTCGATTTACCTAAAATCGACCCAGCTGGGTCGAATCTAAGTCGAATCTAAGTCGAATTTAGGTAATTATCAAAAAAAAGCTTTAAATTGATGAAAATTTATAAAAATTAGTATTGTGAGGTTAAATGAACATTCATAGAGTTAATTTTTGTAAGAATTTTAATTATTAACGTGATAAATAATAAATAATTACTTGATATGTTCTTTTTTCTTTTTAGGTTTACCTTTGAGCTCGTCACTTTCCCTCCACACACAGTGACCGGTGTCAAATTGGCGCCCAACGTGGGGCCACGACTTCTCTTCGGATCCTGATGGATATCAGGATGAACCTTACCGCACAGGAACGTTTCTCATGTCTCGCCGGGCTAACCGCGTTTCCCTCTTACACTATTCTCACAATAAAAATAGTTTTCGCGTAAACTCAGTTTTCGTGTGCATCTTTTAAACTCCAGGGCCATGCTTGTCGCGGCAGGCCCCAATGCCTTCAAACACTTTTCTTTCTTCCACTTCCGGGAGTGGATATCAAAACCCGGTGGCGCTCAACGATCTTTCCACAATTCTTAACATTTTCAATTCTACATCTACGATCGGCTCCAGCCAGGGCCACACTACGACCTCGGTCAGGTGCCATTTCCTTGAGCAGAAATGGGCCACAGATTTTTTTTCCGCAAACGATTTCAAATTTAAAATCGCATCTTTTCAGGGCCATTTCTTAAAGCAAGAAATGGGCCAAGATTTCTCTCACTTCACACATTTGTATTTCTGCGCCAAAATCGTGCGCAATGAACATAATCCCGTATCGCTTCACTACCAAGGGAGTGCTGTCGATAAAGATTCTACTCGTTCGATTTCTCGATACATTCTCATGTTTTTTGAATTCGAATTTCTCTTCTCTGTCGTGTCAAATCCATTCAGCACTCAGGCCCACCTTTGCAAACCAAGAAATTCACACTTTCAAAATATAAAAGAATTTCTTTTCCCCGCCTTTACATCAACGCCTTCTGTCTAATGTAGAGACTTTTCTATCCCTAGTCTCCTTTTCAAATTTTGCCATCGAACCCGGCACCGCTGTCATCTCGATCATTTCTGCCCCTTTCAGGGCCACATCAGACACATTAGCTCCAAAAATCTCAGCAGAGATAATATCGTCAATCTCGTATGTGGCAGAACATGCTCATACTTGTCCAACTGTTATTCTTTAAATAAAAAAAAAAAAAACTTTTCGATTTCGGACGATTTCAAAAGTTTCGGCAAATTGATTCTCTCACTCACACGGCCCATTCACAAGAGAGCCATGTCTCGACGGGGACTCTCTCTTACACGCGCGCCTACTTACGCAGAAATCTCTTTCCGTCGACTCCAGAAGGATCGAAATTTTAAAGAATGTAATCAAGGACTGACCAAGTCCTTGATTAAACGACGATAACTAATATTCTTGAGTGAAAATTAGATGTCTTATTTTTCCTCTCATAAGAACAGATTAAAAACACCGCGGTATCCATCTACTGGGACTGTGAGAGAACATGTCCCGAACAGGGCCATCTCTTACAAAACAGTCTGTCCCATCGAGGACTTCCTTCCCACAAGGGACAGTATCGGCTCCAGCAGGGCCCGACCTATTTTATATACGTGCTTAGTAAGCTAGAAACTGAACAAGTTTCTGCGATACTAAAACCTATAACAACACAAGCCGCTAAGTTCTTGTCCACCTTTCGTCTAAATGGAATGTTTCCCGTTTCCTTTTCTGAAAAGAAATTAAACGCCCGAGACGTTCCCGAAAACATACAACATCAACAACGGAGGATGACCGGTTCCAGGATGCGTCATCACCGGCGCCACGAAGAAGGAAAAGGATGACCAAATTCTGTACGACGTTTTCAACAACCAAAAATTATTATACATCTCGACGAAATTCCACACCCAAAGGTTTCATGTCAAAAGTGACATTATTAAAGAGGGCCAATTGTTATAGTTGGTTATATTCCGGGTTATATGATGTTTGACAAAATTTAGCATTTTATTGTTAAATTTATCAAACATCAGAAAACACCGGAAGATTCTTTAAAATATCATTTTGACACCCACTTTTGTGCGGAGGAATAATAATTTTATCATTGCACATAATATTTATTAAGATATATTATAATTTTAACTAATATATTTTTACAATATATTCGGTAAAATATCAAATATAACCTTAAGAAATATTATGATTATAATATATTTTAACTTAGTTTAAAACTTTAGCTATTTGTACCGGAGTTCGGTACAAAGTTGACGGCATGGCATAAAGGCACAGTAAATCTTTCTTTCTTTCTCTCTCTCTCTCTCTCTCGCTCTGCAATTATAGCGACGTCTTGTCGCTATGAGCTCCCGCGCTCGACTGATTCTCGCTTCTTCCCCTTCCCCGCACTCCACATGCTCCGCATGGTGGGGGAAAAATAAGGCCTCTATTGGCTCTCACAATTTGGAGAGAGGGTACCACGCGCTACTCTACTCTCCACGCTACATAAATACAGCGAGTTTCTGTGACTCGCTCTCTCTTCTTCGCCAACTCTCAACGGAGCAACACGTCACTTGTGACGTGTTGCGTGACTCCAGCCACGCTGCCACTCCACGCGTCTCACTGCCGTGAGACCCAAGCCGCCGCGTCACTTCTCGACGCCATCTTCTCTCAATCGCCTGCCAACCGTCAACTGCCTGCCGTTCTCCACAGGGAAATTTTATTGAATAAATACTGTTTATTCTGGGAATCCATCGACTATTTACTCTTTCACTGGCCGTGAAAGACCATCACCATCACACACCAACACAACAATCTGTCCTTTTCAGGACAACCATTTAAAAGGAAAAAAAACATTGACAATTAGTCCTTTTCAGGGCAAATTGTCAATCGTAGGAATTATTTTTGTTCTTTAAACTTGGAATTTAATCCTCGACAGCAGTCGCTCCACAAATTATTGGGAGACTCCTGGGGACAGCGCTCTGAACCCTGCTTGGGTTCGAGTGCCCGACAGCAGGGAACTCTCCCTGGCCACTGCTCGCTCGACCTTTTTTCGTTTTAGGTTAACCTTTGAGCTCGTCACTTTCCCTCCACACACAGTGACCGGTGTCAATTTAATTAGATTGTTCCCTTTTAAACCAACAGAATTTTTTGTAGATGTTGATCAACAACCGATTGGTACAGTTAAGTGTAAAGTATAATGCAATAGCATTTGCAACATCTGTATTGGTTAACAGTGTAAATTAAAAGATTAATTTATGAAACTGATAATAATATAATGAGCAAGCATTTGATATCATTTTTTGAAAACAATTAATTAAATAATTTTCCGTCAGTTAGAATGTCTAATATTAGGATTTCGATTTGTAGAGAATGATTGGAATTGTCTTTTCATAAATCGAGCTAAAGAATTTCAAAATGGTGAACTAAACCTTTCATATTTTTTAAAGACTTTTCCCAGTAAAAATGACAACAGAGTTCTGTCTACTGAAACTGAGAATGAAAAGAAAATACCCAAAGAAAAAAGTTTGTCCTGTAAGATGAAGAAATTATCTACAGAAATTGAAGAGGGATTTACATGTTGATGTAAATTCAGTATGCACAACAGAAAATAATAAGAAAATAATTTCTAGTCTTATTGTTAGGGAAAATTTTGATCCTATGACATATCCTACAATGTTTCCTTATGGTGATCCTGGATGGACTGTTAACCTTAAGCATACTCAAGGTACTTGTAATTTTATTCATTTACAATTTTATATGTATCGTCTTCCATAGAGAAGAAAAAAGCGTGGATTGACACATGTGCGTTTAACTATTTGTTTACGTACACAAATTTGCGATTCAGAAACTTTAAATAAAATGATATGTGCTGAAATCACAGACGAAATAAAGAATCCAGAACTTTTTAACATTGTAAAGCGATTTTAAGTTCATGGGCCTTGTGGTATACAAAATAGGAATTCACCCTGCATGGATCCTGAGATGGGTCATTTAAATGTATTGCTGACAATTCGACGATCGTAGCATTGTATAATCTTTATTTGAGTACAAAATTTAAAGGTCATATTGACTGGGCAATAATAGGTATTATATTATTATAACACCATAATGTTGAAATAGTAATACAGTAACGATTACAAAAATAATATTATTATTTTTGTGAGATCAAAATTCCAAAAAGTGTCCGTCAAACAAAAATAAATTTTTAATTTTTCATAAAAAATTGCAGATATCTCGCGCGTTTACGCGCGTTTCTTTTAGCTAGTTAAATTAATAATTCTCTTAATTCGCATTTATATCTACCTTCTCTTTCTATTATTTTTCCTGTTTATGTTTTCATAAACAGTGTTATCTATAGATATCTTCTCTCTCTTTCTATTATTTTCAGAAATTCAATTTATCTAGTTTTAATTTCATTACTTTGTATAATTTAATTTTTAATATTTATTTATTTATAATTTTTTAATAATTTATAACTATTTTATAATAAAAATTTTTTGACTATTGAAATACTATTTCAATGCCCCCTTAAACGAATGAATTCTTTTAACATAAAAGGAATTTTATTTGTTTTTACAAAAAAATTAATTTCAATTGGCAAAAAGAGGGAGAGAAAAAAAATTTTTTTTTAAAAAAAGAAAAATTTACAAAATTTGACTCCAAAATGCCCCCCTAGACGAATGAATTTCTTAATTTATGAATAAATTTATTCGTTTATAAAGAAAAAAAATTTTATTTATTATATTTACACTACTGAGCTATTATGCTCCTGGGGCTCTTATGGGTACATCCTCAAATTCATCTTCGTCAAAATCCTCTTCCACCTCATCGTAATTCATATATAAATCGTAAGAGTCTGGTTTGATTATAGCTAGTTCATTTTCCAATAGCCAATCATCAAGTGAGGATAATTGATTGATTTTTGCCCATCCCACATAATGATGATTTACAACTTTTTTTATATAGAAGTCTACTACAATATTTTTTATAAAGTCTTGGAATCTGGAATTTGTTCCAGACTCCCAAATTTCACGTTGTGGTGGACAAATATCACTTAAGGCGATATTAAGAGTGAATTTAGGGATAATTAAGAATTTATATATAATATTAAAAATGTTATTTTTTTTATATATGTATGTAAATGTTCGTCAATGTTAGATACCAGCACTAGGTCTACCATACCAGTATTTATTAAAATAATATAACCCCTTTCATAAATATCTATTTCTTGTTTATATATAATAGGGACCGCCAAAATTCTGTCGTTTAAATTTCTGATCCTATATTGATCCTCTTTATCTTTGTAAAAGTTGGAAATCTCCTTCATTTCAATTTGTGTTTGCTCTCTCTCCATTAATTTAGCTTTTATGGCTGATGGGTTGATTGCGTTTATAATTCTCATTTTATACCTTTCTATACTTAGGACCATTTCGGGATATTGTTCATATCCTGTTATTATGTCATTTTCATTTATGTTTTGTTGTTGCATCGTGAAAAAAAAAAATAATAATAATTATAATCTTTAATTTTAATTAAAACATGCTAATGAAAATAAATAGGAGAAATCAGATTTATAATTTATGTACTCTTTTTCTTTCTTTTTTTTTATATAAAAAAAAGGTAAAAAAAATAAAAAATAAGGTATGTAAAAAAAAATTTTATTGGGTATAATCCGTTAAACGGATTATGTTTGGATATATTATTCCATTAATTTTCACAAATAGAGGAAAAGGTTCCTCCTCCTCTACTACATTGCTATTTTTTTCTTATGAAACAAATATTGATCAATATTGAGTTTTACATTTTCGATTTTAGTAATTATCGGCTTGTTTTTTTTATTTTTTTTAGTTTGTTTCTTTTCATTAAATTTTTTTCTCTATTATTGTTTTTATCTTTTTTTGGTTTGTGTAGCCTTATTGGCTACTTCAATTGTTATTATTTTATTTGTGATATGATAGTCGCTGGCAGAGATTGTTAGAGGACCTGCCTCATCTGTTGCACCATCGCACACAGTACTCGTCGCCTGACTTTTTTTTATTATTAATGCCATCTATAGAAAAAAAATAGAAAAAAAATTTTCTTTTGGCTATATATAAAAAATAAAAAAAAATATATTTCTAATTTTTATTAATGCTTGCGTATTTTACAGATTTAAGGTTTGTTTTATTTTAATCTATAATAATTGTTGTAATACTAATTTTATGATAAGTATTAGCACTGTAGCATACCTCAAAATTTAGTTAATCACAAACACAATTTCTTTTGACAATTACGAAATAGCACTGAATTAACCAAATGACAGTTTGTACACTACAATTTTATGAATTTATATTTTCCTACTTAATTTTGATATTTCAATTTTCTTTTGATTGTTTTGATACATGTCACTGATAGGGGTGACTAGAATTCATGAAGAAAATTAAAAATGATCATTCTTCATGAATTTTTGTCCTCGGCCGAGTCATTGGTAACGGGTCTGCTACGCTTTCCAACCAAACTCCACGCCGCGCCTCTCTCCTATTTCCCGCTTTTCTCTCCCACTCTCCACGCGTCAGGCCCTTTGCTGTCAACGCGTCACTTCTTTAAACCTCCTGCTCGCCGGATACTTTTCCGAGCGGGGTCTTCAGTTAATTTGTTTATAAAAAGGTTATGTTCGAGGTTTAATGTTTTTTAATCTATATATATTAATTATAACTTATAATTTATTATAAATGATTATTATATTGTAATAAATTGTGATTAACTAATTAATAATTATAACCCTCACAACAAAAGGATATTCAGGATATCCTTGGGACGTCCTGGGGATATCGATTTGTTTTCGGCGGTTTGGATATCCCTGGGATATCTTAGAGATGTCCATGGATATCCAGAGGATATCTTAGGGATATCCGAATCGCCAAAAGCAAATGGATATCCCCAGGACGTCCCAGGGATATCCTGAATATCCTTGTGTTGTGAGGGAATTGTTGTTATTATAATAATTGTAATTTTATTGATTGTTAATTATAAATATTATTGTCATAATAATTTATAATTTATTTATAATTTATAATGTTAGATATATATATATATATATATATATATATATATATATATATATATATGTGTGTGTGTGTGTGTGTATGTGTGTATTACTTATAAGTTTTCAATTTAGTTCTTATTGTTTAACGCTTCGAGCGCTGTTCTGTAGTAAATATGTAGTTATTATTTCACTCGCAGTCGAGATGACTTGCTAAGTGTATATAAGGTCTGAGTGTTAGAACACCAGGCAGCAGAGATTTGCCGCCTAGCGGCGTGTAGGTCTCTTGCGTACTTTCAAAATAAAGGTTCTTTCAACTGAACTTTTCTACTTTTCTTTCACCCTACTACCGTAGGCCGACTAATCAATTTCTATTTTCAGGCCCCAACCCTCTTTCACACTCTCACTAACGTAAATCGAACGGGGAGTCTCTCTCTACGGGCGATTACGTTACGTGTAGGGTCTCTGGCCCACCTATCCGATACGGGGAGTCACTCTTTACGAGTCGGATTACGGTACGGGCCCAGAGAACACATAAACCCACCTAACGATACGGGGAGTCACTCTTAGCGAGTCGTTAGGCTACGGGTAGATCCTGCACTCTCACTAACGTAAATCGTACGGGGAGTCACTCTCTACGGGCGTTTACGTTACGTGCAGAGCCTCTGTCGTACCTACACCGATACCGGGAGTCACTCTCAGCGAGTCGGTTAAGGTACGGACACGAAGAGCACGCAAACCCGCCTAACGATACGGGGAGTCACTCTTAGCGAGTCGTTAGACTACGGGTAACACTCCAGCAATATTCGCCAGACAATCCGTAAATACGGAAAACTACGCTTCTCATCGTCGTCATCACGTGACGTGACCACCAGGTGCCACCTCACTAACGTAAACGTACGGGGAGTCACTCTTATCGAGCGTTTACGTTACGTGAAGAGCCGCAAAGCGTTTACGGCCCACCTACACCGATACCGGGAGTCACTCTCAGCGAGTCGGTTATGGTACGGATGCCGGAACCACCAGGTGACGTCATTTCACTCGCTCTTGTTTCACTCCATGCGACAGAGAGAGAGCACTTCATGTGACGTCACTCTCTCTCTTACTCGAATACAACACAAACTCATTCGCGCCTGCACAAACGTAATTTTGGTAATTTGTTTTACGTTTTTACCCTCCTTTGAGCCTTTTACCCTTGTGACTGGTATCAGTTTTTAATGTATTAATATAATTGGTTTCTGTTATAATAAGGTAATTGACCAATTATATTATTTATTTGATTTAGGCGCAATTTATTTCAAATTTGAAAATATATAATTATTTATTCTGTATTTTTTTTTTATTTATTAGTAACAATTATTTTTATTGGTTATTTTTATTTTATTTTATTTTTTTTTAAATCTATTTTTTTTTATATACATAAAAGTCTATTTTAGTTATTATTGTTTTGCCTTTGTCGCATGAATTGAATCTTAGTGTCGCTATTGGCGATTCAAACAGCTACACTAGCGCCACAGTTGAACTAACTTAGGCGTGACTCGCTCTAAAGCAGTCTCTGTTGTGACAGTTTATTTCAAATTATTTAATTATTCTGATATTTTTATTGCGTTTGTAAAATAATTTTTAAGCGTTAAATAAAAAAAAATAATTTAAAACACATGGAGTGCTACAGAGCGAGTCACGCCTAAGTTAGTTCAACTGTGGCGCTAGTGTAGCTGTTTGAATCGCCAATCACTTCTATATTGCCTCTTCATTCTTCTTTTAATTCAAAATATACAACTACTTATCACTATTCACTTTATTTATTCACTGTTTTATTTATATTTTTTTTTGAGTATTTAACATTTTGTTTTTTTTAAACCACTTTTTATAATAAATTGTTTATTTTTAGTAATTTTAATTTGTTTATTGTTCACTTATTTACTGTTTATTATATTCAATTTATTTGTATATGTTTTTATATTAATGATTACTGCACTTAACACTTTTTTATTTATTGTATTTTATTTATTATAATCTGTCTATATATTTTTTTAAGTCTTGACTATGGTACATTCCTTTTTCTATTTTAGTTTTTGAATTCCATAAAATATATGTTCCTGGTTTTACTACTTTTTTTATTTCGTAAGGACCTTCATATATTTGTAGGAATTTGGCTATTATTTTATTTTCTTTATCCGACCTATTTAATAATTTAGTAAGAACTTTTTCACCAACTTTAAATTCCGTTAATTTATGCGAAATGTTAAATTTTTCTGCTTTTCTTTTACCTTTCTTACAAATGTTATCCTATGCTAATTCTAATTTCCTATCATAATCCATATATTTCGGAATCGGTGGAAAATTAAACCAATTTTCCCATGCTCTTTTATGTTTTTTGTTAAGATGTAATTCGACTGGCGTAAACTCGGTTGTTTCATGGTGGGTTTCATTAAAACAAGTTTCTATTATATTAATCCAATTCCAGCAAGAACTATGTTTGCCGTTAGTAAGGGTCCAAAAAATCTAGATAACTCCCGATGTATACGTTCAACAATATTTCCCTGAGGATGTCTAATTGATGAAAATACCGGTTGTATCCCCTCTTCTTTTAGTTTACTAGTCCAAATCCCTGAGGTAAATTGAGTTCCATGGTCAGTAATTATTTTCTCTGGTTTACCGAATTTTTTAATATGGTGATTGAAAATTTTGTTTATAAGCGCTTTTGTGGTCATTTTTCTAATAGGATATAATTTTACATATTTACTGAATGCATCTATAGTAGATAGTATGTATTTAAATCCTCCCTTAGAAGTTGGTAATAGACCATAAAAATCTATCGATAAAATTTCACCTGGTTTTTTGGGTGCGTAGTTTCTCATTTCAGAAAAGTTTGTTTGATTCGAAACTTTGTTTCTGGCGAAAGCTATAGGTGTGTGATTTCCGTCCTTGTCTTTTTGATATAACACGGCTCCTATCGCTACGTCGCTCGCGTCTGTTTGTAAATAGAACGGTTTCGATGAGTCTGGATAACTAAGAATAGTGAATTCACAAAAAAGATTTTTAACTCGTTTGAACGCTTCTTCTTTTGTTAGATTCCACTCCCATTTATTTCCAATTTTTAATAATTTTAGTAGAGGGACTATTTCTTGTGCATAATTTTTTGTGAATTTAGTAAAAAATATACTAAACCTAAAAATCCTCGTAATTCTATTGTATTATTTTAAATCGATTAAGTTTCTCGGTCTCGGAAAATCATGAATTGCTTTTACTTTTTCAGGATCCGGTTTTATACCTTCAGATGATAAAATATGTCCTAAAAATTTTATTTCTGGACGAAAAAAATGTGATTTCGCAAAATTTATAGTCATATTGTGTTTTTCCAATCTTCTAAAAATTTTTTCTAAGTGATAAAGATGTTCATCGATATTTTGTGAAGTACACAGCATGTTGTCGATAAAAGTGATTACAAAGTTACCTATCCCGCATAATACCTGATCTAGCGCTCTTACTAATGCACTCGTACTGGTTTTTAGACCAAAAGGTACTACATTGAATACATAACATTTTCCTTCAATTATAAATCCCGTGTATTTTTTACTATTTTCAGCCAACGGAATTTGCCAAAAACTACTGACTAAGTCTAATGAAGACATCACTTTCACACCACTACAACGTTGAAATAAAACTTCGGTAGTTTTCGCACGCTTGAATTCTTCAACTAAAATTTCATTTAATTTTCTCGCGTCTAGACAAAATCTTATCGTTCCATCCTTTTTTAACGCAGTACAAATTGGACTTATAAATCTTGTATTCATTTTTTTTATAATATTTAATTTTAATAATTTTTCTAATTCTTGATTCACTCTATCTCTCAATTTAATTGGTATTGGATACGTTTTCTTAAAAAATGGTTTGTCATCTTTCACTTCTAATTCATGTTCATATATATTTATTCTACCCGGTTTTTTCGAAAATACGTGTTTATAACGCGATATAAGCTTGTAAAATCTTTCTTTTTGTTCTATATCCAGTAAAGTAAATTTAATTATTTTTTCATTTATTTCTTCTTCAGTTAGCTCAAATTCAGAATGGGGATCATCATATGTTTTTATAGAAAAAACGTCATTAATTATGCCCGGATTTTCATTTTTTAAATCTACAAAATTGATTAAAATGAATGTTATTATGATTATAATTATTAATAATTTTATTTTCATTTTGAATTTTATTTTCATTTTCTGATACATTTTGATCATATATTATTTTCATTTTATTTATGCTTTCTTTTAGCATTTCCATAGACAATTCCTCCTTTCCTTTCATTACAACAATTACATCATTTTTAAAATCAATCTTAGTTTTTAATATTTTTAACATATCTGAACCGATAATACAATCGCAATTTAATTTAGGTACAATAATAAAAACAAATTGTCCTAAACAATCTCCCATTTTGAATTTTGCTAATATTTGAAGTTTAAGTTTAACTGGACGTGCTCCGGTTGCACCTACGATACTCATACCTACTATTGGTAGTTTTGGGCAATTTTCAAATACTTTAATATTTTCTTCATAAAAATTTTCTGAAATACAAGTTACTTGACTTCCCGTATCAATTAATGCTTTTACGTTTATATTTTCTATTAAAAATTGAATTATTGGACATTTTCCTAAATGATCATGAATATTTACTTTTTGTTCTTCTAATAATTCTTCGCGTAAATTAGAAGGTAAAGATTCGACAAACTCCTTTCTATTTAAAAGTGTCATTGACCTCGGATTTGTATCTACAGAGTTTGTGTCAACAAACCCGAGGTTCACTAGTTTTCCGAACTAGTTGACAGTAATGGCCAATTATTTTCTTGTTCATCTGAAGTATTTCTATCATTTTTATTACCTTTATCATTATTAGACTTTTTTTATTAATTTTTCGCTATTTAATATTTTGTTGATTTGGATTATTTACCGTGAATCCCTGGCGGATTCGATTTGCGTAATGTCTACTTAACTAAGCGGACTTTAGGTAGACATTAGGTAGACATGTAAAAAAACGTATAAAAAAGCTATTAATCGACTTATTATGATAAAAAAAGTTGATAAAAGGGTAAATGAATGTTTATAGAGTAAATTCGTACAAAATTTGTAATTAATAAAGCAATAAATAATTAATAATGAATGGAAATGTGCGCGAGGTACCTGATCAGTTCAGCTGTACAATTATTTTCGTGCTATTTTCATGAAAAGAATATAAATTAACTGCAAAATCAATTGATATTTATAAAAAAGTGTAAAATTGATTTAATTTTATTGTTTGCAATACGAATTATTAAATAATAATTAAGTTTTTATCAAATGTGAATAGTGTTGTGAAAACCTGTGAAAACTAATGAGTTACTACATTACCGATCGCATATGAGAGATGGCGCCACCAGTTTTTACAATACAGTGCGAGCATGTTTTCTTCCAAGCTTTTGCTTTGAAAGAAAATAAAAAGTGAATTTTAAAATGCAGAATAAAGTTATACAAATAATTATTGATTTCATAATTGTTTCTCGTCCAAAATTACGGACATGATTGCAGCTTTTTTGTTACACTCATCGAGAACTTTTTATTATCATATGCGATCGGTAATGTAGTAACTCATTAGTTTTCACAGGTTTTCACAACACTATTCACATTTGATAAAAACTTAATTATTATTTAATAATTCGTATTGCAAACAATAAAATTAAATCAATTTTACACTTTTTTATAAATATCAATTGTTTTTGCAGTTAATTTATATTTGGGGGATCTCGGGTGAAGTGATCAAAGTAAAAAAAAATTTTGTCTCAATTTCGCTCAAACTGGAGTAATTTGTACTTCTATTGGGTGGTAATTTATCGTAAAAAAATTTTTCAATTTGGACCAATATTTACTCGGGGGGAGGGGGTTGAAGTTTATGGGTAGCGTTTTCTTTAATAATTTTTTTTTCTTGAGTAACAAAAAAAAAAATTTTTATCAACATCAGTTTCGATAGCTTTTTTAATGCTCTTTCGATTGAGAACATGCATTTTTGAAAAAAAAAATTTTTGAACCAAAAAAAATTAATTTCAAAATTTTTTTTGACTTTTTCGGGGTAAAAGGTACGATTTTTTTTTTTTTTTTTTTTTTTAAGGAAAGCTGAGATTTTTTCCTGTAGGGACATGTAGTTGAAAAAATGGGACAAGAAAGATTAAACCTTGAAAATTAACATTTTTTATTCACTTTAGCGCTGCGCTGCGATCTACCACGTGACACATTAGTAGTATGGTATTTGGAGAGAAACATTAATGCTCTCTGCATTTTACAGGGTTGAAACTGTTATTGAGTAAATACCTGTATTTCATCAACGTTTAAATTTGGATAATAATAAATGAATAATAATTATATAAAGTGGAATCTTGGAAATTATAAAATCGGTTCAAAAATAAATGTAGCATACTAATACGAGTTTACTTTATTATAGTAATCAGTCTTATCAAATAAATACTCATTTATATCAATTCATCATTCATTTGGTTATTAATTTATCCATTTATTCGAATATTTGACTGCAATGAGTCTTTATTTGACTAAGAAATAATATAAAATGAATATTTTTTTCATTAAAGTTTTCTTCATAATTCATTACTTACATTATTATTGATGGAGACGACTGCTTTTCCCCGAAAGGACAAAATGTCGAATGGACAAAACGTCGAACGGACAAAATGTCGAAAAGCCAAAACGTCGAACGGACAAAATGTCAAATAGTCAAAACATCGAACGGACAAAATATCGAATCGCCAAGACGTCGAACGGACAAAATGTCGAATAGCCAAAACGTCGAATAGCCAAAATGTCTAAAAGCCAAGACCTCGAAAAGTCAAAACTGCGAATGGAGCAAAATAACGTCTCGACATTTTGACCATTTGACGTCTTGACTTTTCGACATTTAGTCCATTCGGAGTTTTGACTTTTCGATGTCTTGGCTTTTCGACATTTTGGCTATTCGACGTTTTGGCTATTCGACATTTTGTCCGTTCGACGTCTTGGCGATTCGATATTTTGTCCGTTCGATGTTTTGGCTATTTGTCCGTTCGACAGTTTGGCTTTTCGACATTTTGACCTTTCGAAGTTTTGACTATGCGACGTCGTGACTTTTCGACATTTTGTCCATTCGACAGTTTGGCTTTTCGATATTTTGTCCATTCGACGTTTTGTCCATTCGACATTTTGTCCTTTCGGGGAAAAGCAGTCGTCTCCATCAATAATAATGTAAGTAATGAATTATGAAGAAAACTTTAATGAAAAAAATATTCATTTTATATTATTTCTTAGTCAAATAAAGACTCATTGCAGTCAAATATTCGAAAAAATGGATAAATTAATAACCAAATGAATGATGAATTGATATAAATGAGTATTTATTTGATAAGACTGATTACTATAATAAAGTAAACTCGTATTAGTATGCTACATTTATTTTTGAACCGATTTTATAATTTCCAAGATTCCACTTTATATAATTATTATTCATTTATTATTATCCAAATTTAAACGTTGATGAAATACAGGTATTTACTCAATAACAGTTTCAACCCTGTAAAATGCAGAGAGCATTAATGTTTCTCTCCAAATACCATACTACTAATGTGTCACGTGGTAGATCGCAGCGCAGCGCTAAAGTGAATAAAAAATGTTAATTTTCAAGGTTTAATCTTTCTTGTCCCATTTTTTCAACTACATGTCCCTACAGGAAAAAATCTCAGCTTTCCTTTAAAAAAAAAAAAAAAAAAAAAAATCGTACCTTTTACCCCGAAAAAGTCAAAAAAAATTTTGAAATTAATTTTTTTTGGTTCAAAAATTTTTTTTTTCAAAAATGCATGTTCTCAATCGAAAGAGCATTAAAAAAGCTATCGAAACTGATGTTGATAAAAATTTTTTTTTTTGTTACTCAAGAAAAAAAAATTATTAAAGAAAACGCTACCCATAAACTTCAACCCCCTCCCCCCGAGTAAATATTGGTCCAAATTGAAAAATTTTTTTACGATAAATTACCACCCAATAGAAGTACAAATTACTCCAGTTTGAGCGAAATTGAGACAAAATTTTTTTTTACTTTGATCACTTCACCCGAGATCCCCCATTTATTGCTTTATTAATTACAAATTTTGTACGAATTTACTCTATAAACATTCATTTACCCTTTTATCAACTTTTTCTTATCATAATAAGTCGATTAATAGCTTTTTTATACGTTTTTTTACTTGTCTACCTAATGTCTACCTAAAGTCCGCTTAGTTAAGTAGACATTACGCAAATCAAATCCGCCAGGGATGATATTCTTTCATCTTGTCCCGGTGTGTTATTTGCATTTACAACATTTCCACTATTATAATTTGGACGTAAATAATTATAATTTTGATAATTGTTTTGTTTAAAATTATTATTTGGAAATCTATTACCTTCGACACTATTATCACGGAATTCTCTTTTATTTTGAAAATTTTCTTGTTTATTAACCCTTTCATTTTCTTGTTTATTATTTTCTTGGTATTTATTTTGATTGTTATTTCCGTGATAATAATTTCGATTCGCATTTCCGTTAGGATTATATTTATTTTTATTTTGTTTTCCTTGATATGTATTTTATTTATTATGATAGCCTTGTTGGCTGTTTGAATTATTTTGAAAATTTCCAGCATTTCTATTTAAAAAATTTCTTTGAGAATTAACGGGACCAACTTGGTCAAATTTTTTCTAATAAATCTAACAAATTATTTACATCTTGAATGCCTCTAACAATTATTGCAGTTTGAATATCCTCTGTGAAATGTCTAGAAATCTTCATAATAATTTCATTTTCTGAAGGTGGTGGAATTAAGTCTTTTGCTTTATTAATCATCTTTATCGCGTAAGCTGACCTTGATAATTTACCATTTGGATTATAGTTTCCAAATTGTAAATTAGTGCCTATTTTAAATCTAATTTCTTCATTCCAAAAACGATTTATAAATTTTTCTTTAAAATTTCTATAATTATCATCATCTGCTTTGACTAAATTCCACCATTCTTTTGAAATACCTTCTAAACTAGCTTGAATAAAATATTTAAATTCTTCATCATTTATATCATTAAAATTCAAATAATCCTCTAATTCGCGTAAATACGTCATCGGGCGTTCTTGAGTACTGCCAGAAAATTTAGGTAATGGCAAATCTTTCATCCATGAACTTCTGGATGATGAATCATTACTTTTAATTTTATTAACTTTTTGTTCTATTCTATTATGATTTTCTGTTATTTTTTTAATTTTTAATTCATTATCAGTTGTCATTATAAAATTATCCTCTGTACTCAAGTGTATATCATTTACTTTTTTTTCAATAGTTTCAATCGTTCTTCAGACATTCTCTATCGTCTCGTCGACATTGAGTCTAACATTCTCGCATACTCTTTTGTTTATATTTATACTAGTGTCTACTTTGTCATTTAATTTGCTCATTAGTTCTACTATTTCGCGTTTATTCTGTTCAATTTTTTTTTAATTGTAGATCTATCTTTAGTACATATATCAAAATTTTCTTTTTGTTGAGTTGCTACAGTTGCTAAACCCTTTTTAATTTTTTTTACACCTACACCCAATTCGGTCATGAAATTATCAAAATCTCTTTGAGTTTTATTTAAAGTTTCTCTATCTTCTTCACTTAAATTTAAATTATCATCATCATCTTCATAATCAGTTACTTCTATTTGAGTTTCATCAAAGATATCCATAAAACCCCAATTTTTTTTTCTTTTTATTTTTAGATTTATCATTTCTTCTGATCTTTTTGTTTTGATTTATCCCCTTCTATATTTATATCATCTGAAAGAGATTTTGGTAACTCACTTTGTTTTTCCGCCATTTTTATTTATTAAAAAAAAATGTATTACTTGCGAAAATAAGATTATATTTAATTTTAATAAATAAAATTCTCTAATTCAGAATGATTCTTAAAATTTATTTTTGTTTTATTCTATTATGCGTGCGTATATTTATATACTAAGTCTCATTCTATCCAGAGATAAGAGAGAAAAGAAAAAAAATAAACACCAAGGGGAACAAGTTGAAGCATTCATAAGCTCTTAGTCCGGGGATTATTAATATATTATGTAATTTCTTATTCTTATTTAATTAAATTTATGTGACACATCGATTCTGAGAAGCAAATGAATTCAAACATGTGGCCGATAAATTGTAAACATAAATGTTTAGGGAAGAATCACCCACATTCTATTTTCTCAAATACAAAGGAAACAATAGTATTGTTAAAATTTAAAGGGACTTTATATTCTTAATTTCTATTATTCAATATAATGAGACACGTGCTAACTATATCATCAGATAAGATTGTAAACGTGTAGTGCAATTTATGAATGAAAATACGTTAGTATTCATCTTTTTTTTTGCTTTTCCAAATTCTATATTATACTTATATATATCAATATTCTTTCCCTTTTATTTTTAAATTATTTGTCGCTTTTCAAACTAAATTAGAGGAATCTTTCCAATAATTATTTAGTTTTTTAGCTTTTGTTATTAACTTTTCAAAATTCTTTTACTTGTTTAAACAATTGATTGTTTATCGTTTCAAAGAATTTGATGCTAAGAAAATAATAATAAATAAAAGAATTAATTATTTTTATGTAAATAAACAATCTATCTGATGATATAGTTAGCACGTCACTCATTATATTGAATAATAGAAATTAAGAATATAAAGTCCCTTTAAATTTTAACTATACTATTGTTTCCTTTGTATTTGAGAAAATAGAATGTGGGTGATACTTCCCTAAACATTTATGTTTATAATTTATCGGCCACATGTTTGAACTCATTTGCTTCTCCGAATCGATGTGTCCCATAAATTTAATTAAATAAGAATAAGAAATTACATAATATATTAATAATCCCCGGACTGAGAGCTTATGAATGCTTCAAGGTCGATATTTACATTCTCTAACTTTTTATGATAAAATGTCTGCAGGGAATTTCAAAACTGTAAGAACTTCTCTTATAATATTTATTCACTACTATTCCAGGAAGTTTTCTGCAAAATTCCAAATCAATTCCTGTTATGGTTTTAAAAAGAATTAATTTTCAAGAAAACGCGGATAGAGCGTCACGTCCACTTAACCCGCTGGAGGTTCTTTCTTGAAGTATGACCGGTTGTTATATTTTGATTTTTTAAAATAATTTTATTTGAAATTTTATTTTAAGAATTAATTGATATTATTTTAATTGATATTAAAAATATTAATAACAAAACAAATTATTTAAAAGACTGAGTAAATATGCGTATTTTAAATATTTACAAAATATCAAGTATGAATTATAAATGTTACTAATATTAATATTGTTAACAATTTTAATACTAATGTACATACATATAAGATACTGATCACAAAAAATAAAAATAACTTTCTTCTTATTTCACTAATTTCTTATTATTCGAGTCGAAATAATTTCACATACTTCAAGAAAGAGTCTCCAGCGGGTTAAGTGAACGCGATGGGCTATCCGCTTTTTCTTGAAAATTATTTTTTTAAAAACCATAACAGGAATTGATTTGGAATTTTGCAGAAAACTTCCTGAAATAGTAGTGAATAAATATTATGAGAGAAGTTCTTACAGTTTTGAAATTCCCTGCAGACATTTTATCGTCAAAAGTTAGAGAATGTGAATATCGACCTCTTTCAATTTTTAATTAAAAATAATAAAACAATAATTTTTTTTGCCTTTTCTAATGTTTTAGTGGCTTTATTAGACCTAATTTAGTATGTATACCAAGTTGTAAATAAATTTATTACTATTTGTCAAAGAATTGATCGTTTATATTTCAAAATTTAATTAAATTTGAGAAAATTTTTTTGGGGTTTTTTGCTTTTATTATCAAAAATGTGGGATTTAGAAAAAAATTTCTGAGAGAAAAGAGATGCATTTTTTTATCTTCTATAAAGTGAAGCTTTTGAAGAATCCGAATTTTGAGTTTCAATTTTTTCACCTTTTTGATGTGTTGATTGGCTTCAGAGCGACTGGCCGAGCGTACTGGTTGTTATTGTATCCGGCCCCTCAATTATTAAAAAACTTATTTGCAAACTGCACAAGCAGTACATACAAGCACCAAAATATTTTAAAACTATTGATTATTTAGTAGATATTAAAAAAACAGTTGTTCAAATTTAATTTGCATTTTCATAAAATTAACACATATTTTATTTGAAAAACATTTCTAAGAATGTAGTGACAATATTTGTTTCTGTATTTTCGGTCCTCTACAACTCTTGTGTGCAATTCTCCGCGCGGAGACTCGCTAGCGCGTCGCACATGTTTCCTTAAACGTTCTATATTTTCTAAAGTTGTTGATAAATTGTTTTTAAATTTTACAAAAAACTTCCTTACATTATGATAAACAAATGTCTCACTGGAAGTTTCTTCATCTCTGAAGTTCCCCACACACACTGTATGTCGACAAAGGTAAGTAAACATTATTATTGACAAGTCTTCATTTACAATTAATTATAAATAAACAATTGATGATTTTAATATTTTTGATTATGTTGTCGTCTTCTATGGACCTAAATACGTATGTATATTAATTTTCAATTAGATTCATTGAAATTTGTCAAAGATACTATGATTTATGTTTAAAAATTGAATGAAATTTGTGAAATAAAATTTTTAAGTGTTTTGCATATATTAACTCAATTTATTGATCTACAAAAAAAACTTAAAGGAAAAAAAGATGCGCCATCTTATGTCCTACAAGATTGCACTTTTCAAAAATCCAAATTTTAATTTTTCATTTTTTTCACGTTTTTGAACGTTTGACTGGCGTTAGAGCGATCAGCCAAGCGCTCGGCAAGTTATTGCACGCAGCTACTCAATTCGAAATCTTTGTTTGATTTTTAACCATCACTAAAGTTTTATCTTATCTCATAAATTTTAGCCTGTGATATTGTAAGTAAGATGTAATTCTTCGTAATTGATACTTTAAAGGACTATTCATTAAAATCAAATGTCATGTTAATAGGAAATTCCGCAAAAACTTCATCAAGAAAATGCTGAGTTGATTTTTGATTTTTAACTATTGCTAAAGTTATATCTAATCTTACAATTTTTAGCCTGTGTTGTGTAAAAATAGTTAAGAAACTATTTTTGTCATAAAAAATTCTGAATCTTTTAATGATTTTTAACCTTGGAGAAGTTTTATCTTATCTCCTACATATTTTAGCTTGTGAAAAAAGGAAGATTCATTTCTAAAGTTATTTTGTTATTTTACGAGACTATTGATGTGAAAAAGATTATAACTGGTAATTCCGCTTGGACTTCCACAAGGAAATCCAGGCGGAATTTTTTGTTTTTAGGGTTCCGTACCCGAAGGGTATTAAAGAGACTAGTGAATTTGGTATACATATGTATTTTGGCGTGTAGATTACAGGAAAAATATATCGAATCTCATAGGAATTGATTATCATAGCGTTGTCAAGGGAAAACCATGAATTTTTACGAAAAATCCCTGAAAATGACTATGTACCCCCTCCTGGTTGTTACATCTTTTCACATAGAGAGCTCAAATTTGGTACACTTATGTATTTTTACGTGAAAATTACAGAAAAAATATAGTAAACATGATTCGGATTAATTTACATAGCATTGTCAAGGAAAAATCAAAAATTTTAAAAAAAGCGTTTAATCCTCCTAGCGCACACACTATTTGACCAAGACAGTTCATATTTGGTATACTTACGTATTTTTGCGTGTAGATTACAGAAAAAATATAGCAAGCACGATTGTAGTTGATGATCATATTGTTCTGAAGGAAAACTCATATTTTTAGAAAAAATCATGGATTTTTCGAATAAAAAAAGAAGAAAATTTTATCCTAAGAGATCCAAATTTATACTTTTTTACGTATTTTTACGTGTAGATTACAAAAAAATATATCGAGAACGATTCCAGTTGATTGTCATAGCGTTTTTAAGGAAAAACTGATAATTTTTGATAATTGGAGCAATTTTATTGAAACCTTGTGAATATGTTCCTTTATTTGTACAGAATGAAAGCCTACGAACAATTCTTCAAAATTTTCAAAATTTCTTGAGATATCTCTAATTAAAAATTTATGTCACTTTTTAAAAAAAACATGTAACTTTTTTTCTTGTTATCCAAATGAGATCAATTTTTTTTCAAATTTCTCACAAAAAGATGCTAATTTATTTATGCAAAAAGATACTAATTTCCATTGTCCATTTCGTAATCGTTTTGAAATTATGGGTTAAGACTTGTAGTACAAATGTCAAAAATATTGTGCCAAATATCTGGGATTGGGCCCAATATTTTTGGAATTTGTACCACAAGTCTAAACCCAGAATTTAATAACGGTTACGAAATGGATGGAAACTAATTTTTTTACTGTGGGTCTCACATTGGGCCCCTAAAGATGAGATTTTTTTAAATCTATTTGTTTGTAAAATAATGTTAGGCCCAATCCCAGACATTGGGACTAATATTTTGGGCACTTATACAACATGTCTGAACGCAGAATTTCATAGGGATTACAAAGATACTAAAAATTAGTAGTCTCATTTAAGAAAACCACTTTTTTCATTGTATGGCATTTTTTCCGGACAAAAAAAAATTTTTTTTTTCATGAACTATTTTTTTCTTAAAACAGCATCTTTTTGTGAGAAATTTGAAAAAATTGATCTCATTTGGATAACTAGAAAAAAAGTTACATGTTTTTTTTTAAAAAGTGACATAAATTTTTAATTAGAGATTTCTCAAAAGTTTTTGAAAATTTTGAAAAATTGTTTGTGGGCTTTCATTCTGTACAATAAAAGGAACATATTCACAAGGTTTCAATAAAATTGCTTCAATCATCAAAAATTCTTGTGATCACATCCCATGGAACTGCTCTTTATCATTTTTTTGAAAAATTTTCCCATGTCAAATCCTCTTTCGCCCTATAAAAATTCCCACATGGGAAACTATATGGGAAACCACATGGGAATCCACATGGGAAATGGAACACGACTTAATGTGCATTCTTACACATGATAAAACAAATGGATTTAAGCATAGGAAATCATATAAGATTTCATGTAGATTCTGAAATTTCAACCTAAGATTTCACATGGATTTACATATAGGAAACAATGTAGGATTTCATTCGGGAATTTTCAGTTGGCTGCATTATGCAGGCGGCAGTTTACAAAAAATAGTAATTATTTAATTTAATAACAAATATTATTACTGCAACTCATTACATTGATAAAGGATTTCACTTGGGAAATGACATAGGGTTTGACATGGGAAAAGTTTTCAAAAAAATGATAATGGATTTCACATGGGGAATGACTCTAACTCAGAAATAAAGCAACCTTTTTTTATTTTCAGATGAGTTGCAGTAATATTGTTTGATATTTAATTAAATAATTACTATTTTTTGTAACCTGCCGCGTGCATAAAGCAGCCAATTGAAAATTCCTGAATGAAATGATATATTGTTTCCTATATGTAAATCCATGTGAAATCTTAGGTTGAAATTTCAGAATCTACATGAAATCTTATATGATTTCCTACGCTTAAATCCATTTATTTTATCATGTGTAAGAAATCACATGAAATCGTGTTCCATTTCCCATATGGTTTTTTTATGTGATTTTCCATACAGTTTCCCATGTGGGGGTTTTTAATAGGGCGAAAGAGGATTTGACAGGGAGAAATTTTGAAAAAATGATAAAGGATTTCACTTGGGAAATGACTTGGAGTTTGACATAGGAAAATTTTTCAAAAAAATAATTTTACTTGGTTGAAATAATGATTTCAAAGGGATTTCACTTGGTGTTTAACAGGGTATTTAACATCTTATTTGATATGGGATTTGACATGCGAAAACGTTTTGATTTTTTTCCTATGTAAAATCCTGTCTCAATTTCCCATGGGGATTTATATGGGAAACCATATGGTTTTCTATATGAAAGTAGGATTTTACATAGTTTTTGACATAGGATCCCATGTGGGGACTTTCAAAAGGGCAGAACCTGGGGACTATAGACCGATTGCTATTCTTTGCTGTTTGTCGAAGGTTCTTGATAGAACAGTATATAATCAATTAATCAAATATGTTGAGGCTAGTGGTATTCTGGATCCTTTTCAATCTAGTTATAGGAAAGGCTTTAATACACAAACACTCTTATTCAATGTTACCGATGATTTGCTTGATTGAAGATGTGGATCACAAGAACGTGACAAACATTATATTCTATGATTTTAGCCAGGCCTTCGACATGGTTCCTCTTAATCTTCTATTATTAAAATTAATATCTATGAGCTTTTCTAAATCAGCTCTAAAGTGGTTTGCATCTTATCTTTCTGGTAGAATGCAAACGGTTGTTAGTCCTGAGGGTGAGATGTCTGACTGGGGTTTTATTGGGACGGGTGTACCTCAAGACTATGTTTTAGGACCCCTTTTATTTTTGTTTACAAGTGACTTGAGGAGAGTTCTAAGATATTCTAAACACATGCATGACACACACACACATATGTTGATGATCTGCAGATTTATAGACTCTAGCCTGGATGAGTTAAGTGAGAATATAAAACTAATCGAAGAGGATAATAATGCTATCTACAACTGGGCAAAATCAAATCTTAATAAAACATGCGCATTTGCAGAATTTTTTATGCTTCATTGCAACAGTTTAAATCAAATACAAAAGCACTCAATATAAAACTAAAAACTCAATTGGTCTCTACTCTCATATTACCTCCTATTGTTGAGTAGTTCATGAAGATCAAAATGATGAACTCAACTATAAGCTAAAGAAACTCCTCAATTCATGCATTAGATTCATTTTTTATTTAATGGGGGATTAGCATATATCTCCTTATCGGGAGAAACTTACTTGAGAAACTTACTTTTGGAAATGAGATTACCTCTAGGGAGCTCAGATGCCCTGACGTTCTAAGGCTGCCTCTTTGTCGAACAGAACTTTATAAAGAATCTTTTATTGATAATTCAGTCTGTTTTTGGAACTCTCTTCCTGGCTCAATCACAAGTGTGATTTGTCTTAGTTGTATTAAATCGAAACTTTCAAAGTATTTATTGGATGTTCATAATTTAAATATTGTTATATGATTTTTCATGACACATGCACGATTTAGTCAGTTTTAGCCCCACCGAGCGAGCTTAAACTCCAGCTTTTCGAGCGGCGTTCGTGGGTGCGTTTAAATTAACAATTTACACTCTAGGGAGTAAAAACGTGACGTCACAAACATGAAACAAATCATTTACATACTCTTTTCAGTCAGTCATTGTTGCTGTGAGCATGCTCCATACCGGCGCACGTAGGTCAATGTTTTCAGTGAGACACTATCTGCATGTCTCCTAGATATACTAATCGGGATGTCGTTGGCGATTATCTTCATATGTTGCGTGACATGCGGAAGGACCGATTGACGGAGAGGACTGGATTTTTCGCACTTGTTGAGCACTGCGAATCACTTAGTCTTCATCCTCGCGCCTTCGGTGCTTGGGCTACGACTTCCTTCATCTTAGTACTCACTCGTGCTAAACACATGCGCCCTCTCCATGTTAAGCAATATACTATTATACAGGGTGTTCCAAAAGTATTGAAACTTGCAAATATCTCGAAAAGTGCGAATTTTCGTAAAAAATGTTCAAGACAAAAGTTGTTCCAAACAAAAAGATGTACATCTTTGAAACCAAAAAATTGGGCCCGGGGCCCAATGTTAGGCCCTACAATGAAAAAAGTGGTTTTCTTAAGTGAGACCACTAATTTTCAGTATCAAATTCGTAATCCCCATGAAATTTTGCGTTCAGACATGTGGTATAAGTGCCCAAAATATTGGGCCCAATCCAAGATATTGGGTCCAAAATTTATCTACAGATAAATAAATGTTTAAAAATCGCATCTTGGAGGGATTTTGAGATCACAGGATTAGAAATTGGAAGCTAATTTTCAAATTGGGCACAGAGCTCAATGTAAGATTCCGTGGCCCATTGTGAGGGCCCAATATTTTTGGAATTCGTACCACAAGTCTAAGCCCAGAATTTCATAACGATTACAAAATGGAAGGAAATTAATTTTTTTACTATAGGCCACATCTTAGATGATCGTTGACTTCCAAGAAACATTTTGAGTGATTCCCATGACCTAACTCGTGAAAACGCAAGATACAACTGTCCGTGATTAAATACATCTTTTCGTAAATCAATTCCAATCATATCAAAAGTTTGACCTTGACTTTTATTAATTGTCATAGCAAATGCTAATTTTATTGGAAATTGACGTCGTTTAAAAGTAAATGGATACAAATTTTCACAAAATAAATGAATTCGGTGTATAAAGACGATGTCACCAACTTTATCACCTGATAAAATTTCACATCGTAAAAGATTATTTGCAAGCTCTAATACTTGTAATCTCGTTCCATTACAAAGTCCTTCATTAATACTTAAGTTTCTGATTAACATAACAATACAATTAACTCTTAATCGTAACTCATATGGTGGAAAATTAGGTGGATTTAGAGTATTTAAATATTCTGGTAAAAGGCCATCATTAATATTTCCGTTGTCACAATTTTTCACACTGTCTATGCTAGTGTAGATTCATTCTGTGGTTTTGTTGAGAAGTTCAACAACTTGGCAATTTATTTCTTCAACATCAACATTTCGTGCAGATAAAATAGCTACTTTAGATAATTTTTCATACCTGCGTTCAGCAATCAATGAACCAAAAATAGTGCGAACAATATCGTCAGATTTTGAAGCAAAGCACCTTTCTGGTATTAAAAAATTATTATCTTTATCATTTAGAATTCCATCGCCTATAGACAATAAGAATTTTGCAAATTCTGTTTCTTCTGGTAAAGTTCGCATGTTTTTTGTCAAAGAATGAAATGAAAAAAATTTCCAAAGTGAACTAAATTTAATTGACAAATTAACCATTTCACTTCTAGTAGCATGAATTTTCACCGGTAATAGTTGTCTGAAATTTCCACCAAGTACCATCACTTTTCCCCCAAATGGTAAATCAACATTCATGAAATCACGCAATGTTCTATCAATTAATTCTAAAGAATAGCGTGGTGCCATTGGAACTTCATCCCAAATAAATACATCAACTTGCTTTAAGTAATCAGCATCTTTGGATTGATTTTTGAAGTTTGAGACAGAATCTGAAAATAAAGGTATTGGCATACCAAATGTTTTATGAAGCGTTTTCCCATGTGGAAGTAATATTGCCGCAATACCTGTAAATGCCGTCGTGCAAATATTTTTGTTCATACTTTTTAATAAATAATATAATGTGGTATAAATAAATGTTTTACCTGATCCACCAGGTCCGTCTATGTAAAAACATGAAGATTTTTGGTTTGATGAAGCAGCACTAAAAATATTGTTAACAATATTTCTTTGTTCTTTTTTCAATTTTAAATACTGACTTTGGCCTATGTCTGCATTAATTTGTGGCATAATGATTTGAGTATTACTGTTATTACTTACGTTTCTAAAATCGATGATTTGTGGTAAATATGGAAATCTACTTATACTTGAATTTTCATGAGAAAGAATGTTGTCAAGGTCTAAAATTGAGTTTCTGTATGACGTTAATAAATCATTGTTTCTTTGAAAATCCTCTGACATTGCATCTTTGAAACTTTCCCAAAGTTCTTTTGGTTGAGTTGGTTGACAATATATTAAAATACAGACAAATAAACGTCGTAATTGTGCAGGCATCATCCAATTTTCTCCTTCTATCATTGCACGTTTCCATTCAGCATCATCTTCAATCAGACCTAATGCCAAGCATGCATCTTGGAAACTATCATGCATTACTCCACTAACAGTTTTAAGATCTTCAAAACTTATGGCACTTTTAACTGATATTAATAACAGTCGAAGATGAAATAGCTCTATTTGAGTTGGACTGACGGAATACATTCGTCCAATTACATTGAATTGTGTTTTACGTTTTTGCCAATTATTATAAATAGTTGATCCTTGCGATTTTTTAAATACATAGTGAGATGGAATCTCAGTATAACTGAATTTACGGGCTTCAGGATCACGTTCATTTAAAGCGAAACTGTAGCAGCATCATGGCCTTTATATATATATTTATTGTATACATATTTTACAGACTTTATGCTGGAAACTATTTCTACGTTAATATGACAATTAAACATTTTTAACAATGTTGGATTGTAAGGAACTACATATTGATTATTTACTTTGGTACCATTAGAACGGGTGTAGTCTCATAAATTTCGTCGCTTGTAAGTAGGATATCCATTTTCATCCATAACTGTTTCTTCTTGAAATCTCTTCGGAAAATTTTTAGTACATTTGCCATTTTCATCTTTACACCAATCTCCACATGGACCATGCAACATGTTTTTTATCACAATTTCACGTAATTTAGGATCATCTGTTGGGATTTCGGCAGAAATAAATTTATCTACAACTTCAGGAGTAGTAATTTTACAATTTTGTTTTAAAGTTACTAAAATATGAACATGTGGTAAACCTCGCTTCTGATATTCAACTACACTAACGTAAGCAAGTACATCACCAAATAATTTCTGTTTGACAATTATATTAATCAACTCGTTCTTTTTAATATTAAAAACCCGTGAAATTAAGTCTGGCCGATCAGAAGGGGTTTGACCAGGTAAAAGATTTGCTTGAATCTCCTTCCAGTTTGGATTACACGTCATGGTTATAAACAAATCTGGTTTACCAAATTTTCTAACAATAGCCATTGCATCCTGATAATGTTGTAACATATTTCTGGGAGAACCTGTATAAGTAGATGGCAAAATAACCATTTTACCTTCGCGAGTGTTATTATCAGTTGCCGATTTTTCTAAATGATCAATTAACCCTTGATAAGTATCAGCACGTAAAGATTTCTGATTATTTTTATAAAAGTTCATTCGATCTTTCTCTATTTTAACACAACCATCAACCACTCATTGTTGAAACAATCTTCCTCCTTGTAAGAATACATTGTTCTCTCGATCACCTAAACGAAACTTCATGTATTCACTTCGTGTAACTCGTCCACGTCTATGTATATAAGGTATATTATCGGTCCACCCCTGTGTACCATGTGGATAAAATAATGGGTAAATCCAGGGTTCAACATTAGCATCAATTGTACTAACAAATTGTAGATCTCTAGATTGTTTATTTCGTATACTTATATACGATTCTGGCATTTCACCGTCAGCTGTAGTAGTAAAGATGGCTGCGACTTCGTTTACTCTCTGTGGATTATATCGTCTCAAATCTATCCCTGGTTTTAAAGAAAACAATAATTGCATTTCAGAAGATGTTTGGGTATTTGACTGACTTGAAGCTGATTGCAATTCTTCATGCATCATTTGATATGACTTAGCAAATATGTTACAATCACGTAAAGCCTGATCAATTTTAGTAATAATATCTGGATTTAACATCGCAGTTTGTTGACATCGTACATGTGTAGCTTCGTTTTGATCTACAATAAAAAGCTGACCAAAAGATGGATTTTCATTATCAGAAGGGTACAATGAAGTATTAATTTGATAATATATTTGACCGTGAATTTTAAAGCAATATGGTCCAGGTCTTCTGTTATTAAAATTAACTAAATTTGCATTAAAAGATGCGAAAGCAAAAGAATTATTATACCAAGGTATACGTTAAAAAAATGTCTAGACTCTTCGTGTGTACCATTAAATAGTTCATTCAATATTGTTGGAGGTTCAGGTAAAGGTTCTAAAACTACTTCACCGTGACTGCAACAGTCATTGAAAGAATTTTTTTTACGTGATACTCTTTTAGCAGCGATATGTCTTGCTTCACAATGTTCACGCAAAACATTCATAAGACCAATGTAATGTTCTTGGACATCTGTAGAATTATTTCTACGTTGATTCACAGTATTATCACAACATCGGTTTTCATTGTCAGAATTAGAATTGCTCACATTTAAAACATCATTTGTTAAATTATGCTCCAAAAAAACTTTAGTATTTTCTGAAGTATTTTGATAGTGAGAACTGGATTGTATTGAATTAAGTTCATCTCTCGTTGTTTCTATTGGTTCTGTAATATTATCCGATTCTTTTGACATTTGCTGCATAGATTCTTTATTTTTTCTCTTTTGGCGATATGTTCGTTGTCGATCAGCGTCCTTTTTACGTTTCATTTTCTAAAGTTCTTCTTTTTCATTTGTTCGTTGAGTTTTACGTTTATTCACATTAATTGTTGAAGATGGTTTTTAGACAATTAGATTTGCCCGCGTGCATAGCGTTATTTGTCGCAATGTGCTCAACATAAACTTCAATATAAATTACATTATTTTCACAATGAGAGCTTGTTTGCATTATGTCATCTTCTTCTCTCAAACTTTCTATTGATTCTGAAGGCTCCTTTAATTTTTTTGACAGTTGCGATATAAGTTCTTTTTTTTCGTTTTTGAGAATATACTCGTTGTCTAGTAGTATCCCGTTCTCGTTTTATTTTCTTAAGTTCTTCTAGGTTTGATAGTTGAGTTTTGCATTCATTCATGTTAATTGTTGAACATTGATTTTGAAAATTAGAATCGCTCTTGTACAAAACATCATTTGTCACATTTTGCTCAACAAATTTGTCATGAGAACTGGGTTGTGTTGTATCAGTTCCATCTTTCGATAATTCTGATAATTCAGAATTATTTTTGGGTACTTTTGTTGCCTGTTTCGAGAGGTATTGTCTATTTTTCATTTTTTGACGATGAGCTCGTTGTCGCACAACATCTATTTCTCGTTTTATTTTCTGAATGTTTTTTAATTTTTGACGATGAGCTCGCTGTCTAGCAGCATACTGCTCACGTTTTATTTTCTTAAGTTCTTCTTCTTCTGTGTTTGATGGTTGAGTTTCGCATTCATTAGCATTAATTGTTGAACATTGATTTTGACAATTAGAATCACTTATGTACAAAACATCATTTGTCACACTGTGCTCAACAAAATTTTCACACTGAAAACTGGATTGTATTGTATCATTTTCATCTTTCGCTAATTCTAATAATTCAGAATTACTTTCTAGTACTTCTGTCGCCTGTTTCGAGAGGCATTCTCTATTTTTTATTTTTTGTCGATGAGCTCGTTGCCGTACAGCATCCGTTTCTCGTTTTCTTTTCTTAATGTTTTTTATTCTTTGACGATGAACTTGCTGTCGCATAGCATCCATTTCTCGTTTTCTAATCTTAAGATTTTTTATTTTTTGACGATGTGCTCGTTGTCGCGCAATATCCATTTCACGCTTTCTTTCTTTACATTCTTCTTCATTCTGTTTTAAACTTTCTATTTTCCGTTTTGGAATTTTTAAGTCACTGAAATTGAAGCTTAATTCGATTGAAAATTATCTTCTGTTAATTATTTGAGTCTTTATATTAAAGGTATGGTCATGTATCTCATGTTTTGGTATCTAATGAAATATATGGTTTCTGGTAATTGATGAAAGGTATGATTAGTTATCTGGTGAAATGTATTATGATTGAAATACTGGATATTAAAATATTCGATATAAAATATCTGATTACATATACCTTAACCTTGCGAAGTAATTTTTCCAAAAGTAAAATATTTTTTTATTTACTTTTTTATTATTTTAACCTGTAAAGAAAAAAATTACTAACGTATATTTATTCATCTTTTAATATTTTCGAGTATATAACATTCTTTCAATTTTGTTTTCAATAATATATTTGTACTTGTATCAATAAAATTTAACTGTATTAAAATTCCAATTGCTTTAAATTGTTGCAATTTTTGTATAATTTTCATTTTAAAAATATTGGATCTTTTAGAGTTATTCAATTTTTGGACAATTTCTAATACGTAAAAAATTTAAAAACCTACTAAAGCTGTTTTTCTATTAATATTTTTTTATTTAACTTTGAAAAAATTCGATAATTTTTCAATTTTAATTCGTATTATTATTCATTAATTAAAGTCATATTTGAAAATAAATAAATAAGTTTGTAGTGTTTGCTTAAGAAAGTTATTTCAAAACAAAACTAACCTAATTAAAATTTTTTAATGAACTAATGTATTATTAATTAAAAAAAATAAAAAATTAATATTTAAATAATAAATTATTTAAATCTATTGAATAAAATTTAAACAATATTAACTTCACCAAATTCAATTAAAATTTTAATGAAAATTTTAATGATAATTATGCAGTACTTACAGATCACACTTCATGTTAGATATAATTTTTTGTAACATTCAATAAATATGTAAAACAGGTAAAATTCTGGATGTCCAATATTCAGTTCCCAAAATACAAAAAATGGTATAACATTCGCCCAAATCTAATTCCTCGTAGCTATTTTTGTGTTTACGTTATTTTTTTACAGTTACGACTTTTATTAAATGTCAAAATCGATACTTAAATTATCTGTCAACTTCACACAGTACATGAAATTTAAAAAAAAGAATTTTTTTCCATGCGTGATTTTTTAACGAAAAATCGTTAAAAACGCAGGAATGTCAATAACTTAATTTCAAATAAATAAATTTAAAAACCTAATAAAATAGATTAAAATATTAAACTTTTTACATACCAAGGAATATTCTAATCAATGACAACAATTATAAACTAAAAAAATTAAATTTAGAAAATTCAAAAAATTGAAATGTTTAATATTTTTTATTTTTTTCATATTTCTGCTAAACATTATATAGTAAATTTTTTGAGGTCGAGAATTGACATTAACATTAAATTTGAAAATGTAATTAACAAAATCTGAATTTTTGAAAAAATTTGAAAAAGAAAATTCCAATTTAAGATCGCAATTCTCACAATAAGAGTTGAGAATTTTCTACTATGAAGTATAGATATAAAAATTATAAAAATCAATAATTATAATAAAAGAACTACACAATTTAAAACGCTTGCACCGCAACAGTGCTTTGGAAACGTTGGCGAAGTTATGATTGTTGATGAGGATGACGGCAATATATTTTTGGAAAATAAAAATAAAATAATAATAAAAATAACAATTTATGTTTTTTTTAAATTCAGAAATAGAAGGCTATTCAAAAGTTCCTTTTGTAGAATGTCCAATTGACAATTCAAAGTTGCACTAAGAAAATGCTTACAGGATATTTCATATTGAGCAGAAGTATATTTTTAGAAAATATTAAAATGAACAAATTTATAATAAATATATATAGATAGATATAGAATGTTTAAAAAATCAAATTTCAAATTTAAAAAATTTCTGAAACTTTTAATTTATTTTTGATAATTAAAAATGCTAATTTAAAAATTTAAGAAATAACAAAGAAATTATGTATGTCTCTTTGATGGCAACATTGTGTCTAGGCATTACGGCAGAATAGCGAAATAAATTAAAGTAAAACTTGACAGCCTCTTGAATATTAAAGTGAGCTATTAATTCTTAGTCTTGCAAAATTAAAAAATATTAGTTTGGAAAGAAGTTTATTAATTATTTATTTCAGATAATCTTAAACATAATTGAGGTAATAATTAAATATAAAGAAATCTAATTTGTAATAGAATTTAAAATAATAAATTAATTTAAATTGGTACCGTAAAATGGGGTAAAGCCGGCGTTTGGGGGTAAAGTCGGCCGGCGCTTTAAATCATTTTAAAGTTTAACTATTACTTTTTTCCAGAAGAAATCCGAGTTTTATTAAAAATGTAGTTAGAATTAAGGTAAATTAATAAATGAAATACAATATTTAAGTGTTTAAAGCGCCGGCCGACTTTACCCCATTTTACGGTAATTTTCATGAAATTGAATTATTGAAATAATCAATAAATTAATTAGTTCATTAAGATAATTAATATAAAATAAAAATAAATTTAAAGAATGAATTATTGAAAGCATTGGTCCTCTTCATTGAATGCGCATTTCCTATTCGGGTTTTCTGCCTTCCAATACGGTAGAACTTGGTCTTTTAGTGCGAACTAAAGTCTCCGAATGGATACTGCTCTTCAATTTTTCATTTGACATTACATTCTCATCCACGACTTCAATCCGGGTCATATTCTGCACTTTGAAACAGCCAGCTTAAAAAAATTAATTAATTCAATTTTAAAATTTCTTTCTAAAAATGAATATATGTATATGAATTATTCAATTACCAAGTAAAATATAATTAATAAATATACAAATATATTTATATTAATAAAAAAAAGTTTTAAAATTAGAATTATTGAATTACCAAGTATTAGAATTCTTAAAAGTTAAACGCCAACATTTAACTCACCTTCTTCTATTCCAATTTTTTTCTTCAACTCATCGATTTCTTTTTTCACTATTTAGTCATCATAATCAATTTTTCTAAGTTTTCAAACACTTTTAACACTTACACGTTTTGGTATTATTATTTAATTAAAATTAAAATAAATAAATATAGCTATATGACATTTTAAAGAAAAAACATTCAATATAATTAGAATCATTTAACACCAAAATATATATTTAATCAGAATATCTTATGTATAGTTTTCTCAAATTAAATGTGTCCTGCAGAGAAACTTATGACAGGTGTGACATACGATTGTTGCGACATACAATGGGTGTGACATGTGTGACATATGACAGGAGTGAAATACTACTGGTGTGAAATGTGTGACATATGACAGGTGTGACATACTACTGGTGTGACATGTGTGATATGACAGGTGTGACATACTACTGGTGTGATATGTGTGACATATGACAGGTGTGACATACTGTTGGTGTGACATGTGTGACATATGACAGGTGTGACATACTACTGTTGTGACATGTGTGACATATGACAGGTGTGACATACTACTGTTGTGACATGTGTGACATATGACAGGTGTGACATGTGTGACATATCATAGGTGTGACATGTATGACATACGACTGGTGTAAAATATATGAAATGTGACAGGAGTAACATGTAACAGGTGTGACATAAGACACCTGTGACATATGTGACATGTGACATGTATGTCCTTTTTATAATAGGACCACTTTTTTCATTGTAGGGCCCAACATTGGGCCCCGGGCCCAATTTTTTGGTTTCAAAGATGTACATCTTTTTGTTTGGAACAACTTTTGTCTTGAACATTTTTTACGAAAATTCGTACTTTTCGAGATATTTTCAAGTTTCCATACTTTTGGAACACCCTGTATACTTGTTTGTCATTGTTTCTGTTCCTTCCTCATGTAATTTATATTTAATTAATTTATATGTAAGATGGAATATTTGCGTTTAAATTTTATTTTCGTTGGTTGTAAGTATTTTATGAATGATCTATATACAATGTTTGAGTTGATTTTTTTATTTTACTATGGTTGGTTCATATTTTTGTTCTTAATTATGTATGGTTTTATTAGAAAAAAATTATTATTTCAATATGGAATGATTTTATATTTTTATTATGTTATTGAATTTTCCTTTTTCTAATATGTAATAATTTTCTGTATTTTAAATATTGTTCTTATGATTTGCCTAGAACAAAATAAAGATACTATTATTATAATTATTATTATTATATTTTCCAAACGGCTTGCTTGTTTAAGAATCCCTACTGTGAAGATGTAGAGAATAAGTTCCTGAAGAAAATAATCCATATTACATTGAAATCAAATAATTTTTAAATAATTCTGTAGAAGCTATAAAACTAAAAAGGGCATATGAGATTAAGTATACTAAACTTGCATTAAAATAATATTTGCACCATAAATTGCTACCCATATGAGTATAAAATTCTAAAAGTATGAACCCATAATTTAAATTTTGTAAGAGTTATGGAGGGCAAAATAAAAATCAAAAAACTTATTTTTATGGAAAACAACTAGACGGATTTTAATATTTAAATATGTTAGAAATATAAGTAAGACAAATTAGAAAAAAAATTAAAAAATTTTTTTCAAAATAAGTCAAAAAATTTTTATTTTAAAATTAAAATAAATTTTTTGGGGTCATTTATTGACGTTACTCTTCCAATTTTTTTTCAAAAAGTACATTATAATGTTCCCTTTAACATATATATTTGTCAAATTTTTAAAAAATATACTTTTGGCGAAAAATGATTTTTTTAAACACCTCAACAGAACGCGATACGTCGGTAATCACGGTTTTCCGGCGGGGGGGGGGGGGGGTTTAAAATTGTTGAGCACCTCTAATTATTTTTTTGTAATTGGTAGTTCAAGGTGCCATGAAGTGAAAGCAGCAGTTTTTTAAAATAGTAATCAAATGACCCACCCTTCAAAACAGCATAAAACCAGTAGAAATTTAAAAAATCATGTTTTTCGAGAAAAAATATGTGGTACTTATATGTTGACTATTACCTTCAATTTTTTTGTAAATGTCCAGACAATACAACATATTCCTGCAATATTTGGCATATTTTACTGAAAAATGCTTGGAAGGGCCCCGGGAATACAGTAAATTTCCACCTGCTCTTATATGTTCCGAAGGAATATTCCATGAGAATTTGGTGGAAAGAAGTTATAGGAATAGTTCTGGATTATTTATAAGTTTTCTTTCAGGAAGATTTTACAAAAATAATCTGAAAAATTGCCTACGAAATACTTTTTAAAATTATTTTTTGGGAACTTATGTAAAAAAATAATATAAAAATTCAAGAAAAAATATAGAACATTTCCAAAAGAAATTATCAAAATATTCCAGGACTATTCCTGTAACTTCTTCCCACCAAATTCTCCCGGAATATTCCAGGAAGATTCCTTTGGAACATTCAAGATATTAATTCAACATTAGGAATAACGTAAGAAAAATTGATAAATCTGTTAAAATTGGTGAAAAAACATTTTATAATTAAAAAATATACTTCTAAGAGTCCACTTCTTCATTGTTTATGTTAAATTAATTTAGAATTTTCTAATTATTATTAATAAAAAAAGTAAAATTTGTTACAAATCTTAAGGGGTAACATCACCCAAACACTTTAAAAAATCGAATTTTTCTTTATATGCCATTTAAAATTTTGAAAATCTGACCTCATATTCGTAATGAGCATCCCCAAAAACCCCCGAGTAACAAGTTTTAACCCTTTAACGTCTGCGAGACGTATATGTCCCACTTGCAAAAAACCCTGTAACTTTTTTAAATATTAATATTTTTTAATGCCGTTTCACTCAATTTCTGCAGTAGAGATCGTAGTATCGAGAAAAAATTCAAGTAACGATGAAAAAATTTTTTAACATAAATAAATAACCGAAAGTTTATGCAAATCGCAAAAATCGTAAAAAAACCAGTTAGCTCGCGTACACAGATCAATGTCAAAAAAAAAATTATCGGACACGTTAACTGAAAGTTTTTGAACCACTGAATACAAATCTGGTACCAATTTTTAAAAATTCAAAATGGCGCATCATAGATGGCGCCCTAAACATAGAAAAAATAACTTACGTTTCCCAAGTAGTAATAATAATTATCAATAAGTGGCATTTGTTTTTAAGGGTTTTCGAAGTCGCTGATTAGAACTTGATGTCGAATTGACAATTTGACAGTTAACAGCTACAAACCAACTGTCAACTTTTCTAAAATTCTTTTATTTTAGGTGAATGTGACAGTATAGGGGTTTTCGGAGTCGCTGATTACGAATATGATGTCAGATTTACATTTTGACAATTGACAGCTGTCAAAACAACTGTCAACTTTTCTAAAAAATGATTATTTTTGACAAAAATCACAGTATAAGGGTTTTCGGGGTTGCTGATTACTAATATGATGTTAGTTTTTCAAAATTTTAAATGGCGGATCTAATATGACGAACGAGTTTCTCAAAAAATTTATTTAAGTTCAAGAAATGCACTACCCAAGATTTTTTGAAATATACTGAATACGAAACTAATGTCAGTTTTTAAAAATTCTAATCGATTATTCCAAAATAATGAAAAAAATTCAAAACTATATTTGAGATCGTAAATATCAATGTCTAAAAATTAATCATCTGTTTATTATTTACATTTTATTTATAAAATAATAGAAAAAATGTTGTTGTTATTATTATTATTATTACGTTTAATTTCAATTTATTTAAATTATATTGAATTAATATTTTTAAATTAATTTGTGATTTGCATCGTTATCATCATTTTCATAAAAACGCGCGCTTTACCTCGATACTTGATTGGCGCTTTGTTGACATGTATAGTCGCCAGGTATTAGCGCGCTTTACATTGTAATTGTACTTTTGTCCACAAAGTGGTGCAGGCGTAGTTAGGGTAAGTTCTCTCACAATCAAGACAAATTGAAAAGTATATAAGTACAGACAACTTTGAGATACAAATCTTACGAATTTTTCGTGTGTTCTTGCAGGTAGGTGGATATTAATAGTCTAAACATAAAAATCAGTTCTTTTCAGAGCTTTTCTTTTTCTTTCTTTCTTAGTTTCATATTCTGTCCTATTATCAGGTATTTTCAGTTGTTCTTTTCCTTTAAACCTGCATATCCAAGCAATTAAAAAAAAAATTCGCCTTATTGGATCCGCCATTTTGAATTTTGAAAAATTAATATCAAATAATTTCAAAACAATTATATAGGTTCGGTTTTCTTCTTCTGTCATATTACGTTTAAAAAAGGACAAAAAACAAATATGGTTAAATAATAAATATTCATAGTACTCTGTAAATTGCACTACGCTGCGCCCCCAACCGAGTGCACTACAATGCCTCAAAGCAGTTTCTCAACACGGACTTAAATATCTCAATAAAAATAAAAGAAAACGTCAAAACAATACTGGATTCGTGTTCTGGATTAAATTTTACATGAAAAAAGCACTTACTTGATTTTTTAAAAATGAATCTGATACTTTTTTTCAAGTCACGAAGAAGTGAAAATAAGGTTTCCAAATATAGTTTTTTCGAAGTGACGCCATAACTTTTTCTGAAGAAGCACAATAAATTCAGAATTTTGAACATGAACATCATTTGATACTATAAATCTACCATACCAACGGCAGATAATTCTATTAATTCGCTTGGTCAATAATGTCAGTGCAGTATATTACCCCCTTCTACTCTATTAATATTATTAATACTAATAATCACTATTTTTATACCTTTAACTATTGCCCTATATTATCTCCAGACGCAGAAATTAACTCTTTAGAAGTCTATTTCTCAATTACGAAATGTTTTTTGAACAATTTTAGCTGATTTATCAATTTTTTTACGTTATTCCTAATGATGACCCAATATTCACCCAGCGGGTGGTCTACAATTAGTAACTTGACTAAACTAAAAACAAAATATCGAAACTTATTAAAAAGAACTGGTAAGTGAGTGGCTAGTTCCAAGTGGAATTTTCTATCTGGGACGGTAAGGGGCCAATTTTTCAAAATAAGTTTCCAAGCGTTTTTTTCCAACAAAAACATTTTCCAAAAACATATTATTTTCCCAAACATGTTTAATATTTTCTCAATAATAATAATATTTATGTACGAAAACATGATATTCGAATTTTGTTTCGCAACAAATTCCCAATTGTTTTTACAACCATATTCATTCGTGTGTCAGTTCTGCAGTTAAAATTCTGGTTATCTTTGGGGAAATTGTCCCCTTTCGTTTTAAGTAAATAAATTTATATAAAATAATATATAAATATTTTTTGGAAAATTTTTTGTGCAGAAAAAAAATCGTTGGAATAAAAATCATTAAGAAACTGATTGGGGGAAAAGTATCCTACAATCATCTGGGACTATTCTCAAACAATCTTATTAAACATTTTTATTAGAGAAGTAATATTTAAAATATTTAAGAACAAATATTTTACCTTTTCAACTTCAGCGGATCTGCAGTCAGCGACATATAGTGATTTTGAAAACTTTAAAGTAGATCTAGCGCTATTCACTCTAATGGAAATCGTAGTGTTTGCATTTCTAACTGGTTTTCCAGTATCCTGAAAAAATACAGTATATAATAACATATAAAGAAGGTTTTAAACTTAAATGAATTTTTTCTATAGGAAAAGACAAGGGGTAAAATGCCTGTAGCGTACTAAGTGAAAAAAAAGTTAATCGGATCAGGCTGTAACTGGCACATAGTTTAGCCCTAGGGGTGAGTACTTTAACCACGAAGTATTGTTAGGTTTTTTTAAAAAACTGTAAGAGAGGGAGGGAGCACAGTGGGGCAGAATCCTAAAAACGTGCCGAAAACCCTAAAATTAAATTTTTTTAAAAAAAATATTTGACGTTCATAGCATTATTCTCTGACCTTCTCTGAGTTAGAAAAAACAATTTATAATGATTTGCAAGAAAATCTTATCCTTCTACGGTTTGTTGATATCGATCTTCCGTATTTGTAAAAATCAGCAAATTATAATAAAAAATACATCGTGCACGTAAAAACAGTATAAAAAGTTTAAATTTCAATATTTTTTCATTCTCTAAATTGGATTTGTCTCATGAAAACTGATGGAATACATTTGTATATTTTATAATTAATAATATTAATAAATAAAAAAACTATTTAACAAGGAAATCAATGAAAATGTTTAAAAAAAGAGTATAGATTTTTTGAAAACTAATTGAAAAAGTTATGAATCTGGCAAAATCTGGCAAATTTTTTTTTTAAATTAATAAGTAAACGACCCTTAAACTAACCCCACAAACAAAACTTGCCCAAATTTTCCCCTTTTTGCTTTAAATGTATTTTTATTCAATTACTGCAATTAAATTACATAATATTGCTGTTTTTATTACTTAAAAAGTTTTCTGTTTGCTGATTATAAATTTGAAGTCAGATTTATAAAAATTAAATATGGCGTACAAAAAGTGTAAATAGTCAATTATTTTTAATAAACCTTGGAATAAGGTGGTTTTTCCGTCATTACTTACCATTCTGCAGTAAAAGCGATAAAAGAGTGCAAAATTTTGCAAGATGCGCAATTAAATTCTAAAACACCTATGGCTGCGCAATAGATTTTTATATTTTATTTTTATTTTAAAAACATAACGGGACATATTTGGCGGATATAACGCTTGATGTATTTTAAAAAAGAATTTGTACATATTAAATATATATTTAAATCATAATTACGTTTCCGTCTTCCAGTAAATTTAATTAAAAAATTGCAAAACTAAATAATCACAATAAAATGGTTTTTTTTATTTATTATTTTATTCATAATAATTAAGTAATGAAAAATATGGATACTTTTTTTAAATAAAATATTCGAAATGAGCTTAAACGATTTTGACCAATCAGGTGTCTCTAAAAAATAACAACAAATTTATTGGTTACATAACTTTTCACATTGTTAAAAGACATTAAAGACTCGCCATTTTAAATATGTAAAGCTGACTTTGAATTCTTAATCATAGAACTTAATTTCTATAAAGAACTATTAACTTTTTAAAAAATCAATGCGCCATTTTGAATTTTTAAAAACGGACTTTAGATTCGTAATCAGCGACCTAAAAAACCCCCTGAAACTTATTTTTATAAAAATCCATTAACTTTCTCAAAATTAATCCACCATATTGGATCCGTCATTTTGAATTTTTAAAAACTGACTTTAGATTCGTAATCAGCTACCTAAAAAAACCCTTGAATCTTATTTTTATAAAAATCCATTAACTTTATAAAAATTAATCCGCCATATTGGATCTGCCATTTTGAATTTTTAAAAACTGACTTTAGATTCGTAAACAGCGACATAAAAAACCCCTGAAACTCATTTTTATAAAAATCTATTAACTTTTTCAAAATTAATCCGCCATATTGGATCCGCCATTTTGAATTTTTAAAAACGGACTTTAGATTCGTAATCAGCGACCTAAAAAACCCCCTGAAACTTATTTTTATAAAAATCCATTAACTTTCTCAAAATTAATCCACCATATTGGATCCGTCATTTTGAATTTTTAAAAACTGACTTTAGATTCGTAATCAGCTACCTAAAAAAACCCTTGAATCTTATTTTTATAAAAATCCATTAACTTTATAAAAATTAATCCGCCATATTGGATCTGCCATTTTGAATTTTTAAAAACTGACTTTAGATTCGTAAACAGCGACATAAAAAACCCCTGAAACTCATTTTTATAAAAATCTATTAACTTTTTCAAAATTAATCCGCCATATTGGATCCGCCATTTTGAATTTTTAAAAACTGACTTTAGATTCGTAATCAGCGACATAAAAAAACCCCTGAAACTCATTTTTATAAAAATCCATTAACTTTTTCAAAATTAATCCGCCATATTGGATCCGCCATTTTGAATTTTTAAAAACGGACTTTAGATTTGTAATCAGCGCCCCCAAAAACATAGAGTTACCATGTTTTTATATCAATCAAAGAATGTTTTGAGGTTTTCGGCACGTTTTCAGCATTCTGCCTCACTGTGGGGAGTTGAATTTTTTTGAAAAATTTAAACAGTGAATTTTTGAAGACTTGTAACTTTTAAGCATAAAGATAAAAAAAAATTTGACTTATATGTTTTTAAATGTTTTTTCCTGCTCTTTCGAATGTTGAAAACATTTTTTCAAAAAATTCAAAATTTGACACTTTCTTAAAAAATCAAAAAATTTTTTGCCTTTTTTTTACGTTCGGTCTTTTTTTTGTTTTTTTTAAGTTAAAGATGTGTATTTTTACCATAAAAAATATTGAGATGTCTTTTTTTTAATTTCGAGATATTAATTAATTAATTAATTCAATGTTAATAAAAAATGAAATATTTCACAAACAAATTATGTTTTCGTAATTCTGATGTTACTAAATGAAAGTAATTCCGCATCCAACGAGACCTTTATGAAGTACTTTGGATTAGTAGATTGTTAATAAACAATTGGCTGTACCAAGATAAACAGAAAATATTCATATTCTGAGTGAGAAAGATAGACAGAGAGTTTTTATTTTAATTTATTTTTCATTATTTAAAAATTTTGTAGCCCTTCTCTTTAAAAGTTTTTACCGCCTATGGAGATATTTTTCATCCTCCTGCTGTGTTAGACAATATTCTATTGTATATAATTGTATTGTTATTATTTTTTTATTACTTTAATTCAAAACAGATTTTAGCTCTCTCTTGCTAACTTTAGCCTGAGAAAAATAGACAATCTTATTTTGAGAAAGAGAAATATTATTATAGTAAGTTGTGAAAAATGTTATTTAAGAATGTTTGTGAAATTCTTTGGCATTTAATTATCCTCCTTTAAATACTGCACTGAACGTAAAAATGAAGAACATTGATTTTAGAATACTTTTTTCTCGAATTATAGACACTTTTTATAAAATCGGCCAATGTACGTATGCAGATTTTTTTATCTTATAAATTTACTAAATTTGAAAGATTTTTCAAATCATTGAAAAAATGAGACCGTAAAGTTGGAAATATGAAAGTAATAATTTTAGCTTTATCACGTCCAGCTGCCGTTAGATGGCAGAAGCATGCAGGGAGCACAAAGTCGCAGCTGTCATTATTATTATTTTCCCACATAGCACAACTTCTTGCTGTAAGGTTACTATAAGGATATCTGTAGGGTTTCTAAGGTTACCGTGTAAGCCTACAGTAAACTTGAGGTCATCTTAAAACTTCCGGCTTACAGTAAGCTTACACAGTAAAGCTAAGGTAAGCTTACAAAGTAAGGTTGTGGTAAGCTTACACGGTAAGGTTGTTGTAAGCTTCCCATATGGTTACTGTAAGGTTGCTGTAAGGTTACTGTAAACATAAAGTAATATGAAAATATATTAAAAATAATTATACTATAATATATAATATATTATAAATTTTTTTTATCGAAAATTATATACTTGGTAAAGTACTTAATAAACCGCAATAGGGTTTGTTAAATAAAATTTACTGCGCAGCCGTATGTGCCATAGAAAACTACTGCGCATAATTATTAATAAAATTTACTTATTAATAACATTCTATGTTCACAGTAACCTTACAGCAACCTTACATCAACCTTACAGTAACCTTACACTAACCTTAAAGGAAGCTTACAACAACCTTACCATGTAAATTTACCACGACCTTATTGTGTAAGCTTACCTTTGCTTTACTGTGTAAGTTTACTACAAGCAAGAAATTTTAAGTTAACCTCAAGATTACTGCAGGCTTTCACGGTAACCTTACAAACCCTACAGATATTCTTACAGTAAGCTCACAGCAAGAAGCCGTGCTATGTGGGTTCCTATTTCCAATTTTGCGATCGCGTTCTTGCATGGATTCCAAAAATCTTTCGGATTTAGGAAATTTGTAAGATAAGAAATCTTAGTACATTGGCCAATTTTATAAAAAGTGTCCATAATTCAAGAAAAAAGTGTTTTAAATTCAATGTTTGTCAATTTTACGGTCAGTGTCGTATTTATAGGTCGATAATTAAATGCCAAAGAATTTCAGAGACCTTTGAACACTCTTAAGTAAATTTTCCTTCTTATGAAAAGAGTAGATATGCAAATGAGATGAGAAGAGGAAAATATTACCTGTTTTTCTATAGAGAGAGCCAGAAGAAAAAGCGTTTTCGAAGCAGGAAGGATAAACTTACTTTAACAGTTTATAGATAGAGTGAAATAGAAAACCGTAAACGATAGCTATTGTCAAAAAAGGAAAATCTTACCTATTTCTCTATAGAGAGAGCGAGAAAAAAAGCGTTACCGAAGTAGAAAGGATAAACTTATTGAAACAATTTATAGATGGAGTGAAACAGAAAAGCGTAAATGATAGATATAGCTTGAAAAAGAAAAATCTTATCTTTTTGTCTATAGAGAGAGCGAGAAGAAAAAGCGCTACCGAATCAAAAAGGATATACTTATTGTAACAGCTTATAGATACAATGAAAAAGAAAAGCGTAAAATATCAATGTCTTTCATTTTGGGTAGGTAAAAGAAATTCTTATGTAATTGTTTAAGAATAGTGTGAAAAGGAAAAGCGTTGTTATTTCAGTAGAAAAGATGAGAAAACAAATTGATTTGTTTCTCCTTCATCAGAGCAAGAAGAAAACTTTTTCTTAATATTTATTATTTAAAAAGTCTTTGAAAACTGATATAGGCCTGACTATATGTTAGGCCATTTGGAGCGCATTTATAGAAATAGAAAATGTGGAGAATAAATGAGGCATTTCTATGTTTTACAATTGACTGCGTTATGTTGTTAAGAAGAATTATGTATAATTTAGAGTATAAATTTTGACCGAGTCAATTAAGAGGTTTGTACTACATCTTTTTTCAAAAAAATCGATTTTCTAAAAACTGTATATTCTTATAGTAGATATATGTAGAAATTCTATGGACACTATTATTTTGGTTGGAAACTTCGGTAAAATATCGAAAAACAGGGTATTGTGTAAAAGTCACGCGCTCATAGATCGTACTCTTCTCAAGTACAATGTATGCGCTTTTATAAATATATAGCTGTATAAATATATATCAAATTACACATCTATGTACATAAGTATATATAAGTATATACATATATGTATTTAACAGAATATATACATGTATATAATGTATCCTGTCGTGTAAGAGGGTATTTTCTTGAAAAAGGACATGTTTTCGTAAATTCGCTTTTTCTCAAAACAACGTTTTTTGACCTGGCGGACATCATAAAAGCAAAACTATTGCACCCATTAAGCTCAAATTTTTATGGCTTATTCTACACAAATACCGCTATCGTCGGAACTAGAATCATAATTTTTCATTAATATTTAACCCTTTTTTAAAACAATTTAAATTGAAAAAACAAGGTCAAAAATGAAAAAAGTCCGCCATTTTGTTTTTTTTTATCGAAAATAGTTGATTGTAGTTCCGACGATAGCGACGAGCTTACTTTTCAAGAAAATATCAAAAATTTTATTTTTCGATGACCTGAATTGGAGATGTCGTGTCCGCCAATCACAAGTAGGGGTATTTTCAGGCGGTCATGACAGCAAGATAATCCATAATAAATAAGGAATAAAATTTTTTTTTAATAGTTTAAAACCCCTTTCTTTAAGTATAAAAAGTTTGAAGTAAATAAAATAAATTTTGTAATAAAAAAAATATTTAAGAAAAGTCACTGACAAGTACACCTACGGAAGTGATAATCTCGAATTTAATAAAACTTGGTGTAAATGTAGTACTTGGAAAAATTAGAGACCCGTATATTTTTATATCTGCCATGATCCACTTTAAAGGGTAGAAATAACCCCTTGAAGTTATAGGGGTATAATGTCATAATAAGAGGCTGTGGTCAAACTATTACAAATAGCTAAACACTGAATACTGCAATGAAAACATTAGAAATAAAGATAATTTTCCATAGAAAAATATTTAAAAAATTCAATTGTTGAAACAATTACTTGAGATCAACAAAAATCTTAAAATCTTATAACGCCATTTGATTTTACAAAAAAAAAGTACAACGGAACTGTGTCTAGAAAATTTTTTGTTATTTCATTTTATATAAAAAAAATTAAATAAACAATTTTATAACTAATAAGAACTTCGCTTCGACAAAACGATAACTATCTAATTTTACAGCAAAAATACGACGAAACTGTGCCTGGAAAATTTTTTTTAAGTTCATCTTACATAAAAAAATTAAATGTACAATTTTATAACTAATAAGAACTTCGCATCGGTAATGGAAAAACCATAATAATATTTATTGAGATTAAAACTTATTGGAAAAATTTTTTTTAAAACAATTTGATAGAGGAAGTTAATACAGCGCCAGCGGCATGATAATTGTTAATCCTATAACGACTGCGTTGATATTTTTTTGAAAAATTTGTTAAATTGTTTATAACAAATTGTTATAAATAATTATTTTTCAAATAATATTAAACGTGAAAATTTATTGCTAAGTTGAAGCGAAATTCTTATTAGATATAAAACTGTTTATTTAATTTTTTTATGTAAACTGCAAGAAAAAGAAATTTTCAAGACACACTTTCGTTGTACTTTTTCCGTAGAATCGAATGGCGTTATTAAATTTTAAGATTTTTGTTGTACTCAACAATAATTGATTAAACAACCCAGTGGGCAAAAAAACCAGGATCGTTTTAAAAACGTTTAAAGAACATTTTTAGAACGTTTCATGTCTGCCAAATAATATTCTAGAACATTATTTGAACATCTATGTTCTTAAAATGTTTCAGAACATTATTTAGTAGACATAAAACGTTCTAAAAATGTTCTTAAAACGTTTTTAAAACGAACATGGTTTTTTGCCCACTGGGAATTAAATATGTTTTTATTTTTGTGTGAATAATTATCTTATTATCAAACGTTTTCATCACGGTGTTTTCATTTCATGACGCCACAGACAAATTTCGTACTGTCGAAGCAAAGTTCTTATTAGTTATAAAATTGTTTATTTAATTTTCTTTATGTAAATTAAAATAACAAAAAATTTTGCAAGATACAGTTTCGATGTATTTTTTTCGTAAATTCGAAAAGTGTTATTATATTTTAAGATTCTAGGGAAAAAATTCGACGAAACTGTGTCTTGCAAATTTCTTTTTCTTGCATTTTATATAAAAAAATTAAATAAGGCCGATTCCACGTGAGATTTATAGTCGAAGTTTAAAATTCAGATAAATATATTTTTTTCTTATTCTTTGTAGAAAAACATGAAATATGGGAGGATGGGGTAAGGATAGTTAGGTAAGACATTTTTAGATCTAGCAGCTAAAATTCAATAGGCATCGGAAAAAGAATAGTATCGTTCGAAAGCCTGTTTATTTAGCTACAATTTTATAATACATTATTTTGCTGTGGATTGCAATGCCTTCGAGATATTAGCGGAAAATTAAAAAAAAAATTTAACTATCCTTGCCCCACTATTGGGGCAAGGATAGTTATCAAAATTCTTTTTACGAAAAATAATCAAAAAAAGATATTAAATTTGGGGTTTTTTTAATTTCATTGGATAAAAGCACCTCAAAACACTTCAAAGCACTACCAAAAAAATTTTTTGGACATAAATAAATATTTAAAACAGTTAATATCTGAAACAGTGTTTTAAACAGAACTGAGACATTTTAGAAAAAACAGGATTTTCACAAATAAACACGTAGCTTCCACAAATGATATCGCATCAAGATCAAATTTTTCTTGACGTCTTTTGGTGTTAAAACAAGTATATATGATGAATGGTGCCCTTTTTAAACAAGCAGTGTAGGCAATAGAGCCACTAACTATCCTTGCCCCATCCTCCCCTACGTATTTTTTTATTTTTCAAAAATCGGACTAATATTTTAGTTATTAATTTTTGAAATTTTGGCTTTGCGAAAGTAGACCTTTTTTTAATGGCTTATATCTCTGAAAATATTAAATTTGGTAAAATCTTGCAAAAGAATAAAACTTTTGTTTTTTTCTTCAACTTTTAAGAAATTTAAGAAAAAAATTTTTTTTTTTAATTAAATGAATTTATAAAAATTGCGTGCAAGCTCCACGCGCGCTACGCTGCACAGTGGGGCACGGACAAATTAACATAGAGCCTACAAATTTCAACCGATCTTGACGTTCTTGGTCTTATTTTAAAGATGATATAATTCTGCATAACGCCTTTTATTTTGTTTTTCGAAAAAAAAATTTTTCAATTATTTATACAATTTTTATAAACAATTTTAATGACTTTAGTTCCTCATTACGAAATTAATAATATAAGGAGAGAAATGTGCAATATTATTAGTCAAGGTAAACGACTAATACTTACTTTAATTAATTTTTACACATAGCATTGTTTAAACAACCCTTAAATAACAAATACATAGTACCGCTGCTTTTACATATTTCAGGTTTAGGTTTGCTTTATGTTTTTTTAAAAATAATGTATTTTTATAATATTTAACAAAATTAATAATTAATTAAACACTTTTTATATATTTAATAACAATTTTATATAAACAAAATATTTTTTTGTTATTTTTCCCCAGTCCCTTTCCTTTATTTTTTAATTATTTCTCTCTGTTAAAGACGGAAGTTAATTAACAAAAGAAAATAAAATAGATAACTTGACGAGAAATAATAAATATATAGAAAGAATACTAATTTTTATTATTTAACAATTCCGCTTATTTGGAAAGCGTAAATGCTCTTCGCTAAACAATTTTAGAATAAGGTAGTGGACTACACTACCGTCCGAAATTGTGCGAACTCTGCTTTTTCAACAACTATAAAACTGTTCAAATCTTCAAAAATATTAAAACTGAATTTTTTTCCTCTTTATTTTATTAAAGTTAATAAAATTCTGAAAGAAATGACACCTTGACAAAGAGAATATGTTAATTTTTCAATTAGATATCTCAGAAAAACCCAATTTTTAATGTTTTTACTATTTTTTTTATATCTCTGGCAAAAATTAATATTTTTAAACGTTCTTAGGCTCATTGAAATCGTATTTTGTTATGCAATTCAAATTATATAAAACAATTCATGAACACATTCTTCCCTAGTGTATGCAAACCGTGAAAGTTGGCTCATAAAATGTCAAAAAATTTAAATTTAATTCTACAATAAAATATAATGTTTAAAAATCAAGTAAATATATCATTCTAAACTTCTCTGATTTATATAAGTAAATTTAAAATTTATACATTTTACTGATTATTTTTTGTCATATAAATATTAATCACAATTTTTTGACATTTTATGAGCCAACTTTCACGGTTTGCATACGCTAGGGAAGAATGTGTACATGAATTGTGTTATATAATTTGAATTGCATAACAAAATACGATTTCAATGAGCCTAAGAACGTTTAAAAATATTAATTTTTGCCAGAGAAATAAAAAAAATAGTAAAAACATTGAAAATTGGGTTTTTCTTAGATATCTAATTGAAAAATTAACATATTCTCTTTGTCAAGGTATCATTTCTTTCAGAATTTTATTAACTTTAATAAAATAAAGAGGAAAAATTTTTAGTTTTAATATTTTTGAAGATTTGAACAGTTTTATAGTTGTTGAAAAAGCAGAGTTCGCACAATTTCGGACGGTAGTGTACCTCTCAGTAAATTATTAATTCAATAAACCCGGATAGACGGTATTTAAGAGAAAATGTCAAAAAGAAACATGAGACAAAGTAATTCAATGTGAAATAAATAAATGGAGTCAAATTAAATTAACACTCAATTTATTTCAATTTATTCTCAATGTATTTGCTTTATACATGAAAAGAAAGGTTTAATACAAAATTCAATAATCAATTTAATTAAGCTACTTGACTTACGTCAAGTCTCACAAATAGCAACAAGATAGATTCTATCTTCAAAAATACAAATTTCTGTTTGTTATGTAGGATGTTGGTGTGTTTTGTGTATGTTTAATTTTATTTTAGAAGAAACTGTTTTATTAAAGTCAATTATTTAAAAAGACTCACCAGAATTATAATCGTAACAGAAAAGTATCGTATTACTCGTTGTTTTTCACTTGATACTTAGGTATGCGGAAGTCTTCTCTTATTTATTTTATTTATAATGAATTTCTCAAATAATTTCTATTTAACTTGTATATTTTCAAGACACTTGTACTTCATATTAATAAACACAAATCAACCCTTACTCGGGGAATAATCAATAACTTCAACCACTTTTTGTGGGACTTCAATAATATATAATCATCCGCCTTTCGCGGGAATCAACACAACATCCGCCTTTGCGGGAAATGATATTAAACACTTGAACGAATACTGATCATTCGATCACTACTGGCCGAAAGACCGACTATTTAAACTCTTTTAAACAATGAGATTGGTGACAATGATCAATCCCGATTCATGTAGAAGGAGAGTTGATTTTGCAACTGACTTCTCCTTATTTTCATGCAATTTCAACAACGTTGCATTTTTAACTGGGGTAGTGATACATTCAATCACCTACTCTACTTATAATTTTCATTAATATTACTTAATCTTCCAAAAGGGATTAAGTAACTGTCATATATTGAAGACCCACATTTAAATGATATAATAAGAATTTAGATCATGTTATTATTTTGTAACTTATTTCAATTTAACGATTCATTATAAATAAAGTATATGAAAATACCTTTGGCATAATTATTAAATGATTTCGAAATAATAATTAAAATATCAGTATAGATGATAATTTTTTTGGATTTGCATAATATAGTCAAGATGTTATTTGTTTTTGGTAAAAATCCACATTTTATTTTTAAAATTCTTATTAAATGAGCTTTCGCCCGTCAACGTCGGGCCTCATCAGATTTAAATACTGAAATTAAATTTACATTTTTTGAGTTTGTTATTAAAATAAAATTTAATTAAATTGATAAACATAAACATATCGGAAACTTAATTTTTTTAAAACATCTGATTCTAATTTTTCCCTTACAAGGTGGAAAAATGGAAAAATTAGAATCAAATGTTTTATTAAAATTAAGTTTCCCATATTACTTTTATCGCCGATATGTTGATGATATTTTTGTCATTGTTGAGAAAAATAACATTAACAATTTACTTACTGCTTTTAACAAATATAATGAAAATATACAATTTACTATAGAAATTGAAAATAATAATTCTATTAATTTTCTTGGTGTCACAATCATTAGAGAGAATAATTCTATGATCACCAACTGGTATAAGGATACCTTTTCTGGCAGATACGTTAATTTTAATTCAAATGTATCAGAAAAAGATAAGATATCTATAGTTTACGGTCTGGTGGACAGAGCAGTTAGACTCTCTAATGTTAAATTTTATGAACAAAATTTAAATTTCGTTTTTAATACTCTTAAAGAAAACAATTATCCCTCATCTTTTTTATCAAAACATATAAATATTAGATTTCAAAAATTCTTCTCTACAATTGAACTACAAAAAACACCGTTCGACACAAGTAATATTATTGCTTTACCTTTTGTAAATGAATTAAAATCTTTTTTTGAAAAAACATTTATAGAGACTATGATGTTAAATTAATAAAAAAACTGACTTAACATCTTTAAATCAAATATACCACTCTCTTATTGTAAATACTAATTAATATTGGTTATAATATAATAATATGATGATATGATGATAATATAGTAGTATGGTATTTCAACATTGATTGTATTATAATTAATAATATAATTGATGTTATTGCTGCTGTTATTGATTTTTAATTATTATTATTGATATTGTTATTATTGTTATTTTAACTTAATTTTGAATCACACTCACTGAAGTGATATAGTAGATCACTCAGTTATCAACTCATGTGAACATTATAGATTTTACATCATTAATCATACCCATAAATGATAAAGCAGATTTTTAATTTTTTAACAAATTTAATTTCTTTTAAACTTATATTATTATCCGTTGAAACACGTGTCCTGTACAACACATATCGAAACATAAACATCGTGCAACATAATTTGAATTATGTTTGGTCTCACAGAATTTTTGGGAAAATTATTTTTCTATAGTAATTTTTGTTATTTTTCTATTTAAAATTATTAAATGAGAGTAGAAATCCATATTGGTGAGTTTGAGGTTATGTTTATCAATTTAATTAAATTTTATTTTTATAACAAACTCAAAAAATGTAAATTTAATTTCAGTATTTAAATCTGATGAGGCCCGACGTTGACGGGCGAAAGCTCATTTAATAAGAATTTTAAAAATAAAATGTGGATTTTTACCAAAAACAAATAACATCCTGACTAATAATTAAAATATTCACAATGAGAATAATAATGTGTGTTGTGTTTTATAATATAATAATTCGAAAGATAATTATGAATAAATAATGATTAAAAAATTATAAAGTGACGGAAATTCCGTCCCTAACACTCTCATATTTTTATTTAATGTAAATACTAGCAATATTAAAACTAATGTTAGTTAACAAATTTACAAAATTATTGCTATCAGACATTGTAAATTATTTTAACAATACTTTGTAGTTAAAAAAATCACCCATTAAGGCTATACTTTTTTTCACTTAGTACGCTACAGGAATTGAGCTCCGTATATAAAAATAATTTACAATGTCTGATAGCAACAATTTTGTAAATTTGTTAACCAATATTAGTTTCAATATTGCTAGTATTTACATTAAACAAAAATATGAGTGAAATAATTGAAAAATAAAGAAAAGAGCTGTAAAGAGACTGGGGAAAAATAACAAAAAAATATTTTGTTTATTTATTTAATTTCATTTATTCAACAAATCCAACAGTCAAAGACCAATTACAAGATTATAGTAATTATATAAAAATAATCTAAGTGGCGGAGAAACATATTATAAAATTTACATAGTATAAATCGCTATAAAATGCGCAATTTCAATAACTAAAAAGAAACAATAATAATAACACAAGAAGAAATAAAGATAAATTGTTTGCTGTAACACTATTAAAAATTGAAATCATTCTATCAAGTAGCAACTTTGTCGTCCGCAAGCGGCCGACTACGTTGCTAGTGTGCATTAACCATATTTTTTATTCATTTTTTTTCAAAAAAAATTTAATATTAGAAATGTAAAAAAAAATTTCTTTATATTGGATCTACCACCCAAGTAGCACGGAATATTGCTTGATTGTCAAGCTGATATCAACCGGGAATATTTTTGTGACATTCAGGCGATATCATACTGTTCTCTTCACGGGGACATTTCTCGGTGATGTATCTATGTGACGGTCTTTCACACAAAGAATGTAACGCATTACAAAACTTACATTCTACATTTATTAAACCTAAATAATTCTGTGGAACTTTACTTTCATCGAAATCTTCAAAAGACATTATTGCAACTCCTGCACTTTTTTTATTCCGATTATCGTTTTTACAGGTCAAATTCTTTTCTTCACACATTCTTTTCATCTTCCGTTGCCGTACAAAATTTTTTCTTCTTACATGACAAATTATTTTCTTGACGCACTTCCTTTTTATCTTGAGTTTCCATTGATATTTTTCTTTTCCTACATGACAAATTTTTATCCTTGCATATTTTCTTTCCATCTTCAGTTTTTATAGATAATTTCTTTTTTTTGCATGTCAAATTTTTTTTGCGCTCTTTCTTTTTTACTTCTGTTTTATGACGATTACGTTATCTTTTTATCATTTTCTTTACTTAGAAAATTTTTCATTTTTAAATATTCATGTGGTGAAATTTTGTTCACATTATTATCAGTTGTACCAATTATTTTCTTTTCACTAGTGTCATTAAGAGAATGTTTAATTTTTAAATCTTGTGCTAATAGAACTCTGTTATTATTATTACTGGGAATATAATTACTAAAAATATAATTTTTTTGTTCCTGAGATAAATTTATGAAAAGACGGTTCTAATCATTCTCTATTATCGAATTCCTATTGTGAGACGTTCTTACTGTCGGAAAATGATTTAAGCGATTATTTTCAAACATTGACTTAAAATGGCTTCTCATTTTGTTATTATCAGTTTCATAATTTAGACGGTTGGGCATTACGTTAAATAAAATAGATGTTGCAAATGCTATTGCATATACTCAACACTACCAATAGGTTGTTGATCAACAGCTTCAAAAATTACTGTTGGCTTAAAAGGGAACAATCTATTTAAATATTTTATTTGATGCACATTTAAATACCCCTCATTAAGGCTATCAAAAATATAAAACCTTACTCTATCGTAATAGACACAAATTCAGTGACCATAATTGTTATTACCGCTAAAAAGTATTTGAATATGTTTATCACCTTCTCTAATTGGGACAATAAAATCAAGCAATTGTACATAAAAAGCACTTTGCATATTGAGAACTATGAGCAACTATGAATCAGTAACTACTGATCAGCCAATATGTGCAAAAAGGACACTCTTATATGAGTAATTAGTAGTTCACTAACTATAATAATCTTTGTATTCATTGCTTCATTCACTCATTCCGTCCGGACCCCTGCTGGGTTTTCGGTGACAGAGAGATGAACAAGTTATGGAGAGAGAAAGATATATCTTTATTTTGCAAAATGAGGGTTCGCTTGACCTGCAATCTGTTAAAGAGAATTAATTAATAACTCTGAGGACCCAGGTAATTATTTCTTTCTCCCTTTATCACGTGAAAAAGCTACAAAGAAAGTCTAAAACTGAATAGGTAACGCATACCTTTCTTTCTTACACCAAGAAATATAACAAAAGTACTTCTTTGTTTAACATTGCGTTTCTTTATCGAGACGATTGAAAATGGCATAAGAACATCATCGTCTAAAATCATAATCTTCTTCCTTTTTGTTTTAAAAATAAAAAAAATATTTATATATATGTATATATGTATGTAGGGGAGAGTGACAAACAGTGGGACACTTTTTTTTCAAAGACATATTAATATGTCAATTTTATATATTTTTGGACACTTTTTGGTATTAGCATAAAGTTTGAACTCTTTTCTACATAATTCTATTTAAATTATATTGTGATTAAATAGAAAAATTTCAAGTTTTTGGAACTTAAAACATTTTTCTTGTATTGAAGGTTTGTGTTAAACAGTGGGACACCTATTATTAAATAATAAATAATTGTTTCAATAATAATATTTTGCTTCATACTTTGTAAATATATATGTTTTGTATTAAATAACGTTAACAAATGTTGCAAAACACTCATAATTTAATAATATTTTACATTTTTATAATACGATGTCAAGTTTCATATGAAAAATTGCTATTATTTTTTTTACGTTTACAGTACTGCTGATCATATGTCATATTTTGGACATAACCTAAAAACAATTTGGAGGAAAATTTGAATAGTCGTTCTCTTATCATGTGTTATTTTTAAATTGTTGCCGAACAATAATTGTAATAATTATAAATTTTGAATTTTTTAATATTTTTTAGCATAAAAAAATTACATTTTTAGTCGCTGTGTCCCACTATTTATCACTCTCCCCTACCTATATTAGAGCCCCAGAAAATTTTAATAAAATAATTTAAAAATTATTACCTGGCCCCTCAGAATTAATCTTCATTAACAAAGGCTCTATTGTCCAAGAAGTGGTAATTGTTCTGAGGGTCTAATACTGGTATATACATATTTTTTTTATTTTGAAAACAGAAAAAATGAATAGTAAGATTTTTAGGCGAAGATATTCTTATGTTATTTTGAATCCTCTAGATAGAGAAATGCAATATTAAATGAAAATGTTTATATGTTATATTTCTTGATGTGAGAAAGAAAGATATACATTACTTCTTCAGTTTTTGATCTTTATCTTTATATTTCCATGTGATAATACACGGAAAAAATTTCGAGACGTCAGACGTTCCGATGTCAATGTAAACCTGCAGTACATTTCATTATGTACTCAGAGTTAATCTTCATTAACAAAGGTTCTATTGGCCAAGGGTTGGTACATCTTTATTTTTCTATATAATAAATGTGAAAAAAGAAATTATTACCTGGGTCCTCAGAGTTAATCCTCATTAACAAAGGTTCTATTGTCCAATGGTTGGTTTTTTTGTGGTATTTGTTCCGTGGTTTTAATACAGGTATAAATATGTATATATGTTATTTATAATGAACTACTAATTACTCATATAAGAGTGTCCTTTTTGCACTTATTGGCTGATCAGTATTCATAGTTACTCATAGTTCTTTCATTCTTTTGGATATTTGGTAGTTTTATTGGGTAAAAGACAAAATTGGTTATATTGGATTAACCCTCTGCCTGTCCAGTTGACCGTTATCGACAAAAATCGACAATTCGCACCTAAAGAAAGGGATTAGCCAATAAGAGTGCTTCGTTTCATGTGTTAGTGTAATTCAAATAACCAGTGCCGTATCTTACGCATGATTTGCATCATACACAGTCGCCCTTATTTTAAGATTTCTTTCATTCACTTTAATTAGCCTTAAAAATCAATATAAATCTTTTTTTAATGTTAGATGTCAAAAAATAGAAAAAATTTATAGATATAATTTCGTTATAATTTTCAAATAATGACAATCATTACAGTTTCATGCAGGTAACTATGCAACATAACCTAAAAGCAAATGTGACAGAATGTAAACATTGAAAAATTTCAGTGACAAAAAACAGTCTATAAAAGTAATAAAATTGAATATATATTTAAATTGAAATATAATTTTACGAAAACTATTGTTTATAACAAATTGGATAAATTGAAAAGTTAATTGAAACAGTATTATTTTGAAAACTCGTCTTGGAAATAGATGTCACATGTTTCACAACAATGTAAATTGATAAATAATAATTAAAAATAATTGAACAAATAATTGTGAAGTAAGTAATAAATAAATAGTAAGTCTTTCTTTTAAATATTTAATTTTTCCAATAAAGTATTAAAGTATATCAAAAGTTTTTTTAATTAGTTTCAATTTTAAAATATATGTAAAATTTTAGAGATAAAATAAATGATAGGTTACTAAATTTAATGATTTTAAAATAAATTTATTTATAAATGAAACAAACTTTTATAAATAATTTTCTGGAATAAACGAGTAATTAAAATTTTAAATAACATTCTGCGACGTAACCTAAAAGTGACACAAGTCAGAGACAAGAAAAAGTGAATTAAAAACTATGGTGTTTTGTGAACTCGTCTTTGCAAACAGGAAAGTCGCATTTTTCACATAAAAATATTGTTCTTCTTACTTTTCCGTTTTTCGCACAAACACGACATCTTCTTGAATTTTTAGATTTTGATAACTTGTGAGGCGATTGTTGCTGAGAATTAGTCGCTGCAAATACAGGCGTGATTGGGACTGATGGTGGAAATTCGAGTCTGGATGTAAAATCGCCAATTAGTTGTTCAACTAATTTTTTTCTAAAATTCAATTGTCTGTTACCATGAGCCGTGGCTTGAGGTCTGTTTGTCAAATCAAAGAGGATGTGACTGTTAATTACCGAGGTATTCAGTGTAAAGTGAAATATGTACTTCCAGTACTTTTTGTTGGGCCTACCAACCTTATAATAAGATCTTTTCTGGTCTGCCAGATCTACACCACCCATGTATTGACAATATTTTTTTACAGGCAGTGGACACTCGACTACGTTTCTCGACTTACTGTTTTTTGTAACTCGCTCAGTAGGATCAATGCCACACGAAAGAATTTTTACCTCTCTTTTATCTTGCCAGACAGTGGCAACGAAACTTCCAGATTGCAAAATTTTTGCCTCGCCTCGTTCCAAATTTTCAGATTTTTTGGATTTGCCTTTCTTGTTAGACAGTGCAGTTGGCCAATCTTTTCTACCACTTCGAAAAGTTCCACATGCATACGTCTTACATTCATTCAAGATTTGTAATAATTTTAAAGACGTAAAAAAATTATCAAAATACATGCAGTGGTATTTGCCAAAAAAAGTTTGTCCTAAATCCAGTACAACCTGTTCACCTAATAAAAAATTCTCGTTTTTTTCAGCTTTTTTTCCTAGATAAACTTGTAATACTAGGACGTAGCCAGTTAAACTATCTGCAAGTACCCAAACTTTAATTCCCCATTTTGTGGGCTTTGCTGGCATATATTGTTTAAAGTATAATCTGCCTTTATACTTTATCATCGCTTCATCTATAGAGAGATCACAACCTGGTAGAAAATAATTCTTATATTTTTCAGTGACGCTTAGTACAGGTCTAACTTTGTATAATAAGTCAGAATCAATACAGTTTTCTATAGGTTTTTCTTCTTCGTCACTTAAATGTAAATATCGTGAAATTAGTTGAAATCTTCTAAATGTCATTGCTTTTCGAACCAGATGACAATCGCAAAAGTCAGACGTAAAATAATCTTCGATTTCGACTTTAACTCACGTAATTTAATGTTTGTACTTTTAGTGAAAATGTCATCGTCACTATCAGTTTCGGAACTTTCGTCAGTAGAAGTGTCAGGAATGAAATCTTCGTCGGAACTTGAATCACTGTCCATGTTTTAAAAAAATTATAATTTGGAAAAATAATACACTCAAATTGTTCTTTTTTTAAATAATGAACTACACGTTTGTGAAAAATTATTATCAATCGACAAAATACTACTATTTACATTTTTTACTTTAATTTTTCTAACAAACAAGAAAACGCACTGTATATCTGACAGAAGAACAAAAGAAAATCTAGCCGTAAGGACAAAAGTCGGTATAATAGTTTCCGCGATTTTCGCAATTATGGCAAATGCTATAAATGCAACAGGTTTTTATTTTGGACAGTAGATTCATCGTCACTATAAATTCTTTTTGCGAGATTTTTTTAAGTTGGGAAATGTACAATAGATTTATATCTATGTTATTTGGAATCAATTTTATTCAGTGTGCAAGTCCACATTTTTATATATACTTAATTTTAAGTAATGAAAAAAATAAATAAATAGATTTTTATCAGTATATAGAGATAGGTTAATAAAAGAATATTATTATTATTATTATTATATATATATAAGATTTTATAAATAATAATATTAATAATAATAACAATAACAAAAAATAATAATGAAACATAATAGTATATATATGACAGTTGAATATTCACGTGTTACTGTTTACAAACTGTCACATTGATATTTTATAGGTTATATCACATGTTACTAAAAATTATTATGCATATATACGGACCTGAAACTACCTTACCGACAGAAATATTTTTTATGTCCGTGAAATAGTCATGTAACTTATGGTCTAGGTGGGGATATTTCAGGACAGGCGGAGGGTTAAGGGGGGGGGCCTACTTTATCGGGTCAAAAAAATCGATTTTTTAAAAGTTGTCTTAACTGAAAGTACAACTATCAGAGAATATTCTTTTAAAATATTACGTCAAAATACAAAGTATTTTTCGAGTTACAGCTTGTAGAACGCAATAAAGCGCAGGGCCTGACGCGACTCCACTCGCGGTCTCTAATACTTTTCATAATTTGTTGCGCTTATCTACTATTACACCTACCATTCAAATTACCATTTATCAGTAAAATGTCGTCTTATCCAAGAGCTACCCATAAAAAAATTGTCGTTCATCGAGGCCTGTGACTGCCGTAAGTTTTTAATAAACAGTTTTTCAATCTTTAAACTCGTTTTTCTCAAAACACTGTTTTTGTAGTTTGCGTACACGATAGACAAAAATCTATTCAACCGATTAAGGTCTACATGGGCTTGTTTTAAAGATAAAAAGTGTCTCTTCTGTATGAACTAAATTTGTTTTTGATAGAGTTAAATTTAGTGCTTTCTTTTAAAGAAAAAATGAGATTTTTTTTGGCGAAAATTAAATTTTTTTTAAAAAATCATGTAAAAATGTCAGTTTTTACTTTCAATTGAAATCTTTTAATTCATACAGAAGGCAATAATGTATATTTAAAGAAAAAATTTTGTTTTTTTGTTTTAGATAAGAATTGTGGACCCTAGGTTGTACGCAATGGGAAAATTTCAGAAGCGAGGCTTTATATATATGGCGTTTATTTTATTATTAAATTCTATTTTCATTTTATCAAAAAATTATATTTCAAAGATTTAAATATATAAGAAAACATACACTAAATCTCGCATCGATTTATTTAAATGTGTTTGAGAAAAAATTCATGAAATATACGCGGTTTTTTACCTTCTAAAGTAGGCGCCCCCCTTAAAGTAAAAATTGGATATATTGAATTACAGGAAAAATTGGTTATATTTAGTAAAAGATAAAATTAGTTGTATTGAATGAAAGGAAAAATTGGTTATATTTAGTGATGTACATGATCGAGAAATGTCAAAAATGATCAGAAATGAGAACGACTCTCGTCTTTTTTTGATTTTTCTCGCCTCATCTCATTGAAAATAAACTAACTTCTCGAATTATCAAAAATGTTGAGTACTGATTGTGACTATTGTCACATTATTAAATGACAATTGATTTTTAACCTTTTCATATACTTCTTTTATCAATTAAAAATGTTTAATTATTACAATTATTATGAAACTAATTGAATTAAAATATTAATTTTAATTTTAAAAATTATAATTTAATACTTTTAAAATTAGTTTTACATCATTTTACTTTTCTTCGTTCAAAATTATCTAAATTTAAAATCTTATAATTTATTGTTACAATTATTTAACCAAGATTTGTAATGAATTTTTATTAAGATATTTTTAATTAACAATTAATAAATTAAATAATAATTTTTTTGTTTAATAAGAAGATTCTTTATTTAATTATTATTATTTTAAAGTAAAGTTAACAAAGGAATTCATCTTAAATATAAATATACAATTTTTGCGTTGTAAATTAATATTTCCGGAAAACATGATATCTGTAAATTTACACACATAAGTTCACTACCAAATTTATTTAATAATTGATATTTTTCAGTAGGAAATATTTTATTGTGTCAAAGAAAATTACACTATTATTTTTATCTTTTGTAAAAATAGAAAGTGCAATATTTAAGAAAATCAAACTAAAATATATTTAAATAACAAAAATAGTAGAAAGTCAGGGTAGTGTTCGAGTTTTAACTAGAAATAAATTACTTCGGTCATTCATTAAGGAATTTTGTATACTTTTAAATCGATTTTCAATTAAAGATTTCAGTTCTCTTCGTTTTGGAAACTTTACTGTTGGATTTATATAGTTAAAATAGTCCTGAGTTTCTTTGTCATCAAAAAAACAATAGGGAAGATAATTTAAAATTCAAATTTGATGCTGATTTAGTCCAAATAAAATTTTAGTCAAAAAATATGTTACTGAAAATTTTTTAAAAATTCTATTCACTTTCAGAAAATTAATTTTATTAACCCAACCTTTAATTTTGTGCAAGTTTTTAATTACCTAAACAATTGAATAAAATTTAATTTTTTTTACAATTTTCTACTTCAACTTATTATTTATTTATTGTTTATTTTTTTATGTATATTTATATTACATTGTATTTTAAATTATTATTTATTAATTTTTATTTTTTAAGACAAAATTCTTTGAATTTTTAAAAATAGATATTTAATAATTAGAATATCATAATATACTTGATTTTCAGGTGAATTCAGGGATACTTCATAAAAATCTTGGTACTCCTTTTGATGAAATTTTTCTAAATGTCTTTTTATGCCAGTTGTATTGCCTGCAGTCATTTTTATAAAAACTTCTGCCTGATTATTATTTATGTCACATAATTTGTATTTAGCAAATTTGACATTTCCCTTGAATGAAAATTCAAAATATTCATCGAATCTTTTACGCATATTACCGTCGTTTCAGTGTGAGGCATTCGGATTTCGTAGGTCCGTTCCGAGAATTATTGAGAGAAAAAGGCAAATGGTGTTTGACGGAGGATCATACGCTAGCCTTTCAGGATTTGAAAAATAATTTTTTGCACGCAGTGACTCTGAGCCACCATTTGGCCAGAAAAAAATTCAAACTCCAAACGGATGCAAGCGATTACGGGATAAGCGGAATTTTATATCAGGTAGATGACGAAGGTGAAATCCGGATAATATCGCTTACGAGTAGAGTCCTCACGTCGTGCGAAACCTGGCACACGACATCCGAAAAGGAATTATTGGCAATAATATACGCGGTACCAAAGTTTCGGATGTATCTCATTGGGTGGCAATTCGAAATAATTACGGACCACCAAGCGTTAACTTTTATGTTATCTACTCCTTATCAAAACGCAAGGCTAATTCGCTGGGTACTGAGTATGCAGGAATATCAATTCGAGATTTCACACTGCAAAGGTGCGGACAATATTGTCGCGGATTTTTTTAGCCGCAATTTCGGTAATGAAATGATTGACGATAATCATAATAATTTTTTGTTATGCAAAATGACGTGTCATGCTTTCAGAGAAATTGCGCTAAAGGGACCATCAATAAATGCACTAACCCCGTATATTAGGTTTAATCGTGAACTTATATCGGAGTTGCGTGAATTATCGCAATTGCAGCAAGCCGATGTCGAGATTCGGGAAATGATACAAAAAACGTCGAGTAAAGCGGTAATTCGAAAGGAATCCGAGATTTTGTATATAGCGAGTAATAAGGGGGATCAATGGAAGTTAATGATTCCGCGAGTTATGGTCGATTCGGTGCTGAAGGCTGTACATGAGCAATTTTGTCATGCAGGGTCATACAAAATGCTCAAGTACATAGACCGTTTTTTTATGGGAGGCATGTGCGACGAGACGTGAAGAACTTCTCTCGAAGTTGCGACATATGTCAGCGTGCAAAATGCCTGAATAAAAAAACCGAGGGCGCGTATCAGTGTGTGAAGGCGAATTGTCCAAACGAGTTAATAGCCGTAGATTTTTATGGACCACTGCCCGGATCAGTAGAAGGAGTCAAGTACATTTTCGTCGTGCTTGACGTATTTTCAAAATTGGTTACCCTGTACCCAATTAAGAGGGCAAACACCGCGATATGTTTGAAGAAAATGAAATCACATTATTTCATGGAGACTGGGAAACCGGAAAAGGTGTTATCCGACCATGGTACGCAATTCACGTCGCCGGCATGGGAATTGGGATTAGAAGCGGAAGGGGTCAAGAGAATATTCTCCTCGATTCGACACCCTCAATCAAACCCGGTCGAGCGTACTATGCGGGAACTAGGTAGATTTTTCCGAACCTATTGTGCAGATAGTCACACAAGTTGGGCAAAGTTCGTTCCGCAAATCCAAGATTGCATAAATTTGATTTTTCATCAGAGTACGGAGGCGGTGCCCTACGAACTGCATTACGGTCGCGCACCGCGGGACAAAATTTTGGAACTTTTCCCAAAGTTGAAAGCAAATTTACCGACACACGAAATTCAGATTTAATTAGCACTCGCAAAATTACAGCAAACGTGGTCAAGGAGACAAGAATCTCAAAAGTCGGTCAGTTCGGAAAAATTTGAAATAGGCGATTTGGTGTTGCTGAGGGTTCCCCACCTTTCAGATGCGTCACAAAAAGTCATTCACAAGTTCTTCCACTTGTATGAGGGTCCCTATTGCATAAAGAAAATCCTGAACCCGAATGCATTCTTTTCTTTCTGTTGAGAGCGGGAGAAATTATTTTTATTTACGAAATTAAAGATGTATCGACGACAAACCTCTTTATTGTTTTTCTTTAATTGTAATAAATAACATAAAGAAAAAGGGGGATTGTAGGAAACGTATATAGTATGTCGTCGAATGTGTATGTGTGTGGTAGATAAGAATGGGGAGAATGCGGTAAGCTATTCGCACCGTTCAAAAATCAAAACGATTAGTGTGGTCACAGGGCCCGAGCACGAGACGTTGTGCGACGGGTTCCTCGCCGATTAAAATTTTATATAAAAGGACGCCAAGCAAAGGCGATCTCTAAATTTAGCACGACACCCTATAGGGGTAAGTGGAGCAGTTTTTGTCTTAAAAAACACGTGGGTGCAATTATTCGCTTTAAATTTGTATTATAAGTGTTGTTTAATTGTATCTTTCTAGCGGTAGGTGAAGATCATAATTGTCACCACGTGTGATCAATTTCGCAAAGCTCCATTGCTCGGTGCGAGCGATAAATTGTTATAATTATTGATTATCAATCCAAGGAATTATAATTCTCGTCGAGATTCGAGGCATTCAGCGGTGCACGCAAGCTTTTCGACAAGGCGGACTCTCCACTCGAATTATTCCTGGATTGCGAACATCTCATTGGTAAAAACTTGAGAATAATTGACTGATATCTCTTCTGGTATCATTAAAATAATGAACACAAACTACGGTGAGTGCGTTATCTAATTCTATTGTGCATTGAGCAAAGCTCATATTATTCGTACAAATTTTGTAATAGTGTGACCACACACAAAATTTTGAATATTGACCAAAGACGATTTTCAAGGAGAATCCTAAACTTTTTTTATTGTATCTAATCGAAAGAGATTTTTTTTATTGTCCTTTTTTTAACTCTATTTATTACATCGAAGATTTGCAAATCTAGCATGAATGTGTGAGTGACTATTTATGTAACATATTTATATGGAATAAATGTCGACAAACTAAAAATTCTTTGAATAATTATTTTATAGTAAACATAAAACGTTACAAGTCGACTGAAAACTGAGATGAGACGAGACGATAAAAACAAAAAAACAATTGAGATGTTTTTTTCGAGATAACTTCACAAACGATCAATTTTGACTGAGAAATTTGAGAATCTCGTTGTAATGTACATCACTAATGATTCCCAGCTCGTGTTTTTACAGTTCTCGACTTCGCTCGCAAACTCTCACCTTCGGCTCGTAAGCTCGCTACTCCTCGAACTGCAAACTTCACACTCGTGGAAATCAACCATTTTCCTCCCTAGATGCACAATATAATATTTTTTACCAATATTTCCATTTAAAATTAATATCTGTAACGTTTTTTTAGATAAAAAAATTAATGTCATTCACCAATATTTTTGATATTTTTTTACCAATATTTCCGTTTAATAAATAAAAGCTTTGCTTTTGATTAAAAAATACAGAAAAAATTTAAAAAGAAAAAAAGAGTGCTGCCACCTACCTGCTAAAAAGCGCGTCTCTATTGATTTTATTGACAATGTTGATAATAAACTGTAATAGATTGAAATTAATAAATGTACATTAAATTTTTATAATTATTTAACAATAATCATCTTAAAATGTATAATACTTATTGATTTTAAAAATTATACTATCAGTTTCATCAGTTTTTATACATTTTAGAAAGAATTTCAATCTCAACCTCGTCTTCCATGAATTTTCCGCAAATTTCGTAGAGTATTCGCACCGCATACAATCCGCCAGGGTTATCACAATTTTTAAACAAATTATGTATATAAACACTATTTTACCTTTATTTTTCACTTTTATATCATTTTTTTTAACAATTTATCGATAAATTTTCACTCTGGGCAAAGTTAAGGGATTTCTAAGCAAAATCGCTCAAGAAAAGCGCTTGAACCAATCCGCTAGGGCTGTTTGGAGGTTAAAAAATTTATTGCGCAGCCGCACAGTGGTTCGAATAGCGAATCTAGCTGGACAAAAATCCTAGCTCAAAATGTTTTGAATGGATTTTTATGACACTTGGTATCTAGGGGTTTTCAGGGTCGCTGATTACGAATTTGACATCAGTTTTAAAAAATTGAAAATGTTGGATCCAATATGGCGGACTTTTTTTAAAATTCGTTTGATCTCCATAAAACTCATTATGTAGAGGTTTTTGGGGTCGCTGATTACGAATTTAACCCTTTGCAACACAGTGGTAACCCAGATTACCACCTATTTTATTTACAACTTTTCTTACTGTATTTTAAGTTTTTTAAGCAATCTTCATAATTTTTTTTTAAGTGATTGAGAACATATTATTGAATGAAACGAAAATAAAAGTAACAATATTTACGCAAAATTATAAACAATTATAAATAAATAATTGTCAAAAAACTCACTATTTTGGAAAAAAATTCATTACCGAAAATTTAGGTAAAAAGGTAACCGATATTTTGTATTCGGAGGTTTTTGGGGTCGCTGATTACGAATCTGGAGTAAGTTTTTGAAAATTCAAAATGGCGGATCCAATATGGCGACCTAAAAATTTTAAATCCACGAAATTTGCAACTTGTTACTCGGGGGTTTTTGGGTCGCTGATTCCAATGTCAGTTTTTCAAAATTAAAAATGCGTATCCAATATGGTGGATTAATTTTTAAAAATTTATTGGTTTTGTTTGAAACTCGTTACTTAGTGGTTTTCGGGGGTTTGTTTAGTCTAAAATTTTTATTTGAAAAGCTGTATTACAGCTTGACTTGCTTTGCACTCGCTTTTTAAATCTTTTATTGGTTTTCATAAAGAAATATTGCATGATATCTTTCGATCGTATTTTGTTTCGTCTAATATTTTTTGAAAAGAAATATTGTTTCAAAGTTTGACATGTATCGCATTGGTATTTCGTTTTGTGGAACAGATTTTACAAAAAAATTATTATTTTAATGTTTAGCTTGCCTTGCGATCGTCTTTTGTTTCATATAACATTTTTTAGAAAGAAGAATTGTTTTAGTGATTGACTTGCCTCGCATTGGTATTTCATTTTATGGAACAGCTTTTACAAAAATTTATTATTAACAATCAGCCTTTTTCAAGGCTACCAAATCATATTAAAAAACCCCGAGTAACAAGTTCACAGAAAATTAAAAGGCATTAAAATAAGCTGCAACGCTTCTTATTTTAATCCAATTTTGCTTATTTTAATCCATTTTGATATTAAGGGGGGAACACCAGTTGTAACTTTCGAAAAATCGATTTTTTTGTGCATTTTCTTAAAGTATACATATTCAGAAATGTGTCCGTAAATTTCAAAGTTGATCCGGTGAAAAATAAATGAGATATACAGAACACTGCAGCGGCGCGTCCCGTGGCTTCATACAAGGTGGCCAGCCATACCTGACCCTAACGACAGATGGCCTTTTCCTATGATTTAGAAACGGCAACCACTGCGGAAGAGTTATTATATGGTCCAGGAATCGATGACTCTTTGTAACTTGGAAACAAAATTTCTTCTGAACAAAAAAAAGTAAGTTGAAACTTTGAATGCGTTTTTCTCAAAATGACATTTTCCAAGTCGGTGACCACGCTTACTCGAATACCATTAAACCGATTTATTTAAAATTTAGTGTGCTTTATTTACACATATAAGTCTAGTTCGTGATCGAAGGATTTTTTTTTATGCAAAACTTTTTTTTATATAGCTGAAAATCGACCGTATTTTTTTAACGAAAATCATACTTTTGACTTTGACAGGTCGCCATTTTGTCAAATTTTTTTTTTTAAATCCTTCGATCACGAACTAGATAATCTTATAATAAATGTAAATCAATTTCATTTTTGTATTTCAGACGAAGTATACTTGCAGAATGCTGGTCACCGCAATTCGCCTTTTTTCTTAAGGCGCCACTTCAATGGCTCATATCTCCAAAAGTTTTTGTTAAAAAAATTTTTTTTTCTTTTAAATTACAGCTTTTTACATGTACTTTTAACTAATAAATAGTATTCTTTAAAAAGATTCATTGTTCTTTTGGAAAATATTCTTGTAAAAAGCATTATTTTTTGAGTTACAACTGGTGTTCCCCCCTTAAAATAAGCAAAATTGGATTAAAATAAGAAGCGTTGCAGCTTATTTTAATGCCTTTTAATTTTCTGTGTTTCAAGCGAATTGCATTAGATTTTAAAAATCGTACGCCATATTGGATCCGCCATTTTGAATTTTTGAAAACTAACTTCAGATTCGCAATCAGCGACCCCAAAAACCCTCGAGTAACTAGTTTCAAGCGAATTGCTTTAAGTTTTCAAAAATTCATCCGCCATATTGGATCCACGATTTTGAATTTTTAAAAACTGACTTCAGATTCGTAATCAGCGACCCTAAAAACCCTTATAGGTGTGATCATCTGTATTTTTGAATGGAGTGAAAAATGTGTGCCGCAAAGGGTTAAGAGACTAGTCGGTCACTTTGAGACGGGACACTTTTTCCGTAGAATTTCAATTAACTTTCTTCAATAACTTAAAAACATCGTTGAAATATTGAAAACGAGTCATAGAATTTTTAGAATTCAGTATGTTAGCAGTTATTTTTGATTTTATGTTAAACTATTAAGAATAGATGTTTGAAAGGTACTTAATATTTATTAAATGTCATTTAAACTTTTAAATATTTTTAACTGAATTCTTTAAAAGTAAATAATAATTTATCGAATATTATATTACAAGCGTGCCCAACTTTAGTAAAGGTTTATGAATCATTAGTGAAAAGTCTGTGAAACGTTAGTTGACTACTGCAGACGAGCTGCCCAGAGATGCGTTGCGCATTTCTTCCAAAGTTCTGCTATAGCCTATTTGTTTCACTATATACGTAAAATGTCAATGTGAAATTCAATAAATAATTTGCAGGCAATATCTGCCTAAAAATTGACCTCGATAAAAATGAATTTTCTTTTATGTTTTTCAATAATTAAAAAGTGATTTTCAGTGCAAAATGTTTTCTCGAAAGTGGTGAAAAATCTCGTTAGGTTTAGGTTATATGCGTCATAATTCGTAAATGTGTATAGGTTGTAACGATTACGTTTATATTCATTATCTATTTAAAACGCAGCTATTCCCCCATTTTCGTTCTCAACCAAATTTTATATTAATTTTCTTATCCTGCGCAGTTTTGAATATTTGCTAATGCAAATTATAAACTATAGGCGACGGTCTAATCGGACCTCGCAGCAGACGACGCGCTCGGCATTTCCTTGCCGAAAAACGTGCACCGGCAGATTGATGCAAGCGTCGCTACCTATTGTTACTCGAAAACTTAATATATGTGTACTCTTGATTACTAATAAAATTCATATTGTAAATTATAATTGTGATTTACATAAATAAATTGTGTTGACGATATTCTGCGCTGGACTATTCATTAATCTTTAAGATCTGTACCGCTTTGCAATTGAGATCGATCATTAAGTGTAGTCATCACATTGGTAAGTTCGATCAAGCAACATTTTTCTTCCTCTCGCTTTTGCTCTGCTCTTAATGATTTCCTTTCTTGTGATCGCTCTCGTACAACGCTCGATGGAAGGACACCTGACAACTTTGTGGATCTCGTGCGAGTCGTACCCACTCTTTTTTTATTAAATTTAATTATTTAAAATCTCGGCGGGTTTGCCACAAGGTTTAAAGTGTAAAAAATATCGAACTGTGCAACGAGAAAGTGTATTATCATTATGTGCCAATCAGTATTTAAAAATTAATAATAATTGTGAAAAAAATAGTTTTTTTTATCACTCTTACCATTTTTTGACAGTGATAGAAAATTTAACAAACAGTTACCTAAATTTTAGTGGACGTTAATTAAAGGTTCATGAATTCATTCTTAATAGTAACAAATAGAGACATTTAACCTTTAAACGATTTTATGTCCCGTCTCAAAGTGACAGACTATTCTGTTAATGATTGACGAACTTATTTTTTCTGTTTATTCATTGTAACTAAAGAAATCAAGTTCACGAGTCCATGCTTGTGTACTTGTATAAGATCGTCCGTAAAATCATGTACATGATCTTGTGTTAATTTTTTTATTTTTGAAAAATTCACGGAAATTTTTAACATTGGTCATAAAGATTCTTTGTTCGTACATGCGAAAAACTACTGCGCAGTCATAGAAAACTACTGCGCAGCCATTAAAAATTTTGATGATAAACTGTAAGAGAAAACACAAGACTTTGTGCATGATCTTACACACGATCTTGTTCAAGTACACGAGCACGGACTCGGGAACTTGAACTCTATATAATTAAGTATATGCATGTTCTTGTACATATTCTCGTACCCGTTGTAGTAAAAGATCGTTGTTCCAATTTTTTTTACATGTACACTTGCTGCTCTTGTACATGACCTGGTCAATGAACATGTGCAATATCGGTGCACGATCATACACAAAATCGTGTACATGATCTTGTACAAGTTTTTTCAATCGGGTCCGAAATTGATATTGATAAAAATTTTTTATTTTGATATTTAAAAAAAAAAAAAACATGCGGTGTACTGTAAAACCCCAAAACTTTCACCTCCTCGCCCTCAGAAAATATTGAACTAAATGAAAAAATATTTTTACTACAGATTAACATCTTTGAATACTACAAATGCTCGAGTTTAAGCTTTGTATTTGTCACGTGTGTATATGTATATATGTATGTATATGTGTGCGTTTGTCACAAATTTTTGAGTATAAATGATCTCAAACACGCTTTAATAGATTGTCCTGAAATTTTGTTACACAATAAATTTAATTTTTTTCCTAAAAAGTGATTAATGGTGTCTAAAATAATTAGCCCTCGGTCAGCAGCGTTTTTACTCTTGTGAAAAGAAATATTGTACCCTCTCTCTACCAGTCTCACCTCGAGTAAGACAGGGTGCCTGATTGACATTCGCGGGCTTAATAAATTTTATTATTCTCATTTTTCACCAATAATATAAAATTTTTAAACATAAACATTTTTTAAATACTAGAGTAAAAATTCCTGAAGTGGATCACCCGAATTAAAGATGTACTGTATTTGCTTAGATATAATGTTTATTTACTCTCCCTGCCATAACGCAGGGTTCGAGGCTCCAAATTCATATTTCCTTAAATCTAATTACAACATCCTTATTCTAATACAAACGCACTAATACAAAAAACAAAATAAAATTTCTTAATCTAACGCAATTCTTATTAACTACCCTAACGGTGCCTTAAAACCTCCAGTGCCAGGGCTTCCGTTTCCAGTTCTTTTCGCCCATTTCTGGTTTCGATCCCCTGAACGCCCACCCCTTAACTCCATCTCATTCAAACCCCATTTAAAACATCTTACATTCCATTCGCCTTTCTCCTTTCCTCCAGATCTTTCATCCATCTTCCGCCCTGCCCATTCTCATTCAAAATTCATCTTACTTTGACATCCACTCCACACCTATCATACTCTTCACTCTCACCCCTTGCACACCTTTCAAGCACATGCTCAAAATCCTCCACATTATACCCACACACTCTACACAATCTCTCTTCTCTATCCTTTCACCATCTTGTACCATCTGTTGTACTTTGAGTTCCCTATTTTTTCCCATCTTTCTCTTCTATCCATCTCCTTCCCATACCACCCTTCTCCGTATTTCCTCCCCTTCGCTAGCGCCCCCTCCCTCGTCTTTTCCCACTTCGACTTCTCTCGATTCCCACTAATCTCTCTCTCCACAACATACCTCCTACACCGCTGAGTTCATTCGTTTCCTTTTCCATGTCTTAACCTTACTTCAAACCCCCATGCTCTTCTTCTTTGTCTCACCAATATCCTTTCTCTGCCCACTTCCTCTCTCAACATGTACCCCGGACAGCTCGCACTCACACCCAACGTCCATCTCAAATACCTCTCACTCATACTTTCCACTCTTTTCCACTCCTTCCAACCCCATACTTCCACACCATAACACAACACCGACCACACTAGCACGTCAAACAATCATATTCTCTTTTTCCAATCATTCGTAAATCTCCTCTTCCCTATTCCCCACACTTGTCCCATTATCTTTCCCGCTTTCTCCACCCTACTGCTCACCTGCAAATCACGCGCACCATTACATCTGAACCAAAAACCTAAATAACAAAATTTATCCACTTCTTCTACCTCTCTACCATTCAACTTCCATACCTCCGCCACCCCACTCTTTCTTTTCCTGAATCTCACCATTTTCGTTTTTTCCACATTTATCCACAAATCTTTTGCTCTCACGTAGCTCTCAAATTCTTTCATCAACCATCGCATCCCACTTTCACTTTCAGCCAACAACACAACATCATCCGCGTACGCAAGCGAAAACATTCTTCCTGTACCCAACACTACTCCTCCCTTTCCTCTCTTTTTCATCCTCTCCTCCAAATCCACCATTAATAGAGTAAACAATAATGGACTCAGCGGGCAGCGCTGTAGTAGACCTCTTCCCATCCAGAACACTTCTCCTAATTCCTCCTCAACCCTTACCCTTGCCCTAACATCAGTATACAATTCTTTTACCCTCTCTATCAGTCCGTCCTCTATACCCCTCTCCTTTAGCATTTCCACAAGATCCTCCTGTTTACCGATGGGAACGCCGCTTTAAAATCCACAAATAACCCCAGTAATTTCCCTTTCTCCCTTTTTAAATTTCTGTTAATTAAATAATTTAGTGCAAATATATATATATATATATATATATATGATCCATCGTCCCCATCCCTTTTCTAAAACCAGCCTGATTGTGTGGTATTCCCCCCACCCTCTCAACGCTCTCTTCCAGCCTTTTCCTTCGAATTTCCCCATAAATTTTGTAACCCACCGGCATCAATGAGATCCCCCTATAGTCTTCCACTTTCTTCCCTTCTCCCTTTTTTACCAACGGTACTATTAACCCAAACTTCCAATCCTTTGGCCACCCCTCTCCTTTCCACACCTTATTTAAAATATCCAGCATTTCTCTTCTTACTACTCCCCCCCGTATTTCATACTCTCTGCTTCAATTTCATCCTGACCAGCTGCTTTGTTTCTTTTCAACCCAGATATCGCTGCTTCCACCTCCTCCATGCTTATCTCAGTAATCCCATCCTCTTGCCGCACTTTCCTTCTCTCACCCACCACTCTGATGTCCACTCCACCACTTAATCCTTTAAAGTATTTCGTCCATTCCCCCATTCCAATGCTCCTATCTACCATTTCTCTCCTAATTGTTTCCCTATTTATAACTTCCCACTCCCTTCCCTCTCTAACCACCTTTTCCACCTCTTCCATAAATCTTTTTCTCTCCTCCTCTATCTTATACTTCACCATCTTCCCATGATCTCTCTGCCTCCTCTTGTACTCTTCACTGCTGATTCTACCTTTCCTCCACTCTTTAATGTTTACCTTCATCCGATTCCTACTCGCAGCGCACTCCTCATCCCACCATCCTTTCCTTCTTTCTTCACTATCTATCTCCTGTCCCGTGTCCTTCTTTAGCTTTTCAATATTCTTCCTTACTCGTTATATTCTCTCATCGACCTTTTCTTCTTCTCTTCCTCTTATCCATTCCTCCTGCAACCTTCTTTCAAACAACTTTAATGTCACTGCACTCCATTTTCCCATCTTTACTTTCCCTTCTCTCCTCTCTTTTTTTCCTTTTTACATCTCTCTTGTATCCCTCCCTATCTCCACCGTTATCGGAAAGTGGTCTGAATCGATCTAATTACCTACCTCCATCCATATTATTTTCTCTCACCTTCTCTTCTGCCAAGACATAATCGATAACTGTATCCCCCCTCCCCATAAACGTAAATTCCCCCTCTTCATCCCCCTTTATATTTCCGTTGCAAATCGTCCAACCATAATCCTGAACCAACTCTATTAACCTCTTCCCCCTCACTATCCACCTCCTTGTGTCTGGACCTCCTTTCATATTTATTTGCTTCCTCGTTCCAATCCCCTCCTCTCAGCTCTTTAGTCCGTGCATTTAAATTCCCTCCCATTAGCACCAATCTGTTTTAACTATAATTAAGTATTAGCGATTAGCGGATTTGGAAAAGAAGCAGTTGAGAACGGAAGGAGAGAAAAGAAAAGATGTGATAAATGTAGAGAAGAGAGTGGAATGTCTGAAGTTGGAAGGTGTAGAGGATGGTATAAGGCAGAAAAGAGAGGGTACATACGGTGAAGGGTTGGAAGCGAAAGTAAGAGAATTAAGTAGGCAAGTAGAGCAGTTGGAGAGGTATGGTATTCCAAAGGTATGGTTGGTGCAGCTGGAGAGTGAAGAAGAGATAAGAAATGTAATGGAGAATAAGAAGAAGTTGAAGGGAAGACAGGAGAGAATAGACGAGGATAAGACATGGATGGAGAGAAAAAATGAGTGGCTGTTAAGAGATAAGGCGTGGGAGGAAAGAAGAAAGGGTAAGGTGGTAAGAGTGGGTAGGGAGTGTATATGGGTAGAGGGGGTAAGAGTTGCATTGGAGGAAATAAAGGCAGGAGCCGAAAGAAAGGAAGGTGTAGGGTTTGGAGTAACAGTGGAGAGCAAAGAGGCGTAAGGAGCAAAGGGAGTGTAAAAGTGGGGTTCTAGAATATTGGAGGATGGAAAAGTAAGGATGGAAGATTTTAGAAGGCGTTAGGGGGGTGGGATATGGTATTTTTGATGGAGACATGGGCAGAGAAAAAGGAGTGGGAGACAGTAAGAAGAAGGTTGCCAAAGGAGTACAAATGGAGTATGCAAGGGGCAAGAAGAGAGTGAAAAAGGGAGAAGTGCGGAAGATATGATATCAGAAGTGAGGATTGGGATTAAAGAGGTATGAAAGATAAAGAGGGGTGTATGATAAGGACTATTAAAATAGGCAGTATTTGCTTGGATATATAGAAATTTAAAACATTATTATGAGTTGAAAAACTGCCTCAAAGGATTTTTCAAAAAAATTAAATTTCTCAAACTTATAAACAATTGAAGTTTTTGGAAGTCTTAATTTAAAAAATAAATATCTTAGAACTAAGTGAACGGATCATTATAAAAATTGGTATACTTACACAGAAAATGATACAGTTTTAGTTGAAAAATTTGAAAATTAAAAATTTTTGATTTTTAATAATTGTTATTGCAAAATTAATTATTCATTTAAAAAATAAACCATGTTCTCGTTGTCGTAGAAAGTTGATCTAAAGTTTATTTGAAAAGGGAATTTCATGAGTATTCAAAAACCGTTTTAAAATTTAGTGGATCGCAATTAGCAAAAACGTTATCGCGTTTTTTGTACGGCGCTGCGTGTCTCTAGTGCTAGCACGAAGAATGTATTTTGCTCAAAAAGTATGGAAACTTATATAAATATAAGTAGAATTTCTGTTAAATGGCAATTCTATTAAGGGTATGTAAGCAAAGGACATTTTTTGTGGTTTGAAACTTTCTCTGAAATAAAATATAATTTCGGGTTAAAATTATGGACCAATGATTTTGTTTGGTACAAGGAATATCGCTACTCTTCACATTTACTATAACATAACATTCTCTTACATTTGAAATTGCAAGACTGGTAGCTTGCCTGGAACTGTAATTGAACATAATGCGTAAGAAGTCGTCATAAAAACCTTGACGTAGTTTGCAAAGAAAACAGAGGAGATCCTTTTTATTGATATAACGATGTCCCCCTGGTATATCGACGGGATTACAAAAGGTAAACAGTTCAAGATACTGATCTTTAGACACTCCACTAATCACTTTAAATTCATCATCATTTAAATGATTTTCATCGTTGAACTTATTAAAAGAACTTTCAATCACTCATTTACGAAGACCTTGCATAAAACGCTGCAGTTCACGAAAACAACAACAAACAAACAAGTATGAGAAGTTGTTTGGGACAAGACATTTAGTCTCATACACTGTGGGTCATTCTCCAGTATCTCTATTTCTCTAATTATTGTTACGTTACTTTATCGAACCATATCGATTGAAAGAACGATAATTACGGTAGTTACACTTACAATAATATCTGGTGGAGCCTATGGGCAAGATCTACTATGAAACACATTATCACTTTTACTAAAGTAAAAGTTCGCAGTACATTTACCTCAAAACAATGTTGTCTTCAGAATATTTACATATACACATATATACTATTCATATTCCTGGGAACACATGAACTACTTGAGGTGTCGAAAATGTAAACACACAACTATACAGGGTGTTCATTAAGTATGGAAAAGGTGACATATCTAAAAAAACATACATCTTAGAAAAAAATGACCAAAACAATAGTTGTTCAGAAAGAAGTTATTGGGCCTAGAAAAGTAGATAACTTCTTTCTGAGTAACTATTGTTTTCGTCATTTTTTTAAATTCAAGTCTCAAGTTAATTTTTAAATCTGAAAAGAATAAGACGTGCATATATATATATATAGTGACAACAAACAGATTGAATTTCTCTCTCCCAAACCGTCGTCTAAGTCACTTTTTTTCTCGAACTTCAAATAGCCCTAGCGGGAAAACCGACCCGGGAAGGAGGGGTATGTTCCAGAGAGCTTTTGTTCAGAATCACTTGAACTTGATTTTCCCAAAGTTACAGACAATTTTACCGAAATGGATTTTTAATGTATTTTGTGCGGGGTCCTTTCTTATTCCTTTTAACACGCTTTGAAAATTTTAAAGCTGGCGATTGAAAGGAATAGACATTTAAAATTTACTCTCCAAACATTTAATTTTTTTCTATTCGCTGCCAAAAAGTTTGAAAATAAAAAACTTTGCGCATTAAGAAAAATAAGAAGTTTGAATTCTTTTGAATTGACTTATCCGTACTGGGAATAGAAAAGAATTCATTTCATTGATATTTTGTTGCTCATTGGGGAATAGGGTTGTGTTAGAAATTCGCCTATTCAGAAGAATTAAAAGTTCTTGTTTTATGCTCAATTTCTGTAAACTTTCAATTCTTCTCTATTCCTTGCTTCTTACCGGGAACTTAAAAAAATATTTTTTAAAAACGGATCTTTGAAAGATTTTAAATTTTTTGCAAAATACTCAGAAAAGTGTCCTGATTCAAGATATGAAAGAAATTTTACAGTGAAAGAACTTTTGGGTTAAAGTGTGCTATGGACAAACGTGAATGGTCATTTTATTTTACGGCTCTATTTGTAGTCACATTTTGGGTCGTAATTGTGACCGTAAATACGGGCGTGATTACTATTTCATATTCACAAACGTATTAAGGGTCGTAATTGCGGTCATATTTATGGTCCTATGTAAGATCGTATTTACGGTCATTTTTTCTATAGGGCGACTACAAAATATACTACCCGTACATTAATTAAAAATTTATTATAACCATTTTTCCATATATTAGAATTGATTAATTTATAATTATTTAACCCCTTCGCAGTCTAGTGCAAAAGTCGTTTTTGGGTCAAAACGGCCCAAAAAAAATTTTCCAAAAAAATATATCATTGTATTTAAAATTTTTGGGGTCGCTAAATCCAAGTTTGAGGTGAAATTTAAAAAATTCAAAATGGAAATATATGCGCCATAGACTGTTAAGGGGATTATTGTGAAAGAAAGAAGAAAAAAGAATTTAAAACAAAATTACCACCGCAGTCATAATAACGCCAATGTTTCACACCAACCTAACTGAATGTACTTTAAAAAAATATTCATATTTGTAATTATGTCTTGTTTTTATTGTTAAGTAATTTTTAATAAAAAGGCAAATATTTTTTATTAACGTGATATGATTTTAATTTTTATGCAATATACCCAGTAGGTTTCAGAACATTATTTGGCGGACATGAAACGTTATAAAAACGTTCCTAAAAAGTCAAATGATATGTCCCAAAAGTTTAGGGATACCATGTCAGAAATCATCAAAAAGGTAAAAAAAATTTGCTAACAGCTTAGAAAATGGTGGGGGTAAAATAGGAGGAATTAAAAACTGTACAGTTAGGAATAATCATAAATGTTAGAAGTTGTGAGAGAGCAATGATGTCTTAAAAAATACAGCATCAATATTCACAGTATTGTCATATGTAATATCGATAGAATATTTTAGTTACAAATTTTTAATTTGAGACAATATACTATATTATCATTACTAAAATAATAAATACCTGAACAAATATTTTTAGCGTCACATCATTGTGAAGGTCTATTAATTCTGTCGTAATCAAACGTGCTTTAAAGATTGGTTTATTTTTATCATCGATGCTTTGACCAGACCATAGTAAATAAAAACCTTTGGTTTCGTCATTAACAGATTTTATGTTAAAAGTCACATTTTTATTTGATATGTCAATATCACGTGCCATGATAACTATCCCATGTGAATCAAAAGAATAATTTTTTAAAATTGGCATGCCTATTGTAAAATCGTAAGGAGCATTTAAGAATTCAGGGTTATGGTTATTAAAGTCCATTATTGGCTGAATTATTACCTAAAATAAAAAATTTATATAATTTAATTTCATTTTCAAGATTTTTAAAAACAAAGATACTCACAAGTTTTTGTTCAATTGAACATTGAAAAGATATCTTTATTTCAACAGCATCCACTGACTATAATATAATTAAAAATGATAGGAATTATCCACTTATTACTGGTTAAAAGAAACATGAAATTGAAAAATTTTACCTCATATTCTTCATAGTTAGCGAATTCATCAGTTAAATTTATTGACAGGTAATAAGAATGAGGATCTAAACTAATATTAAAATAATTATTATGGTTGGTATTGAATTGAAATTGCATTTTTTTAATATTTTTCGTCTTCAATGACCATAATAGTTTTTTTGAAGAATTATCATCAATAGCTGGTAAATATATTCCATTTAACCAATCATCTTCGGACATCTCATTTCCATCTTCTTTATAAATGATACATCTTCCATTGTCGTCTTTGAAAATCATTCATCAAAAACCAAAAATATACAAGTTATAAAAAAATTAAACAATAAACAAAATTTCTATAACACCTTTTGTCAAAATCTCGAATTAAAAGCAGTTTTTAAATAATTGAAGCTTAAAAAGAAGGGAAATCGTATTTTTTGTAACTAAGTAACTAAACTAACTCCCAGATAGTACAGAAACTTGCAGCAAGCTTGCGGTTAGGGTCTTTGGTTAGTGTCTGTCAAACCCGGGTTCAATTCCCAGTCCCCTCAAATTTTTTTCGAAAATTTTCTCGTTAGGTTTCCAAATGAAAATAAACAGGACATAATTAATAATAATAAACGTCACAAGAATTTTCAAATTTAAAAAAAAACAAATAAATTTTTTTTAAATTTAAAACGTATTTTTTAAAAATTGCAGCAACCTTTCCAGAAGCTTGTTGAAATTCTCCTGCAACCTTACGTAGCAAGCTTACAGCAATCATTCACGGAAAGCTTGCCGCAATCATTCTTAGTATGCTTGCAGCAATCTTTCATGGTAAGATTGCAGCAACCTTTCCTGGAAAGCTTACAGCAAGCTTTCACGGCAAGCTTGCCCTGGGTGGGACATTTCGCTAGCTCAGACAAGCTTGACAAGCTTGCACGGTGAACTTGCCGCAAGCTTGCTACAAGTTTCCGTGCTATCTGGCCTAACTCCACCACGCAAGTGTCATGAACAAGGCTACCAACTACAAATTTCATGTAATCACTGTCGTCATCTGTGACGTTAAATATCTCATTATTTTTACTTGGAATCTTTAATTGAACTAAATGTATTTTATTTTCTTAACAGTTCATTTTCATTTTTCATTTATTTATTGAATATATATGGGTAATTTTCCACAAACTCACAGAGGTGTGAAACCCTCATCCAGGTGGACAAAAGCACAAAAAAAAAGTTTAAAAATTGCAAGTTGAACTTGAAAATTAGTTAATTGGGTACTTAATCCATTCTGTAACGAAATTACAGGTTACTAAACTGCATACTTTCGTTCCCCAATCAGCACGAAAACTTGCCAGAAGCTTGCCGTGCAAGATTGCAGCGCAAACATGTAGCAAGTTTGGAAGAAGCAACAAAATGTCCTCTTACGGCAAGCTTGCAGGGCAACGTTGGCGCAAGCTTGCTGCAAGTTTGCAAAACTGAACGCGATGTGCAATAAATTTTGTAACCTTCAAAGCAGGGTGCCTTTTATGTTTATTCAATAACAAATTGTTTCGAAAATTTTTTTTTAGTATTATACAAGCTTGCAGGAAGCTTTCTGCAAGTTTGCTGCAAGCTTGCTTAACTACCTTGCCACAAGAGAACATTTTGTTGCTTGTACCAAACTTGCTACATGTTAGCACAGCAATTTTGCACGACAAACTTCCTGCAAGTTTGCTGCAAGTTTTCGTGCTTATTGGGTAGAGGAAAATTGCAGGCAAACATGTAGCAAGTTTAGTGCAAGCAACAAAATGTCCTCTTACCGCAAGCTCACAGGACAACTTTTTCGTAAGCTTGTATAATATTCAAAAAAAATTTTTAGGAACAATTTGTTTCTAAATAAACACAAAGGGCACCCTGTTGTGGAGGTTAAAAAATTTATCGCTCAGCTGTAGGAGCTTCCGTTTATAACTACGCATCATGTTAAGTTTTGCAAACTTGCAGCAAGCTTGCGCCAAAGTAGTTCTGCAAGCTTGTCGTAAGCGGACATTTTATTGCTTGCACCAAACTTGCTACAAGTTTGCACTGCAATCTTGCATATCTTGCACGGCAAGCATCCTGCAAGTTTAATTCAAGTTTTCGTGCTGATTGGGTATAAACTTTACAAATTTGTATTATAAGTCTATTCACTTGGTTCGGATAATTATTTTTAATACTTTCAAGAGTTCAGATAAGATCGATGTAAGCGATAAATTATTTTATCGTAATATTTCAATAAGTTTTTTGCTCCATGATTCTTCCTTTTCTTCCTATGATAACAATGCAGGTAAATAGTTAGAGATTCATATAAAAGCAAGTTTAGCTGCTACTATTTGCAACTTTGTTCTGAAACTTTAATTGAGTGACACAAAATGCAGGAAAACTCATAAAAATGCAAAAGTGTCTACTACCCAGATAGCGAAATGCGCTTACAGTATCAGACATGTAGCTAGCACGCGTGCCATTTAACCCGCACGCGTGCTCTCACTGGACCAAACAGATGCGTCCTCATATGCGACACATGTGAGTCGCACGCTTGAGGGTCGCATGCATGATGGTCAAAGAAGTTTAGATCATATTCTATTACTAATTTAAGTTAAAACAAATATAATATATTACGTGATGCTGAAATGTAGAAATTGTCGTTAAACTCCAATATTAGACAAATTAATATACTTGTACTGTAAACTTTAAACTGTCAATTATAAAAGAGTTACAGATTTCTAAATAAATAAACGCGTTTTGACCCCAGTGACCTGTAATGTCGTGAAAGAAATAAACGATATATATTCAAATACGAGTTTAATTATAAGCAATTAAAATGAGAAGTTACAAGTATGGCTGGTTAGAGAATACTGAAATATATAAAGATTCATTAACACTAGCGTACTCTATATTCAGGAAATGGAAACAATTAAATATATTTTCGTTCAACATACTACATGACCCATACAAGAATACAAAGAATTTTCTGCGCATTTTACAATAGTTTTGGTGCCATATACGCGAATTCTACAAATAACTTGTTTTGGAAAAAACACTAACTTCCATTTTAATTTGGTTAAAGTCAATCTGTCATTTTAACAATTTATTTATTTATAACAACAAAAATCTTAAATTAAAAAAGGTGTAAAAATGACATACTATTGTTTTTTTTAACATTTCCAATAAATTAATGTAAAATGACGTAGAAATTTAGACATAATTTAAAAAAATTGTTAAATTCATCAAATTGATGTATTTTTGAAAATTTCCTAAAGATTTATTTGCAAACTTCGGAAACTTTAATTGCAAAGTTTAGAGAAAATTGTACAAAGATTTAAATGTCCAAAATGAGTAAATGTTTGGCGTAAAACTTGACGGAAGATTTAAATTAAATTTTCCAGAAATTTTCGACGCGAAAATTGAGTGAAGATTTAAATTAAAGTTTCGTGAAATGTTTGGCGTAAAAGTTGACTAAAAATTTAAATTAAATATTTATTAAAAATTTATACCGAAAGTTGAGTGAAAATGTAATTTAAATATTCAGTCAATTTTTGTGACGAACATTTCCTAAAAATTTAAATTAAATTTTCAGAAAAGGTTGGACGAAAATATTTGTAAAAAATACAAAAATAATATTTAAGAAGTATTAATATTATTATTAATATTAATAATAATAATAATAATAATACATAGATAGATAGATAGATAGATAGATCTTTATTATTATTATTATTATCAATAAAAAAAATTTACTATCTGGGATTAAAAATAAAATAAATAATATACAAACATTGTTGCTCTGCTTTGATTCACATTGAATCAAGCACTGCATGCTTGTTGATCAAGAACTTTTGAAAACAAATTATGGGGTGCTGGGGATTGAACCTACATTCGCCGCGCGCTAGCTAAAGACCCTAACCACTACACTACAGATATCTGGCTGAAAAAAAAATCTTCCACACACTCTACAACTTACTGATAGACAAGTGATCCTACTTATCGACTCAAAAGTCGATAATATAAAGTTGTAGAGTGTGTGGAAGATTTTTTTTTCAGCCAGATATCTGTAGTGTAGTGGTTAGGGTCTTTAGCTAGCGCGCGGCGAATGTATGTTCAATCCCCAGCACCCCATAATTTGTTTTCAAAAGTTCTTGCTCAACAAGCATGCAGTGCTTGATTCAATGTTGATTCAATGTTGATTCAATTGCAAATAACAAAAGGTACATATGAACCGATCGCCGGAAAGACGGCATACGTCGATTTAAGACATTTTGAGATATGTTAAATTTAAGATTCATTTGTAAGTTATAATTCAAGGTATTATTATCGAAAATTTTTTTCTTTTACAAAGGTTTACTATCGGTCAACTAATTTTGTCACATATTTTCACAATCACTACCGCAATTTATTTCAGTAATTCATTTTTTTTATTTTTCACAAATATATCCGGATGATATTGCCTAAATATGTATTTTTAACAATTTAGAAATATTTCTTTTCGATATTTCTAGAATTTTAATGAATAATCGTTTCAAAATATTTCACTTAAAAATTTGTAACATATTTCATTTTTTTATTTTGCAAATATTAAAAAATAATATATCAGTAATTTTTCATCCTCACATTTCCTGAACATTTCGCTGAAATTTTTCGTACAATCGGAACTGCAATATTTCTTATAGGCGGACATTTCATTGCTTGCATCAAAATTACATGGACCTTTCATTGAAATATTTCGAATCTTTCCATGAAATATTCAGGACAAATTCAGGAAATTTTATTTGCTGTGTGGGTTCAGGTTATTTTGATAATTAATTTACTTCCATATTCTCTAAAAATATTTGGTATTCCTATTTTTATAATTAGAAAATGTGCATTAAGGTTGTCCAGTAACTCTTGAAAACATACAAAACCTACACGAATTTTTTTTGAATTTTTCTCTCTTTTAACCCTTTCATGGCCAGTGGGACACATACGTCCCACCTACTTCAAAAAATCATAACTTTCTTAAAACTTAATCGATTAACTCCACTAAGATCTCATTTTGAAGGGGAGGGATAGAGTAACAAATGTAAATACATGTATTTTTTTAAAAAACTACCCTCTTTGAAATACACCCCTTCAAAAAACCCGAAAAATGAGAAAAATGAAAAAACAGGTATAATTTCAGAAGAAATTTTTTTTTTCAGGCTTTCATAGTAACATATGTTTAAAAATATTGCAACCTTTGTAAAAAAAAATTAATATTAAAAATTCAACCCGAGGGTGCAGAAAAATAACTAAAACTACCCCTAAAAACCAAAACCTTTAAAAATTAATAAATTCGCTTGAAAATTGTTACTTGGGGGTTTTCGGGGTCGCTGATTACGAATCCGATGTCCGTTTTCAAAAATTCAAAATGGCGGATCCAAAATGGCGACCGATAATTATAAAAATTTACTAGATTCCCGTGAAACTTATCACTCGGGGGTTTTCGGGGTCGCTGATTACGAATCCGATGTCCGTTTTCAAAAATTCAAAATGGCGGAACCAAAATGGCGACCGATAATTATAAAAATTTACTACATTCGCGTGAAACTTATCACTCGGGGGTTTTCGGGGTCGCTGATTACGAATCCGATGTCCGTCTTTAAGAATTCAAAATGGCGGATCCAATATGGCGACCGATAAATATAAAAATTCACTAGATTCATGTGAAACTTGTCACTTGGGGGGTTTTCGGGGTCGCTGATTACGAATCCGATATCAGATTTAGAAAATTGAAAATGGCGGATCCAATATGGCGGACGAAATGATTAACTTTCATTAGATTCATCTGAAACTTATTACTCAGGGGTTTTCGGGGTCGATAATTACGAATATGATGTCAGTTTTTAAAATTGCAAAATAATGCTGGTGTCATTATTGCCTATTAATTTTGTAGCTTTTAGTGCCTGTTGTTAGGAGTTTAGTATGAAAATGAAAATTACAGACCCAGGCTCAATCGGTGAGGTAGTGGGAGAACGCTACACAGAGAAAACGAAACGACGCGCTGATTGCCTTATAACAGCAGTTCCACATGGGAGCTTCTTTGCTACTGTCGTACCCCCCCCTTTCATTTACCCAATGCACTCCCCTCTACGCCATCGTGGAGGGGAGTGCATTGAGTATGTACTCAATGCATTTCTCAATATGATAATAATCAGTGAAAATTATTTTTTTGATTGTTGAAAACTGAATTCAGTATCTTATAACTTATAAATTAGGGGTGGATTTCAAGGGTAGGGGGTGAGTTTATTATTATTATCCATATCTGTGAAACATTGAAATACTTTTTTACAATTCAGAAGCACTTAGAATCCATATAATTTTTTTCATTTATTCACAAAAACATTTATCATTAAGGGGTGGTTATTTGACTTAAGGGTTGTTTTTCAGGGGTTGTTTATATTCAGTATTAATACTTAGTTATCATAGAAAATTTTTTTTTTCATATTTTCGAAAATCAGTGAAAATTATTTTTTTGATTGTTCCAAACTGAGAATAGTTATGAATTAGGGGTGGGCTTCAAGGGTAGGGGGTGAGTTTATTATTATTATTATTATCTATGTCTGTGTAACTTTCAAATAATTGTTTATAATTTAGAAGCAATTAGAATCTATAGATTTTTTTTAATCATTTACAAAAACTTTCACCGTCAAGGAATGATTATTTGACTTTAAGGGTGTTTTCAAGGGGTTATTGATCCTTTTCAATTTTTAAGCAACCAGGCAATGTTTATAAATAAATAAAAAGTAGATAAGAGCTGAAAAATATTTAATTCATCAATTTGGTTAAATATCAGTTTTTTTGGGGTAGTAATGTACCGTGGGGGTGGTTTTAAGGGGTGAGACATGTTAAAAAAAATTTTTTTCTCATACTGAATACTTTAGTAATTAAATCTAATATACATTATAAGCCTAAAGTAACGACAAAAAACTCGGCCATTAAAGGGTTAAATCCCTAAAATCATCTTTAATTTTAAAACAAACTTTTACATCATAATCTGAAATTTTATATATTTATTATTTTAAATATCAAAAGTCTGATTTTAACAATAATGAATTTTAAAAATTGTAAATTTTTGATTCCTAAACGTGGTATACTTTCCGTTTTAACCCTTAAACGCCGGGACGAACGCTTTTTTTAGATGAACTATCAAATCTGGATTGCAAAAGAAATTGTCAAAATAGATATGATAGTTATCTAACTTTTTGGGAATAGTATTAAACAGTAGGTCTTGCAACATATTCAGTACAACTCGACTTCCTAAAGCACATGAATTTAAATTACTAGAAGTTTTGGAATTTTTCCCACAATAAATGTCAGTTTTGAATAAAAAGCCATCGGCGCCGCACAAACCCCACATTTTTACTCCGAAACTGACTGGTTTGTTTCGAATATATTGCTTTATATTCAAACGACCGTAGAATTTCACCATCATTTCATCTACTGATAGTGCTGTTTCGAAAAAGCCAAAGGATGTAATTGTTTTTACAAACAAATCCAAAATAGCTCGAACTCGACAGGCTGGGTCATTGGGATCTTTATCTTTAACTTTAGCAAGTTTGTTTTGATTTGTAAAAATCGATCACGAGGTATTGTTGAACTAACTATAGGACATTCAAGTAGCATACTTTTTGACCAATAATCTCTTTCTCGTCTCCTTGTGTTAAAAGTAGTCAAAATTATTATTCCCAAGAATGCGTTTAGCTCCCGCAATGTAATATGCAGACCATTTTCGCATGAGGTAGAGATAATATAATTTTTTATTTCATTGGAAAAAATAGTTTCAAAAAGTTCTACTGGAGAACAGTTACGGATCCTTTTATTTTGTACATCTGTTAGTACATACGGATTTTCCCGTACACGATTATTAGTCTTTTCCCCAGAGACCCAGTTATATACGTGATCTTGGTCCAGTTTTTTTTGTGTACTAGAGTAACTTTCATAAACTGTCCTGTAAGACAGGATCGCATTATCACTTGGAGATAAGTCAACTTCATTGCCATCATCACTGTCTGCTTCAGATTTAACATCTGAACTTATTGAATCCGGTAAAAGTACAAGATCAATATGACTGTCACTCTCAAAGAGCTCAGTTGACTCCAGTTGTATAATTTTAGATGAAGAGGTTGCATTAGAACGCCTTTTTTAGGTGGCATTTTCAATTACTTGAAATTAATAGTAAAATAAAATAAATAAGGAAACAAATAACAATTGAATATACTCACCAATAAAAAAGGAATACTCGATGTGCTTACCAATAAGAATGCAACTAAATTCAAAAAACGAGTTATCCAGGAAACGCCAAAGAGAGTATAATTCAATAAAAGAACAAACAATCAAGTTGTGAAAGAACTGACATTTGATGGATGTTGTAAAAAAGTTAAAAACAAATATAATACAATGATGCTGAATAACAGTCAGCCCATTGCAGTTGTATGGAAAACTATATTCTTTTGCACTTGTCAATGAAGTAAGAAAGGTAACATGTTTCTAAAGGAAATGAAATTTAATGTTGTTGTAAGAGAAATGACAACTAACTGCAAAGGCTAAAAGATAGACAATGAATTCAGCTAAATGAATGCAGTAAGAAATATGTAATGTTTCTGAAGAAAATGCAATCCAATTTTGTTGTAAAACAAAAATGTGGTTGAAAGGCATAACAGCACAACTGCATTTGTCACGATTTTGAGAAAAATGAGTTTTAATATTCATTTAGCTCTGTCAATTCAGAAAATCAACGGATGTGCTTGGTATTCGGCATTTAGTCTCATTATTTAATGTATTTTTAAAATACGTTTATCACATTTTATAAAACGCACGAATTCATATGAAATTTAATATATTCTTAGTCAAATTGAAAGTTTTTTTGCAGTTATGTGTTTATGCTGTTAAAGTTTAAATATGTAACCAACTTCACTCTATTTTTCATGTCATAATAAATTGTCAAAATGGATTTAATAGCGACGTACGAATCTAAGTCTGAAACAAATATATTTGAAGGAGATGATTATAATAAAGGCAAAAGAATAAAATTATTATTTATGTTTATTGTATCTATGAAAAAAATTAAAGGAATATTTTTTAAAAATAGGTTATAAAATTGGTTAGGTTTTATGTTTACATTTCCGTAATTTCTCAAATTTAATATTTTTTGTGAAGATATTGAGAAGTATGAAGATACCTGTGATTCAAAAGAATTAATGAAAAGAGAAAATCGAAAAATTAGTCAAAGTAATAAAAAATTTCATTTTTTCTGAAATTCCTTATTATAAGATAAAAGTAAATAATAAATAAATAAATAATATTTTTAGTTTAAAATATTACTTTAATTTTGTAGATTACGTCAATTGTTTTTTTATTCTGAATGCAGTTATGCGCTTATGCCTATCGCCTATTGCCAAAAGTGCAGTTATGCGATTAGGTTTTTCATCATTTTCTACTTAAATAGTTACATAAATGATTTTTCAACTATGAATCTTTGGAAAGCATTACTAAATGTACTAGAATCTGGTGTTATCTCAAATTTGATAAAAATGTCAGTTATGCTGTTATGCCTTTCAACCACAGAAATGACAACTGACTAAAAATAAACTGACTTACAATGAATTTATTCATTTAGCTGAATGCATTGTCTTTCTTTTGGTTTTTGCACTCAGTTGTTATTCTGCAATTTTTGACCGCCATATTGGATCCGCCATTTTGAATTTTTTAAATATGACTTGAGATTCGTAATTAGCGACCCCAAAAACCCCCGAGTAGCAAGTTTCAAGTTAATCCAATCCATTTCAAAAATATCGACCACCATATTGGATCCACCATTTTTAATTTTTTGCAATCTGACTTTATATTTATGATTCGCGACTCAAAAAACATGCATGTACTCATTTTCATATAGATAAAAGGAGAATTAGAGGAAGCGTCCATAGGGTGTCAATTTTTAAAAAAAAATTCTGTTGCCGCCATTTTGGATCCGCCATCTTGAAATTTTTAAATGGATGGTCCATCATTTTGAAGCTTGGATATTGTGGACGCGATATTTTAAGGTGAAAAATTTTTCTGATTACTGGTTACATGGAAAAAAATCATTTTTGAATGAAAAATGTGAAAAATTTCCATTTTTTTCCAAAAAAGTAGCCATAACTTTTTGGAATTTTCTTTTTTTGCAATTTTGATGACAGATTTTGAAAGAGCGATAAAAAATACGCAAGAAAATGTTATCCAAAAAATTTTCTTCATGTCTAATAACAAAAATAATTAACGTTGAAAATGCTTGAAAAAATTACACTTGTTTATTACAAAAACTGTGTTTTACAAGAGGAGGTTACGCACAAAGACAGGAATAAAATAAAATAAGGCCTAAATTCCACTATAAATATAAAATAACTATTAAGATCTGACTAAATGTGTATTAAAAATGATACGTAAAGCATTAACAATTCTCTTAAGAGTTAAACAATCACAAGAAGATGAGGAAAAATTGAGGAAAAATCTTGATAAGGCTGCCTGGTTATAGGATCAAATAAATGAGTATTTGCTGGACAATTCAATAATATATGATACAAGTCAACGTTGTCTAAATTGCAAGAGGTGCATACTTTATCGATTTGAAAAGAGTATTTTTTGCGATCAAAGATAACTCGTGAAACATAAATATTAAGCAGTCTAATTTGAGCAAAAAACTTTTTAAAAAAGATAGGCTTTTTTATAAGCAAATATCGTTGCGTTCCTGGTTGTAACGTGAGCCGAGGATATAATACAAGACTTGTAGATTTTTGACAACGATCCATATCCCGCTATTTGAGGTGAAATGCAAATTTTTCGAGAACAAACTTACTGTCAATTTGAAAAGACTCAGGGGTCATGTCCTTCCATATATCAAGCAATCCACATGGCTCAAAAAAATACAATTTCAATTGAGTAAACCAGTTAAAATTATTTTCAAGCTCTGATTTTACCAACTTTATCAATCTAACCATGCACTGTCTTGGGTACCGAGAAACGTCCATACTAAAAGTTTTATTTAACCAAGCCAGTGGCAACTTAAATACTACATAAGAAATGTGCAAAGAGACAGTTTCCAATCTGACCGCGTAATCCGGAGTACACAAAGGAAGATTCAGCAGTCTCTTAAAAAAGGACAGCCGAACCCCCTACATGCACTCCAAAAAACCCAGACCCCAAATCTGACAACCATATAACAAAACACTCTTAGAAAGACTATCAAATAATTTGGAACAGGACTCCCATGAATCTATTCTGACAATATGTATTAAATTCAGCACTGAACCCACCGATGTGTTCACCGCACTAATTGCGTTATTTGCCGCAGGTGCAAAAGAGCACGAGTTGTGAAATGGTATCCCTAAGTAAGTGTATTGTTTTACAACTTCAATACGCTCATCGACGAATTCAACGGATTTAAGTCTTTTTGCCTTGGAATTGCCTGATCTAGTAAATGTTACTATTTTAGTTTTATCAATATTAACAATAAGCTTATTCTTTTCACAATATGAACGTAGAGCACAAAGTTTCCTATTCAATTCAGTCAGCGTATCAGCGAGTATTATAAAATCATCAGCGTAATCTAGCATAATAATTTGTGATTTATTATTAATAGAAATACCTCTACATCCATGCTCAATAAAATAATTTTCAATATCCGAGATCAATAATATAAAGAGTAAGGGACTTAACACTTCACCCTGTAAAACTCCTTGTGTGACCCTTACTTTATCTGTAAAGCCTTTGTTAGTTTTAATACAATTAAATGCGGACGAATAAAAATCAATCAAAATATTTATAATTTTCGAGCTAAGTCCTAATGAGTATAACTTATTCCAAAGTAACTGGTGACAAACCGAGGGAAAAGCCCCTTAAAATCAACAAAAATCGCATAAACAACCGATCTCGGGGTACTCAGGTGGATCTGAATAACAGACAATAAATTAAATAAATTATCTAAACAACTCCTATTCTTTCTGAAGCCAACCTGAAACTCCGGGATCAACTGTAAGGATTCTGCCCACGTTACAAGACGATCACAAATAAATTGCGTAAAAATTTTGGCTAAAGAACTGACTAGAGTAATAGTTCTGAAATTTTCCGGATCACTAAAATTACCTTTTTTATGCAACATAAATGTAGTAAGATTACCCCAGTCTTTTGGCACTTTTTCTAACATTAAAACTTTATTAAAAAACTGAATAATATATAACAGCCAGTTTTGAGGTAAATTTTTAAAAAAGTCATTATTAATATAATCTAACCCGGGGGCCTTTCCACTCTTACATTTCGCTAAACCTTTAATCAATTCATTCATTGAAATATCGTCATCAAGAATCGAAACACATTGCTTCGGAAAGTCAGAAATTGTCGTAGGAAATAAAATAGGTGGAGGATAACAACCTTGCAAAAAATTAAACCATACATCAAGCCCAATTTCTGAAGGCTGACATGCTTTGCGTTTAGACCCGTTGATAACCTTCCAGAAGGCAGATGAATTTCTGCAATTATTGACAGCATTTAGTCAGACTGAAAAATATTCTTTTTTCTTTAAATCAATAATCCTGCGAAAATCTTTTTTGAAAGAATAATACGAATTTCTAGTTTCATCAGAAAAATTTTCTGCCCTGCAAAGGCTCAACGCATCCAATGGCCGCCTTTTCGCAACTTTACACTCCTCAACCATCCATGGTCTAGGTTTAAAAATATTATTTTTACAATTCTTTTTAACCATATTCAATTGCAAGACAACATTTTTAATAGTCGATATAAGGTTTGCATTAAGAAAATCTATATCGCCCTCCAAAAAGGCCACCTCTTTTCTCCAAGCCATATTATTAGTAAATAATTCATTATTACCTTTGTTAAAATAAAACTTATCAGAAAGATCAAAAGAAACTTCTGCACAGCAAAATGAAATAGATAGCATAACCGGAAAATGGTCAGAAAGAGTGGCTATTTGGAGAACGCACATGTCCTGAATAAAGGCAAGAGCCCCAGATGAGGACCACACTAAATCGATTACACTTGCCCCCTGTGGTCCCAGAAAAGTAAAATTAGCAGGAGTATCACTTATTGTACGTCCATTTAAAAGAATCAAATCGCTAGCCTCTAAATTATTAACTAATTTCTTCCCTTTACTATTAACCATTACATCGCGAGAAAATCTTTTTGCAAAAATTGAAGAATTAGATTGCAAAACAACAGAGTCCAGTTCATTTAAATCAGCAACTCTGCAGTTAAAATCTCCCCCCAGAAAAATAGGAACATTAGGAAAAGTACACGACAAGCTATGAGTCACTTTATCACGCCTCCGACAACGAGAAAACGACAAATAACTTTTTTCCCCACTAGGACCTGATTGCTACTTCACACTGTCGTTTGTTGACTCCTTGGCTGAATTACACCCTTTATCTATAGCTTGCTTCTTGGACTGCATATCTTCTCGAACTTGGCCATCACTCTCGTTAGTTAAAAAATTGTCCATAGAAAGTGTTGAAAAATTTCTTTTAGTTTTAGGGTTATACACATTCTTCTTAATAACAGGTTTATTAATTCTCGAAGGTGAGCGAATACCCTTCAACTCCTTCAGCTGGTTACTATCCTGTGTCTTGTTGCGAGGTAAAGAAGGAAATTCACCCAAATTATGCGCTTGAGAATTGACTCTGTCGACACTAGGATTGGATTACCCGTTCAATGTAATCACTCTATTGTTAACAATTTTTGCTTCAATGCCAGCACTTTTAAAATCTCGAACCTGCTCCATTAAAAGACGACGATGCTCCCTTTCCTCCGGAGAGTGGTCATTCGAAATAAACAGGTTTCTTTTCTTAAATTCCGCCACCTTGAAAAAAACTAATTTCACCCAACGGACTGCGAGAAACTTTACAATAACAGGGCGACTGCCCTTGATTTTTCCAAGCCTAAAGACATCAGCAACGGCTGTTTCCGGAATATCCAGACCAACAATAGTAGACAATTGAAGAATTTCTCCAATCAAATTTTCATTAATCCTTTCTGAATCTTCAAGTTTGAAAATAATGACATTTTTGGCTCTTTGCGAATTAATCATCCTATCAAACTTGAACTCCAAAGACTTCATTCTCGAATCATGGGAAACTAATCTGTCATTAAATGCATACAAATTAGATTTCACCTCTTGAAGATCCTTATTTAAACCAGAATAAGATTGTGTTAAAGAATCCAACTTTGTAAACAGTCGATTCCATTTCTCCTCACTATTTTGCGTTCCCATTGTAAAACAATTTCACCAAAATTGCACCAAAATATAAAGTCAAACAAGCAACAATAACTCAGCAGCAACTGGGCACATTAAACCAACTTATACAGCACTGGAAACTTTTAGACATAAGGACCAACGTTATTAAAGTGAGCAGTACAACAACTCTTACAGGCAATAAAACAACCAGTAAAAAAACCCAAATTTCTGTGTGAAAACACAAACACCACTTAGCACAAAATGTTCAAAAAAATATACGCTCCCGTAAAACACACACATATAGGCCTTCCAACAATTCCAAAAGTGCCAATTAACCGTATTTATACAGAGCGATCGGAAGCACGTGTGCTAGACAAGCAACCAGGGGCGTAACCTCCTTAACAATGATATACTACATATTAATAATAAAAAATCGCGATTTTTGATATCACAAAAATTCAGATTTAAATTATTTAAGAGTTATTTCATTAAAGAAATTGCCTTCAAGAAATTTATTTTTGACATTGAAAATTTTGAGGTGTTCAATCTTTTTTCAAAAGCTTGTAAACAGTCATAATAGGAAATAAACTCCAATTTCAGCATCATATGATGAAGCAGAAAAGAGGTTGAAGGATCTTGAAGGAAAAAAATATGCTTACACATCAGATGTTGATACTGATGCATCAGAAAAAGCAAAGCAAATTTCACAATTATATAAATCTAAAAGTAGATCTGTACCAAAGGAAATAAGTCTTCCAATACTACCATCTTTAGATGACATTATTATTACTTCTGGAATTGAAGAACCTGATAATCATAATGCGGAAATGTCCAATCAGCAATCTGCATCAGTTCAACTGTCAAATAATTTTGCTAAGTGAATCATATTAAGATAAATATAATTCTTTACATTTTCGCTGGAATTATTATTTTCTTAAATACTTTTAATTGACAAAACATAAATCATATTTCCCTAGATAAAGTTTTCAACAGTATGCTTGAAGCTGAATTACTTTCAAAGGAGAATTATCTTAATCCATTATTATATTCAAGTACTTCACGAGTGAACCAACAAACTGGTAAAAAAAAACTCAACTCCCACTAAGTATAATATTTATTTTTTATACTTTTTTGTTATTTTTTTAATTTTGTCTCCTCCTGGAAATAGTATTATCTTGGTAATTTTTATATTTTAATTTTTGGACATACTTTAATGTTAATATTTTTGCCTATATAATTAAAAAAGTATTCCAACACCAACTGATGTTTCTCCTTAAATTTGAAAAATTTTTTAAACATATTTTTTTATTTATTGCCCAGCATTTTAATATCAATTTTTTTAGAATTATGAAAGTATAAAAAATTTTAAATTTCTGAAAAACATGACTTTTTTGAATTTTTTATTTACAATTTTTGTGTGTTTCAGAAATAGATAAAAAATTCAAAAGGGCTCAAACAAATGAACCAAATAGTTAGCTCGGAATTGAAACGCAAGGCTGAAATGGATAAAAGGTCTCAAAAACCTACAAAGCAATCAAAACAAACTAAAATTGGTAAATTATATTCGTGTTTCTTATTATTTAATTAATATTTTTTGTTTTTCAAAATTCCATGGATAGTTACAATTTAATTTTCTTAATCGAAAATTTCATTTAATGTGATATTTTAGATTCTTCTCTGAGCGAATGGGATGAGGCATTTAATAGCATCTTCTAATGCTAACATCTCAAATAAAGTGATGCTTTGTAAGTAAAAATTATAATTAAATAACAATAGATTAATTTTAAGATTTCAAATAATAGAATTTCTAATGCAATTTTTTCATCAAAAATCTTAAGTATTGCAACAAAAACTTTGGTTCTCGTTGAAGAACAGCAAAAAGAAATGAAACAGATGAACACGAGGATGAATCAAATGTCCCAACAGCAACAATTAAATCTTCCGGTTTTGCAAATATCGAACTTTTCAGAAAAAAATAATATTGTATTGACCCTAAAAGAAATGGAAGATTTTGCTAGTTTCGATGAACAGTTGATTGAAGCCGATTTTCAAAAACAATTCGTAAGTAAGCATGTTTATGCATTAGTAAACTGAAAGTTATTCAAGAAAATACTTAAAAAATGAAGTTTGTTTAACAATAAGTTTAAGAAATACTCTAAAAACATTTTTATATCATGTCTTGTTTTACATTTTCTCGAAACCTATTGTTTCCTCACTTCTATTTTTCTACAGTAAAGTTTCATTAAAAAAGTACGTTAGTTCAAAAAAAATTTTCTAAAATAAAAAAATGTCAAATTTGGTTACAAGTCAAAAATAAGACAGGGATCAGTACAATTTTTCTTTAAAGTAAAGCAAGAATTTTTCAATGTTCTAAACTAATTCAATAACTTAATTTTTGACTAGAATTAGACTAGAATTATTGAAAAATAATGGTAAATATGAAAAATTATTTTTAACAAATAAAAATTAATGGGATTCATTTGAAACAAATATTAAAATATTCTTTTTTTATTGTCCTAATTAGAAAAATTAATTCTTCTAATGTTATTAATATTTTCAGATGTCTACTCTTCCGTCGTATTACGATCCGAAGCTGAATACACGAAAAACAGTGACAAGTATTTCCTGCTCATGGAGCAAGAATAATTAGAGCTATTACGGCTCGATAAAATCCTGCTAATGCGACTGAAAATTATAAACAAATGTTTAATTGTTCTTTTTAGGTTGATATATACATAATGGTGAGTAATTATATACAGAAAACGAAGCTTATTGACCAAGAAATTGATGATCATCTGAAGAAAATTGGTTAAACCTCAGATTCTAATTCAGACGAATTTTAATGCAATAATTGATATCTAGAAAATTCGGATTCTTTCGGCAAGGATAGTTAAATGTTTTTTTAATTTTTCATTTGCGTCTCGTAGGGATTGTGATGGCGAGAGCGGGCTCATAACGATTGTAGTGTAGAAAAGAGTTTTGATTTGTTTAGAGTGTAAAATAAATGAAAGAGTAGAAAAGTGAGTGTGGGTGTCTCTTTTATTTTGGAGATCCTGTGTCAATTTTTTGGGTCATCACAACGGCGGAGTTGTTGTTCACCTTTTTCACCGAGACTAGATTCGACAGGAAGAAGTTTCGAGGAGTTCGGACGGATCATCAGGTGGTCAGAGGTAGATTTTTCGTCGTGGGTAAGTCCAATTTTGTTGTGTCGTGTCTCAAGGGTCGTGTAATATATTCATCACAAAATAAAAAAAAAAATTTTTGTTAAAAAAATCCACCTTGGATCCTACGTGGGATTCTTTTATGGTTCCTACAAATGTTCCTTAGCAGGAAAAGAAAATGAAATATTTTCCTTTACAGGATCATGCGAGTGTTTCGGTGTAGGAACCTTAGTATGGAATTATTTTCATACATTTTCTTGTACAGGAATTTGCAAAGGAACCTTAGTAACTGACTTCAAAAATCTGAAGCAATAAAGGTTTGAATTCTATATATTTATTTGTTATTTCATTAAAATCCATCAGTTTTTAAAAATTTCTGTCCGTCATGCTGAATCCGGAATTTTAAATTTTTGAAAATTGACCTCAGATTCGTAATCAGCGACCCCAAAAACCCACGAGTAACAAATTTTGTGAAATTTTTTTTAATCAATTTGGAGGAAACAGTTTTGTCTAGCTAGATTCGGGTTTCAGACCACAATGAAATTGATTTCTCAGGTTCTAAATTTTTTTTAATTTTTGAATAATCAATTGGTATTAACATTATTGCACTTCTATTTTTAGTAGAATAAGCAGTTATGATTTTACACCAAACTTAAAATTCTTTAAGATATTCTAAAAATAGTGCTGTCACGGTAATGACCTAAAATCCACAGTAGTAAAAATACAATGTATAAAGACACATCACGTATAAAAGTTTAAACTTATGAAGTAGGGAATGTTTCCTACATAAGCATATTTCCACAAACTTTATGTGACACTTTATTATCAAAGTTAAATTAATTAGTAATAACATATGTGACAACGACAAATCACTTCGTACCGGACCTATTGGAGGTTGTAGGTTTCAAAAAAATGAAAAGAATGGTGTATATTAAATTGCTGAAACACCCTAAAATTTTCATTTTAGAGCCAAAAAACCCTTTTTGCTTCCTCGTGTGGAGGAAGCTTTGTGGTCCTTTCGTTTATAAAATTTTTAAAAATGGTAAAAACAAATTTTCCTTTATATAGAAACATGTTATATGAGATCCTGATCAATTGTCCGGATGTATGTGTGTGTGGATCGTTTTTGTGAACACGATATCTTTAACAGGTTTTAATAGATTTAGGTAAAATTTGCTAGGCTTATTTATCACATTAATCTCTCAAAAATGACAAGAGCATTTTTAAAAATACCCAAAAAAAATTTTAACGTCTTTTTTACAAAAATTTTTTTTAATTGAAAAAATTTTTAAATAGAAAAATTAAAGGTAATATATAATATTATAATCGTCTTCTTTACGTTAAGATGAATCGATTAGTATATATAAAGTACAGATTTGATTGAAATTAAAAGAATTAATGATAGTTAAAAAATTCACATTTTACCTAAAAATGTTATGTTTATTATAATTCAAGTTTACATATGAAATAATTTTATGTTTATTACTGAACCCATTTCAAAATTTTTTTCTTTGAAAATTGAAAAACAGAGCTATTTAACCCACATAGAGTTTTTTTTTGTTAAAATTAATATGTTCCAGATAGCAATCGTGCGTCGCACGTTTCTCGCACCACATGCAAGTCGCACTAATAACAGCATTTTGCTTGCAATACAGCAGTCACCTGTGATGCAGTCACTGGTACGAGTAATATGAGTTGTAAACAGGCGTCACCGCATGCTTGTCGCACACTATGTCGCACGGTGCGTATGCACATGTCAGTCATCGGTGATGCATCTGTAAGTGCAACTGATATGAGTCGCATTATAAAGACAAAATAATGTTCCAACTTTTACAGTTTTGGAGCTAGGATGATCAAACTTGGTATACATACGTATTTTCGCGAGTACATTAAAGGAAATTATAGCGAACCCGATTCGAATTAGATAGCATATAGTTATATTCGAAAAACTCGAAATTTCTGAAAAAAGCGTGTCCCGCCCATCTTAACTTTTACAATTTTGGAGTTAAGAAGCTGAAACTTGGGACACATATTTAATTTCATGTATAGATTTCACAAAAAATGCAGCTACCTTTTTTAAAATTGACTTAAATATTGCTTCGCTAGAAAAACTCAAAATTCCTGAAAAAAGCTCAAAGTTCCTTTTTATCTTAACTTTAACCATTTTTTAGCCAACCATCTCAAACTTTGTACATATACACTACCGTCGGAAATTGTGCGACATCTGGTTTTTCAACGACTATAAAATGATTTAAATCTTCAAAAATATTAAAACTAAAATTTTTCCCTTTTTATTTTTTAAAAGCTAGTAAAATTCTGAAAGAAATGACACCTTGACAAAGAGAATATGTTAATTTTTCAATTAGATATCTAAAAAACCCAATTTTCAATGTTTTTACTATTTTTCTTATTTCTTTGTCAAAAATTAATATTTTTAAACGTTCTTGGACTTATTGGGATCGTATTTGATTATACAATTCTAATTATTTAAAAAAATTCATGTCCACATTCTTCCTTAGTGTATACAAACTGTGGAAGTTGACTAAAAAAAAAGTCAAAAACATTTGATTAATATTTAAATGACAAAAAATGATCAGTAAAATGTGTAAATCTTAAATTTACTTACATAAATCAAAAAAGTTTAAGATGATCTATTTACTTGATTTTTAAATATTACATTTTGTTAATGAATTGAATTTTTTGACTTTTTTGAGCAAACTTTCACGGTTTGCATACACTAAAGAAGAATGTAGACATGAATTGTTTCTAATAATTGGAATTGTATAACAAAATACGATTCCAATAAGCCCAAGAACGTTTAAAAATATTAATTTTTGCTAAAGAAATAAGAAAAATTGTAAAAACATTGAAAATTGGGTTTTTTTAGATATCTAATTGAAAAATCAACATATTCTTTTTGTCAAGGTCTCATTTCTTTCAAAATTTTATTAGCTTTTATAAAATAAAAAAGAAAAAAATTTAGTTTTATTATTTTTGAAGATTTGAATCATTTGATAATCGTTGAAAAAGCGGACATCGCACAATTTCCGACGGTAGTGTATATGTATATATATTTAAAAGCAAATTGAATGAAAATTATAGGAAATTATTTTTTTTTAATATATATAAACATTTAAAAAATCGTTAATGGAACCCTACGTAAGCGAGTATAACTCGCACATGACAAATTTTTTATGTTATTTATCGTTTTTTGGATTTTTCTCTAAAAATAATCACTTTTGGTAAAAAGTTTATACAACATAAAATGTGTGTTCTTTGAGACTTACAACTTTTGTCTAAAACAATTATCGAAATTTTGCGTTTTTTACGAGTTAATTGAAAAAAACCATGATTTTATGGTTTTTTTATGGTTTTCACCATGATAATCAAATTTGCGCCAATTTTCACTATCATTTTCGTAATCAGCGTACCAAAATAAGTTAGAATACCAAGTTTTATTCAAATCCAAGGTGGACCTCTTTCGGAACTTTATCCAAAATCAATTATAATGTAGATTTTAAAATACCATATTTCATCGCCATCTACAATTTACAACTGAACTACAGAATTATATGTGTCGTCGGTAAAATCACGCACAAAAAAAATCAATGGGTTTTTAATCATATTTCATATTTTAACATATTTTTTTTAGCTTTTAACCAAAGTTAACCAAAGTTTACAAAAATCGAACCGTACACTGAAAGAAATTTTTTGTAATTACTGCCATAATTCTTGCTGTTTCTGTCATATCGTATATCTGAATTAACATGGAACTGTTACTGCCATACAGTTTGGGTAATCCAACGAAACGAACAGTACTTCCAAAGAGCAAGATGCCTGGATCAGACTTCACATGGCTAATATAACCTAACTTACCTACCAATTTCCCTTCTAGAAAAAATCGATTGAAAACGATTGAAAACAATAGGAAAGAAATTTCTATTGTCCCCAATCGTGTTTCTTAATCGTGTTCTTACAATTGAAGACGATTGACTTTCTTATTATATTCAATCGTTTTCAATCGTGTTCTATAGATTGTATTCCATGCACTATTGCTTGGTGGGAGTTTTTGAAAATTTTAAAAAATTCAACTAATTAAACAGTCTAGAAATCTTTCTTATTATATTAAGTTCTAAAACGACCGACACCGACCGACACCAAAAACAACTTTTTCGTTTTCTTTTTGAAATTATTTACAGTTTTCCTTCAAAATTTGAAATCACATGCCTTACATACATGTCTATTCAAAAAAAATGCCTAATTTTTTTTGCGCGATTTTTTGCAAAAAAAATTTTTTGCAATTTTTTGCAATTTTTATTTTTTTTCGATAATAACACAGAAAATACGTCACTATTTTAAATCTCAGCTAAAAAAAAATTTTTTTCACAAAGTTATGGCGATATTCATTTTCCCTCATATCTTTCTTATTATATTAAGTTCTAAAACGACCGACACCGACCGACACCAAAAACAACTTTTTCGTTTTCTTTTTGAAATTATTTACAGTTTTCGGGTGTACTTCCGAAGTAGGGGTACCTCCGATTTTAATAAAACTTGGTATACTAACGTATTTTGGTGCGCTGATTACGAAAATGATAGTGAAAATTGGCGCAAATTTGATTATCATGGTAAAAACCATAAAAAACACCATAAAATAATGGTTTTTTACGATTATCTCGTAAAAAACAAAAAATTTCGAAAAAAGTTTTAGACAAAAGTTGTAGATCTCAAAAAAACACACATTTTATGTTTTATGCATTTTTTACCAAAAGTCATTATTTTTCGAGAAAAATCCAAAAAACGAAAAACACCATGATAATGAAAACATATACAGCAGTCATGGTTAGACATATTATTTGACTCGTATACAGTATCATATTCACCATTAGTCAGAATCTAACGAATTCCGCAAAATACTTTCGGCCATATCCACCCCCTCTCGCCAAGGTTTTTTTTAAAAAGAAAAGCGAGCAGTACCTTACGCGGCCGAAGGCCGTGTTTACTATTTTGCGTTTACCGCTGCTGTGGACTCCACCCCACAATTTCCGCAAATTACTTTCGGACACATCCACCCCCTCTCGCCAAGATTTCTTAAAAAGAGAAGCGAGCAGTACCTTACGCGGCCGAAGGCCGTGTTTAATATTTTGCATTTACCGCTGCTGTAGACTCCACCCCACAATTTCCGCAAATTACTTTCGGACCATTTTTCTCGAAAAATAATGACTTTTGGTAAAAAATGCATAAAACATGAAATGTGTGTTTTTTTGAGATCTACAACTTTTGTCTAAAAATTTTTTCGAAATTTTTTGTTTTTTACGAGATAATCGTAAAAAACCATGATTTTATGGTGTTTTTTATGGTTTTTACGATGATAATCAAATTTGCGCCAATTTTTACTATCATTTTCGTAATCAGCGTACCAAAATACGTTAGTATATCAAGTTTCATTAAGATCGAAGGTACCCCATACTGTATACGAGTCAAATAATATGTCTAACCATGACTGCTGTATATGTTTTCATTATCATGGTGTTTTTCGTTTTTTGGATTTTTCTCGAAAAATAATGACTTTGGGTAAAAAATGCATAAAACATAAAATGTGTGTTTTTTTGAGATCTACAACTTTTGTCTAAAACTTTTTTCGAAATTTTTTGTTTTTTACGAGATAATCGTAAAAAACCATTATTTTATGGTGTTTTTTATGGTTTTTACCATGATAATCAAATTTGCGCCAATTTTCACTATCATTTTCGTAATCAGCGCACCAAAATACGTTAGTATACCAAGTTTTATTAAAATCGGAGGTACCCCTACTTCGGAAGTATATCCCAGTTTTCCTTCAAAATTTGAAATCACATGCCTTACATACATGTCTATTCAAAAAAAAATGCCTAATTTTTTTTTGCGCGATTTTTTGCAAAAAAAATTTTTTGCAATTTTTTGCAATTTTTTGCAATTTTTTATTTTTTTACGATAATAACACAGAAAATACGTCACTATTTTAAATCTCAGCTAAAAAAAAATTTTTTTCACAAAGTTATGGCGATATTCAATTTCCCTCATATCTTTCTTATTATATTAAGTTCTAAAACGACCGACACCGACCGACACCAAAAACAACTTTTTCGTTTTCTTTTTGAAATTATTTACAGTTTTCCTTCAAAATTTGAAATCACATGCCTTACATACATGTCTATTCAAAAAAAAATGCCTAATTTTTTTTTGCGCGATTTTTTGCAAAAAAAATTTTTTGCAATTTTTTGCAATTTTTTATTTTTTTACGATAATAACACAGAAAATACGTCACTATTTTAAATCTCAGCTAAAAAAAAATTTTTTTCACAAAGTTATGGCGATATTCAATTTCCCTCATATCTTTCTTATTATATTAAGTTCTAAAACGACCGACACCGACCGACACCAAAAACAACTTTTTCGTTTTCTTTTTGAAATTATTTACAGTTTTCCTTCAAAATTTGAAATCACATGCCTTACATACATGTCTATTCAAAAAAAATGCCTAATTTTTTTTGCGCGATTTTTTGCAAAAAAAATTTTTTGCAATTTTTTGCAATTTTTATTTTTTTTCGATAATAACACAGAAAATACGTCACTATTTTAAATCTCAGCTAAAAAAAAATTTTTTTCACAAAGTTATGGCGATATTCATTTTCCCTCATATCTTTCTTATTATATTAAGTTCTAAAACGACCGACACCGACCGACACCAAAAACAACTTTTTCGTTTTCTTTTTGAAATTATTTACAGTTTTCCTTCAAAATTTGAAATCACATGCCCTACATACATGTCTATTCAAAAAAAAATGCGTAATTTTTTTTTGCGCGATTTTTTGCAATTTTTTATTTTTTTACGATAATAACACAGAAAATACGTCACTATTTTAAATCTCAGCTAAAAAAAAATTTTTTTCACAAAGATATGGCGATATTCAATTTCCCTCATATCTTTCTTATTATATTAAGTTCTAAAACAACCGACACCGACCGACACCAAAAACAACTTTTTCGTTTTCTTTTTAAAATTATTTACAGTTTTCCTTCAAAATTTGAAATCACATGCCTTACATACATGTCTATTCAAAAAAAAATGCCTAATTTTTTTTTGCGCGATTTTTTGCAAAAAAAATTTTTTGCAATTTTTTGCAATTTTTATTTTTTTTCGATAATAACACAGAAAATACGTCACTATTTTAAATCTCAGCTACAAAAAAAATTTTTTTCACAAAGTTATGGCGATATTCAATTTCCCTCATATCTTTCTTATTATATTAAGTTCTAAAACGACCGACACCGACCGACACCAAAAACAACTTTTTCGTTTTCTTTTTGAAATTATTTACAGTTTTCCTTCAAAATTTGAAATCACATGCCTTACATACATGTCTATTCAAAAAAAAATGCCAAATTTTTTTTTGCGCGATTTTTTGCAAAAAAAATTTTTTGCAATTTTTTATTTTTTTACGATAATAACACAGAAAATACGTCACTATTTTAAATCTCAGCTAAAAAAAAATTTTTTTCACAAAGTTATGGCGATATTCAATTTCCCTCATATCTTTCTTATTATATTAAGTTCTAAAACGACCGACACCGACCGACACCAAAAACAACTTTTTCGTTTTCTTTTTGAAATTATTTACAGTTTTCCTTCAAAATTTGAAATCACATGCCTTACATACATGTCTATTCAAAAAAAATGCCTAATTTTTTTTTGCGCGATTTTTTGCAAAAAAAATTTTTTGCAATTTTTTGCAATTTTTATTTTTTTTCGATAATAACACAGAAAATACGTCACTATTTTAAATCTCAGCTAAAAAAAAATTTTTTTCACAAAGTTATGGCGATATTCAATTTCCCTCATATCTTTCTTATTATATTAAGTTCTAAAACGACCGACACCGACCGACACCAAAAACAACTTTTTCGTTTTCTTTTTGAAATTATTTACAGTTTTCCTTCAAAATTTGAAATCACATGCCTTACATACATGTCTATTCAAAAAAAAATGCCTAATTTTTTTTTGCGCGATTTTTTGCAAAAAAAATTTTTTGCAATTTTTTGCAATTTTTTATTTTTTTACGATAATAACACAGAAAATACGTCACTATTTTAAATCTCAGCTAAAAAAAAATTTTTTTCACAAAGTTATGGCGATATTCAATTTCCCTCATATCTTTCTTATTATATTAAGTTCTAAAACGACCGACACCGACCGACACCAAAAACAACTTTTTCGTTTTCTTTTTGAAATTATTTACATTTTTCCTTCAAAATTTGAAATCACATGCCTTACATACATGTCTATTCAAAAAAAAATGCCTAATTTTTTTTGCGCGATTTTTTGCAAAAAAAATTTTTTGCAATTTTTTGCAATTTTTTATTTTTTTACGATAATAACACAGAAAATACGTCACTATTTTAAATCTCAGCTAAAAAAAAATTTTTTTCACAAAGTTATGGCGATATTCAATTTCCCTCATATCTTTCTTATTATATTATGTTCTAAAACGACCGACACCGACCGACACCAAAAACAACTTTTTCGTTTTCTTTTTGAAATTATTTACAGTTTTCCTTCAAAATTTGAAATCACATGCCTTACATACATGTCTATTCAAAAAAAAATGCCTAATTTTTTTTTGCGCGATTTTTTGCAAAAAAAATTTTTTGCAATTTTTTGCAATTTTTATTTTTTTTCGATAATAACACAGAAAATACGTCACTATTTTAAATCTCAGCTAAAAAAAAATTTTTTTTACAAAGTTATGGCGATATTCAATTTCCCTCATATCTTTCTTATTATATTAAGTTCTAAAACGACCGACACCGACCGACACCAAAAACAACTTTTTCGTTTTCTTTTTGAAATTATTTACAGTTTTCCTTCAAAATTTGAAATCACATGCCTTACATACATGTCTATTCAAAAAAAAATGCCTAATTTTTTTTTGCGCGATTTTTGCAAAAAAAATTTTTTGCAATTTTTTGCAATTTTTTATTTTTTACGATAATAACACAGAAAATACGTCACTATTTTAAATCTCAGCTAAAAAAAAATTTTTTTCACAAAGTTATGGCGATATTCAATTTCCCTCATATCTTTCTTATTATATTAAGTTCTAAAACGACCGACACCGACCGACACCAAAAACAACTTTTTCGTTTTCTTTTTGAAATTATTTACAGTTTTCCTTCAAAATTTGAAATCACATGCCTTACATACATGTCTATTCAAAAAAAAATGCCTAATTTTTTTTTGCGCGATTTTTTGCAAAAAAAATTTTTTGCAATTTTTTATTTTTTTACGATAATAACACAGAAAATACGTCACTATTTTAAATCTCAGCTAAAAAAAAATTTTTTTCACAAAGATATGGCGATATTCAATTTCCCTCATATCTTTCTTATTATATTAAGTTCTAAAACGACCGACACCGACCGACACCAAAAACAACTTTTTCGTTTTCTTTTTAAAATTATTTACAGTTTTCCTTCAAAATTTGAAATCACATGCCTTACATACATGTCTATTCAAAAAAAAATGCCTAATTTTTTTTTGCGCGATTTTTGCAAAAAAAATTTTTTGCAATTTTTTGCAATTTTTTATTTTTTACGATAATAACACAGAAAATACGTCACTATTTTAAATCTCAGCTAAAAAAAAATTTTTTTCACAAAGTTATGGCGATATTCAATTTCCCTCATATCTTTCTTATTATATTAAGTTCTAAAACGACCGACACCGACCGACACCAAAAACAACTTTTTCGTTTTCTTTTTGAAATTATTTACAGTTTTCCTTCAAAATTTGAAATCACATGCCTTACATACATGTCTATTCAAAAGAAAATGCCTAATTTTTTTTTGCGCGATTTTTTGCAAAAAAAATTTTTTGCAATTTTTTATTTTTTTACGATAATAACACAGAAAATACGTCACTATTTTAAATCTCAGCTAAAAAAAAATTTTTTTCACAAAGATATGGCGATATTCAATTTCCCTCATATCTTTCTTATTATATTAAGTTCTAAAACGACCGACACCGACCGACACCAAAAACAACTTTTTCGTTTTCTTTTTAAAATTATTTACAGTTTTCCTTCAAAATTTGAAATCACATGCCTTACATACATGTCTATTCAAAAAAAAATGCCTAATTTTTTTTTGCGCGATTTTTGCAAAAAAAATTTTTTGCAATTTTTTGCAATTTTTTATTTTTTTACGATAATAACACAGAAAATACGTCACTATTTTAAATCTCAGCTAAAAAAAAATTTTTTTCACAAAGTTATGGCGATATTCAATTTCCCTCATATCTTTCTTATTATATTAAGTTCTAAAACGACCGACACCGACCGACACCAAAAACAACTTTTTCGTTTTCTTTTTGAAATTATTTACAGTTTTCCTTCAAAATTTGAAATCACATGCCTTACATACATGTCTATTCAAAAAAAAATGCCTAATTTTTTTTTGCGCGATTTTTGCAAAAAAAATTTTTTGCAATTTTTTGCAATTTTTATTTTTTTTCGATAATAACACAGAAAATACGTCACTATTTTAAATCTCAGCTAAAAAAAAATTTTTTTCACAAAGTTATGGCGATATTCAATTTCCCTCATATCTTTCTTATTATATTAAGTTCTAAAACGACCGACACCGACCGACACCAAAAACAACTTTTTCGTTTTCTTTTTGAAATTATTTACAGTTTTCCTTCAAAATTTGAAATCGCATGCCTTACATACATGTCTATTCAAAAAAAAATGCCTAATTTTTTTTTGCGCGATTTTTTGCAAAAAAAAATTTTTGCAATTTTTTGCAATTTTTTATTTTTTTACGATAATAACACAGAAAATACGTCACTATTTTAAATCTCAGCTAAAAAAAAATTTTTTTCACAAAGTTATGGCGATATTCAATTTCCCTCATATCTTTCTTATTATATTAAGTTCTAAAACGACCGACACCGACCGACACCAAAAACAACTTTTTCGTTTTCTTTTTGAAATTATTTACAGTTTTCCTTCAAAATTTGAAATCACATGCCTTACATACATGTCTATTCAAAAAAAATGCCTAATTTTTTTTTGCGCGATTTTTTGCAAAAAAAATTTTTTGCAATTTTTTGCAATTTTTTATTTTTTTACGATAATAACACAGAAAATACGTCACTATTTTAAATCTCAGCTAAAAAAAAATTTTTTTCACAAAGTTGTGGCGATATTCAATTTCCCTCATATCTTTCTTATTATATTAAGTTCTAAAACGACCGACACCGACCGACACCAAAAACAACTTTTTCGTTTTCTTTTTGAAATTATTTACAGTTTTCCTTCAAAATTTGAAATCACATGCCTTACATACATGTCTATTCAAAAAAAAATGCCTAATTTTTTTTTGCGCGATTTTTTGCAAAAAAAATTTTTTGCAATTTTTTGCAATTTTTTATTTTTTTACGATAATAACACAGAAAATACGTCACTATTTTAAATCTCAGCTAAAAAAAAATTTTTTTCACAAAGTTATGGCGATATTCAATTTCCCTCATATCTTTCTTATTATATTAAGTTCTAAAACGACCGACACCGACCGACACCAAAAACAACTTTTTCGTTTTCTTTTTGAAATTATTTACAGTTTTCCTTCAAAATTTGAAATCACATGCCTTACATACATGTCTATTCAAAAAAAAATGCCTAATTTTTTTTTGCGCGATTTTTTGCAAAAAAAATTTTTTGCAATTTTTTGCAATTTTTTATTTTTTTACGATAATAACACTGAAAATACGTCACTATTTTAAATCTCAGCTAAAAAAAAATTTTTTTCACAAAGTTGTGGCGATATTCAATTTCCCTCATATCTTTCTTATTATATTAAGTTCTAAAACGACCGACACCGACCGACACCAAAAACAACTTTTTCGTTTTCTTTTTGAAATTATTTACAGTTTTCCTTCAAAATTTGAAATCACATGCCTTACATACATGTCTATTCAAAAAAAAATGCCTAATTTTTTTTTGCGCGATTTTTTGCAAAAAAAAATTTTTGCAATTTTTTGCAATTTTTTATTTTTTTACGATAATAACACAGAAAATACGTCACTATTTTAAATCTCAGCTAAAAAAAAATTTTTTTCACAAAGTTATGGCGATATTCAATTTCCCTCATATCTTTCTTATTATATTAAGTTCTAAAACGACCGACACCGACCGACACCAAAAACAACTTTTTCGTTTTCTTTTTGAAATTATTTACAGTTTTCCTTCAAAATTTGAAATCACATGCCTTACATACATGTCTATTCAAAAAAAATGCCTAATTTTTTTTTGCGCAATTTTTTGCAAAAAAAATTTTTTGCAATTTTTTATTTTTTTACGATAATAACACATAAAATACGTCACTATTTTAAATCTCAGCTAAAAAAAAATTTTTTTCACAAAGTTATGGCGATATTCAATTTCCCTCATATCCTTCTTATTATATTAAGTTCTAAAACGACCGACACCGACCGACACCACAAACAAATTTTTCGTTTTCTTTTTGAAGTTATTTACAGTTTTCCTTCAAAATTTGAAATCACATGCCTTACATACATGTCTATTCAAAAAAAAATGCCAAATTTTTTTTTTTTTTAAGTTATTTGCATGAATTTTGCAAAAATTTCTATTATGAAACTTGTATTTAATATTACATCATTTTCTGTCTTTTTTGTCTTCGGATTGAAAAGGTAGAAAATAAATACTATTTATGAAATTCATTTAAATATTGTGGTTTTATTATTAAAAAAAAACAATAAATGTATGAACAGTAATTAATGAAGTAAAAGTACTAATTATTAATTTCATTTAGAAACTGTCTTTTTATTAGTATAAAAAATTTACATAATGGTATTATGAAAAGTAATTAATTAACTAAAAGTAACCTGCCTAGAAAAATTAATATTTAAGTGTTTTTTACGACATTGATTTTAGGCGCAGCTGCGATTTTCCAGCGCAGCCATTTTATATGTATATTTGTTTGTAAAGCGCAGCCGATGTTTCTGAGCGCAACCATTTATTTTTTATTAAAATTTTTAAAAGGTGCAGCCGCTCTTGTTCAGCGTAGCTTTGTATTTTTTTAACTTTTGAAAGGCGCAGCCGATAATTTCTAGCGCAGCCTTTTAATTTTAAAATCTGTATTATCATTAAATTGTTTAGAATAATTTTTAGTGCACTTGTTTGTATTTATGTTCAAACAAGGAGAAGTTAAGTTCTGTTTTCCACATGGTCCATGAATCATAAATTGCTTTACTAAATTAAATAAACGTGGATTAGTTATTTCATCAGGTATTTCTGCTGAAATAAAGTTGTCGACATCATATGTTGTTCTTATTTTGTCATCTATATGTAAATATAGTAATAAGTAAATATGCGGTAATCCTCTCTTCTGAAATTCTATTACATATGTGTAAGCAATACAAGTACCAAATATTTCTTTCACAGTAATTTTATGAAGCTATTCTTTTACTTTCTGTTTAAATACTCTTGCAACTATATCTGGCCTATTTATTACATCTTCATTTTTTTAATATTATCAGTAATTTCTTTCCATTTAGGATTACATGTCATAGTTATAAACAAATCAGGTTTACCATATTTTTGAACTAAACAAATTGCATCACTAAAAGTTTGTTGTAATGCTCTAGATCTTCCAACAAAACTAGATGGCAATATAAACATTTTACGAATTTGAACAATTTTCTTCTCTTCTTTTCTCTTATGTAAATAATCCATTAATCCAGAGTATAATTCAGTTCTCAAGATATGTTGTTGTTTCTTTATAAAATATAATCTTGCACCTTCAATTTTTACAAAAGCATCGACAATAAATTGTTGGCTTAATTTACCTAAATTAAGAAATGGACTAAACTCATCTCTAACACTAATTTTAAATGAGTAAAACTGTAAAGCTGTTATATTGTTTCTTTGATCTTTTGATAATAATTTCGGCATCCAACCACTACCTCCTGCAGGATATATTAAAGGATATGTCATTGGATCTACATATCTACTTATTGCAGGGATGCTAATTGGTTTATCAAATTTAGAATATACACAAAAATCGCGTTTTATTGGAGGTTCATCATTTTCATCAACAAATACAACAGCAACTTCATTTGTAACAGGAGAGTTATATCGGTTTTTATCTAAATTAATATCTCTTTTCATAATCATTTTAATTTCTCGAGGTAGATTATTATTATTAGTAACAAATTCTTGTTCTTCTTTTTCTACTTCGTACATCATTTTGTACGCTTTAGCATAAGGGTTAATTTTTCTGATCAACTTATCTAAATTAGATAAAATATCATTTCTGCAGTTATTATTAATATCTTTACGACTTTGTGTAGCTAATTCATTGTCAATTATATACAGTTGACCATACTTTCTGAATTCATTTTCTTTGGGATGTAATGAATATGTGTTATGGTAAATTTGACCACACATTTTAAAGACTTGAGGACCTTTATTTTGTAGAGAAGCATATGTTGCACAAAGGTTGCGAACGCTATTGTATTGTTGTAGCTTCTTATACATTTTTTATAATGATTACTAAATGCAGTTTGACCACAAACTATTTCCTTTAATTCTACCGGGGGTAATGGATATTCAGTTAACAAAACTTTGCCTTTATGACAACATGTACTAAACTTTTTATCCTCTGGCATTTCTGAAAGAAAATGCTTAGCTGGACAAAATTAACAAATAACATCCAAATTACTATATTATTTGCTAACTTCAAACATTTTAAATTAATATTATTATTGGCTTCTAATTTTCTTTTTCTACAATTTTCTCGATATTCTTTACATTTTTCAATATTTTGTAATTTTATTTCTTCATTCTTAATTTTTTTTTCATTTTTCGATATCTTTTACATTTCTCCTTATTTTTTAATTGAATTTTTTAAATAACTTTTTCCTATATAAACATTTTAATTGATTTTTGTCAGAATATAATTGCTGGCATTATTTTTCACAAAAAATGAAAATTTTTAATTTTTTAAAACTAATAGTATAAGTTCTGTTAATCAAGATGAAGAAGCTAAATATTTTCATTAAATGAACCACTTTATTAATGTGTTGAAATCATGGAATTGTGTTATAAATTGTTATTTAAATAATCAGGAAGATTAAAAAAAATTTAATTTAATATAACCGTGGAATATTTCATCCATATCACTGGAATATTCCCTCAATATTGCTTGGATATATATTTTTTTTTTGGTTTTCTTAGAAAATCATTGGAATATTCCACGGTGATATTCAAGGGATGTTGAGGGGATACACCGTGCTGCTTGGGTTCCTTTATTATATAATATTAAAAAATGGAAATGGAAAATGAAAAAATGTTAATAATTTCATGCATGACTGTAATTATGGCGTCGCAAATGACTTTGACACAAATAAGACTTCTTATGATTTAAGAATTTAATTATTATTTAACAATAATAATTTAAAATTTGATATATGTTTATTTTTTTCGATATAATGAATCAATAAATCTTGTTTTTTGAATTGATGTTTCATGTTTATATTCATTACATTGTATTATAATTTTTCATTAACAGCAACACCATAAAATTTTTTTAAAAATATTTATAAAATTTGAATTTTAAATTATAAATTCTTGACAATTTTTCTAAAAAACAAAGAATAAAGCATCTCATGTCACTCCCAATTTTACACAAATGCACTCAATCAATGCACACTTCCGAAGATATAACCCTTTTAGATTTTTAAATCATTGATTACGGAGATAGCTAAAACGATTTAACATGCGTTTTGGCTTTGATAAATACGAAGATCAGTTCGATTATATATTTAATAAAATAATCAATTAATAGTACTAATTAATTATATTGAATTAAAAATATATTTTTAGATTTACAAATTTGAATACTATATAATATTAAAAAGTAGGGTATTCGTTAGGAAAAGTGGTAAGGCCCTTACCAGTTTTCCTTACATAGCATTTAGTAGCAATTGAAAAAAAGAGAAACAATTTACAATCAATATTGTAGAATAAAATCAGAATTTAAGTCAACAGACATATAAAATTTGTTTTATTACATTAAATTAAATTTTTTTTAAAAAGTAATTTGAAAATTAAAAAAATTGAATTATTATAATTTATAATGAAATAATAATTTAAAACAAAAAATAAATATACATATGAATAAACTACAATACGTAAAGAAAAAAAAGTAAAACTTCAACCGAGCGAGCGTCAGCGAGCGAGGAATATATCGCTAGTATATAATTATTTCAAAGATTATTTTCCGAACTACAAAATTAAAATATTTATCAATGTATTTGTCACCACAGAAGAAAATCATATATTTTAACAAAAATTAATTAAAAGTTATTTTTTAATTTATCTATGAATGAAACTGCACAAGACGAAATGTTTCTCATTTATAATTTATCGAAAAAATGTTTAAAAAATAATTTTTGACAGATACATCAAGTATTGTTTTAAATTGAATTACTTAAATTTTTTTTTAATTTCAGTCAATATTGAATTTTTTTAAATAATCGAACATTGGAAGATCTACAATAATTATAAGATTCATTAGAAATAATTAAATTTCTGGTGATTTTAAATTGAAAATTTTGAAAATATTTTAATGAATGAAAAACTTTATACAAATGTAACGGCTTTAACATCCGTTTCTAGCACAAAATAAGTTTGTAAAGAATTTTAATTTAAAATTTTTAGAAAAAATTTATATTTCGAAGAGTTGCAATCAAAGTTTTTAATAAAAAATATTTTTTTTTTAAATTTATGATAAAATTTTCAAAAAGTATTAGTTAAAATTTTTTATAAATAAAATAATTATAGAATTTAATAGAAGTAATTCAATTTTGGAAGTGTTAGAATTGAAAGGTTTTGACTTATTATTTTTAAATAATTGAAATTTTGTAAAATTTAATTGAAAACAATTGAACTTTTTAAAGAATTTGATTACAATTTTTGAAAATATTTAATTGAAAAATTATGGTTTTTTGTTGTTGGAAGGAGTTTAGGTGAACTTCGAACAAAATTTATACTGAATAATTTTTTTGCTAAATTTTTTTGAAAAGCTGCTGGACACATAAAGTTTAAAAAAACTAAAAATTTTGTTCTTAAAAAAAAATTAAAAACTGAAATTATTTTAAAATGCAAGGAATAGAATTTTTTCTTATATTTATTTTTATATGTACCTAATTATTTATTTAATTTCTGTTTATATGTATTTTTTTACGTACCCATTTATTTATTTTTATTTTTTTGAGGTTATGTATTAACAACTCAAAGATTGTCATGTTTAATTTGTTCATGTATAGGATATGTAAACATATTGACATTATCCATATCACTAGAAATTTTACTTTAGATTTTAAATATTTGACACATACGCACGAATAGAACAAACTATATATTACAAAAGACTTATAAGAAAAACATCTTTCCTGTTTGATTCAACACTTTTCTTATATAATTAACTATTTGCGCATGTGCGTATATCGTTCTCCCGATAGCACCCGATTAAAAACAATTGAAAAAGTTTAACTTATTTTACACGATTGAAAACAATTCGAATCAATTGAAAAAATATATACTCCAATTGAAAACAATTCAAAACGATTAAAAAAATTTTGTACTCAATCGTTCTGAATCGTGTTTAATTGATTTTTTCTAGAAGGGTTGATAGACTGTATAACCAATTCAACCAGAAATCTCAACCATAAGTTTATGACTGAAATTTCGATAGCATATCTTTCCGTGTATTCGGTTCGAATGAATACGGTTTTCCTAATTCTCCAGGGAATTGGCATAATGAATTCATTAAAATTTAAAACGGAAATAGAAATTTTGCTTGTTTTTCGAAAATACTGGATTTATGACATTTCAAAAACAGTTGACAGTTGTGCTCCACCATTGAAAATTAAAGAAAAAGACATATTTTATTTAGAAAATTCTTTATTTAAATTATGAAATATGAAAAAGAAAGATAACTTACACAAAATAAAGTAATAGATAAAATAATAAAAGATTAATTTTAGATAAAATTAAATTATTTTAAAAATATCATACAATAATTAATACATCGAATACTTATGCGAATTTTTTTTTAAATTTCGAAAGTTATTAATGACAGCTTATTTTTATGCATTAAACATTGTGATCACTTTGAAAAAATTAGTGGAAATGACCTAAACATAAAGAGACAAAAAAACTTTCAGAACAATTTTAACTCACTATCTGTAAAGACACGAAAACTGCTTCCAAAGATGACGGGTACCACTTAAAAAGTTAGTTCTTAACAAGAAAAGAATATGCCAATGGTCAAAACTTGTCATATTAATTGCCATAATAAAAAACTATTTTTAAATAACTTAGGAAATTTTTTCATTCATACCTGATAATACGTTACGAAGAAGCAGAATAATAAAGCATATAATAAAACTATTTCCTCTTTTAAGAAACATTTCTTTTAACGAAACGTGCATTTCACAAAGTTTTTGTTCACTATTCACAAAGTGTCTAACGCTTATGTTATGAGTAGTTTATCTTAAAAGTGCCATTATAAAATGTATATACCGATAAGACTTCTGATGATATCAGCTTTAAGATAAGTAAATATACAATTTTAAGGTTGAGTAGAAAAAAATAATCGCGCGACGCGCGTTTGTTCCTTTGTGAAAAAATAGTTAAAGAAGTACGTTATCCAGTATTTCAGAAAATATCAATGATCAGATATGCTAATGGCATAAAAACTGATCGGACCTACCATGCATGATCTGAAGAGGTACACATCAGTATATTCAAAATTTTTCACCAACAGTATTTTAAAGCTAAAATCTGCTTTAAAATAAAATTAGAAAATGTTTATACCGGTACTCAAGCAAAAAAAACTCGGGTAAAAAAAACTTTTTTTACAATTTCTTTTGCTTAAAAAATTAGTTTCATACGTGCAGAATGTGATTCTACATTATTAATCTATAATTCGAAGTATAAATGTCTATAGTATACATGGGCATATCTTTGAAACCTTTAACTTTTCAATAAGAAAAAATTTTTTTTTTTTTTTGAGCACAGTATTGAAACCCTGTCTACATAAACTTCAAGAACTAAGCTTTCCAATTATACAAGTGGACAGATAAAACAAGTTGTCTTCAAAAAGTTATAAATATTTCAAATTGAGAATTATTTTTAACCTGTAACAAAAAAATATTCAACAGGTGTTTGCTTTTTAGGATGAAAAACAGTTGAAGGGAATTTTCTAAGGGGTTATAATTTTAAACAAGGAGGGGGTCCTTTATGTTTATTTCATAAACATTATGCTTCCTCATTGTGTGAAGCGAAAAATTCGCTTCCTCGTGAAGGAAGCAATGAATTTGTCCAATTCAATTGATTGATTTAAAAAATTTCGAGTTAAAAATGTTTTAAATTAATTAAATTTTTTGAAAAATAAAGAAAATTTTAATTAATTTTGAGTGTAACATAAACTTTATATATACGAATCGATTCGTTTTAATGCAAGGAATACAATTATTTTATTCATCAACTTGAATTTAAAAAAAACACAAAATTTTTTAGCTAAAATATGAATTTTCGATTTTTCAATTTCTATTAATTCTCAAATTTTAAATCAAATCTATACTTTATATATACCAACCAATTCGTTTCAATGCAGGGAATAAAATTATTTCATATATAAACATGAATTTAAATAAACACATCATTTTTTAGCTAAAATGAGAATTTTTGATTTTTTAACTTTCTTTAATTCTTTAAATTTCAATCAAATCTATACTTTATATATATCAATCGATTCATCTTGACATAAAGAAGACGATTATATTATATATTACCTTAAATTTTTCGATTTAAAAATTTTTTCAATTAAAAAAAAATTTTTGGAAAAAAGACGATAAAATTTTTTTTTTGGGGTATTTTTAAAAATCCTCTCGTCATTTTTGAGAGATTAATGTGTTAAATAAGCCTACCAAATTTTATCCAAATCCATTAAAACCTGTTAAAGATATCGTGTTCACAAAAACGATCCACACACACACACACACACACACACACACACACACATACACACACACATACATACATCCGGACAATTGATCAGGATCTCATATAACATGTTTCTATATAGAGGAAAATTTGTTTTCACCATTTTTAAAAAGTTTATAAACGAAAGGACTACATAGCTTCCTCCACGAGGAAGCAAAAGCAATAAAATTCGTTTAATATTTTCAATATTTATATGAATAATAAAATACTGAAATAATGCACTGGGTATAAAAGCATGTGTCAAAAATTAACTAGATATATAAATTTTTTATTTGAATATTTACATTACATTTTAAAATAGATTTTTATTATAGTGAATTGTTTTAAAAATGTAAAATTGTAATTTTTAAAATTTACCATACGATTTTCATAGACTTTTTTCTATTTAAATTTAATATTCGTAAACTTTCCAATTTCTTTTCTCTTTTTTCCTTTTCTATTTTTCTTTTCTCTCGCATTTTATCTTTTTTCAGAATGAATTTTTTTGGATCCATTTTTATGTCTCGAAATAAACATTAAAACTTAACCTTCAGGTTTTAATAATTAATGACAGTTTCTATAAAAAAAATTATAATCGGCAACTTCGTACATAACAATTTCTTTCTAAAAAATTTCGGTCGATCACGGTCGACCGTAATTGATGAATATTTTTACATTATCTTTGCAATAAAGTATTTTTTCTCGAAGCACATTCACGGGATGTTAAATGGCACATGTGAAAATATATACAAGTACTTTTCGAATACTTTTATTTGATTTTCATGAAGTATCAATCGTATTACGGTTGTTTTCAAATTTTGTCCACGCGTGTTTTCGTTTATTTAACTTATAATAGTTTTTTGAAGACATGAAGCACATCAATTTATTATGTCTCAAAATAATTATAGTAACTTGATCTTTGATTTCCCATAAGTTATTTTAACGTGCCGCTTGTCTTATAAAAGAAAAATCAATTATACGATGATTACGGTCGAAATGGTTAAAAGTGAGGGACAACTTTTAAAAGCTTATAAATTTTTTCACAATTAATAAAACATTAATTTCACTGCGAAAATGTGTTCACCGATTAATTAACATTGAAAAAACATATTTCAGAATTAGTAATTTTTATTAAATCTAAAACTATATCGTTTAAAGCATCAGAAAGTATGGTTAAGGACAAGTAGACATTGTTAAAAATCGCGTATTAAAATTGAAATAATTATTTATGTATTTAATAAATTAAAGTGGAATCTTTTGGAAATGATTGATTGTATCAAGCATTAATATTTCCAACAAAAACCAACGAAAAATTTATTAAAATTACCAAAATATATGCGAGGGACATTAAAGTTAAAGGTTCTAGAGATATGCCCTTATAATACTCACTTTTCAATATTTGTAGGAGTCTTTTGAGACATTGGCCTTTTAGGATTATGTGTTTCGCGTCGTTCATGTACATCTGCTGGTTTTTTACAAAAATTTGTGAAAATTTCTGGAAGTGACTTTCAGTAAATTTTTTACATGGGATCACTTTATTCATTTATAATGACAACTAGAATCAATAAACGTAAATTCAAACAATTCAGGTGAAAAGAATTCAAGGTTAGAAAAAATAATTCACCGTAACTTCCATACTCAGTTTAGACGCGACACCGAATTTCAATAACTTTACTAAAAGATTTAATAAAATTGTTATAATGTAAGATGTCGGATACAATATGAAAAACAAATTTTCAAAAAAGTCAATCAGATTTTCTTGAAACTTCTTACTTGAAAAAGTATATAAAATTATTGTAACCTGTCTTACATTAAATTTCAATTTTTCATTTTGCAATCGTATTTCTATATTGATTTAAACATTTTTCTTATTTTTGTAATATTTAAGATACATACGTTGACAGAATATGATAAAATTGTGTGACTTTAAAGAAAATCTGGTTGGAAAAAAGTTTTTACATCAATTTCACTTCATTCAAACGAGTCAGTTCCGTTTCTATTAGACTACACAGGTCTACAAATTTCAGACCTAGAAACCGGAGTAGTCATTTCCGATGTATTTTGTCACGCTGAATCCAAAAATGTCAACGAAATTGTTCCATCACGTCAGCGTTTTGAGATATTCTAACCTGAAAGTGTAAAAAATGCCGTTTTTGGCAATATTAGACACTATAAAATCGTCAAAAAATTTTTTTTAATCATTGGTCCAAATTTTAATTGAAAGTACTATATTTCCTCTGACAAAATTTTCTAGGCCCGATACGATCCGATTTTTTTTCTCTAAGATACAGCCATTTGAATTTTACGTTGCATCAACTAAAATCCCTTTAAAAACGAAAAATAAATTGCAAAGTACTTATAGAACTGAAACTTGTTACTCGGGGGTTTTTGGGGTCGCTGATTACGAATCCGATGTCAGATCAAAAATGTTAAAATTCAACATGGCGGACTCTTATTTAGAAAATTTACTAGATTTGCCTGAAACTTATTACTCGGGGGTTTTTTGGGTCGCTGATATGAATCTAATATCAGATTTTCAAAATCTGACATCGGATTCGTAATCAGCGACCCCAAAAACCCCCGAGTAACAAATTTCAGTGCTATAAGTACTTTGCAATTTATTTTTCGTTTTTAAAGGGATTTTAGTTGATGCAACGTAAAATTCAAATGGCTGTACCTTAAAGAAAAAAAATCTCATCGGATCAGGTCTAGAAAATTTTTAAAGAGAAAATATAGTATTTTTAATTAAAATTTGGACAAATGATAAAAAATTTTTTTTGACGATTTTATAGAGTGTCTAATATTGCCACAAACGGCATTTTTCACGCTTTTAGGTTAGAATATCTCAGAACGCTGACGTGATGGAACAATTTCGTTATCATTTTTGGATTCATCGTGACAAAATACATCGGAAATGACTATTTCGATTTCGGGGTCTGACACAATCCAAAATTTTGTAGGCCTGTGCTATGATTGGCGTCTTCTCATAAACATGTCCGTTGCATGGCAATATTGTAACTAATATTAGATAATAGTACCTTATCATAACACCATATATAAAGGTAACATTTCACCATAATATGAAGGAAATATTCGGATAATATTATCCCAGTAAAAAAGGATTTTTTAAGATAGCAGTTCGGACAATTGAGCAAACGGCTTGCTCAATTGTCTAAAATGCATTTGGACAATTGGAGTGTTTGTTCAATTGTCCAATGCATTATGCCCAATCATGCGCAATATTTCTCGTGTTTAAAAAGCTGCTAAAATAATATGAAAAACTATTGAAACATTGAAAAAACGGTAGAAAATGCATAATTCTTGATATAAGGGCATATCTCTAGAACTTTTAAACTTTGAGATATTAGAAAAATTAATTTTTTTTCATGGCACATTCGTGAAACAAATTTTATTGTCTTCAGTATTGATCAAATACTATAAAAAAATTTGCGTAACTCATTTTTACACATTTTTAAGCAGCACAGTGGGCCTTATTGCAAAAAACCTGCCCAAAATTTCTAGATGTGTTTAAAACTGACTGAAATTTGTTACTCGCGGATTTTTTTGGTCGCTGAATACAAATCCGACGTTAGTTTTTCAAAATTCAAAATGGCGGATCCAATATGGCGGACGACTTTTAAAAAAATTGATCGAATTTGTCTGAAATTTGTTACTCGGGGGTTTTTTGGGTCGCTACTACTTTTTGTTACCTTTAAAATGATTTAATGCTACAGTTTCGAAAATTTTATGTCCTATGGCTTATTAAGTCATAAGTAAATGTAGTTTATAACAATTTTTGAATTTTTAAAAATTTAATTTTTTAAAAAATTTTGTTTGCAATTTTGGATTCACCATTTTGAATTTTGAAAAATTAAGTTCAGATTCGTAATCAGCGACCCCATAAACCCCCGAGTAACAAATTTTAGCCCAATGGGATCAATTTTGTAAAAAGTCATCCGCCATATTGAATCCGCCATTATGAATTTTGTAAAACTAAGTTCAGATTCGTAGTCAGCGACGCAAAAAACCCCCGAGTAACGAATTTCAGGCCAATTGGATCAATTTTTTTAAAAGTCATCCGCCATATTGGATCCGCCATTTTGAATTTTGAAAAACAAAGTTTAGATTCATAATCAGCGACCCCAAAAACTCCCGAGTAACAAATTTGAGGCCAATGGGATCACTTTTTTAAAAAGTCGTCCGCCATATTGGATTCGCCATTTTGAATTTTGGAAAATTTAAAATTCAGATTAGTAGTCGCAGCGACCCCAAAAACCTTCGAGTGAGAAATATCAGCCAGATTTAAACACATCTATTAGTTAATACTTACTTTTCTTCACGCTAAAAAATTTATGAACAGTGACATAACAAAAGTACAATATTTATAGAATAAGGAAATCTATTTAATAGATTAATTATAACGTTTAACAATATCTAAAATAGTCACTATTTTCATTTTCTTAAGGAAATTGAATATCTCCATGATAGTTAAAATAAATACTGTTTCAGAGATACTGTATTTATATTCTATTCATAATATATATATTTAGTATAGTTAAATCTAATAGAAAATTTTATTTTCTCTATTCTAGCAAAAATGGATTATCGCTAAGGCGATATTAACTATACTTATAACTGTTCCAGAGATTATTTTCGCTAGTTTATACAAAGTTTTTTTAGCGTGTTCACAAACTATGCGTCGGACAGTTTAGGTTTATGTTCATTATTAATTATACAGTTTCAATGAAGTGTGCAAAGGTTAACGATTTTTCTGTATACTTTTATAATGCATGAGAAGAGATTACAATGAGTTGGGAGCATTTAGAAGCAAAATTCAACATGTGCTTTTCAAATATGTAGTTTTTTGATATGAGTTACGTTTTAAAATTTAATGTTTGAAGTCATTGCATTCTTTGTGTAAAGGAAGCACACATTCCTGTATAGGTTCAAATTACTTCTTATTAGGTAGAAAATATAATCCCGTTGTGCCGTTACTCAAAAACCTTCGTTAAAAAAGTTATATCAGTTTAACTGTTAACTTGTAGAAATTTTGAAAAAGTTGTCTCGCAAGTTTGAAGCTACATAGTTTTTATTCAATTTGAGGCACATCATTGTTTCATGGATTTTTTAGTTCTTTATACTCCCACCTACTTCTATTGCAAGCCACAAGACACACAATGTTTCGATAAAAAAGTTACAGTCTATAAACTAAAAAAACAGTCAATATCACACACTAGAAACTGTCGATTTCACCACTTTAACTTACGTTCGTCATTTCCTACATAATTAAAAAAATTATATAACGCATGATACATTTAAAAAGCCCTATAATCGGTCAAATTATGGTACTGAAAAATTATTTAAAAAACTCTTAAGGTATCATAATGAGCGATAACATAAAGTTTAAAAGTTCTAGAGATATGCCCATATACAGAAAAAGAAAGTATAAAAATACCGCGATCGAGGAAAAGGAAAGAGTTTTCCGAAAAATCACTTTTTAACTGACAGTATACTGCTGTACTTGACAATTTATGGGTAAAGAAGAGAAGATTATGAAAATGAGTGACACTTCATTATCGACTTTCAATATTTGTCGAATGGTAAAATATAATAGTAGATTTCTTTCTGATTTTTTAAACAAGATGGGGGTCCCTTTTTATAAAAGAAGTTTATGTTCATTTCATGAACATTTTGCTTCCTCATTGCGCAAAGCAAAAGATTTGCTTCCTCTTGGAGGAAGCAATAAATTAATAATTTATATACATATTATTTTTAAAATATGATAAATGATTTCAAAAAATATATCTTTTTTTTTTATTCCGGTATAATCGCTTTTTCCGTTACAGCAGATTCCGGTTCAATCTTTTTAGTTTGAATTTGTTGAATTTGTTTATAAAAGAAATTTGTTATAAATTCAAACACTGAAAAATTCAATTATTTATTGTAGATAATAATAATGTAATAATAAATGTAATGTTTTATTTTATTTACCCATGTTTTATTTTCAACAAAAATCCTTTTGAAAAATCTTGACCCTAATTTTTTAATAAACAAGAAGTAATACAATTTAATTTTGAAAAAAATATATAGATAGAAGATAAAAAAAAACAATCGGTTTGTCAACGTATAATCATTTAACCTTTTCTGCACATTGTAAATGGCAAATATGCTTTATTTATAAAAATTAAAAAATAGTAATAAAAAATAAAATAATAATAATATTATAAAATCAAATTATATTACTATTAAAAAATTCGGCTCAGGATTTTTCAACAGGATTTTTCTTGAAAATAAAACATGGGTAAATAAAATAAAACATTACATTTGAAGCAATATTTTAGCTTTGAAACAATTTTTTTACTAAAATCGATTTTTTGAAAAAAAGTAAAAAAAAAATTTTTTTTAGGGGGTACTTTCTAAAATTGTTGTGTTCATTTTGAGATATTAATGTGACAAATGTACATACCGAATTTTAGCCAAATCCGTTAAAACGTATTAACGATATCGTGTTCACAAAAACTTTTTTAACTAAAATATGAATTTTTGAATTTTGAATTTTTTAATTTATTCTTTAAATTTCAATGAAATATAAACTTTATATATACCAATCGATTCGTCTTGATATGAGGAATACGATTTTACTATGTATTGCCTTTAATTTTGCTTTCAATAAATTTTTTCGATTAAAATCGATTTTTTTGAAAAAATGCCAAAAAAAATTTTTTTGTTGGTATTTTCTAAAATCATTGTGTCCATTTTGAGATATTGATGTGACAAATATACGTACCAAATTTTAGCCAAATCCGTTAAAACGTATTAAAGTTATCGTGTTCACAAAAAAATGGATCCACACACACACATACACACACACATACATACATCCGGACAATTGATCAGGGACTTATATATGACATTTATAAATAGAAAAAAATTTGTTTGGTGCATTTCTAATAATTTCATAATTTGAAGGACTACATAGCTTCCTCCAGAGGAAGCAAAAAGGAATAATTATTGAATTAATTGAATTAAAAATTTTCTTACCTTTATATTTCATTCATTGTTATGTTTTTATTATATGTTTATATTTTTTTAGTACTAATTTAAATATATTTATTTAAATTTTAATTAAATTAATTAAATTAAAAATTAGTTTAATTATTTCAAATTAATTTAATTATTTAAATTAAGGGGGGAACACCAGTTGTAACTTTCGAAAAATCGATTTTTTTTTTTTGCATTTTCTTAAAGTATACCTGACCCTAACGACAGATGGCCTTTTCCTATGATTTAGAAACGGCAACCACTGCGGAAGAGTTATTATATGGTCCAGGAATCGATGACTCTTTGTAAATTGGAAACAAAATTTCTTCTGAACAAAAAAAAGTAAGTTGAAACTTTGAATGCGTTTTTCTCAAAATGACATTTTCCAAGTCGGTGACCACGATTACTCGAATACCATTAAACCGATTTATTTAAAATTTAGTGTGCTTCATTTACACATATAAGTGCAGTTCGTGATCGAAGGATTTTTTTTATTATGCAAAACTTTTTTTATATAGCTGAAAATCGACCGTATTTTTTTAACGAAAATCATACTTTCGACTTTGACAGGTCGCCATTTTGTCAAATTTTTTTTTTAAATCCTTCGATCACGAACTAGATTATCTTATAATAAATGTAAATCAATTTCATTTTTGTATTTCAGACGAAGTATACTTGCAGAATGCTGGTCACCGCAATTCGCCTTTTTTCTTAAGGCGCCACTTCAATGGCTCATATCTCTAAAAGTTTTTGTTAAAAAAAAATTTTTTTTTCTTTTAAATTACAGCTTTTAACATGTACTTTTAACTAATAAATAGTATTCTTTAAAAAGATTCATTGTTCTTTTGGAAAATATACTTGTAAAAAGCATTATTTCTTGAGTTACAACTGGTGTTCCCCCCTTAAGTCGGTAATGAAGTGTCACTCATTTTCATAATCTTCTCTTCTTTACCCATAAATTGTCAAGTACAGCAGTATACTGTCAGTTAAAAAGTGATTTTTCGGAAAACTCTTTCCTTTTCCTTGATCGCGGTATTTTTATACTTTCTTTTTCTGTATATATCAAGAATTATGCATTTTCTACCGTTTTTTCAATGTTTCAATAGTTTTTCATATTATTTTAGCAGCTCTTTAGACACGAGAAATATTGCGGATGATTGGGCATAATGCATTGGACAATTGAACAAACACCCCAATTGTCCAAATGCATTTTAGACAATTGAGCAAGCCGTTTGCTCAATTGTCCGAACTGCCAAATCTTATATACACAAATCAAGACTGTTGCCAGTAAGCTATAATTACAATGTAAAAGCTGAATCTTGATTTCAGTCCACTTTCACTGATACCACTTACTTACAAACTTTGAATTATGGCAAAATTTTAGAATTCACAGTATGATTTTAAGTTCAAAGATGGACTTGAGCTGGTTGTATACATAAAAATCGGCTGATCTTTTGTCATTTTTGTCCTTGGTTGTAAGTGGAGTTAAACATTATTTTTTCTTTAAACTTTTATATTAAGATTTAAATAAGAAATAGGTAATCATATGATTATATTATAATTTATTTTTTGCATAAAACGAATATTAATTACAATTCGATATTTTAAATTTAAAAAAAACTTCTTCAAACTTTTACAGGCAGGAGATCGAACAAAGAAAGCAGCAAAAGAAAATGAATGCAACGATTATGAAGAACAAGTAATTACATTTTAATTGATTCTTTTAATATTTCAAGAAATCTTATGTATATATTAAAGACCAAATTACAACTGCAAAGAGACTTTCTGGTAAAAAATTTAAAACAACTTTTTTTTTGTTTTAAAAAGTTGTTCTTTAACAGAATCGTGAACATGTGCCGAAAACGCGAAATTAAATATAATTATTTAAGGTGTTTGATATATGTGTAAAGCATTAATCTGTGACCACTGGACAGTTGAATGACGTTTCTTTCAGTGACTCTGTAAGCAATATCATTCTTTTCCATTTTTCTAAAATGTAGCCTTCGTACTTGTAAAAACCAACAAATTATAATCCAAAATACATCGCGTTTGTAAAAATTACTATAAAAAGTGTAAACATTTTTTTATAATATCGACAAGAAAAAGAATTATTAAACCAAATTTTTTTGTACAGCTATTGATAAAGTTATGAACTAAGTAAGATTTGGCTGAAGGGCCGAACATATATATTACATAACACTATTTTTGACGATTTCTAACCCCCTCCTCCCCATGTCACACATTATTACATTAATTAGAGACACTTTTTCTGCAGGTTGTCACAAATTAATTCACCGTTCCCCACCCTTAAAGTGTTGCGTAATATTTTCGTGATCGCTGATTATGAACTTAAAGTCACATTTATATAACTGAAAATAGCAGATCCAAGATGTCCAATAAATTTAATTAAAAAATATATTATTTTTCATAAAACTGTAAATATTCAAAATTTGTGTCAAATGTGCTGAATGTTTTAATTTACCAGATTTTTCTAGGAACTTTCTATTAGTGAACAGTAGATTGCTTTTAGTACATTTAAACTTACCTCATTCATTTATATGGTCAATGTAGCCACATTTGACAAATTTTGTTTTTTTCCATTTCACTAACAAATTTCACTGTTTCAACCGCTTCACTCAATACTTTTTTACCAATCTTATCAATGGTCTAAATCTGTTAAAATCTAAAATAGAGTAGGAAATTATCTTGCAAAAAATGCATCTTTTGGAAAAAGTCATATCAACTGCGAAAGTAAACTGATAATTCTCAAACAAAAATTACATAATTCTTTTCTTATGAGAAAAAAAATGTCAGAAAAGATTTTTTACAGTAACCGAAATATTTTTTCACTATAAGAGTTTAAAATAGTATGCTACTTACTAATTCTACACCAGAGAGTCTCTTTAATACTCCTATTAATACTCTGAGGAGCAGTGGCTAGGCCAAAAATTACGACACTTTAAAATGTAAAGGAACAAACACTCTGTTTTCTCAATGTTTTTTTAATTAAACAAAAGTAATATATAAATAATTAAAATTTTATTTTTGTATAATAATAACCTTCAAAATTTAATAATAATTTCCCAATTATAACAATGTTCTTATAGATATGCGAAGATGTTGAAGAAGATTATCCCCCTTGCAACATGCATTTGAATTCTGCTGAGCAAGATGCTGAAGAAGATTATTCCCCATGCAACATGCATTTGAATTCTGCTGATCAAGATGTTGTTGCTAATGATAATAGCGAAGGTGATAAAAATAATTCTGATCATGATGATAATTATGCTAATCATGATAATAATGTTTATTCTAACGAACGTGAAAGTGAATACGAAGAAACAATTGAAGACTTTTCCGACAGTAACAGCGAAGATGATGACAGCGACAACGAAAACTATCCTTATGACTTTCCCATTAACGAAATTGAAGAGAGTATGGAAATTGATGCAGATGGAAGTGAAATTTTCAATCCACTTTTTGCTAACAATGAATTATATAAAATTATACATTCCCCTGAAACATTAAATATTATTTCTACGCCAATAGTTATAAGTAAAGGGGAACTTTTAATGATTTATTTAAAGTTTGCAATTGTAAATAATTTATCTCATACAGCTGTAGCACTGTTACATATTTAGTTGCTTCACTGCAACCATTTAAAATTCAATTAATATTCGGCAACACTGCCTATTATATTTTAATCTCTTTTCGTCGACAAGACTCGCTATGAGAGGCAAGATCTTGTTTACGGATACCTGACACCCTGATAAGGAACCGTCGGCAGCTCGCTAATACTCTTTGCTCGGCACCCTTCTTTCAAATATAAAATATTATAAATTAAGTTAAAAAAAAAAAAAGAAAAAAAAAATGATATATGTCTCTAGAGGGTAACCTTGTGACAGTGTTATGAAGCCAGATAGCGAAAAATATCACTGTCGCAAGGTTGCACATCTATTTTATCATCGTTACATATGTCTTTTATTATTGGAAACATTGTAACAATGTTGTGAAGCATCATGGCGAAAATCAACATAGTTGCAATATTAGTCATCCATCTCGTTCAAGCACCACGCGTATTTGCTGCAGCAATGTTGCGAAGAAAATGTCGAGATGCAACATTGCGCGAACAAGACTACGTTTTATAAGAAAAATGATGTAACGAATACAAAAGGAATTATATTAAAGAAAAAAATGATGTAACGAATACAAAAGGAATTATATTAAAGAAAATATATATGTAACAGTAAATGCAAAAAAAAAAAAAAAAAAGAAAATATACATTCGAACATATACAATTCACCGCTTGTGGTGTATGTGTGGGGGGACGACCAGCGCAACACATACGGACACGAAACAGCCGTGCATAAACTACGGTGCGCTCGTGGGTTCTCGGTTACAAGACTCACACCACCATGGGACTCGTCGTGCTACGGGCACTAACACACACGCGCAATGCTTGCCTCTACTCGCTGCCTTATCTGTGCGTAAAACCTACTTGCTATCCTCTATATGGGTTGTAATAATTGCAATAAATTATTACACCATTTATAATGAAATTGGATTATAATTTTGTTAAATAATATTGTAATTTATGTTATTAAATTATAATTTTGTTAAGTAAATTATAATTTAATTTAATTATTTTAAAATAATTTTCAGAAATGTATCATATTAACAGACCATTTCCGTTCTCACGGAGCCTGCATGGGAATCAAAAAGATCAGCAAAATTGCAACTCCCACCGGGCCCAGGAATTTTCCCCTACTTCCATCTAAATTTTCGTTTTCCCCACCTTGACACTGAAGGCAAGGACTAGAGGCTAGTCGCAAAATCTAATTAATTGCAGTACAACTTCTTGACTCTTCCGAGCAACATCTCCTGGCTCTAGCCTGGTAAGTGTTGCGAGACCTCAAGAACGCCGCGACTTAGCCCGTCTGCGCGTCGGACCCCCGTGTAGAACTTAGATTAAAAGTATAACACGAAAGGCGGACGAAAAATAAAATAGAAGTCTTCTAACCGACGAAGTCCACGTGAGAGCTGTAGCGGGAGAAATTCGGTTTAGTAAATATATTTCACTAAACCGAATTTTGTTTAATAAATAACCGGCCAGTCCGTGCGTGTAGCGCCTGCGCCGTTTCGTTGCAGTGGCCCCACAACGCAGTGTTAAAAACATTTTATTCGGGTAAACCAAATAATTTAACCTGTAAAATTCGAACAATAGGTTGTAAAGACAACCAAGTTAAGTGTAATTAAAAGCGTTCTTGCCCGACGACAACAAGAATATCTCTAGCTGACGTCGGTAGTCGTAAGTAAATTCTGTATCGTTCAACATTAACCGCTCTATTTGTATTAAACTTTTACATTCACTTGTTAACCACAATATTTTCTTTCCTGAATAAAAGAACAAATATAAATAAAATTACTAAATTTTACTTACCTTTCAACTGAACTCCTTTTGCTTTAACACCATAACTAATTGATTTTCAACCAAATATTCAAAGAAAACAACGAAGCAGAGCACAACTTTTAAAAGTAAGATAACGATCCCGCAAAATTTAAACAGGGTCCTTCAGACCTTGGCAGCTTGGTGCCTCCCCCAAACTAAAATTTAGGGCCATCTCAAAAGCTCGATTTAAATAAAATAAAATTTAAATAAATAAATTTCTGGTTTGTAACAAGCTGATGGTGGCAGCGGTGGGGTTGACGATCATAAACGGAATATCTTTTCTTGTAAATTGGAAATTCGGCTCTCCGATATTTATCGTTGATGACGACTTATTTCCGATCGTGATCTTGGCTCTCCAACTACGGTTGTTGATGACGACTTGATCACAATAGAAAGTTGATTTCAGTTAATTGATCAGAAATAAAATCAAAACAATTAGAAATACTACTGGTTTTCTCAAGATCATGAATTCTTTCTGTTATGCCTAATAAACCAGGGATACGCGGCAAACGTTCTAAAAAATTTCAGTATTAAATGATTAGTACGTGATGACATTGTTTGAATAAGTAAAATTACGGATTTTGGCTCTCCGACTCAGGTCGTTGATGATGACATAATCCTAATTTGATTTTGGCTCTCCGACCTTGGTCGTCGATGATGACATAATCCGAATTCATAACATTGGCTCCGGAAAATTATTTTGTATTGAATAAGGAGAATTTTGTCCGGGTTGAAAGGTTTTATTTCTTCTTTTCACTATTCAAGTCATGTATTTTTCTAGACATGTCAAAAAAGGTTAGACCTCGTGGTGGTCGTTCTAAGAAACGAAATCAATCACGAAACAAAAAAATAATTAAGGGCACTAAGTTGGGAAGTTTGGAAAAATCAAAAATCGAATTAGAATCCCTTCGAGTTGTAAAAACAGAAGCTAGTGCTGAACCGGTCGTAAAAAGTATACCTGTGATCAACGAAAACGCTTTTCCTGAACCGCACTGCATTTCAGTTCAAGAAGTTCCCATTACGCGACATATAAGACGAAGACAGCTTGTAGAACGACCAAGGGCACATTATTTTTTGACATACAACCCACTTCATCCACTTCTTGATCACGCTCTTGTAAATCAGAACGAGTTGAGGAAACTCTCCCTTAATCTTGTAAGATCAGCGGATCTTGTCACTCGAACATCAGATCAGGTTCTTCTCGTTAGAAGCATAGAAGCTGTCAATATCCCTTTATCAAAATTTCGAAAACCTTTATCGGAATAACTCGACATTTGTTTTATTCTGCGTTATTATGCCCAAAACTGTGAAACATGACGATTCCAATTGACGACGACTCTGATGTAACGATTACAATATCCTCAGAAAATTTACAACACGAAGTGACAACCATCCCCGTTAACTGTAATGTCAAAAACAACTACATTTGCAAGACTGAATTAAAACATAACTGTCCTATTCTTGGTCACCCTACTGGAGATTGCATTAACAACAATTACGCCGAGATTTTGGGCGTTGTTTACTTACAGTTCGAAAACACCGAATTGTGTTTCCACGTCGTGCACCCCTTTTACTCAGAGAGTTGCTTGGTAACCCCAGGTATTTTGGGAGTAAAAAGCGCAATTGATTTGGGACTTTAATGGCTAACCAGTAATTCCTTCTAATTCCTTTACAGCTAAGTCCCTAACTTCTAAATCAAAATAGTGTTTCAAACACGTGACTGTTAAAATTAGTTTTCACTAGTTTTAACAATTAGTGAATCAAAATCGCTGGTTGTGGGTACAAGGCCGTAAGATTGGGAACACTTCCTTGTCGAATCTGAGTGACCTCTTCGGAAATTAAGTAAAGAGGAAACCATTTCCTTTTTACTTTCTTACACTCAGAAGCGCTGTTGTAAGTACTGATCTCCCGCCTAGGAGAGCTTCCGCGCTGAATTTGTTAAACTTGCTACACTATTTATTTCAAAAAAAAAAAAAAGAAATTTTGAAATCTAATAACCTACTCCAGAATGTTTTTCCAAAATGTCCTCTAATCCTACAAAACCCAAAAGAGGAAAACGTGCCGGTAAACGACACGATAATTGCGCACAAGGAGCAACCAAAACACCTGGATCAGAATTATATTATAATCTTACGAATCCACCAATAAGGTCTCGACTGATTTGTAGAGTTACACCAATCCCAAGACAGGCTGCAGTCATACAACCCATTCCAGTCTTGCCACAACTCCCTATTAATGAAATGGACCTTGACATTGAAGAAGCCCTAGGGCAACGTCAATTAGCCTATGCCCAGGAAAATCACATCAGGCAACCGACAGTAAATAATCACAACAACCAACCTGACAGCAACTCAGACGCTACGATTGACTATGACAGTGACATCATGATCATTGACTGAGAATCGTTTCCCTGAATGTGCTATCGAAAACCAATTCCTGACATTGTTCCCATCTCTGGGTTTCAGCCCCCAATTTTTACTGAAGTGATTCCTCCACCTCCAGGAGTCATTCCTATCGAAGAGGCTATCAGACGAAGAAATTTGAGAAGAATTAGAAACCAGAGACAACCCCGACCATATATTATTGGAAATCGCGATTAGCAACAAGTTGTTCGTTGTGTTGGATTTATATTATTTTGTTAGTTACAGTAAATAAAAAAAAAAAAATATTTTTTTTTGCGTCACATTCTTTAATTTGGTAAGATCAATGTTTCCCCGATTTACTAGAATTCCTACGGGTTTTTCTCAAGATCAATGGGATGAGATAATCGAGAGGGTGGAAAACGTAGAGAAATTTTATAATCAACTTGTCTTTCATCATTCAGCCTCGTCTTGCCAGATTGAGAGATTAGAGAAAAGAACAAAATTTTTGTCACTTTGGTTAGCCACTCTCGCGGATTCAAATGCTTCTTTTTCGGAAAAAATTCAGGAATACGAGAAGAAAATAAGCGAGCAACAAAATAGTATAGATAACCTTGTTGTCGAATTTAAAAAATTAACTTTAAAAGAAATTAAATATAAATGACTCCCGAGTGGAAAGAGATTCCTTTTGATAACTCCGAAGAGTTTTTGTTAGAATTACAAGGATATTTGGCATACCTCATACGCGAGGGAAATAAATTAAGAAGGTTAAACATCCTCCAGGAATCCCGTTTAAGAACATTAAGAGGAAGACTAGACTTTTATTTTCGATTAATCGGTGAAGAAAGTGACAAGGCTGTTAGAATAAATTCATCTATGCTAAAATTAGAACAATTGATGCAAAGCTTAAAATTATAGACTAAATAGGGACCTCCTAACATGTCTAATGAAGGCTCGAACTGGGCCCCTTATTCCGTCCCCACTGAAATACTGAAAAAGAACAAGAAAGGTAGATTTTGTATAAAATTCCGTGAAATTAATAATAAATACAATCAAAATCAGAACGAAGAAAATTCAAAAGGTAGAAACATTTCGAAGAAATTCTAATTCATTTCCCAAGGGACTAAAACTTAAGTTTAAATCACAACATCTTGTTTATTTTTTTTTCTCTTTCGCATCAAGCTGCAGGAATTTCCGCGGTGGCGTTATCCTCACCTTGCGATATTCAAATAAGCATTTTATTCTACACTCACACTACTATTAAAATTCTTCTCTCCTCTCCTTTTCTATCTTGAAATGACTATCTGTTTGTCAAAACTAACAAAACAACTAACCTTAAAACGAAAACAACCACCCCTACGAGAATTCGTTCAGGCGGTAAAACGAGCGGGACTTTTCATCACTGATGTAGCTGAACCGGAATTTATAAGAGCAGTTTTAAGTCGGTTAGATGGCCAAGCTCATGCGAGTTGTAAACATAAAGAATTCCACTCACTAGCGGAATTATTAGAACATTTGAAGAAACGTTTCGCGCAAACAAAGAAATATCAATGGTACTTCGAAAATATCGTGACCATAAAGCAAAAACAGACAGAAAACGCGAATGATTACTATGATCGTTTGCAAGACCTGATTAGCGGAGCTCGACAAGCCCTTGAACCCAAGTATGGTAAGATCTACAAAGAGGTTAACACTGAAAACAGGAACGTTAGACGCAGGGAGTGCGATATCATTCTACAACCAATTGTAGAATGTGCCCTAGACGCTTATATTAAGGGTTTGCCTACGGAAATATCAAAATTCGTAGACGCGCGCAACCCACGCAATATCGAGGAAGCTCTAGAGTACGCACTTCATGCTGAAGAACGAGATAATTACCTCGACAGACCGCGTTCCTCCTCATACCACATATCGCGAGCAGAGGACAGACCGCGCTCCCCAAGCCCTTATTCGAAACAATTAGAGCAGCGCAGCTCTGGAGGGAAGGGAAGATCAGACCGAGAAATAACTTCTCAAAACCCCACACCAAACCATCGACATTCCAACGTCCTTCAACTCACTCCTGAGCAACTTGGGCAGTTTTACAAATCAATGATGCCCCAGTACCCTCCACCTTTTCCCTACCCCTCTCCTCATCCAATTATCCCATCCCACAATCCCCAATACTATCCAAATCAACCCTTCCAATATCCAGCTCAACAACCTATCCAACCTCAACTGCAGTCACACAACCAACACCCCAGGCAGAACCAAAACTACCGACCTAGTGTGACTCCTCCGAGAGCAATTTCCCCCGCTCCAACGGGAAATTTAAACTACCCAATGGCTCGTCGTCAAGACGCAGCAGCGAGCCCAACCCCGCAGCGTCAGAACCGCGTTCAATTCTTCGAGAACAGTGTCGGGTCTTTAGAACAGGAACAGAGACCCAGGACTCCCCAGTAGTCCATGTAAGAGCCCCAGAATTCAGGCATGAAAAGATTATGCTCCTCGTAGACCCAGGGTCCGATACGAATCTTATTAAACTGTGTGCATTGGATCCTAAACTCACACTTGTTAGAGATAAGTGTATTGAGATTTCAGGAATAACCAATCACGCCGTAAGGACCCTAGGGACCATTGATTTAACAATCTCTAGTATTCCTGTAGAATTTCATGTGGTCCGAAATAATTTTCCAATTTCTACACATGGAATTCTCGGAAGACCGTATCTACGAAAAGAGCAAGCACAAATTTCCTTCAGACATAACACCTTGGTAACAGTGTCTGATCCAGTGACCCCTATCCCCTTCGTTGATAAGGAATCACTGGAAGCAAGGAAAGCCTTGAAATCTGAAATCAAACCTTTTGCTCGAATCCTGCGGATTAAATCTCGAACTCGAACCCCGATAGCGATCGACACCTTAAACCCCGAATTAAAACTAGGATATCTTCCTCGAATAGAAACCCCGAAGGTCTTTATCTGGGAGAGGCCGTGGTAACCAACAAAGATGGAATATGCCATGCAATGGCCATCAATACCACTGAGGAAGATATCAATGTTAAAATCAATCCACAGGAATTAATTCCTTTCGATTTCTGTAAATTCCCAGGCGAAGAACTTTCGAATTCCGACCTTGAAGACTTCTCCCCAACTCCTGATAGTACCTATGCCGATAGGGTCATTAAAGTCAAGAATGCATTATTCTTAGCTCATTTGGCCCCGGACGAACGAAAAATCGTTTCCAAATGGGTGGAGGATTATGCAGACATATTTCATTTAAATGGTGAAATGCTCTCTTGCACCAACCTTATCCAACATAGGATACCAATGATTGAAAACAAGGTGATTCATAAAAAACAGTACAGATCACCATTCGAAGCCTTAGGGCAAATAGATACGCAATTAAAAAAACAATTCGATAGTGGCATAATCGGACACTCGAACTCCCCTTTCAACGCTCCTTTGCTAATCGTGCCTAAAAAACTAGATGCATCGGGTGAGAAAAAGTGGCGTGTTGTTGTAGACTATCGGGCCCTAAATGAAAACATTGTGGGAGACGCTTTCCCCCTCCCCAGCATTATTTCCGTGTTCGACAAATTAGGTAGTGCGCGATATTTTACTGTATTCGACCTCGCTAGTGGTTTCCACCAAGTGGAAACACACCCCGATGATAGGCATAAAACCGCTTTCTCGTCGCGCAACGGACATTTTGAATATAAGAGAATGCCAATGGGTATCAAAAATGCCCCCCCCACATTCCAAAGACTACTCAACAGCGTCCTTAACACCATGCTGGATGCTGAAGCCTTTGTGTATTTGGACGATATTATAGTATATTCAGACACCCTGGAAGAACACGACAAAAGAGCCCGCAGATTATTTAACAGACTAAGAGACGCCAATTTAAAACTACAACCCGACAAGTGCGAATTCCTAAAACCGGAAGTAGCTTACCTTGGACATATTATTAGCGAAGAAGGTGTGAAACCTAACCCAAATAAGATCATTGCGATAAAAAATTTTCCACAACCAAAAACGCCTCGAGACATTAAGAGTTTTCTCGGTCTTTCCGGATACTACAGGCGATTCATAAAAGATTACGCCAAGCTCGCGAAACCCCTAACCGAATTACTAAAAAAGGATGTTGTGTGGAAATGGGAAAAAGCCCAAAAGGACAGTTTTTCTCGACTGAGACGATATTTGTGCAGCAAACCCATCCTCCAATACCCAGATTTTAGTACGACCTTTAAATTAACCTGCGACGCTTCAGAGCATGCCATAGGTGCGATTTTGACTCAGGAAAAAGACAATGTTGATTTGCCTGTCGCGTATTATTCAAAAATCTTAAATGCCAACGAACAAAAATATCCAAAGGCTGAAAAGGAGTGCCTTGGTATACTATACGCAATGGAACATTTTAGGCCTTATCTCTACGGAAGAGATTTTATTCTAGCTTGTGATTTCGAACCAGTTCATTGGATGACGTATATTGATAATCCCGGGGCCAGAATTCAGAGATGGAGAATTCGTCTTCAGAATTATCAATACAAGTTCGAATGCAAGCCTGGAAAGATCAACAGAATTGTCGAAGCTTTATCAAACAATCCTGCTGATCTTTCAGGTGAATCAGGTTGTAGTTCTGACTCCAACTGGTCTGAATTATCTTATTCCGACCTCGAAGGACTAGATCACAACCTAGCTGTGTCAGAACCCTCAAGTGAAGTGAACCCTAGTGTTGAAACCCCGATCGAACAACCGAAGATCTATCGTGCTCTACCCATTACCCGCTCTCCTACCAGTAAGGAACAAGAAAGTGCGCGAGTGAATCCTAGTGACCCAACGGACAAAGGTAAAGCTGCAAAAAACCCTGTAAGGTCCACTCGACTTTCTGAAAGAACTAGGAGTCTTCAGGAAGGACTGAAGCCGAAAGTGCCGGTTAGAACGGGAACAAAGTCTAAAGTTTTCGATCCTCGAACCACGAGAAAGTCGACAATGGTTGGAGGAGTGTCAGCACAGCCATCCACGAGTCAAGGAATACAACCGAAGTATACAATACTAAAAAGGCCCAAGGACCCAAAGGAGGGACCTGCACAAATTAAGACAATCAACCCAAGCGGTCAAAAGCGTAAGGTTATCACCAATCCCAAAGCTGAACCCAGAGGTCCAGGGAGACCAAAAGGTAGCACAAAATCGACAACACCCTTAGATGACGACAGCTTCCATCCCACTCGAAGCCCTTTGATGAATCAAGCGAATGAAAGCTGCATCGCTAAACGCTTGCGCCCGCGCAAGTATGCAACCTCTGCAAGTCCTAAGGATACGGACTCTCCATCCTCAACAACTAAGACAACTTCGGAAGAAGAATCGGAAAGCGAAAATGAAGGACAAGCAGCAGAGGATTCCGATCCCCCTGTGTTTCGAAGAGACTACAGCGCCTTTCCTCATCTCCCACTCCATATTTCACCAGTTCAACCTTCCACTTCCAAGGACAAGGGTCTTGACTCGTATACCGACGTCTACGTCGATGGAGCCTGCTGCGAAAATGGAGGATCCAGCCCGAGAGCTGGAATCGGTGTTTGGTTCGGACCTAATCATCCCCTCAACATCTCACAGCGCTACAAGGGTAAGCAGACCAACAACGCTTCAGAAATCGAAGCAGCTACCGTCGCTGCGCGACAAGCAAGGAAAGCTGGAATCCGAAAATTGAGAATCAAGACGGACTCAAAATATCTAGTGCAGAGTGTAAAGGAATGGGTTCCAAGATGGCAACAGAACGATTGGAAAACTACGGAAAATAAACCCGTTAAGAACCGAAAAGTATATGAAAAGTTAATGAAAGCTCTCGAACCCCTCGATGTAATTTGGGAACATGTCCCTGGTCACGAAGGAATTCCTGGTAATGAGAATGCCGATCAATTGGCAAGAGAAGGGACCTTGAAAGACCCCGAGCCGGATTCGTCATCATCGTCCGAGTTGGAATCCGAAGAGTTACCTCCGGATCAAGTGATCATCAAGGGACAACGAAGAATCAACATCAGCAGTGAATCCTGTGATCAGGAAGAAGAGCCTAAAACCGAAACACAGAAGCTGATTCAAGGTGTGAATGAATCTATTTATAAATTCAACGAATCGTTAGCCGGTGCGCCAACGAATGTTTCTAATCCTACAAACAACACTTTATTTTGGGACTATGAAGGATTAGATCAAACTCCCAGAAGACAATAAGTTTCCGATGGTGAAGACGATCAGGAGCATTTAGATTATTTGAAGAGTTTTGACCTTGCGACTGAATACGAAGACGGACTTCCGGAAAGAGTTAAAAAATTCTTGGATGAATTTAATCGAAGCCGAGTGGAAAAGCAACACGTGGAAATGCTTGACATTCCCTCAGATCCCCGGCCACTTTCAACACTCACAGTAAATTCAAAGGAAACCCCACTAACTAGCCGTCCAAGTGAATCTAAGAAAGGAAGTATCGTTAGATTCAAAGAATTACCGGAATTATTCGAGGTCTCACAAGATGAACAGCAAACGTTGCCCGAAAACACCACTCCAGGGCCCTCATCAATACCGTTTGCACAATCCACCCCTTTCACCCGTTTCAGGACTAATGTCATCGAACCAGAAGAGAAGGTGGTAAGGAAAGGATCCATTATGAAGCCAAGGAGAATTCAGACAGAAAAGGACTCCACACAGTTAACTGATCATCTCCTGAGCAAATCATTTATAGACATTAGGGAACCTTACCTGGACCACTCTTCTCTTGAATCGGAAAGTGAGAACGAAATAATAAGTGAAAGTGAAAGTGATAGTGTAATTAAAAATCGTGATCCTTTAAAAGAAAGAATTCATGAATGCGTCTCAAATAAATGGACAGAACCCCTGACTTACCAACGTGACAATTACGCCCATTTCATATCGGAAGATTGCGAACCTACAAACCCGATATCTAAACTCTTAATCGCTACCGAATGTATTGATCTCCAAGAGATTAGAGACCGTAAACCCGTGAAGGGACAAATTCATGTCACCCAAAATGGTAAATATAAAGTTTATTCTATTGTTGTAAAAAGGTGTCATTTTGATGAAGTTTGTTGGAAAGACGTTATAAAAGGACTAAATAACTTAAGAAAAGCCCTAGAGTCTGACCACCAAAAATCATGCAGAATGGCAAACACAGGAGATCTGTTAGGCGCGATTCCACAAGGAAAGATGACAGAACTTGTCACAGGAGTTTTCCGCGGTGGTGATATTTCTATCGCCCTTTGCCACGGAAAAATAGAAGTGCCCCCAATAGCTTTGCGTAACAAGATCATTGCCGAATTCCACTCTAGTCTAATCGGTGGGCATAAAGGTATATCGAAAACCTACCGAAGAATTCGAGAGCGATATTATTGGCCTCGAATGCGTGACGAGGTCACACAGTATATTCGTGGCTGCAAAAGCTGTTTTGAGAATAAACTGGTTAGGGCACGAACTAGGGAACCCATGCTGATCACCGATACCCCAGCAATGCCTTTCGACAAGGTATCATTGGACACAGTAGGAAAATTACAAACGACCCCAAACGGAAATCGGCATATCCTTACAATGCAAGACAATTTTTCAAAGTATTGTATTGCGGTTCCAATACCAAACATAGAAACCAAAACTATCGCCCACGCAGTGGCAACAAATCTTTTTTCTGTCTTTGGAGCACCTCGCTGTGTGCTTACGGACAGAGGAGCAAGTTTTGTGAGCTCTTTGATGCGGAAAATAGAAAAGATCTTTGGTGTCAAACAGCTTACCACTTCTGGCTACCGACCACAAACAAATGGAGCACTCGAAAGAAGCCATATTGAATTGACGGATTATATTAAGCATTATGCAAGGGACTACGACGATTGGGATCGTCTACTTCCATTTGCCATGTTTAATTATAACACGTCAGTTCACGAGGCTACGAATTTTACGCCATTTGAACTCGTGTTCGGTCATTTGGCAAGAACCCCTAGTTCCCTGCCTCAGGGTCCAGAGGTTGAAACGTATGGTTCCTATTTAAAGGACCTCATTACCCGAATGAATGAACTACAAAATCTTGCAGCCAAATATTTGGTAAAAGCGAAGGAAAGGTCAAAGCAAATTTACGATAAGAAATCTAAGCCTTTAAAAGCTAAAGTAGGAGATCAGGTTTACGTTTACAAGGAAGTTCGAACAAACAAATTTGATAGACGAGCAGATGGTCCTTTTACCATTGTAGGATTCACCGAAAACAACAATGTGATCCTAGAAAACGAAAATGGCGCGCGATTTTCGAAACATCGCGACAAGGTCATGGTTGCTCGAATTTGAACCTCAACTGCATATCAACTAATCGAAATTCTATTTGCAGATAGCGATGTCAAAATCGATCCAGATGTTTGCCCGCACTGTCATCCCTTTGTGCCTAATTTCCAGCCTTGTAGCACTGGCGGTGCAGGATGGACCGGATCCACTGGACAAATCCACCGACTACAGCAGCTACCAAAACCTTCCACTTGAAGCCAGTAGTGGAATGTACTTCGAATATATTGGCGTGGTGAGACGATCAGTCAGCAATTGGAGGATCACCATATTCCTGGATGTCGGCAAACATAGCCGATTCTTCGACGACTTAAAGGCCAGACTGCAGCGACTAACGGAACAATGCAAACCTAAAGAAGATTGGTGCAGAGAATTAACAAGTGAATATCAATGGGAAGACCGATGGGAAATGGCCTCGGAGTTGCAGAAACAATTCCGAACCCAGGTGGAAGAACTTGAAAATACCAAAATGACCTCACCTGGAAAGATGTCCTCGCAGTTACGAGCAAGACGATCCGTTCCCCTGTTTGGATTTCTGGGAAAAATCGCGGGACCAATAGCTGGAGTTCTAACATATGATGATGGAGAAAAATATGATACCGCCATCAAAAATCTTAACGAGGCCCAGGCCAACTTATCCCATCTGGTCGGAAAGCAGACACATATTGTGAGATCGCAGTTGGATTCCTTACATTCTCAGGTCCAACGACATGGTGTATTGTTAAAGAATCTGCAGGACCAACTTCAATCCCTACTTGCCAAGGTTCATCAAACATCGAAGGAAGAAATGGAGCGAATGAACCTGACGTACGCCGTGGCGAGAGCCTTGAGGTTGGGCTTGGATCATAACATCCAGGCAATGGTTACGATGTTGGATGCGGTCCACGAATCAAGGAAGGGCCAACTCCATCCTGGCCTCATCACTTCAGAACAATTGGAACCCATTCTGCGAGAGATCCAGGATAACCTGAAGGATGTCAATTTTCCTCTAACGGGACCAAGGATCAGCATTGACGAACTAATGCGCATCTCTGTCGTTACAACCATTTGTGAAAATCACCAACTCAAAATCCTCCTGGACATCCCACTCCTAGAAAAATACAACTATCAATCTTATAAAATCCACTCGCTCCCAACAGTCCAAAACTCTTTGAACAATGGGACTGGAAGAGCATATATAAAATCAGAATACGACTATCTCATCATAGACGAGGATCAACGCACTTACCTGTTATTGAAAGCAACGGATTGGAATTCTTGCAAGGCCACGGCCGCGTACCACGCATGTTTGAAGGGTACTCCAATCTACGATTTTGAGAAGAGGCCATCCTGCGAAGCCCAGTTGCTGATAAATCCAACAATTCATACCTTGAAGAATTGCAATATCAAGGTAACTACCAACCCGAAATCACACTGGGAACCTTTATTAACCATAGGAGGATGGTTATACTCCTTCGCTGCGCCGGAAGTTGTGATCATAGCCTGTCATTCTATCAGCCCCACCAAATTATCCCTCCAAGGTACCGGAATCTTAAAACTGGCCCCGGGATGTTCCGTGAAAACAAGGGACGTTATTGTGCCGGCTACAATTTCTGAAGCTGGAAAATCGGAATTTATTTTCGAATCGGAGCTACACTTAAATCTTACTATACTGTCGCCATTATTGGCAAAATATGGACACCTGCTGCAGAAATCTGATATCCCACTTGAATCTGGCCCTGCGATCGAACCTAAATTCTCCAGTTTCGAGATCAACTCCAAAACCTTGGACGAGCTAGAGCAACAACTCCAGGAATTTTCCCTTCAACGCCACCTAAAGGGAGAAAATCAGATTCTAGTGTACGGCTCGTATGGAGGATTGATTCTACTATTTATGATAATGATGCTGTATTTTTGCTACACATCACTCAAGGGTAATTCTAACAATTTAACTCGAGTATTGAACATCAAAAGGACAAGTGGTAATTTCGAACTACCAGCACAAAAGAAACCCGACCGTGCTACCCAACTACCAGCAACAGCAGAAGCACTATATGAAGTAATTACACCATCCTCAGATAGACCAGTTTCTTCCAAAGAGGAAATAGCAGTGAAAGTTAAGGATGTGCTGCGCCCAAGTTCCACAAACAACGTTAACCAGAGTGAACAAAAGTCTGCAACGACCGAAGATAAACAACAACGAAGAATCAGATGACTGTCCGAAGGATTAGGATCATTGATCCTCGAAGCCTATGCCGAGGAAGATTCTGTCGGGAGAAGGCACTGCCCAATTCTCCAAGGTGTACCATAAAGCAACCCGACATTGTTGATTATCAGTAACGTCCGGAAGATCGACCTCGAAGATCAACCATGAAGCTGAGTAAACGTTTAATCTCGAACCGATTAACAATTTGATAAAAACATTTGAGTATTTATAACTTGAATATTAACATTTTTTTTTGAAAACAATATTTCACTTATTAATAAAAGCATTTAAGGTAAAATGAAATTCAAGATAATCAAAATTTAAAGAAAAGGTCAGATTTTATATTAAATGTTAATTTCATTTTAATTAAATACACATTTTTTTAAAAATTTTTTTTTACTAAATAAAATCTCACTAATTATAATAAAATAAAAGAGGAAGAAAGAAATAAATCAGGAGGGCTGAATAGGATAGATAATACGGGTGTTATGATTCAAAACTACAAACAATTTCACTTAGTAAAATATAAAATTGTTTATTTGAGAATAAATTAAATTCATATTCGCGACTATACAACAAATATACGAATCCCACCTGCCAAATCGGATCGAAAATCCAATAGAATAAGTTAAAAATTAAAAAGGGTTAAGGTTTGTAACTTTTCCACGAAGGAGCTTTGCAAGAAAGATCCTTACTTGTAAAGTGCTTGTTTCTCGGACCAGGTGTTATGGAAGTCGATAAATGAAGGATATATCCGCAGCTACGGCACTTCCACGCATGTGGACGTAATTTTTTTTGGACCTCCTCTGGTAGTTCGTGACGAAGGGCCACCTTAAAAAAAAAAAAAAGGGGGTGCTTTGTTTCTCTTTTCGGTGGTTAATTGCGGATAAAAGAAATTTAAAAAAAAAAATAATAATATATATATTTGAGCTGAATTCTACAGAATAAATTACGAAATTACCTTATAAGGTCCAATCGCGTTTATCCTCTCTACTTCCTCCAGGTACTTGCCACAATGCCAATGGTTGCTCACGTCCCACTTGTGTTGGAAGCATTTTACGTGTATCATCTCGTGCAGCAACGTTGCCATTAGGTCTTCCTCCGGTAGGAGGCTGTGAATCTCCCAGCTGATGCGCACAAGTCTCTCTCTCGTATCCGTGTACCCGGAAGTCGTCCTCATGTTTTGCCCCCAGCCCACGGTAAAACCCGCCTGTTTTAACTCCCCGTTAAAGTATCGGCTATCCAAGTCATTGTAAAATTTGTGGATGTCCGGACGACCGTCCTTACGGCTTGTAGGTCGATAAAACTCGAGACCAGTCTCGAGAGTGGCACCTTTCGATCTTGTGGATCTTCTCTCCATTTGATATAAGCTAAAAATAAAAAAAAAAAAAAAAAAGGGGAAAACAAATTTTTTTTATTTTTTAAAGATGAACAATTAATTAAAATCAAGTTAAATTTAAAAGGGGAAAGGAAATCAGTCACAACGAACAACGAATTAACTACTCTACTTCGACTAGACGAGATTTCTCGAACTTCTAGATAACGCCACTTCACAGCCCGTTTTCAGGCACTCCGGATGAAAAATCACCTTGAATACGCCTAGTCGGGAAATAAGGATAAGGCTCTGTAGAGTAGTTTAAGCTTTGCCAGATGAAAATTGCTCTAACCTTGTCCAAGTTATAGTCAATTTACATATACATAAAGAATAAAATAAAAAAAAAAAGAGGGGAAACTCACTGACAACAACCCATCTGCCGCAAAGCTTCCACCCAATCACTTATGGGCATATCTTTGAAACCTCTAACTTTTCAATAAAAAAAAAAATTTTTGCACAGTATTGAAACTCTGTCTACGTAAACTTCAAGAACTAAGCTTTCCGATTATACAAGTGGACAAATAAAACAAGTTGTCTTCAAAAGTTATAAACATTTAAAATTAAGAATTATTTTTAACCTGAAAAAAAAAAAAAAATATTTAACAGGTGTTTGCTTTTAGGATAAAGAACAGTTGAAGGAAATTTTCTAAGGGGTTATAATTAAAAAAAAAAAAGCAATAAAATTCGTTTAATATTTTCAATATTTATATGAATAATAAAATACTGAAATAATGCACTGGTATAAAAGCATGTGTCAAAAAAAAAAAAAAATAAATAAAAAATAAAAAATAAAAAATAATAAAAAAAAAAAATAAAAAAAAAATTAACTAGATATAAAAAAAAATTTATTTGAATATTTACATTACATTTTAAAATAGATTTTTATTGTAGTGAATTGTTTTAAAAATGTAAAATTGTAATTTTTAAAATTTACCATACGATTTTCATAGACTTTTTTCTATTGAAATTTAATATTCGTAAACTTTCCAATTTCTTTTCTTTTTTTTTCCTTTTCTATTTTTCTTTTCTCTCGCATCTCATCTTTTTCAGAATGAATTTTTGGACCCATTTTTGTGTCTCGAAATAAACATTAAAACTTAACCTTCAGGTTTAATAATTAATGACAGTTTCTATAAAAAAATTATAATCGGCAACTTCGTACATAACAATTTCTTTCTAAAAACTTCAGTCGATTACGGTCGACCGTAATGGATGAATATTTTTACATTATCTTTGCAATAAAGCATTTTTTTTTGAAGCACATTCACGGGATGTTAAATGGCACATGTAAAAATATATATCAGTACTTTTCGGATACTTTTATATGATTTTCATGAAGTATCACTCGTATTACGGTTGTTTTCAAATTTTGTCCACGCGTGTTTTCGTTTATTTAACTTATAATAGTTTTTTTTTGAAGACATGAAGCACATCAATTTATTATGTCTCAAAATAATTATAGTAACTTGATCTTTGATTTCCCATAAGTTATTTTAACGTGCCGCTTGTCTTATAAAAGAAAAATCATAAATACGATGATTACGGTCGAAAAGGTTAAAAGTGAGGGACAATTTTAAAAGCTTATAAATTTTTTCACAATTAATAAAATATTAATTTCCGTGCGAAAATGTGTTCACCGATTAATTAACAAAAAAAAAAACTTATTTCAGAATTAGTAATTTTTATTGAATCTAAAACTATATCGTTTAAAGCATCAGAAAGTATGGTTAAGGACAAGTAGACATTGTTAAAAATCGCGTATTAAAATTAAAATAATTATTTATGTATTTAATAAATTAAAGTGGAATCTTTTGGAAATGATTGATTGTATCAATCATTAATATTTCCAACAAAAATCAACAAAAAATTTATTAAAATTACCAAAATATATGCGAGGGACATTAAAGTTAAGGGTTCTAGAGATATGCCCTTATACATTCCTTCAATAAAAAAAAAAATCAGAGAAACACTTGTGTCACAAACCTTACCCGAAAAACGAACGACACGACAGTTTGTCTTAGACTAACTGCTTTCGTTTTTCTTTTTCAAAGCTAAATGCAGTTAAGAGAAACAAATTTCGTGGTTCTTTTCCCATTAAGATATTGGACTACGTCACAGTTAAGTATTTAAAATCTAAACAGGAAACAGACCACTTGAGATCTAAGAAAAGCGCATTGTATCGTTTTCGGGAATTTGTCACGTCCCGGCGACACTGAACGCGCTCACTGCTACCGACCCCCCACTCGGGCGTCATAAATTATCAGCCTAATGAGAAAATAAAAGTTGCAAAGAGAAATACAAAGAATTCCATTCGAAATCTCATCTCACCCGAAAGGAAGATTTTATACATTCACCCTTACAGCAAAATTAACCATGAATAAGTTTCAAAAAAAAAAAGTTTAATTTTGTCGGACGGTGTAATATTTTTACTCGAAATTTGTTTTTGTAAGTTCCTTTTTTATTATTATTAATTTCTTACTATTAATATGAAAATAACTATAATTACTCGCTAATTTAGATTGGTAATCATTTTTGCTAGTTCGGATTAAGAGAGTAAAAAACATTATTCCCAAATAAATATTTGACTGATGTAATAAGCGAATAAGACATAATTTTTTTTATGAAAAAAAAAAAAAAAAAAAAAAAAAACTCTTATTCTTTCAAAAAAAAATAAATTTGATTGCACAACAGTACACCGAAAAAAAAAAAGTAATCTTATACTTAGAGGAAAATTCCTCTTCTAATATCCTCTAAATATTTCCTCTTTAATTAAGATTTTCCGTTTTAAATTTAGAAGATTTAAAAAAAAGGGAAACGAAAAAAAAAATAATGTAATCGTTTGATCCCTTTCCCTGGGTATGATAGTTGTGAAGTTGTTTTTTTTTACCTTTCAGTTTTAATATTTCTGGTAAAATGTCAACAAAAAAAAAAGAAAAATGGATTTGCTTTATTAAAAATACAGAAAATATAGTTAAATTCAAATTAAATGGATATTTTAACGCTATTTTTAGATTTAAAAAAAAAAAAATTTTTGGATATTTCTTGTGAAATTTTACTACTCAGGTAAATAGAAATACTATAACCCCATTTTTGAATCTTTCGAATTTTTTTTTAATCTTTTTATTTACTTTTTTTTAAAAAAAAAAAAGTTTTAAAACGTTAAATAATTTCATATATGAAATTTTTTTTTTGCCCTATAAAAAAAAAATGTTAACTTTTAAACATATCATCATGTTTTAAAATTATTTTTGCGCTGAAAATCTCGTTGAACATTACAACTGATTAATGAAAACTTATTTTTTGTATTTTAATTATCAATATAAAAAACATGACATTGTTAATGTTATATTAAAAAAAAAAACAATTTTTATTATTATATTGAAATGAACTATTATAATTTTACTTAATTTTAATTTAAAAATGTATTTTCTGCAAAGATTTTATTATTTGATTGAAATTATAATTATTTTATTGATGGCTTTAACATTAAAAACAATTTTACGAGGTTTGGATGTCGACATTTAATTTAAGAGGAAAATCCTCTTAAATGAAGAATAATAATTTGATACCAAAATTAAGAGGAAAATATGCATTTATTTTGGAGGAATCCTCTAGATTGAAAATTGTTTTTTTTTAGGGTGTAGTGTCTGATATATGTGACCTCTAAAACTAATAACAATTTAATTTTTAATATAATGAGGATCTTCCAATATAAATTTTTCTTTTTTTAAAAAAAAGTAGAGGTCAGTGTAAAAATGAAATTTGTCTTCCTTCATTTTCAACGATTTTTAAGATTTATTATTTTGACTTCTCTTTTTTTTTAAATATAATTATAATAAACCTATAAAGAACTGTAAAACAAAGTGAATTTAAATCACTTTGTATCTTATCACGGGTCGATGGAAAATGTTTAGGCTTACTACTATACAGTAAATTTTTCCATCTTATAAATATAAGCTCTTTTAATCTATTGTTATAAATACCATATTTGGGTCCACTTGAAATTATTTTTAATTATACTCTAACCCTGAAAAAAAAAAAAAAAAAAAAAATATTGTTTTTAGAAATTGAATATTTTAATCAATGCGACTGTAACTAATCTCTCGCTAGTTCTCGACTAGAAAGATTCTTATCAAAATTATTGTAAAAGAAAATATTGATTCTACTTACATTGTCTTTTATAATTTTTTTTCCAAACTTGTAGTAGAAAAATCTATTTCACACAGCCACACTTTAAACTTTCACGATTTTGCACTAACTCTTTCGCGAACTGCCGTCGACGACTTTGAGCTACAGCGGATGCGAAACTAAACCTTTGTTAACGTATTAAGGATTAGTCACACAATAAGAAACACCATGCTTACGCTGTGTTGCCATAATGTATTAACTGATTAATCCTTCAATGGAAAATAGATTTAAGAAATAAAAAAAAAAAAATTTTGTGCCATTATCAGGTTACGAGCAAAGAGTATCGAGTTCTCCGGGACGGAAAACGGAATTTCCACGGTGGATTGTTACATATTTAGTTGCTTCACTGCAACCATTTAAAATTCAATTAATATTCGGCAACACTGCCTATTATATTTTAATCTCTTTTCGTCGACAAGACTCGCTATGAGAGGCAAGATCTTGTTTACGGATACCTGACACCCTGATAAGGAACCGTCGGCAGCTCGCTAATACTCTTTGCTCGGCACCCTTCTTTCAAATATAAAATATTATAAATTAAGTTAAAAAAAAAAAAGAAAAAAAAAATGATATATGTCTCTAGAGGGTAACCTTGTGACAGTGTTATGAAGCCAGATAGCGAAAAATATCACTGTCGCAAGGTTGCACATCTATTTTATTATCGTTACATATGTCTTTTATTATTGGAAACATTGTAACAATGTTGTGAAGCATCATGGCGAAAATCAACATAGTTGCAATATTAGTCATCCATCTCGTTCAAGCACCACGCGTATTTGCTGCAGCAATGTTGCGAAGAAAATGTCGAGATGCAACATTGCGCGAACAAGACTACGTTTTATAAGAAAAATGATGTAACGAATACAAAAGGAATTATATTAAAGAAAAAAATGATGTAACGAATACAAAAGGAATTATATTAAAGAAAATATATATGTAACAGTAAATGCAAAAAAAAAAAAAAAAAAAGAAAATATACATTCGAACATATACAATTCACCGCTTGTGGTGTATGTGTGGGGGGACGACCAGCGCAACACATACGGACACGAAACAGCCGTGCATAAACTACGGTGCGCTCATGGGTTCTCGGTTACAAGACTCACACCACCATGGGACTCGTCGTGCTACGGGCACTAACACACACGCGCAATGCTTGCCTCTACTCGCTGCCTTATCTGTGCGTAAAACCTTTCCTTCACCCCTCCGGGCCCGCAAGTTGTAAACATAGCACCAAAACAAAAGCACGTGCATTTCCAACAGCTGATCCGGTATTATGTGCGAACGCATGTTGCCTTGGAGTATTATATGCCCAATTGCAGAAGACTCTTTTATTTAACACACATTTGTTGCAACTTTGTTTCCAACAAATTAACGGAAAACCATGGGTCATAGATATGGATATAGTCACAATTGGATACGCAACCTACTTGCTATCCTCTATATGGGTTGTAATAATTGCAATAAATTATTACACCATTTATAATGAAATTGGATTATAATTTTGTTAAATAATATTGTAATTTATGTTATTAAATTATAATTTTGTTAAGTAAATTATAATTTAATTTAATTATTTTAAAATAATTTTCAGAAATGTATCATATTAACAGACCATTTCCGTTCTCACGGAGCCTGCATGGGAATCAAAAAGATCAGCAAAATTGCAACTCCCACCGGGCCCAGGAATTTTCTCCTACTTCCATCTAAATTTTCGTTTTCCCCACCTTGACACTGAAGGCAAGGACTAGAGGCTAGTCGCAAAATCTAATTAATTGCAGTACAACTTCTTGACTCTTCCGAGCAACATCTCCTGGCTCTAGCCTGGTAAGTGTTGCGAGACCTCAAGAACGCCGCGACTTAGCCCGTCTGCGCGTCGGACCCCCGTGTAGAACTTAGATTAAAAGTATAACACGAAAGGCGGACGAAAAATAAAATAGAAGTCTTCTAACCGACGAAGTCCACGTGAGAGCTGTAGCGGGAGAAATTCGGTTTAGTAAATATATTTCACTAAACCGAATTTTGTTTAATAAATAACCGGCCAGTCCGTGCGTGTAGCGCCTGCGCCGTTTCGTTGCAGTGGCCCCACAACGCAGTGTTAAAAACATTTTATTCGGGTAAACCAAATAATTTAACCTGTAAAATTCGAACAATAGGTTGTAAAGACAACCAAGTTAAGTGTAATTAAAAGCGTTCTTGCCCGACGACAACAAGAATATCTCTAGCTGACGTCGGTAGTCGTAAGTAAATTCTGTATCGTTCAACATTAACCGCTCTATTTGTATTAAACTTTTACATTCACTTGTTAACCACAATATTTTCTTTCCTGAATAAAAGAACAAATATAAATAAAATTACTAAATTTTACTTACCTTTCAACTGAACTCCTTTTGCTTTAACACCATAACTAATTGATTTTCAACCAAATATTCAAAGAAAACAACGAAGCAGAGCACAACTTTTAAAAGTAAGATAACGATCCCGCAAAATTTAAACAGGGTCCTTCAGACCTTGGCAGCTTGGTGCCTCCCCCAAACTAAAATTTAGGGCCATCTCAAAAGCTCGATTTAAATAAAATAAAATTTAAATAAATAAATTTCTGGTTTGTAACAGCACAATTATTTAATACTGTAAACTCTGGTTTTGCATCACCTGTCTTACCAGAATCTAGATATATGATTGATAAAATGTTTTTTACATCAAGTTACGTTATCTATCATACACTTTGTGAGAATTGTTGTACGTACCTTGGTTCATTTGCTAGATCTGATCGCGAAAAAGAATGCCCTATTTGTAAAAAAATTAATTCTCTGCATGATAAATATTTAAAAAATTTTTTTGTAACATTTAATGTAAATTTTGATATTAAAGAGCTGTTGGAAAGCAACTCAGAATATTACAAGTATGTTGTACAAGAAAGGACGCATGAAAGTGGTATATTTAAAGATATTTATGATGGAATAGCTTATAGAAATTTTACACAAAATTTAGAACCTGAAATCAGAAAACAATACGTCACATGTAATTTTAATTGCGATGAAGCTGTAAGATTCGAAAATTCGCCTCATTCAGCATATCCAATCTATTTAATGGTTAACGAAGTACCCTTACATGTTAGAACATCGAAACCAATTGTTTCTGGATTGTGGTTTGGAAAAGGTAAACCCGAAATGGATGTTTTTTTAAATGCTTTTGTTGAACAAATGAATGATATGACTGAGAATGGTATTCCGTGTAATATAGATAATATAGTAATCAATATCAAACCTTATGTTATCTGCTGTTGTGTTGATTCAGTCGCTCGTGCTTCAATGCAAGGTATTAGTTTATACAATGGCGAATGCGGTTGTACATGGTGTAATCAAAAAGGTAAATATATACCAAGAGCTGGAGGTAAACGCGGTGCTTGGAAATTTCCTTTATTAAATGTCATGCCTGAAGACCGAACTGAGGAAAGTATGTTGAAATGTATGGAATTGCTTGTATATCTTAACAATAATGATGAGTCAGTGCAAGAACCAGAAGAGTCCCCAGATATTGAAAATATAAATAATAATGATGATGGATTGCAAGAAGCAGAAGATTCTTCAGATGTTGAACGTAATTTTCCAAAAACGCTTAAATAAAAAGCGTATCACCTTTAATTAACTTGAAGGAATTCAACATTGTTTCCGGGTTTTCACCAGATCCAGTTCATTTTGCCTACTTAGGTATAGCTAGACAATTTACCAATTACTGGTTTATTAAGAAAAACTCACCATTATCAAAGATATTAAAGGAAAAAGAATCAAAGGAAATTCATAAGTTATTAGAAAAAATATCTGTTTCTCATCAAAACATGCGCTTAACTCGGTCAATTACTGACAGAGCATATTGGAAGGCAAAAGAATGGGAAAATTGGATACTTTATTACAGTCTTCCTATTCTGAAACAGTATTTAGAGCCAAAATTATGGAAACATTGGGCCCTCTTCGTTGAAGTTATTCACATTTCTTTGCAAAACGTTATCACAATAACTGAATTAGAACATTTGGAGTTCTTAGTCAAGGAATTCTTATTAGGAACTGAAGAAAATTACACTAAATATGCAATGACATATAATGTTCATCAGTTACTTCATTGGGTCACATCTCTTGCTAATTGGGGTCCCTCCTATTGTCATACAACTTATGCATTTGAAAATGCTAATGGAAAACTACTGAACACAATAAAAGCCGAAAAAGGAGTAACACATCAAGTAGCCCGAAATTTATGCTTCAACAAATGTGATACTATTTTGAGAAATAAAATTCTAACGTTCTCTTCTCCTCGTATAAAAGAATTATACCTGAATTTCAGTGGAAAAAGTACAAAAAAAACTTTTAAACTTAATAATATTAGATATTTTGGATCTGCTAAAAAATTAGAAGAAACTGTTATAAACCAATTAAATCTCTCTCATCAAGCAATTGGATATAAAAAAATTGTCAAAGATAAGTGTATCTATTCAACAAATAAATCTAGAATGGAGCGTTCAGATAATAGTTATGCAGAAATGAAAGACGGAACTTTTATAAAAATAAAACATTTTATAGTAGATGAATCGACCAATTCGGAATATACACTTTGTCAAACATTGATAACTGAAAATGCATGGCAAAATAACTGCCCTGTTATTAAAAGAATCACTTATCGCAACAATGATTTATTTGCAGTTAATACGAATGATATAAAGATAATTTGTGTCTTCATGAAAATAAAAAATGTAGAGTATATTTGTCCTTTTCCAAATTTACATTCATTCGAATAATCAATTTAAAATTAAAGTATCCTTTTTGAACTTATCAAGTTGAATTTTTCGACCTAAAAAATCAGAAGTATCTCGTGAACAAAAAATCCAAAGAGGAATTTCTTCCGAAAACGGATGTACCAATTCATTTGTTTCCTGTATGAGACAATACTTCGAAAGAATTCCACACTTCCGTCCATATTAATTACTACTACGAACTATATCTGTTCAATTTTTGATTAACTATAATTTTCTATTTTATTTGTGATGTATTATAATTTATATGTAATATTTTTATAAATAATTTCAATCATTTTATTCAACTAACTCCTTTATTGATTATTATATTGGAATTCGTCAGATTTCTATGATCATGTATTTGTGTAAGTGTGAGGACGATTTTAAGTTTTGAATGTTAAAGACATTATATTCTTAATTTTGATTTATATTAAAGACAGAGTTTTATTATTGATTTAATAATTGTTCTTTTTTCTTCTTTACAAAAAAATTTATAATAATAATCTATCTTTTTATTTTTTTTTATTTGAAATTGTTACTAAAATATTTAATGAGATAAAGGAAATGAGGGTGCATTATTTTTTATACATTAAACTATGAAATTATTAATCTTAAAATTTTTTAACCATGTCTTATTTAGGTATACGTGAGACTGAAAATTTGTATACACATCGAAGATTAAAACTCACCCTGACTGGAAATTTTTTTTCTCATTTATAGCAATTGATTATTATTAACTAAAAACTTTTTCTGCAAAATTAAAAAAAAATAAACTTTCTTAGATTTTTTTTGTCAAAAGTCTGTTAGTAACAACAATCATTTGTTTAAACTATTGATGAATTGTTAAAATCATAAAATACCCTCACCTTTCACTACGCAGTTTATATAAATTTAAAATGAGAAAAATGTACATTTTTCAGGATGCCATGTGTCAACAATTTCTATATAACAATAATCAATTGTTAAAGTAAAAAATATGTTAATTATATACTATACATATTTTAAATTGCAAAATAAAAAAAAAATTTGAAGATGCTTTTTGTCAAAGATGAATAAATAACAGCCATTATTTGTTTAAACAATTGTTTGATTGTTACAATCAACAAAATTATCTTAAATTCATTCGTACTCACCTTTTAAATGGCTAAATTACAAAAAAAACTCTATTTTTTTGTCAAAAGTTTGTGAGTAACAACAATTATTTATTGATACAATTGCTGAATAGTAAAAATAAAAAATTATTTTAATCTCATTCTACTTACCTTGTAAAATTGCAAAATTAAGAAAAAATAGACTGTTCTATTTTTTTTGTCAAGTGTTTGTAAATAATAATAATAATTATTTGTTTAAAAAATTGTTGAATTGTTAAAACCATCAAATATATTTATGTAATAGCAAACATCTCATTTAACTGCAAAATGAGAAAAAATCTGCAACTTTCTATTTGCTGTGCGTCAAAAGTAAGTAAAAGTGAACAATTATTTGTTTAAATAATTGCTAAATTTTTGAAATATAATAATATATTAATGACATTCTACTTACCTTATAAAACTGCAAAGTTTGAAAAAGTAAACTTTCCTAGAATTTGTTTTTTGAAAAATTTTGTAAATAATAATGAAATGTTTAAACAATTACTAAATTGTAAAATTTAATAAATATCTTCATGTTACATTACTCAGTTTATGTAACCGCAAAATGAAAAAAAATTAACATCTTTTTAGCAACTGTGTATCAAAAGATAGTAAATATGAACAATTATTTATTTAAACAATTATTGAATTGAAAATTGTTCAATTTCATACTATTCACATTGTAAAATTGAAATATTAAAAAAAAAAAATTTTTTTTAATTTTTTTATCAAAAGTTATTAAATAACAACAATCATTTGTTTAAACAATTGGAAAATATATAATTTTACATGGAGTGATAGTTTATTATTAAAATTAAAGTAATAAATTGTAATACTAAGAAAAAATTACCCTTTTAAAAGTACACTGAAAAGATAACTAATAGTTGAAAATTATTAATTGTTTTAATAAATAAACAGTAAGGAATAACAATTTTTATGGATAAACAACAAAAAAATGTTCCCTTTTACATGATTGATAAATACATAAGAAAGAAATAAAATTTTAATGAAATTTTTAATAGAATTAAAAAACATGTGTAAATACATCTAAATCTTGTTTCAAATTCGTATGTAAGATAATACGTGTATTTACACGTATAAATACACGTATAAAAACACGTATAAAAACACGTATGTATACACGTGTTTATACACGTGTTTTTACACGTCTAAAAACACATGTAAATACACGTGTTTTTTTTCAGTAGGGTGATTACGAATCTGAAGTCAGATTTCAAAATTTCAAAATGGCGGATCCAATATTGCGGAAGTCAAAACAAAAAAAACTAATTTTTTGTAATTTCAAAGATTATAAAAAATCATCGAACATTGACTTTATCAAAAATATTTATTTCTAAAATTTTAATATTTATAATTAAAAATTTTACTAATAAATTTTTACTATCAATTCACAAAAAAATAATCTTACTCGTTATATACATTCTGTCAATAATAAAATCCATTCGTCAGTAATATCTTTTATCCCAACAATCTCTGCCTTTTCGTATACAGTATACATAAGTAACAAAGAATATTTTAACCATAATTGACACAACATAATTAATTTTTCTCAGCATTTCCAGTGGCGGCGGTTATGTTGGCGATACTAGAATTGATTTATCAACATTTACACCGCCAATTGTAACTAGTGGTTTTAATTTATGTTTTTCTTATCATTACTTTTTCGATAGGTTTTTTCTTGGGTTTTCATAGTTGTTACCGTCAACAATTGAACTAATAGTTTTACAAGTTTATTAAATTTAAAAATTAACTTAGCTAAATTAGTTTTGCTGTATTAACTAATTATGAGCTGGCTTAACTAAAAAATCACTATTTATATAACATCAAACTCATTTTTGTCTGTATATAAATAAATCATAACGTAAAAATTAGAAATATACCTATTATTAATTTATTACTCCACTGATGCAGAATTATTATTATTATTGATATTATTATTATTTTTAAACAACCATTGCATTCAAAGTTGGACGCGCGTGTAATTTTGCTAGTAATAATATTATTACTTATTATTATTATTAATCAGAATAATATTATTATTAGTTCTTGGCGAATATTCGAATTGCAGTTCAAGGTATTTTATATAATTTGCTGGTATACAACTTTTACTAATTTTTTTTATAAAATACTATTTTTTTCGACTTACTTTAATAAAATGCGATTTTTTAAATAATTTTTTTTACAAACTTTTAAACAAATTACTGTCTTTTATTATACAATGCAAATCTTCGTTAGATCTTCTTTATTTCAATTATTTAATTGTTGCGTCGATACATAAATTTGTTTAAAATTAATAAATTTTATAGAAAAGCACGTGCATCCAGTGGTATAATATTAAAAATAATTTCATCAGGAAAATCTGGATTAATATATATTTTTTTATTTCACATAAAAAATATATATTAATCCAGATTTTCCTGATGAAATTATTTTTAATAAATTTTAGTTTTGAGAATATATTTCTAACTAATTCAAGGTTTATCTGTTATAGTTTTCTTATCTTGTTTTTCCATAATAAAAGATTTCTCATAAATGTTATCATGAAATTTAGTTTTTAATACAAAACACAACACTACATTTTACAACACACAAATAAATCTAAGGCTTATCCTAAATCTTCCCATCTTAAAAATATAATTAGCGTCTTAGAGAGAAAAATAACAAAATGTTAAATAGTTTCCAAACTGTAATTTGTATACCTTATTTGCTAGTCTCAATTTGTCAGGCACAATACAGAAACTATGCAATAAAACGCTGTAAAAAAAGGATGTTTATGCACCTAGGATTAGGATAACTGCTCCAACCCTCATAGCCTGTCCTATACACCTTCGCTCAGACATGTAACACTATTATTGAAACTTATGGAAAACTGTTTTACTCCACCTTTTTGGGTTTTTCCAAAAAGGAACCAATAACATGAAACCTGACCCTCCTCAATCCTCATGCAAAATTCTACATCCTCTTGTTTTTAGAAATTAGAACAATTTTGAACATCATACTGAAAGGATCATCACTTGTCGCGATCCCTTTATCAAACACGTGTTCACTTCAATATACGAAACAATTGTATCACACTAAAAGTATACATATTGTATGTAAGGTAACATATATATTTGTACCTTTTTTTATCACCGTTTCTGATTAATTAAGAATAAAAATTTAATTAATTCAGACCGCGATTAAAATACAAATTTTTAAACAAATTACTGTCTTTTATTGTACAACGAAAATCTTCGTTAGATTTTCTTTATTTCAATTATTTAATAAATTTTTAACTAAAATTTTAATTTAAAAAAAGCAAATAAAATTGTAAAGAAATTTTAATTCAAAATAACTTGAAATTTAATTAATTTCAAACATTTCAACTTTTTTTACCGTCAAAACTAAAAACAGTGACAAAATTTTAAATTCTAATATATTGCTTAAATCATACTTCCAAAAATTATAAAAATGGAACTTTAAGAATTTATTTTAGAAATTTGTCCAATTTAACAAAATTATAAAAATTTGTCTTACAATTAGTTAGATGATTCTTAAATAATCGAAATAAATTTTTATTTTATTTTTATAGAATTATTCTCATTATAGAATAAATAATGTAACGTTCCTCTAGATTCCATTTTCACCTTAAATTTTAATATATGAAATGCGAAGAATATATATATATTTTTCCAGAAACTTTCACTTTTATAGCCTTAAGTTTAAAATTCTATATATTTTGCCAAATGCAATCGTAGGCCATAGATGAGCTCGAGATTATTTATTTTAGCAATAGTGTTCAAAAAAAAATAAATGATGTTTTATCTAGAAAACATCTGGGGTTTTATAACATGCTCCCAAGTAATATAGTCCTTGGCACCTCCATAAAAAGAAGGGTCACCTGAGTACCGTCGCCAGCCCCTTGTCGCACCACCCGCTTTCGGTAGGGTTTCGGACCCAAAAATTTTCCGTGACGTCACTAAAATTTACCCTCTCCTAATTTCAAAAATCCTAATTCTAATTGGTTGAGAAGAAAATGGTAGGGAAGATCTAAAAACTCTCTTGATCCTCCGAGCTTCAACCTAGGCAAAAACCAGGCAGTCTTATCTCCGTTCTCGTCCCGTGAAAACCGAAGTTCAGCCCCTTGGTTTTGTGCACGGTAGTTTTCCTCTCTGTATACTTAATCGTTTTGTATCAAACAATAAGCCGGCTGGAATGCTATAAGTCTTAAGACGTAGTGTAGAGTAGAGACGCGAATTTAAAAATAAAAAAGAAATCCTCCGAGACATAAGTCCGCATGTACGAACGTGAATTTTCAAATAATTCACGTGAACCAAAGTTTTGACGGATCGGGATCGCGTGTGAGGCTCCTCTAGCTTGTGCCCGGGACCTTATGTTCTGGTAGTGTAGTTAATAGTGAATAAAAATTAAATAAATGTCTTCAATTAACATAGAATATAGCCTGTAATTTTCAACAACAAATTGTAAGTAATTAACATTATTCAGAGCAGTAGTCTAAGTTTGATTGGTTGATATTTGTATTTTTCTGGAAGTGAATTAATAAATGTATTAATATAGTCTTGGTTGGTACCGTCCTTAATACCGAGTTATCGCACCCAACATATTCTCCTCTGCCGCTCGAGGAGCATAATAAAAATAAATTATATAAAGAAATTTTAGTACTTTTCCTAATTTAAATAACAATTTTTCTCTTAATAGCTGCTTGATACGTAACAATAAAATGAATTTAATATATAATAATATTAGTTATTTAAGAGAGAAAAGATGTTTTCAAATTGAATTACTTATTTAAAGTAAAATATTCATTAGCCAATTAATTTTTTGTTAAAATAAAAAAAAATAATTTTTTAGTTTTTTTAAATATAAATCAACTATAACAATTTTTTTGTGCATTAAAAGATTTTATTTGTACATGTCATTATAATAATACTAAATTTTTTTTAATTTTAGAGACAGATAATAAATTTAATAAAATGCAATCAGTGTCTGCAACTGTTGTTTTCTTCTATTTCGTTCGTGATACCCTTTTTGGATTTATTTTATGTGTTTGTATTTTTTTAACACTGTTTGTTTTATTATTTTTTTGATTTTCCTTTTTATTTCCAACTAGTTTAGATAATTTTTTATGTTTTTGCTCTTCTTTTCACGCATCGTTGTATACTTTATTATGTTCTTTGCAGACAATTTTTGTTCTTATAACTGAATATTGTATTACACTATTCGTTAAAGTTTTCGCATGTTCTTTACATCCAACAAACGTTATGCTTTCAGCAAGGATATTTTTCATTATATGCTGAAATGTATAAAAATTTAGCTGTTCTTCGCAAATCGTTTGCAATATTGCACGTTCAAGTGTGGAAAGAAAACTAAATAGTGAATCTGAAGGATATTTTAAATACCCTCTACTCAGATTATTAATGTGCTGATCTTAACTCCTCTTACATTATAATCGTGTGAGTGTCTATACTGTTCATACTGTTCACAATTACCTTCCCCTCGTTTAATTATTTTATCTAAAACTGCTCTTCTTTATTTTCATTTGTCGTTATATCTTTTGCAGATAGAAGAGTTTCAAATATTTCTAAATTTTCTACATTTGAACCCCTTGGTGGCTTTACCAGCAAATAAAAACTGAGAAGGCGATATACCTGAATGAACAAAAGTGGATCCGGCTTGTCGTAAGATCCGCAACATCCGCGGATCATCCCCAACATTTCCTGTCAATAAAAATTATATGTGAAATTGATCTGTGTATAACCAACATCCTCTACATAAACGTCTAACCAATATTTATATATTTTCAAAATTTTATTTTAAATCATTTATTCATTTTATTTATTTAACAAAAATATACGGGCAACAGCCTATAATCATTACAAATTATTATTATTATTTGTATTAATATACTTATTATTACATTGTAGTAATATTAATATAAAAAATAAAAAATTTTGATGACAAATCCTTTCCAGTTCTTGCTTTTTGTCATATTTTTTTAAATGTATGTATTTACAGGGCGAGCTCAATCTAGTTGACTTCACACTTTTTTTTAAATAACTCACTAAAAGAAAAAAAAATAACGCGACTACTGCCGGTGACTGCCAAATTGCAAGAGAAATAACAAGGTCCTAATTGCTGGCACGCTTCCTCGTTCGTCCCCTCTCCACTCACCCGCACCGGTGTCTACTTTTCGGTCTTGTATTGCTCCGCCAGGACAGGAGTTTAACTACGGTGAAAAATAGTGACTCAGGGGTATATTTTCGGTTGCAGATTCATGCTTCCCATTTTGATTTCATTTTACTATTCTTTCTTTCTTGTCGTCACCTCCGAGTAATTCATTTTTTCGAAAACATTTTTTTTTAATTTTGATTTTAAAATTCAATAATTAAAATGTTGATAATGTAAAGAGGGAAAACTCGGGCCTGAGCATAAGGTGTCTCTTGTTATAAAACGGAAATGACAAAGAAACTATCTTTCATATTAATCTCGAGAATATTCCTTTGGAATTCTCAATAAATTTAGAGATTTACGGGATCAATTATTTTCCGAGGGGTTCTTTTGTAAGATTAATTTTTTTGAAGTCGAATAGAAAATATAGCGGATTTTTCGATGTAATGTTGACGAATGTTGTAGCTTCCTTTTTGTGTGAGGACGGATGTGACGAAACTGAATCCTAAACAGCTAAACCGGGACCGGGAAACTTCTCTCCATTTGAATTTGGCTCGCCATGTTACATATAGGGAAATTCAAGTAAATTAATAACAAAATTTTAATAAACAAATATTTCGTCCATGACCTGAGAAATTGTGGCAGTCCTCGGCAATTGTAGTGACTAACGACTTTATTTACGTAACAAAAAAATAGATTTTTGTTTATAAAAAATTGTGCCACGTCACAACACTCCCCTCCTTAAAAAGGGCGAAAACGGCCTCTTGCGAAGGCAAGCGGTTCAACCAGCCAAGTATTAGCACGTATTCTCAGTGTCAGTGTCGATAAAATAAAATAAGAGATATTTGGATTGGTTCTTACCAGTTTCACTTCTAAAGATTCCTTGAGAGTATTTTTAAATTCCCAATAAAATAAAATCTAAAGAATTATATATGATATAAGAAAGAGAAAAGCCGAATTTTACGTTGAATATTATTAAAAGTTAAATTATTATTAATTATTAAAATTTTTTTTATATAAACTTTAAGGCTTACTGTCTTTAATATGGAGTCTACCCATTGGTTCCAGGGACAAATCACTTAATTCAACAACATTTGGGGAACGTATTTTAGAAACTATATAGGGGCCAACAAATTTAGGACTTAATTTAGAGGTAATATTTTTAACTTTCGAGGACAACACTCGACAGCGGGTAAGAACTAAGTCTCCCATGGAATACTTTACAAGACGATGATGTTGATTATAATATCGAGATTGTTTTTGGTAAGCTTTATCCATATTTTCAATTACCAAGTCTTTCATTACTTGGAGCTTTTTAATTCTCTCTTCCCATAAACTAGGATCTTACTGGTTAATATCGGGGGATTCGGTTGATTTGCTTCGTACCTCATGTATTGGTATTGGATGACGTCCGAAATTAAGGAAGGCAGGAGAAACTTTAAGGGAATCGTGAATAGCTGTATTGTAAGCAAATCGGAATTCTCCTAAATATCTGTCCCAGGCACGATGATCATCTGATATAAACGAGATTAACATTGTTTTTAAAACTTGGTTGACTCGTTCTACTGGGTTTGCCTGTGGATGGTAGGGTGGCGTTGTTGAATGGTAAATTCCGTATTCTTGAGCTAGAGAGCGAAGGACGTTGTTGATGAATTCAGTTCCATTATCGGTTAGCAGTACTTTTGGAGTACTCCAACGGTTGAGAATTGTATCCCGTAGGACGTCTGAGATTAATTTTCCTGTGGCAATCCTGAGAGGTTTAACCTCAATCCACTTCGTGATAAGATCTTGAAGAACAAGGATATACTTGTATCCAGCACGACTTAGGGGAAATGGTCCCATGATGTTGGCTGCTACGACAGACCAAGGCTGCTCTATTATTCTTTGACCCATAAGGCGTGCGGGTACTGACTGATCAACTTTACAGGACTGGCAGATTTCACAGAATCGAACATATTTCGCGACTTCACGATAGCACCCGGGACCAATAGTAATCGGCACAGTTTTCCAAAACCAGCTCTCTAGATTCGAAATTATAGATTTTCTTAGGTTTACCTTTATAGCTCCAAGTACGGGTTGTAATGTCATCTTGGATTTTGTAATATTTAAGAAAATCTAATCCGAGAACCAAAGGTTCTATTAAAGAATCTATTTCAAAGGTTTTGATTTTCCAATTAGTTCCACGGGCAGGCGCGCATAACGATCCCATAGAAATCATTGCATGTAAAGTTTAGAATAAAGAATATTATATAGTAGAACTGCTTTTTAACAGATTATTTGTTTTTTTGAATTAGTTTTTATCAGTTATGGTACATGAACAAAATGTTGTTTAAACGAATTATGACAGAACGAATAATAATCTAAATTAATTTTTAAATGAAATAAGTTTTGATTGATGGGAATTTAATATAACAGTTACTTTTATGTGACTGAAATTCTTTTAAAGAGAAATTGTGTTTGGGTAAAATTTTGTTCAACTGAATTACAGTTTAACCAAAATTTTATGCAATAGACATTTTATAGGTAAAATTTTTCATTTAATCGAATCGTGTTAACCCATAATTTTTACTCCAACCAACTCTTGTATAAAGTAATTTATATTTAACTAAACGTTAATTTGTACAAATTATTATTTTGTCAAATTTAAATATGGTATAGTTGAAAGTTATGCAAATATTTGTGGCATAGAATTTTTATCAAACAAAATTTCAATAATCAGATATTTTCTTAGTCGATTTTAAATGTTATATATTTTCTATTTAGTCAATTCCATTAATAGGCTCAAAAACACGTAACCAAATTTTTAATTTTTCAAAATTTGGTATGACAGAATTTTTATAGTGAAATTTTTTTATTTATCTAATTTTTTATGTCCCACAATTTATATTTATACAAATTTCCATTAATCAAAAATTTTATCCATTAAAACTGGTATTAATCTCAACTACTGTTAAATCGATTTTCTGTTGAACATAATGTTAATATAGATGGATTTTTAAATTTCATAATTTTTTTAGACGATATTTTATTTATCAAAATGTACATGTATTAAAAATATATTGTGGCAGGATTTTTTTTTGTATTATCATTTTATATTAGTGATGTACATTACAACGAGATTCTCAAATTTCTCAGTCAAAATTGATCGTTTGTGAAGTTATCTCGAAAAAAACATCTCAATTGTTTTTTTGTTTTTATCGTCTCGTCTCATCTCAGTTTTCAGTCGACTTGTAACGTTTTATGTTTACTATAAAATAATTATTCAAAGAATTTTTAGTTTGTCGACATTTATTCCATATAAATATGTTACATAAATAGTCACTCACACATTCATGCTAGATTTGCAAATCTTCGATGTAATAAATAGAGTTAAAAAAAGGACAATAAAAAAAATCTCTTTCGATTAGATACAATAAAAAAAGTTTAGGATTCTCCTTGAAAATCGTCTTTGGTCAATATTCAAAATTTTGTGTGTGGTCACACTATTACAAAATTTGTACGAATAATATGAGCTTTGCTCAATGCACAATAGAATTAGATAACGCACTCACCGTAGTTTGTGTTCATTATTTTAATGATACCAGAAGAGATATCAGTCAATTATTCTCAAGTTTTTACCAATGAGATGTTCGCAATCCAGGAATAATTCGAGTGGAGAGTCCGCCTTGTCGAAAAGCTTGCGTGCACCGCTGAATGCCTCGAATCTCGACGAGAATTATAATTCCTTGGATTGATAATCAATAATTATAACAATTTATCGCTCGCACCGAGCAATGGAGCTTTGCGAAATTGATCACACGTGGTGACAATTATGATCTTCACCTACCGCTAGAAAGATACAATTAAACAACACTTATAATACAAATTTAAAGCGAATAATTGCACCCACGTGTTTTTTAAGACAAAAACTGCTCCACTTACCCCTATAGGGTGTCGTGCTAAATTTAGAGATCGCCTTTGCTTGGCGTCCTTTTATATAAAATTTTAATCGGCGAGGAACCCGTCGCACAACGTCTCGTGCTCGGGCCCTGTGACCACACTAATCGTTTTGATTTTTGAACGGTGCGAATAGCTTACCGCATTCTCCCCATTCTTATCTACCACACACATACACATTCGACGACATACTATATACGTTTCCTACAATCCCCCTTTTTCTTTATGTTATTTATTACAATTAAAGAAAAACAATAAAGAGGTTTGTCGTCGATACATCTTTAATTTCGTAAATAAAAATAATTTCTCCCGCTCTCAACAGAAAGAAAAGAATGTATTCGGGTTCAGGATTTTCTTTATGCAATAGGGACCCTCATACAAGTGGAAGAACTTGTGAATGACTTTTTGTGACGCATCTGAAAGGTGGGGAACCCTCAGCAACACCAAATCGCCTATTTCAAATTTTTCCGAACTGACCGACTTTTGAGATTCTTGTCTCCTTGACCACGTTTGCTGTAATTTTGCGAGTGCTAATTAAATCTGAATTTCGTGTGTCGGTAAATTTGCTTTCAACTTTGGGAAAAGTTCCAAAATTTTGTCCCGCGGTGCGCGACCGTAATGCAGTTCGTAGGGCACCGCCTCCGTACTCTGATGAAAAATCAAATTTATGCAATCTTGGATTTGCGGAACGAACTTTGCCCAACTTGTGTGACTATCTGCACAATAGGTTCGGAAAAATCTACCTAGTTCCCGCATAGTACGCTCGACCGGGTTTGATTGAGGGTGTCGAATCGAGGAGAATATTCTCTTGACCCCTTCCGCTTCTAATCCCAATTCCCATGCCGGCGACGTGAATTGCGTACCATGGTCGGATAACACCTTTTCCGGTTTCCCAGTCTCCATGAAATAATGTGATTTCATTTTCTTCAAACATATCGCGGTGTTTGCCCTCTTAATTGGGTACAGGGTAACCAATTTTGAAAATACGTCAAGCACGACGAAAATGTACTTGACTCCTTCTACTGATCCGGGCAGTGGTCCATAAAAATCTACGGCTATTAACTCGTTTGGACAATTCGCCTTCACACACTGATACGCGCCCTCGGTTTTTTTATTCAGGCATTTTGCACGCTGACATATGTCGCAACTTCGAGAGAAGTTCTTCACGTCTCGTCGCACATGCCTCCCATAAAAAAACGGTCTATGTACTTGAGCATTTTGTATGACCCTGCATGACAAAATTGCTCATGTACAGCCTTCAGCACCGAATCGACCATAACTCGCGGAATCATTAACTTCCATTGATCCCCCTTATTACTCGCTATATACAAAATCTCGGATTCCTTTCGAATTACCGCTTTACTCGAGGTTTTTTGTATCATTTCCCGAATCTCGACATCGGCTTGCTGCAATTGCGATAATTCACGCAACTCCGATATAAGTTCACGATTAAACCTAATATACGGGGTTAGTGCATTTATTGATGGTCCCTTTAGCGCAATTTCTCTGAAAGCATGACACGTCATTTTGCATAACAAAAAATTATTATGATTATCGTCAATCATTTCATTACCGAAATTGCGGCTAAAAAAATCCGCGACAATATTGTCCGCACCTTTGCAGTGTGAAATCTCGAATTGATATTCCTGCATACTCAGTACCCAGCGAATTAGCCTTGCGTTTTGATAAGGAGTAGATAACATAAAAGTTAACGCTTGGTGGTCCGTAATTATTTCGAATTGCCACCCAATGAGATACATCCGAAACTTTGGTACCGCGTATATTATTGCCAATAATTCCTTTTCGGATGTCGTGTGCCAGGTTTCGCACGACGTGAGGACTCTACTCGTAAGCGATATTATCCGGATTTCACCTTCGTCATCTACCTGATATAAAATTCCGCTTATCCCGTAATCGCTTGCATCCGTTTGGAGTTTGAATTTTTTTCTGGCCAAATGGTGGCTCAGAGTAACTGCGTGCAAAAAATTATTTTTCAAATCCTGAAAGGCTAGCGTATGATCCTCCGTTAAACACCATTTGCCTTTTTCACTCAATAATTCTCGGAACGGACCTACGAAATCCGAATGCCTCACACTGAAACGACGGTAATATGCGTAAAAGATTCGATGAATATTTTGAATTTTCATTCAAGGGAAATGTCAAATTTGCTAAATACAAATTATGTGACATAAATAATAATCAGGCAGAAGTTTTTATAAAAATGACTGCAGGCAATACAACTGGCATAAAAAGACATTTAGAAAAATTTCATCAAAAGGAGTACCAAGATTTTTATGAAGTATCCCTGAATTCACCTGAAAATCAAGTATATTATGATATTCTAATTATTAAATATCTATTTTTAAAAATTCAAAGAATTTTGTCTTAAAAAATAAAAATTAATAAATAATAATTTAAAATACAATGTAATATAAATATACATAAAAAAATAAACAATAAATAAATAATAAGTTGAAGTAGAAAATTGTAAAAAAAATTAAATTTTATTCAATTGTTTAGGTAATTAAAAACTTGCACAAAATTAAAGGTTGGGTTAATAAAATTAATTTTCTGAAAGTGAATAGAATTTTTAAAAAATTTTCAGTAACATATTTTTTGACTAAAATTTTATTTGGACTAAATCAGCATCAAATTTGAATTTTAAATTATCTTCCCTATTGTTTTTTTGATGACAAAGAAACTCAGGACTATTTTAACTATATAAATCCAACAGTAAAGTTGCCAAAACGAAGAGAACTGAAATCTTTAATTGAAAATCGATTTAAAAGTATACAAAATTCCTTAATGAATGACCGAAGTAATTTATTTCTAGTTAAAACTCGAACACTACCCTGACTTTCTACTATTTTTGTTATTTAAATATATTTAAGTTTGATTTTCTTAAATATTGCACTTTCTATTTTTACAAAAGATAAAAATAATAGTGTAATTTTCTTTGACACAATAAAATATTTCCTACTGAAAAATATCAATTATTAAATAAATTTGGTAGTGAACTTATGTGTGTAAATTTACAGATATCATGTTTTCCGGAAATATTAATTTACAACGCAAAAATTGTATATTTATATTTAAGATGAATTCCTTTGTTAACTTTACTTTAAAATAATAATAATTAAATAAAGAATCTTCTTATTAAACAAAAAAATTATTATTTAATTTATTAATTGTTAATTAAAAATATCTTAATAAAAATTCATTACAAATCTTGGTTAAATAATTGTAACAATAAATTATAAGATTTTAAATTTAGATAATTTTGAACGAAGAAAAGTAAAATGATGTAAAACTAATTTTAAAAGTATTAAATTATAATTTTTAAAATTAAAATTAATATTTTAATTCAATTAGTTTCATAATAATTGTAATAATCAATTAAAAATCAATTGTCATTTAATAATGTGACAATAGTCACAATCAGTACTCAACATTTTTGATAATTCGAGAAGTTAGTTTATTTTCAATGAGATGAGGCGAGAAAAATCAAAAAAAGACGAGAGTCGTTCTCATTTCTGATCATTTTTGACATTTCTCGATCATGTACATTACTATTTTATATAAACTTTACTTAACTAGATTTCCATTTGAAATAATTTTTATACGTCATGATTTTAATAACACAGAATTTCTCTTCAATCAAATTGTCACTTGTACGAATTTCAATATAGCGAATATCTCGTTTGTAATACAAAATTTTATCATGCCAGTTTTCCACCTATGTGTTTTGATAATCGTAAAAATGAACACAAGAGGCGCTAGTGCACATTTCCATCGTGAAGTTAGCTTCAGGAGATTTGCGGGAAACATTTGAATTTTTACAGTTCAAGGTAAGTGCTCGAATTTTTTAATAATAAAATTTCTAAAATTAATTTATATCATTAATTGATTTTTAATTATAATTCTTCTATTTTTTAGTTCAAAATAATTATTTATTTATTTATTAAATAATAATGAAGTAATATTTTCAAATTAATTAAAAATATTTTTTAAAGAACAAAATTTAAGAGGGATTCCACGGGTAAAACGAACAGTTGTCGGTGACAAGTTATCGATTTGGCTCAAATTTTTTAGGCGTATTCTACCTCTAAAAATACTCAACTAGCCAAAATTTCAAGCCCCTATCTCATAAAGAACACTCACAATCGTAAATTTCGTGAAAAGTGACATCTTTCAAAATGAAGATTGAAAAATCCATTTCTTCTCGAAAAAATGTTAATTTTGGTCAAAAAAAAAATTGGAAAGATACTAGTCGATGGGAAATTTTCCAAAGAATCCAATGCCGTTGGAATTTTTGACCTATCTCTAAACGCATGCGCAGTAGATTAAAAAAACTGATTTTTTTAAAAAAATTCATAACTCAAAATGACCTATTTCGATTTGGCTCTAATTTTCAGGAAAGACAGCTGAAAAGCTATACTTTAAAATGGTTATACCTAAAATTTGCATATTTTGAGTTTTTAACCATTTTTATGCAAAATAGTGAGCTAATTCAAATTTTTTCAAGGTTTCCTTACAGTATTTGCTTTTTTGTGCGCGTGCGCAGTTATATAGACAAAAACTAAGCCCAAATTAAAAATCCTCGAAAAATTTCCAATCAGTTATCTATATTAACACTTCATTTTTATTTATTCTAAACAAATTTTAACAGAAAAAACTTCGAACCGTTTGATTTGGTTTTCTTTTGTATTTTAACGAATACGATAAATTAAAATTATTGAATATGTGATTGACAATAATCTATAGAATTCTTATAGAATTATAGTTGACTTTTCAAGGTGTCAATAATTTAATAACAATAAAAAAATACTATCTAAAATGTTTTATTTTTAATTACAATTTATAATCATAATTAAGTCACATTGCCTGAATGTGTCCCTTTTAAATAACTCAAGTTATTTATTTATTAATTACTACAAGAAAATTTAAAATGCAAGTAACTAATCCTTTCGCCCAAAAATCGTCTTTGTTTTTAAAATACTCCCGAAAACTGTTTAGAACATTTAAAAAACAATAATGATCTTTTGCTCTCTGGGAAAGGACGAAAAAGTATCAAACTTATAAAAAGCTAAAAAAACATTTCTGTTTTCGATTGATAAACGCGATAAACATGGTTTCTCTATTTATCGATACACGCGATGAAGAGAAACGAAAGCATGTTGACAGTGCGGGCAATCGGTTTGCTCTGCATTTGCCATGTACTCAACGGAACACGCGTCGCAGATGCAAGGATCACAGGAAAACGTGGGTGCATTCGAATTGCAGAAGGAGCAGTTTCCTATAACCGTTATTGGTTTTACGGAATCGAAGTTGTGCCTGCATATGGGACATCTGGAATTGGTTGCTCTGTACAGTACTAAACAATTTTCACAAGCACACAAATGTCCACACGGGAAGAAGCATTTGGTAGATTGCTGCATTCTACAAATGCAACATTCACTGTTGTTAATTTCTTCAGCATGTTGATCTCGTTCGATCGCCAGATCATTTCCTTCTGGCCGACCTTGTTCCAACACTGGACCTTGCATGGCAACATTTCGAAAATCACAAAAAGTAGGTGCTAAAATTATTTAATATTTAAAATTATGTTTATATATTTAAAAAAATTATCCTGTGAAATGTATATTAAATTGAAATTTATTATTACACTTTTCGGTAAAATTCAAATTACCTTCTGCAGGATCTCGCTCTTGTTCAATCGGAAGATCACGGTCGTCCGCCAAACCTTGTTGGACCTCTGGACCTTGTTCAGCAACATCAGGGAAATCACGGAAAACAGGTACTAAAATTATTCAAAATTATCTTTCATTTTTCGAATGACCAACAAAATATGCCAATTTTGAATATGAGAGATTCTTTTTCAATCGCCCCAGCCCAAAAAGTCAATGTTCTGGGATTGGCTTCATACTTTGGTAAATTGTTGTCCTATATGATAGTAATAAATCCCTAAAATATAAACTCATTAAAAAAATATTTGTAGAAAGTAGAGGGGGTTGAAGTTTTGACGTTAAGGGTAACATTGTCATTTTCAAATCTTAATAAGTATGACAAAAGTTAATGGATTTTAATTTATTTATAATGAATTTTAATAAATTTTTCACGTACTTTTCAAAAATGTATACAAAATTAAAAAAAAAAAATTTTGACCCTTTTTTTCAAAATCAACCCTTATTTTTCGATTTTCACCCCTTCGGGAATTTTTTTTTGTTTTTTTTTTATTTTCTTTGGAAAGCTGAGGTTTTTTCCCATGAGCTATGTAAATATGAAAATGGGACAACAATAATTTTGTGAGAAACAGAATATTAAAGTAGGCGGTGCCGATAAGGGTGCCGTTAAGGGTAACATTGTCATTTTCAAATCTGTATAACTATGACAAAAGTTAATGGATTTTGATTTATCTATAATAAATTTTATTGAATTTTTCACGTACTTTTCAAAAATGTATACAAAATTAAAAAAAAAAATTTTGACCCCTTTTTTTCAAAACCAACCCTTATTTTTCGATTTTCACCCCTTCGGGAATTTTTTTTTGTTTTTTTTTATTTTCATTGGAAAGCTGAGGTTTTTTCCCATGAGCTATGTAAATATAAAAATGGGACAACAATAATTTTGTGAGAAACATAATATTAATTAAATTACGTGAAAAATGCATTTAAATTCATTATAGATAAATTAAAATCTATTAACTTTTGTCATAGTTATACGGATTTGAAAATGACAATGTTACCCTTAACGTCAAAACTTCAACCCCCTCTACCTTCTACAAATATTTTTTTAATGAGTTTATATTTTAGGGATTTATTACTATCATATAGGACAACAATTTACCAAAGTATGAAGCCAATCCCAGAACATTGACTTTTTGGGCTGGGGCGATTGAAAAAGAATCTCTCATATTTCGACCAATTTTCAAGATTTTACATTCACCGTTTTTTTTAAACATTCGATTCAGAAACGATTTATTTATAAAATAAAAAATAAACCTTCAACAGCTTGAAATAAGCGCAACGTAGATAAACGTTAGATAAACGCAAAAATATTCAGTACTCGGCTCAGCCACCACGTAACTGCATTGTGTCAAAAATTCCTCTTTCGTCAGATTACCCGATTCCAAAAGATTTCACATCCTTCTCAGTCTTGCGGAGGTACTTCTGTTTAACACTCTGGTTGCATTAATGCCCGTTCTATGTCCGCTATTTAGCCTGACATTGTCTCTAAATGATCGGCTTTGGAGCGCTAGTAGTCCATCTGAAATATTTGTTTATATAATTAGTAATTAATACATCATCATTTTCTCATGTTGTTTTGGTTTCGTCAATGTCTCTCTAAATAATTAAAATTAATTTTAATAAAATAATTCTAACCTAAAAAATAAATACCTGTAAAGTTCCACGTTAGGGGAAATGTTCCCACTCTTACGTGAAGTTGATTGCTGAAAATTTGAAACAAGTCCGTCATCATATCGAGGTTTCCGTTGACAGCGAAGAATTCAGCCGTAACTTGTTTCAACCAAGACGCAGAGAAATCTGCAATGAATTGATTTAAAATAGTTGCCGAATTTTCACTCAATTGTCGAACCATTTCTCGAAACGTTTGTTCAATGATCCCAGCAGGCAGAAGAGGCAATCAAAAAACAGACGGTAAAAATCTTTTGATTTCATTTTCGTCTTCGATTAAAAATGTATGAACTCCGTGTCGAATCGCCATTCGCTGTACTTGCTGCAAATAAAATGGTAAAAACATCAAAAACCTACCCAGAAACTTTTCAAATTAATTAATTAAGTTTTAAATTTATCGTGGACATAATTGACAAATTTCCAAACATATGTCAATATAACAATAAGGAAAATATGATATTTTTTCTAAATAACATTACTAATTTAAAAAATTTTTAATTTAGCTTAAACATAATTTCACGACTTTTCAGAAATATACAAAATTTTTCAATTAATAAATATAATTTGATAAAAAATTTATGAAATATGACTAATTTGCAAAATTTTAGAAATGTTCAGACTAAATTTAAAATTTTGCATTTTCTAAACCATAAAAAACTTCTCGAATAAGAAATAAAAAATGGTAATTTTTGAAGCAATCACTAATTTTTAAATTATTTAATTTATATTAGAAATAATTAGTCTAAGGAACAAAATTTGAAATTAATTAATCATAGCCACGTACCTTTTGATAGTAAAAGTGGCTTCCGCTCCCAGAAACCGCGGGAAAATGTTGTTGGATACTGCGACGCAAAAAATCTCCAAAATTGGTGATGACAGTGTTCATCGTGAGACCCGGCACAACTCTCCTCAATTCTCCAATGATGGCACTGTAATTTTCAGCTGATGACCTCGTTAAGGCATATGCCCAAGGAATCGCCTGGAATACGAATTAAAATTAAGGAAGTTCTCCCCCTCCAACGTCAGTCAAATCAATGCCCATTTAAGTTTTCATTTGTATCACGTAGTACTAGCTCAACGTTTGGCAACGTTGGATTATATTTCCCCCGTTCCATTTCGTGTCGTCTGCTATTGTTTGATTTATTTTCGTTAAATAATAATAATAATAATTTATTATTTTAAAAATCTTAATTTTTTATAAGCAAATTCAAATTATTATTCATTATTATGAATCTTTGAAGAATATACTATTATATGTATATACTACTTATATTACTTTCAAATTTCGCGCTTTTTCTATACCTAACCTACAAGACGCAACGTTGCCAAGCGTTGTGCTAAGTAATTTCTGATTGTCAAAATACGGTGTTTTTTTAGACAAAATAATTAATTGTGAGTCTCCTAAGCCAGGTCTGATCAATTTTATTAAAAGTAAGTGAACATTGGCTATTAAACTTTATGTATATAAAGTTCCAGTAATATCTTTTCGTCAGATTTTTCACAATTTGAGATTTCAGACCAAAAAATTCAATTTCCCATAAGAACCCGTGTTAAATGTGAAAAGAGAAAATTATTTATATCTTTTGTCAAAATCCACCTAGACCTTTAAAAATTTAACTACATCTTCTTTAAACCATTATCTATCAGTTTATCAAGTTTGATAATTAACTCTTCGTCATTTCTGTTTGCGAGAGAACTTCCTTAAGTTAAAATTTTTGAAACATCTTGAAATGGTATTTCAATAGTCAAAAATTTTATTACAAAATAATTATAAATTATTTAAAAATTATAAATTAATAAATATTAAAAATTAAATTATACAAAGAAATGAAATTAAAACTAGATAAATTGAATTTCTGAAAATAATAGAAAGAAAGAGAAGATATCTATAGATAACACAATGAAAACATAAACAGGAAAAACAATAGAAAGAGAAGGTAGATATAAATACCAATTAAGAGAATTATTAATTTAATTTAATTTAAAGTTTTTTTACAAATAAGAATTTTTATAGATTATTATTTAAAGAATAAATTTATTTTATATTTTTTCTTTAAATTATTTAGGAAGTGAAATAATAAAAATTATTTGAAAAAATTGCTGAAATTAATAATAATTAAATAAAATTATATGTTATATTAAAGTAAAAATTATTTAAAAATTAATGGTAAAAGTTAAATAATTTTAAAATTATTATTTTTTGAGAAATTAAAGATTTTAGAAAATGAAAATCAGTTAGAGAAAAATGATTGACAGGTAGACAATGGCATTGTTCTTGGCGAACGTTAGAAACAGAATTAGAGAGAGAAAAATATCTCTGTCCTTAGAAAATAATTTAAATGTAATTGGCTATCCGAAAATAGACGCCGCGAAAAATTCAAATAGAGGGAGAAATTGGCGGTAAGAAATACATGGGAGAAGCGCCCTGCGTAAAGTGGTGAGGGAAACTCGCGGATTTTCGCTCAATCAATTTGAAATTCCTTACTCACACACTCGCACATTTTGAATTTTACTTACCCCAGAACATTAAGGGTAGGGACGCAACTATATAAGCCAAGTAAATGCGTGTTTCTGTCTCTTTTATCTGAAAAGTTTTAAACTGGTAAGAGCTTTCTTTTATATTAATATAAGGAAATTTCAGAACTATAAAATCTACAAAGTCAAGTCTTTTAAACTTGAGAAATGCAGATTGTTGGAAGCTTTCTAACGATCTCTACCTAAACGATCTGCATCTCTGGGCGAGAAAGATAAAAAGGACTAAATCGTAATTAAAAATAAAATTTATTTAAAATTGTTGATTTTGGGAGACCAATTGTTAGGGGCTCTCTAACGATTTCTACCAATACGATTGGTTCTTCCTAAATTAACAATAAAAAAATTGCTGAAGAGGAAAGTCCGTTGTCAGGAGCTCTCGAAAGATTTCTACCAACAAGACGGACATTCCAAATCTGCAATAGAATAAATTATTATTTAACAAAACAACAAAATAATACCAACAAATAAATCTTCAAAGTCAAGCCACGGAAAATCAATGGTCAGGGGCTTTCTAACGACCTCTACCAACACTGATGATTGTCCAAGAGTGGTAAAAAGATAAATCGTAATTCTTGTTTAATATTCTTATATGCCATGTGCATTGAAATAGGCGATCCACATGACAATTTGAAAGATTAAACTATAGAGATGATTCTGACAAGCCCAAGAATTAGCTGGAATAAAATATAATTAATTTATTCAAATTAATTATCTAGTAGGGTTTTTCAGAGATAAATCTATTGAAGTTTAGTGTAATATTATAGTTTAACAATATATTGTTGAACTATGATGAGTCATTAAGGTTTAATTTTTTCATACCAAGAACAGAAAATTTAGAAATAGAGTTAGGAGAAACTAACCCTTAAAATTTTGTTAGGTAAAGTTTTATAATACTGTTAAAATAATTTATTTTATATTTTTTTTGTAGATTTCATAAACTACATAAACAAATTGCAAATCGATTTTAATAGTGAGATTATCTCAAAATCAAGGTGTGTTTGTATTTATTTTTATTTATTTATAGTTACTAAGTTAAACTAAAAGTAAATTTTATTCTATTCAGAATTGAGAGAATTAATGAGGAAAGACTCACAATCGTTTTTATAAACAAAGAAAAACTATATTGTCTGATTGATTGTTTATTTAAATTACTTAAATATAAATAATTAATTCTTTTATTTATTATTATTATTTTCTTACCATCAAATTCTTTGAAACGATAAACAATCAATTGTTTAAACAAGTAAAAGAATTTTGAAAAGTTAATAACAAAAGCTAAAAAACTAAATAATTATTGGAAAGATTCCTGTAATTTAGTTGGAAAAGCGACAAATAATTTAAAAATAAAAGAGAAGAATATAGATATATATAAGTATAACATAGAATTTGGAAAAGCGAAAAAAAAGATAAATACTAACGTATTTTTATTCATAAAATTTACTACACGTTTACAATCTTATCTGATGATATAGTTAGCACGTGTTTCATTATATTGAATAATAGAAATTAACTATAATAATCTTGGTATTCATTCATTCATTCATTCCGTCCGGACCCCTGCTGGGTTTTCGGTGGCAGAGAAAAGAACAAGTTATGAAGAGAGAAAGATATTTCTTTATTTTGCAAATGAGGGTTCGCTTGACCTGCAATCTGTTGAAGAGGATAAATTAATAACTTTGAGGACCCAGGTGATTATTTCTTTCTCCCTTTATCACGTGAAAAGGCTATAAAGAAAGTCTAAAACTGAATAGGTAACGCATACCTTTCTTTCTTACACCCAGGAATATAACATAAGTACTTATTGGGTTAACATTGCGTTTCTCTATCTAGACGATTGAAAATGGCATAAGAACATCATCGTCTAAAATCTTAATCTTCTTCCTTTTTGTTTTAAAAATAAAAAAAAATTCATAAATATGAGAGATTCTTTTTCAATCGCCCCAGCCCAAAAAGTCAATGTTCTGGGATTGGCTTCATACTTTGGTAAATTGTTGTCCTATATGATAGTAATAAATCCCTAAAATATAAATTAATTAAAAAAATATTTGTAGAAAGTAGAGGGGGTTGAAGTTTTGACGTTAAGGGTAACATTGTCATTTTCAAATCCGTTTAACTATGACAAAAGTTAATGGATTTTAATTTATCTATAATGAATTTTATTGCATTTTTCACGTACTTTTCAAAAATGTATACGAAATTTAAAAAAAAAAATTGTTAACCCCTTTTTTGTCAAAATCAACCCTTATTTTTCGATTTTCACCCCTTCGGGTATTTTTTTTTTTTTTTTTTTTTATTTTCATTGGAAAGCTGAGGTTTTTTCCGATGAGCTATGTAAATATGAAAATGGGACAACAATAACACAGGCACACAAAAAAAAAAAAGTTGTCTGTTTCTTGAACTACACATATATTTCCTATAGTATTTTGGCCCGCTGAAACCGAATCTGAGGTCAGAATTGCTCCATCACCCTTAGTTTTTTTTTAAATCGACCAAAACCACCCTTAAACGGACAAATTCACACTTCGGAAAAAAATAAATCAACTTATTTTTTAGAAAAACCAAATTTTACATCTACGAAACTTTGCTCCACTAACTCAAAAACAAAGCCAGCATTGATCCAGCACCCCCTGAATTTTTTTAATCGAAAAAACTACCCCTAATCTGAAGAATCAAATTCAGGAGGTAAAACAATAAAATAACTGATTAAAAAATTTTATAACCAGGTATTTTTACTCCAGCAAGGCAGAAATAAATCCAGAAATGCTCCCTCACCCTCTAAATTTTTTTTAAATCGAAAAAACCACCCTTAAATAGAAAAATTCAAATTTAAGAAGTAAAAAAAAAATACTTTACCGGCTTTTTTTAAAAACAGAACCTTACATGTTTGTAGTTTTGCTCTACTAACTCAAAAAAACAAAGCCAGCATTGATCCAGCACCCCCTGAATTTTTTTAATCGAAAAAACTACCCCTAATCTGAAGAATCAAATTCAAGAGGTAAAACAATAAAATAACTGATTAAAAAATTTTATAACCAGGTATTTTTACTCCAGCAAGGCAGAAACAAATCCAGAAATGCTCCCTCACCCTCTAAATTTTTTTTAAATCAAAAAAACCACCCTTAAATAGAAAAATTCAAATTTAAGAAGTAAAAAAATAATAAATTACCGGCTTTTTTTAAAAACAGAACCTTACATGTTTGTAGTTTTGCTCTACTAACTCAAAAAAACAAAGCCAGCATTGATCCAGCACCCCCTGAATTTTTTTAATCGAAAAAACTACCCCTAATCTAAATAATCAAATTCAGGAGGTAAAAGAATAAAATAACTGATTAAAAAATTTTATAACCAGATATTTTTACTCCAGCAATGCAGAAACAAAGCCAGGAATGCTCCCTCACTCTCTAAAATTTTTTTAAATCGAAAAAACCACCCTTAAATAGAAAAATTCAAATTTAAGAAGTAAAAAAATATTAAGGGGGGAACACCAGTTGTAACTCAAAAAATAATGCTTTTTTCAAGAATATTTTCCAAAAGAACAATGAATCTTTTTAAAGAATACTATTTATTAGTTAAAAGTACATGTAAAAAGCTGTAATTTAAAAGAAAAAAAAAATTTTTTTAACAAAAACTTTTGGAGATATGAGCCATTGAAGTGGCGTCTTAAGAAAAAAGGCGAATTGCGGTGACCAGCATTCTGCAAGTATACTTCGTCTGAAATACAAAAATGAAATTGATTTACATTTATTATAAGATTATCTAGTTCGTGATCGAAGGATTTAAAAAAAAAAAAAATTTGACAAAATGGCGACCTGTCAAAGTCAAAAGTATGATTTTCGTTAAAAAAATACGGTCGATTTTCAGCTATATAAAAAAAAGTTTTGATTAAAAAAAAAAATCCTTCGATCACGAACTAGACTTATATGTGTAAATGAAGCACACTAAATTTTAAATAAATCGGTTTAATGGTATTCGAGTAATCGTGGTCACCGACTTGGAAAATGTCATTTTGAGAAAAACGCATTAAAAGTTTCAACTTACTTTTTTTTGTTCAGAAGAAATTTTGTTTCTAAGTTACAAAGAGTCATCGATTCCTGGACCATATAATAACTCTTCCGCAGTGGTTGCCGTTTCTAAATCATAGGAAAAGGCCATCTGTCGTTAGGGTCAGGTATGGCTGGCCACCTTGTATGAAGCCACGGGACGCGCCGCTGCAGTGTTCTGTATATCTCATTTATTTTTCACCGGATCAACTTTGAAATTTACAGACACATTTCTAAATATGTATACTTTAAGAAAATGCACCAAAAAAAAAATCGATTTTTCGAAAGTTACAACTGGTGTTCCCCCCTTAAATTACCGGCTTTTTTTAAAAACAGAACCTTACATGTATGTAGTTTTGCTTTACTAACTCAAAAAAAAAAGCCAGCATTGATCCATCACCCTCTGAATTTTTTTAAATAAAAAAAACTACCCTTAATCTGAAGAACCAAACTTAGGAGGTAAAACAAAAAAATAACTGATTAAAAAAGTTTATATCCAGGTATTTTTACTCCAGCAATGCGGAAACATACCTGGCTGTAAAATTTTTAATCAGTTATTATATTGTATTACCGCCTGAATTTGATTCTTCAGATTAGGGGTAGTTTTTTCGATTAAACAAATTCAGAGGTTGATGAATCAATGGTGGCTTTGTTTTTGAGTTAGAGGAGCGAAAAAACATAGATGTAGTAAGGTTCTGTTTTAAAAAAGTCAGTTATTTAATTTTTAATCTCCTAAATTTGAATTTTTCTATTTAAGGGTGGTTTTTTCGATTTAAAAAAATTTTAGAGGGTGAGGGAGCATTTCTGGCTTTGTTTGTGCATTGCTGGAGTAAAAATATCTGGTTATAAAATTTTTTAAACAGTTATTTTATTGTTTTACCTCCTAAGTTTGATTCTTCAGATTAAGGGTAGTTTTTTTTATTTAAAAAAATTCAGAGGGTGATGGATCAATGCTGGCTTTATTTTTTTTAATTAGTAGAGCAAAACTGCATTCATGTAAGGTTCTGTTTTTAAAAAAAGCCGGTAATTTAATATTTTTTTACTTCTTAAATTTGAATTTTTCTATTTAAGGGTGGTTTTTTCGATTTAAAAAAATTTTAGAGGGTGAGGGAGCATTTCTGGCTTTGTTTCTGCCTTGCTGGAGTAAAAATACCTGGTTATAAAATTTTTTAATCAGTTATTTTATTGTTTTACCTCTTGAATTTGATTCTTCAGATTAGGGGTAGTTTTTTCGATTAAAAAAATTCAGGGGGTGCTGGATCAATGCTGGCTTTGTTTTTGAGTTAGTGGAACAAAGTTTCGTAGATGTAAAATTTGGTTTTTCTAAAAAATAAGTTGATTTATTTTTTATCTCCGAAGTGTGAATTTGTCCGTTTAAGGGTGGTTTTGGTCGATTTAAAAAAAAACTGAGGGTGATGGAGCAATTCTGACCTCAGATTCGGTTTCAGCGGGCCAAAATACTATAGGAAATATATGTGTAGTTCAAGAAACAGACAACTTTTTTTTTTTTGTGTGCCTGTGTAATTTTGTGAGAAACAGAATATTAAAGTAGGCGGTGCCGATAAGGGTGCCGTTAAGGGTAACATTGTCATTTTCAAATCTGTATAACTATGACAAAAGTTAATGGATTTTAATTTATCTATAATGAATTTTATTGCATTTTTCACGTACTTTTCAAAAATGTATACAAAATTTAAAAAAAAAAAAATTTTGACCCCTTTTTTTTCAAAATCAACCCTTATTTTTCGATTTTCACCCCTTCGGGAATTTTTTTTTGTTTTTTTTTTATTTTCATTGGAAAGCTGAGGTTTTTTCCCATGAGCTATGTAAATATGAAAATGGGACAACAATAATTTTGTGAGAAACATAATATTAAATTAGGCGGTGCCTATCTAAATCCTCAAAGATGATCTCCAGGTACACCCCTTATCGGCACCGCCTACTTTAATATTCTGTTACTCACAAAATTATTGTTGTCCCATTTTCATATTTACATAGCTCATCGGAAAAAACCTCAGCTTTCCAATGAAAATAAAAAAAAAAAAAAAATACCCGAAGGGGTGAAAATCGAAAAATAAGGGTTGATTTTGACAAAAAAGGGGTTAAAAATTTTTTTTTTTAAATTTCATATACATTTTTGAAAAGTACGTGAAAAATGCAATAAAATTCATTATAGATAAATTAAAATCCATTAACTTTTGTCATAGTTAAACGGATTTGAAAATGACAATGTTACCCTTAACGTCAAAACTTCAACCCCCTCTACTTTCTACAAATATTTTTTTAATTAATTTATATTTTAGGGATTTATTACTATCATATAGGACAACAATTTACCAAAGTATGAAGCCAATCCCAGAACATTGACTTTTTGGGCTGGGGCGATTGAAAAAGAATCTCTCATATGTATATATGTATGTAGGGGAGAGAGACAAACAGTGGGACACTTTTTTTCAAAGACATATTAATATGTTAATTTTATATATTTTTGGACACTTTTTGGTATAACCATAAAGTTTGAACTCTTTTTTACATAATGCATATATTCTATTTAAATTATATTGTGATTAAATAGAAAAATTTCAAGTTTTTGGAACTTGATACATTTTTCTTGTTTTGAAGGTTTGTGTTAAACAGTGGGACACCTATTATTAAATAATGAATAATTGTTTCAATAATAATATTTTGCTTCATACTTTGTAAATATATATGTTTTGTATTAAATAACGTTAACAAATGTTGCAAAACACTCATAATTTAATAATATTTTACATTTTTATAATACGATGTCAAGTTTCATATGAAAAATTGCTATTATTTTTTTTACGTTTACAGTACTGCTGATCATACGTCATACTTTGGTCATAACCTAAAAACAATTTGTAGGAAAATTTGAATAGTCGTTCTCTTATCATGTGTTATTTTAATTGTTGCCGAACAATAATTGTAATAATTATAAATTTTGAATTTTTTAATCTTTTTAGCATAAAAAAATTACATTTTTAGGCGCTGTGTACGTATAAATACGCATGCGTATAACTGACACAACTTATAATTAGTGTTGCCAAAATCCACGTTTCATAAACTTAAATTTTTGCCTGTCCCAGTGTTTAATGTCCCACTGTTTAAATTGAGCAATCGCAAGAAATTATTTAAATAAAAATTGTTTGTAAAATTTTAAAATATTTTAAATTATTCGATATTATACTTAAAAACATGAGTAAACGAAGTAACAATTACACTTTTTTTAAAACTGTCCTATCTATATAAAAATCAGCATTGTATTTCAAGAAAAAAATTACTCCGGAACGTCAAAAACAGTTTTTTTCAAGTTTATTTGTAAATAATGAATCAATGTGGCTAAAATTTTTGGAGATAGTGTGTTGTCATAAACATGGTTTACATTTAAATTTTTGGCGAGTTTCTTTAAATAGTTTTTCAGAAAATTAAAGTGTCCTACTGTTTAAACTGTCCCACTGTTTATCACTCTCCCCTACCTGTATTAGAGCCCCAGAAAATTTTAATAAAAAAATTTAAAAATTTTTACCTGGCCCCTCAGAATGAATCTTCATTAACAAAGGCTCTATTGTCCAAGGATTGGTATTGTTTGTGGTAATTGTGCTGAGGGTCTAATACTGGTATATACATATTTTTTTTATTTTGAAAACAAAAAAAAGAAGAGTAAGATTTTTAGGCGAAGATATTCTTATGTTATTTTGAATTCTCTAGATAGAGAAATGCAATATTAAATGAAAATGTTTATATGTTATATTCCTTGATGTGAAAAAGAAAGATATACATTACCTCTTCAGTTTTTGACTTTTATCTTTATATTTCCATGTGATAATACCCGGAAAAAATTTCGAGACGTCAGACGTGCCGATGTCAATGTAAACCTACAGTACATTCACTCAGAGTTAATCTTCATTAACAAAGGTTCTATTGGCCAAGCACGGTGTGCCTGAACCAACTTTAAATGACAACTTTTTTTACTTCGAATTTTTTACTTGCATTCGATTCAGGAGCTCAAAAATAGTGTGGAAAATAATTTTTAGCAAAATCCATCGAGTTGTTTTTAAAAAAAATGATTTTTTGTGTCAAAAAATCGATTTTTGAGAAATTCAATGTGATAAATAAGCGGTATTTCAATTAATTAATTAATTAATATAATATTCTGTATGGGTAAAATGATTTATAAAATGTTTACCAATATCAAAGGAAAAATAAAAAAAAAATTTCTATTTCTATTTTGCATATTATATGTTTCGAAAATCAACATTTTTGAAGCAAGAAGCTTCTAAATTAAGTTTTTCAAAATTTACCAATATTGCGTTACATTAGGCACATATTAAACAAAAGAAAGATGAAAAATTTGTATTCTTCCACTTTTACGTCAGTGAGGTTATGAGTTTTCCTAAGAAAACATGTTTTCAAAGCCAAAAGTTCGTGCTGGATCACAGGATGAAAACCGAAAGAAAATTTGTTTTTTCTGTTTAAAGAAAAAGGAGAAAATGGTAGAAATTAAAGGTGCTTTAAAGGATCGAGTGACAAAAATTGTGACGTTCAATGTAGAAGATAATCGTGTTCCAACTGTTGTTTGCAATTCTTACAAAATCTCAAAGATTTTATCTTAAAGATAATATTATCTTTGAGCGAACTATAAACAAGAATTTTGCAAGCATTGCAAACAACAGTTGGAACACGATTATCTTCTACATCGAACGTCACAATTTTTGTCACTCGATCCTTTAAAGCACCTTTAATTTCTACCATTTTCTCCTTTTTCTTTAAACAGAAAAAACAAATTCTCTTTCGGTTTTCATCATGTGATTCAGCACGAACTTTTGGCTTTGAAAACATGTTTTCTTAGGAAAACTCATAACCTCACTGACGTAAAAGTGGAAGAATACAAATTTTTTCATCTTTCTTTTGTTTAATATGTGCCTAACGTAGCGCAATATAGGTGAATTTTGAAAAACTTAATTTAGAAGCTTCTTGCTTCAAAAATGTTGATTTTAGAAACATATAATATGCAAAATAGAAATAGAAAATTTTTTTTTTATTTTTTTATTTTTCCTTTGATATTGGTAAACATTTTATAAATCATTTTACCCATACAGAATATTATATTAATTAATTAATTGAAATACCGCTTATTTATCACATTGAATTTCTCAAAAATCGATTTTTTGACACAAAAAATCATTTTTTTTAAAACAACTCGATGGATTTTGCTAAAAATTATTTTCCACACTTTTTTTGAGCTCCTGAATCGAATGCAAGAAAAAAATTCGAAGTAAAAAAAGTTGTCATTTAAAGTTGGTTCAGGCACACCGTGCAAGGGTTGGTACATCTTTATTTTTCTATATAATAAATGTGAAAAAAGAAATTATTACCTGGGTCCTCAGAGTAAATCCTCATTAACAAAGGTTCTATTGTGTTGGTAATTTTGAACAATTATTTAAAATTTTCTATTCGCCGGAGGAACCAAGTTGCCATTAAAAAGTCAAAATGAACATTCAACTTAATAATGTTTATTTTTAATGTGGGTTCGATTAATTATATCGCCGATAGAAGACGAAACTGCCAATTTAATCTTTATATCGTAAATAATGTTTCTTAGCTTTGAGATGAAAATCCACACTATTTTTGACAGCACAAATAAAAAGGTCTATTTGATTGAATAGAACAATTGGAATTTTAGTTTACAAAAATTTATTAAAAATCAAAGTAAAAATTGCAAACATTACACATTATATGCTTTCTTTTGTAAAGAATAATGTTTTTGGAACGATACAGTTTTTTATTACTTACGGCTAGATTTCTCTTACACACTACCGTCGAGAGTGCTTGTTGAGAAGGGAGAATTCTCGCGATCTCGTCACACAATCAACGGGCAAAACGAAAGAAAGGTGTTATGCGTATTTCCGCGTCTCGAAACGCGGTACCGGTACCCTATCAGACACAAGCGGCGCAGGTACAATCCGTACGGACTGGCCGGTTTTAATACGGTTTTATTAAAAATTATTTAATAAATTATAAATAATTTATTAAATAATTTCTCACTGTACTGATCAACCGATTGGGACTCAGCCGGTTCAAGGTTCGATTTAATTTTACGTCCGCCCAAAGAAAATAGAATTTAAATTGGAGCCAGCTCGCAGACGGGCCTTATTCTTAAAATTAAAAATTGGCTCAACGAAAATCTATCGTGATTCAGCAATTTTAATTTTAGAAATTTAAGCACTGCTGTTAATTTACCTGGCTCAACGAAAATCTATCGTGATTCAGCAGGTATATTATTGAGCTTTCTCCACAGTTTAAACTCTAAGTTCACTTTTTAAAGAAATAATGCAAAAATCAGTAACACGTACTAAGTGATTGACTGAAGACGAATAGGCAATGAGGCCCTATGAGCTTCTGCTTATAAAGAGCATCGCGAGATGCACTTAGTGGGATTAGTGAATCAGGGGTAGAAGGATTCTGGGGTTTTCAGGGGTATCGATAAGAAAACTTAGATCATCGTCCATCGATATTCTCAGAACCCATGATTCTTGTTATTCTTTTCTTTGTTGACACTATTGGAACTGCACATCTCCATATGTGTAAGTGTATATGTGTGTTTTTAATAAAGTATAACTCGCAACCTTTGTTGAATTCCAGAGCGGTCATAGTTCTGCACAGATTATCGTTTTCATATTAAAAATGAAACTATTTTCCTTTTTATATATGCATATACATTTTACGCATACACACGTACATTTACCTTAGTACACATGCATATATGCACGACATACATGTCTCAAAAATTTTCTTCTCTTTTTTTTTCATATGCATTTTGTTTTTTTTACAAAATTGACCCTCTTAAAATAAAATCTTAATTGTTGCGAGTTTATATGTGCTTGGAAAATGTGACATGATCCAATTTAAGCTATCAACAATTATTGTATCTTTATTTCCTTTTTTTTTTAATTTGAAGGTATTATAAGGAAAAGAATAGGGGAAGGAAGGCAGTGTTTGCATCGCGCGATACTCCTTAAGCGCCTCACACATATGCGTTACGCAGGCTATGGGGAGTACGTGTCTGTGTGTACCGCATCCACGCTGCGAGACTCATTGCACCTGAACGCGTGAGAAAGAGAGAGAAAGATAGATAGAATTGACGTATGCGATTCTTCTCCCTTCTTATAAAATAATACATTTTCGTAAATATAATAATTGCAATATAATAATCACATTATTGTTGGTTACTATAATATGCGTAGAAATGTGCAACCAAACAATGTATACACATATCTATGCATATCACTTTGGCATACTATGAACACACGTACACACGATAAAAATAATGCACACGCATACGTGCAAATACAATGCATATTCTTTGAAATAATATTTGATAATGATGATTCTAATAAGTAGAAAAATAGTATTGGTAATATATCCAATTGTTTATCATAATAATTATGATTAATTATTAATATTAATTTTAGTAAATGTAATTAACAATGATAATAATACGATTTATCATTATTAAAAAAAAATCATGAATTAACAATAATTTGCATACAATTAATTAATTAGTTACTGCAAATTATTAATAAAAATGAGTAAAGTATGATTGTTTTATTTATAATAATATTTTAGTATCTTTATATAAGGTAAGTACGCTATATTATATTTTTCATGCATATATTTATAATATTCAAGCTTGAATATTAGTGTTAAATACGTAATGTAATTTATAATATAGCATAATATAATATAGTGTAAATAATAAATGTTTATAGTAAAATTTGGTTTTATGGCTTTTTATAGGACAAGTAAAAGATATTAAGAAACATCTTTAACGTTTCGGAATCGGTACCGATTCCCTCATCAGAATTTATTTCATCTAAAAGAACAATGTTACAATTAGAACTATTTTAAGGTTATAAATTCAAAAAATGCGAAAAAGAAAAATACATACCAATTAATCCTGAGGAATTAATTTTAATAGTTGTGAATCAAATAAAAGATCATTTCTGAAAAGAATTTTGGTTATATAATAATTTAAAATTTTAAAAATATTTTAAATCTTTTTGTTATTAAATTCAAAACATACCTGTTAGTATTATTAAGAAATTTTTATGATTTGAGAAATGATATGTAAAAAATTAAAATATTTTAAAAAAGGGGAAATTTAGAAAACTTTTTTTAAAAAATTATTAATATTAAAACGGATTTTTTGATCCATTTTTAGTTGAATCACAACCACTAACTGACAAAAACATAGAATCATATGACATGTGGAAAATAGGTTAGGTTAAGTATTGTGTAAGTAACGCAACGTTTCATAAAGACGTTATGATATACGGAGTTTTACAAGAATTTGAAAGTCTTTTTTACGAAAAACAGATTATCATATATAAATACATTAAAGAGAATAATTACAGTAATTTTAAAAGTCTATTATATGTAGAGTCAAAATTTGCTAAATCATTCATTATATTTAAACTTTTGTCTTTTTCTTTTTTTATATAAAACATTTCTGCAATTTTTCTTTTTGGTAAACTACTTTCTTGGTTTAAAAAATAACAAACAAATTTTTGTAACTCATGCTGACAAAGGTAGTGTCACAGTTATTTTAAAAAGAGAAGATTATTTTAGTAAAGTTCATGACCTCCTTAATGACACAAACTCTTATGTAAAATTAAATTTCAATCCCGAAGATGAACTAAAGAAAAATTCCACTAAGATTTTAGAAAATTGGAGACTAAAAGGTTACTTGGGTAATGACGTGAAAAAAGCTGACGTCTCTATCGAAAATACAAATTTAGCCAGATTATATGGACTTCCAAAGATCCACAAAACTAATTGTCCGATGCGTCCTGTTGTTTCTTTAATTAATTCTCCAACCTATTTAATAGCCAAAATTTTAAATAATATTTTTAAAAAATCTCTCATTATTCCTAAAACTAATGTCAAAAACTCAAAATTATTTAAAGACGAAATTATTAAAATTAAAATCCCGGAAGATCACATTATGATATCTTTAGATGTAGTTTCCCTTTTCACAAATGTACCATCGACTTTAGTTTTTGAAAGCATTGAAAAACGTTGGAATTCGATCGAAAAATTTACAAAATTATCAAAAATTGAATTTATAAATGGTATTAAATTTCTTTTAGATTCTACATATTTTTCTTTTGATAATAAATATTTTAAACAAATTTTTGGTACTCCAATGGGTTCTCCCATTTCTTCAAATTTAGCTGATATTGTCCTACAAGACTTAGAAATAGAAGTTTTTAATTCATTAAATTTTCAGATTCCTTTCTATAGAAGATATGTCGATGATACTTTTCTTATTGTTCCTAGGAATAAATTAGACTTTATCATTGAAAAATTCAATAGTTATAACCCTAAATTACAGTTCACGTATGAAATTGAGAAAAATAATTCGATTTCCTTTTTAGATTTAAAAATAATAAAATTACCTGATAATTCGATCATAACCAACTGGTTCCAAAAAAGTACATATTCTGGACGATATATTAATTTTTTGTCCAATCATCCAATAAAACAAAAAATTGGTATTATTAAAAATTTAGTAGATTCTGCAATATTGCTAGCTGACAAAAGATTCCATTTTGAAAATCTAAATTTAATTAAAGAAATTTTATTATTAAATAACTACCCTTTAGAATTTATAAATAAACAAATTAAAGCAAGAACTTTTCAATTACAAAATTACAACAATAATAATAATATTAATAAAATAACTAAAAAAGACTTTGAAGTTGACAAATATCGTACTTTTTCTATTCCTTTCCATAACAATCTTTCTTACAAATTTAAATCGGTTTTAAACAATTATAATATTACAACACTATTCAGAAGAGGCTCTTCTCTTAGTAAATTTATTAAACTTGGTAAAGATAAATTGGATAACATGAAAAATAAAGATGTAGTTTATAAACTTGAGTGTAAAAACTGTGACAGTACCTATGTTGGACAAACTTGTAGATTACTTCAAACCAGATGTAAACAACATAAAACTAACTACCGTTTAGAAAAAAAGTACCACTCTGTTATTACGAAACACAGATTTAAAAAATTTAATGATGGTGTCGATCACGATTTTGATTGGAATAATGTTAAAATTTTACACCAAGAAAGTAGTTTACCAAAAAGAAAAATTGCAGAAATGTTTTATATAAAAAAAGAAAAAGACAAAAGTTTAAATATAATGAATGATTTAGCAAATTTTGACTCTACATATAATAGACTTTTAAAATTACTGTAATTATTCTCTTTAATGTATTTATATATGATAATCTGTTTTTCGTAAAAAAGACTTTCAAATTCTTGTAAAACTCCGTATATCATAACGTCTTTATGAAACGTTGCGTTACTTACACAATACTTAACCTAACCTATTTTCCACATGTCATATGATTCTATGTTTTTGTCAGTTAGTGGTTGTGATTCAACTAAAAATGGATCAAAAAATCCGTTTTAATATTAATAATTTTTTAAAAAAAGTTTTCTAAATTTCCCCTTTTTTAAAATATTTTAATTTTTTACATATCATTTCTCAAATCATAAAAATTTCTTAATAATACTAACAGGTATGTTTTGAATTTAATAACAAAAAGATTTAAAATATTTTTAAAATTTTAAATTATTATATAACCAAAATTCTTTTCAGAAATGATCTTTTATTTGATTCACAACTATTAAAATTAATTCCTCAGGATTAATTGGTATGTATTTTTCTTTTTCGCATTTTTTGAATTTATAACCTTAAAATAGTTCTAATTGTAACATTGTTCTTTTAGATGAAATAAATTCTGATGAGGGAATCGGTACCGATTCCGAAACGTTAAAGATGTTTCTTAATATCTTTTACTTGTCCTATAAAAAGCCATAAAACCAAATTTTACTATAAACATTTATAATTAATTGGGACATAAAGAATTTTAATTGTAAATAATAATATAAAATAATATAACATAAGGTAGAATAAAATAATATATTATAATATAACAGTTTAACAAAGTTATATTATAATATCATAGCCATAGATACATTCTTTAAAAGCAACGAGAATATAAGTCTGTATGAGTGTGTGGAGTATCACTCAACGCGCGCGATTATCGGGGATTCAAATTACGTGCCTATATACATTGTGGCATCGACTTTGAATTTTCATTCTTAAATAATTTTCAATTATTCTTGAAAATTATTTATTATACTATTTATTTATTTTTAATTTATAATTTCGTTACGATAGTTCGTAACAGTCCTTTTTGCACTTATTGGCTGATCAGTAGTTACTGATTCATTGTTACTTATAGTTCTCTCATTCTTTTGGATATTTTGTAGTTTTATTGGAGGTTGGTTATATTGGTTATATTAGAGAGAGTGAGCAAAAGGGTTATAGATATTTAGATTTTCATGAATCAAAAATAAAATTAAACGAAGTATACTATGGCCAACATAAAAGAGTATGTTATTTTAAGGATTGGGGTATAAAAGTTCCAAAAAATAAGTTCCAACCCAAAAGTACCAATAGATAAGTTCCAAGAATAGTTTGTTCCAAAAGTACATAAGTTCCAAGAGAAAAGTTACAACAGAAAATTTAATAAAAGTTCCAAAAAGTGTAAAAATATTTAAAAATGTAAATTGTGACCAATCGCTCTTAAGTAATCAATAATTTCATCCATATGTACAAATTTGAAGATTTATTAAGAAAAGATTCCAATTCTTTTTTTAATATGCAAAGTGCTTTGTACAAATAAAATATTTAATTAGATTGTTCCCTTTTAAACCAACAGTAGTTTTTGAAGCTGTTGATCAACAACCTTTTGGTAGTGTTGAGTGTGGAGTATATGCAATAGCATTTGCAACATCTATATTATTTAACGTAATACCAAACCGTGTAAATTATGAAACTGATAATAACAAAATGAGAAACCATTTTAAGTCAATGTTTGAAAATAATCGCTTAAATCATTTTCCGACAGTAAGAACGTCTCACAATAGGAATTCGATAATAGAGAATGATTAGAACTGTCTTTTCATAAATTGAACTCAGGAACATAAAAATTATATTTTTAGTAATTATATTCACAGTAATAACATTAACAGAGTTCTATTTACACAAGATTTAAAAATTAAACATTCTCTAAATGACACTAGTGAAAAGAAAAGAATTCGTACAACTGATAATAATGTGAACAAATTTTCACCACATGAATATTTAAAAATGAAAAATTGTATGAGTAAAGAAAATGATAAAAAGATAAATCGAGCAATTAAAGAGAAGGGAAGAAAAAGGAAGGCAAGGCGCGAAGTTACATATGAGCAGAAAATAATAAGACATGAGAATGAGAGATTGAAAAAACGTAATCGTAATATAACAGAAATAAAAAAGTATTTTTATTTTAATTAGAGATAATAGAATGTGGGTGATACTTCCCTAAACATTTATGTTTACAATTTATTGGCCACATGTTGGAACTCATTTGCTTCTCAGAATCGATGTGTCACGCAAATTTAATTAAATAATAATAAGAAATTATATAATCTCGTGTAGAAATTGCCCTATCAGGGCCCTAGTAGGGAATGAAACGCCACCCCTGATCAGGGCCAAATCAGGTCGACTAGAAAATGTGGATTTCCTAATTAGGGCCACATTAGGCGCGTCGTTTCATTTCCTAATAGGGTAGTCTGATCCGGCCCCGATTTGGGCCCTGGCAAAATTTCTACACGATATATTAATAATCCCCGGACTGAGAGCTTATGAATGCTTCAATCTTTAAAATTTTGAGTAATACTTACAAATCCATCTTTTAGGCACAAAAAAGTGAGTGACTCTTTACACCATGTCGTCGAAGGAACGGCAGTGTACTAAATATGAATATAAAAAGTTGTCACATCCGTCAGTAGAGTTCTTGCAAAATTCTCGTCCAGAATTACTATGCTTTTGTAGTCTCGGCCTGCGACGCGGTTGTAATTAAGACTTCCCTCAACGTATGTCCGCAAATAACTCATATCATTTTGAATCAAGGTGTGCTAAAAGAAAAACATGTTTAATGGAACTTCTGTTGGTCTTCTCAAAAGCCTCCAATTAGCCATAGTGCCTCGGATGGAATGAAAGGGTATACCAATCACTGCATTTCTATGCCTATAATAGAAATAGCTATATAAATATAGTTACTAAAATAGTACAGTTAAACCTTTTTGATTGAGATTTTTTTATACAATTCAAAATCAATATAAATTAGTACTCACAAATTAGCCACCGCATGGAAAATGTTTCGCGAGTTGTTTGGTTAGGTCCTGACGCTTCGAAACAGTTCTCTCCTCAACCTTTGTTCCCCTTCTAATCTCCCGTTTGGTAAATGTGTGTGATTCGCAGTAAGATTAAATGTACCATTTATTCCCATAATTCCTCGCCCAGGGCAACTTGTGCTTCGATTGAACTGACATTTCAAATATCTGCAAAAATTAATATAATTATAACTAGTCGAACACTCTGCTGAGTATTAAGAAAAAATAATATAAATACATACGAAACTCCATTTCTCCTCTGGTTAGTGACGTAAAAATGACCTTCAAAATTTAGCGTTTCTCTGAGCGGTCCTCTGTTATTTTGACGATCGTTCGGCCTGTAAAAAATTAATTTATTGTGCTTCACTAAAAATTAGAACGAATAAATGATACAGAAATATAATTGAGTTTCATATTAAAATTTATTACTTCTGAATAAACAGTAGTTTTAAGCTTCTATTTTTTAATAAGAAAATTTACTAACATGTTAGCATTGTCAGGCCGATTATTTTGATTGTCGATACCGTTGGCCTCACCTTCTTCCATTTCTGATTTTTTCTGTAATAAAACAATAAATTTGGTACTAAACTTTGAAGGCCTTTATAAGGTCAATGTGATTTCATTTAAGTCATATTAAAAAGAAATTAATCTATATAAATAAAATTAGACTTTTGTCTGTACATTGCTCCACATCGAAAAATTTATGTTATTTTTCGTTTCAAATAGCAAGGATTCCAAAAATAATATTAAAGAAAATTCTTCATGTCTGTCTGTCTGCGGACGTTGTGCGCGTATTACGTAAAGACGGCTTGATTAAATCCAGTTCATCAATATTCATCAAATTGACCAGTTTTCGATAATTGAAAAAAATGTATTTTTTTAAAAATTTCAAATGTTATATTAAAAAAAAATTCAGCTAAACATTTTAAATTTACTATTTTTTATTCCCATTTTTTTATTTAAAAATTAATGTTTTTTATAAATGGCTATTTTTAACAATATTATAATTAAAAATTATAAAAAAAATTAATAATTAATAATTGTGTAAAATGTTTTATATTATATTTAAAAAAATCAGAAATTAGAGGTAATCTATTTTCAAGTTTTAAAAAAATGAATTTTTAATTTTAAACAATGCATCAAAAATACTAAAATTAAAAATTTTGAGCTGCAAATTAGTTTTGAGTAAGCAAACAAATTTTCTATAAAATTACGAATTGGTTTTGAAGAATTGAATAATGAGTAAATAAAATAAAATATACCTATAATCAAATAATAAATAATAGTAAATAATTAAAAAAAAAATTTAACACAATGTTCTTTATTTTCGTTGAATTCAATGCAAAAAATGCGCATAATGCGATACTATAAAAATGGACATTAGACAAAAAATTTTTTTGGCCAGTTGATAAATGAACATTATTCCAAAAAAAACAGGAATTTTTGAATTTAAATATTGTGTTTGAAAATTAAAAAAAAATTTCCTTTCCATTATATTATTTACTAATATAAAAATAAGTTTTAAATTATGGCAATTTTATTATTTACAATAACAATTAAGTACTTACTCAATACTTAATAATCTACATTTTTATAAGTTATTCAGAATTTAATTTCAAAATAGCTTTTTTAAAAATATTTTATTGTTTTATATATTGTTCGAAAATTTTCTCTGATATTTAAAAAGCAATCGTATTGTTAAAAAGAAAACAAATTTTTATTTCACATCTTTTGGTTGAAAAATGTATGAAATTTTTAGAAAATAAAAAAGTTTTTATTACATTACTATTATTATTATTATTATTATTATATTTATTAATATTATAATGGTAATTTTTTAATTCGTATTAATAGTAATTTTTTAATAATTAATTATCTGAATTAATTAAATAATTTTTGCTAATTTATTTTAAACATCGTGTTAAAATTTTTTTATTCCAAAAGCAAATCATATTTCCTGAGAAAAAATTTTCTGTTTTTATGTCATGTATTTTCTCTTCAACAATAAAATTTAAAAAATTGAAATTCGTTCTGCGTTTTCTCAAATGGAAGAACTAGAAGAACTCGAAATATCTAAAAGTATGAGAAACAATCATACGATTAGCTACCTGGAAATAGGACGCGGATAGTATATTATATATTATATATATATATTACACACTAACAAATCTGAACTGAATTTTACATCGAGCGTTTAGATAAATTTTCATCGATGGTCGTTGCTCATGTTTTGAACAAATTACAATTAGTCTCCCATAATTTTTTACATACCAATAACTGCTTTAAGTTACTCGTTATTCTTAATATTATGCTTTAAAAAGTCTCTAAATTAACCAATTTGAATTTATTAATATAAAAATTTAAATTTAAAAGCAATTGAATTTCTTTAAAGCAGTTTTATAGACTTGAACATTAACCGAAATTTTTTCTTGATATTCGAAACAGAAGATCTTATTTAAAGACGCAAATTTTCGTTATCAATTATTGTGATTGTATAAATTTCGAAAAAATCTTACAGAATGTTACATCCCGGTAACAATTTTCCCTAATTTTCCTTAAAATTATCATAAAAATAAGACATTTCATATAATTCTATGATAATTTTACTATATTTAAATTATACGTCTTATTTTAATGTATTTATTTATGTATATATTGATAGGATAGAGTGTGGAAACGCAATCGATCTCAAAAGAGATATGACATTCGTTTTCACCATAAAAGTTCAGAAAGTTGAAAAGCTAATAAGATATACGTAAGCAAAATGTGAAGCAAGTTCGAGCTTGTTTGTTTATACGCGCGAAGAATATGAAGATTGTGAAGATCCAAGTGTAATATGATCTCCAAAAGCCCATTGTCAGCATATAAAAGAGAGAATTCAGAAAGAAGGAGATTCAATGTCATACATGCGATGTAAATCATTACCATTTAAGGAAAGTGATTCTATTTATAGATCACCCCCTCCTCAATAATATGACATTTCTCCCACTAATTAGCATAATCGACTTGTATATAAACAAGAGCTTTTTCCATAAAGCTTGTCAAAAGTTCCGGTGCAATCTCTAACATCGTAGAGCGACCCTTCAGTTTACTTTCGCCATAATTATTGTATTCTTTCCTGATAGCCAATAGGTGCAAGTTAATTTGACTTTTCACTTAGTGTAGTTCTTTCCTGATAGCCAATAGGTGCAAGAGAAGCAAATTAACACTTAGAATCAATAATTTAATAGCAATAACTGCCGTATTTATAACTATAAATACTAAAGAAATCTTGCATTATCTCTTTTTCTAAATTTATCAATTTAGTATATGTTGCTTCTCTTACATCTGCAATAAAATTCATTCCTGTCAAAGGTGCGAGTGACGAGAAATAACAATAAAGAATATTGTAATTCTTTAAATAGGTATAAAACAATCAAAGTCGTTAAAGTTACACAAGTGCAACAAAACGAACTATTTCAAATCAAATCAAAACCAATTTATAACAACTAAGCTATAATCATCGATTTATCCGACTTCATTGCTAAAAGTAAGTAAAAGAATTGTAAACTTGTATCATTATTGTATAATCATTACTATATAATTATTATTTAAACAATAAATGTTATAAAAGGGAATATTTGACTTGTTATTGTAACGCAAAACCCGTAGTTTTGACAAGTGACCACGATCCTACATAAAAATAAATATCAGACTTTACCAACCTGATTAATCAGTCTTATTACCTTCAAGTAAATAAAATTCATTTTATTTAAAAACCACGCCTAGTTCGGAACGTAACACAGAATAAAAAGACTTTTTTTATCATATAGTTCAAAATAAAAATAATCTTGATTTGAATAATGTTGTTTTTCTAGAAGAAAAAGGTTAATTCTACTGCACTCGGAGTGTACTATTGAAAAGGCTTGGGTTCTCTGTGAGTCACCTTGACACAAGGTCAAAAAAAAACAAACAAGACCCTCTAAAGTTGAATATATTTCTTCTCAATTCAAGAACAAACATGTTTTTTTCGTACTTAGAAATTTTAATTAAAACTATTGGCAAAAGAAGTGCTAGTCTACATTGTAGAACAAAAATTTTCATTTTCCTGAATACAAAATATGTATGTTTAGAAAAAAGTGAATTCATTGAAAATCATTCATTGTTCCTAAAAGCACCAAAGACTGATTTTTGTGACCTGCTTTTTTTTATATATTTTTCTTTAAAAATTTTCTACATTAGTAATATGTACTGTATTCAAAATTTAATTTTTCATTTCTTTTTCTTTAGTGTTTTTAACGGGATAGAACATTAAATTAAATTTTTCTTTGATACTGAAAAAACAAAATCTTACTTTAAAACAAACAGAAATTTTTCATTTTAATTGTCTTTGTTAAAAATATGAAGAATCATTTCATTAAATAATTAAAAATAAAAAAAATTATTGCCTTTCGCACAATAATACTTCTTCTGTTACGAAAAACACAGAATTACTGCCTGTTAGTATATTCAACACGTGGTCAACAGGCAGCACGTGGTCATCTATCACAGGCGATTCTCTACGAATGCATCTCTCATCGAGTCGAATAAAATAAACCGTAATAATTTAATCTACTATGAGTAAAGAAGCACTTCTAATTTCTAATTTTATTTCTATCACTCGAAAACCGGAAAAAATGTCACTCAACTTTGATTTTCACACGCGGCCTGATGCAAGGAAACAATGGTGATCCGAACTAGGAGAATGTCGTTCTAAAAATGAAGTGAAACAGAATAGGGGGTGAAAAACGTGTTGGTGGCGCTATTAACATACAATCGTACTAAATTACATTAATTTTGATTGGCGGACAACTGATATATTTTTGCGCAAATTTGAAAAGCAACGCATTAAGTTTAATTCGATAACGTGATGCAGTTTGCATCGCCAACTCTCTCCCATATGTCCTCTTCTACCTAGGTTGTTCTGGATTGGAGGAAATTGATCACATGGTAAGGCCAGTGTTACACACACAGATACCATACTTGAGTGTCAAACTCTTTCATCCTAGATGGACCGTATATTTTGAGTTTTCAACGGTAATATACGGTTAATTGTATTTTAATAGCGAATTGTTTCCTTGCATCTGCCAGCCTGTGAAAATCATAGTTTAAATATTTTTTTCCGGTTTTCGAGTGACAAACGAAAACCAAAGTGTTTCTTTACTCATATTAGATTAAATTAATACGGTTTGATTTATATTCCATTCGAGAGATGTATTCGTAGAGTATCGTACTAGATGACAACGTGTAGTATTTTCTTAAAGGTAGGAATTCAGGTTTTAACTTGTTTTTCATAACAAAAATATATATTAGGTAGTAATTGAATTATACATAACTAATAAATTTAGAATTTTTCGAATTACCTAATATTAAAAAAAATTATTTTTAACGTCTTGTGAATTTTTCCACTTTCAATGTAATCATAATAATTTTCTAAAATTATAAAATCGACAAAAATTTTTTTTTTAGTTATTAATAACTTAATTTTTTATTTTTCTTATTAAATGAAAACATTTTTTCTTGAGACCCTGTTAACCAATTAAGAATTAAAAAGGACGATCGATTTTTGTAATGATGAACAACAATAATTTAGCCGAGTTACAATTTCACTGATCCCCCTCTTAACAAGTTTTTGTCTGTATAGCAGAATGCTTTTCTTTCTTGGAACAATTTTTTTATAAATTGTTTTGACAAATAAAAAAATTGATTTTTTTAAAAACATCATTTTTTTAAATTCTGAAAATGGTTTTTGTTGTTACTTGATAACAAAACGAACTTTTTTCAACATTTTTGATGTACGTTAAAATGCCTCGAAAGTCGCTAGAATTTTTATTTTCAAAAAAATGATAATTACATTTATAAAATTATACCATATTAGCATAATAATAATAATAATAATAATTTAATTCTTGACAATTTTTTCATAGTAGTAAGATTCATATAATTGGATATTTTATAAATATTTCAATATTTTTAAATTATTATAATTAGCCATTATTACCAAAACACTTATCGGCACGTAATGTATTTCAAAAGAATGATATAATTTTTTAGTTGTTACATTTTTACGGAATCGATATCCATAATTTTTTGCGTAAAAAATTGTGTAATTTAATATTTCAAAAAACACTTTTGTCAATTGATAAATAAATAAAAATTGTTTGGTTTCATAGATAATATCGTAATCAGTATGGCGAATAGGGAAGAAGGAAATACGAGATTTTTTAATGGAGTAGTATTTAACAATTATAAATACTCCATCAACAGCCGCCAAAATAATGTAATGTAGGTATAATATTATATTTATTTAAGGGAGTTGTTTTTCAAATTATATCACATTATTTTATACCACGTTTATATTTTAAATATATATTGTCTTTTTATAAAATTTTAGCTACTACGTTTGCAGCCATTATCAGAGTGGCACTTGCCGGGCACATGGCGTATTAAAAAATAATGTATTTAATTTAATAACTGGACACAGTCATGGCCCTAATGTTCGCAAAGTAATGGAGGAAGCTTTAAAAAGAGACCTGTATCGCCACGTAACAAGAAGAACTACTCATTACCGTAAAATTTCCGATTCTGTTCGTCCCGAGTAGTACAGAAAAAATTTGGTTAAATATCTTTTCTAATGATTTTATCTATTTTACATACATAAAAAAGTGATATTGTATATGCTGATTATATCCCTATGGAAAAAATCGACATCGTTTACGTTGCAGAAAACTACACATAATTTGACGTAATACATGACATGGTAGTTTATATCGAAAAATGTTGCGTAAACATGAATGCAAACTACGTAGAAATTAACGTAGTTTTCAATGTCGGAAATTGAGATAGTAAACTACATGGTTTATGATACGGTTTACCACATCGTTTAAGACTGAAGAGTTATTTCAATAGTCAAAAGATTATATTTATTTAAATACAGATAAAGGGAAATGTAGAGTACCATATAATTTCAAAAATATAACGTTTCATTTTGGTATAGATATATATATATATATATACATGGGTAAAGAAAAATATAAGAAAGAAAAATACTGTTTTCATGAGTACACTTGCACTCAGGAGAATGAGTATATATATATACATGTATATATGTGTGTATATAAATGTCTAAACTATACACTAATATAGAAATCCTAAAAATATAAAAATGCATAGGTAGAATAAATTCAATGTTTAAATATTATATTAAATAATTAATAATACATAAATAAAACACCTTTTTACATTATCTTAAATATTGATAAATAAAATAATAAAAATTATTTTATTTTGTAAAATTATTATAAAAAAATAATTAATTATTTAAGAAAAGTTATAAATTATTTATAAAAATCAAAGAAAAGAAATATTAAGAAATAAACTTAAATCTAGAGAAATAGAATTTCAGAAATAATAAAAAGAGATAGAAGACATTCATAGATAGCACTATATGTAGAAAAGTATACATGAGAAAAAGAATAGTAAGAGAGGAAAGATATAATTTCGAATATAAAGAAATTATTAATTCAATTCAAATTTAAAGATTTTTTTTAATAACAATATTAAAAATAAATATAAACTACAATTAAATTAATTAACCATATTTTTCATTTTTTATATAAAATAATATAAATTATTTTATTTAATTGCTTAAATTAACAATATTAAAATAAAAATTATATGTCACATAAAAGTAAAAATTATTTAAAAATTAATGGTAAAAGTAAAATCTTTGTCAAATTATTATTTTTTAAGATATTAAAGATTTCAAGAAACTATATTAATAATTGAGAAATAATTGACAGCTGGACAATGTCATTGTTCTCTGTATACGTTATAACGGAATTAGAAAGAGAGATCCCGCGTGGAAATGGTTTGTGTGGGTTGACCATTGGTTAAAATTTTTGTAAGATTTTGCCTGTTGTTTAGCCACATTGGACCAAGTGTGGGGTTTGTCCAAATCCCATAGTTGAACTATGGACAAATTTTCTTCTGACTTCTACATTTTTGAACTTTGAACTATGGGCTAAATTTCGCCCATACTGTGGCAATGTCAAAAAATCAATTTTAAGTAAATTATACATTTATTAACATAAAATTTTTCAAATTTTGCAATTGGACTAAAATTTTGCCAATCAGTGGGAAACCAAAAATACCATTTTAATAAAATTAATTATAAATAAACATGGAAAAGTTCGAATGTTCAGATAATGAACAGTTAATGAACAGAAAACTAAAAAAAAATTTATTTTTCTAACTCTATAACTTCATTAATATTTTTTAATAAAAAAGAAATATTACTCGTGTAGATATATATTATTGTATATCCATAATTTAATGTGATTTTTTATTGACAGTAATCGTCTCTGAATAAAGTTTGGTGGACGAAGGGAAGCAATTCTTTCATCAGCAACAGTAACAGCTTCAAAAATAGAGAAACGTTCACCAGCAAACTGAGGATCAAACCAAAAGGCCATTAATGCCTTTAACACCCCTATAAAAACCATATGCATGGAGTCTAATGCTGTGGTTGTTATCCACTTATAAACTAAGGTAGACAAAATAGTTCGACCTTTCACCCCATAACTTAAATTTTCCGCGTGTTGAAGTGTCTCTTCCTCATTCCGTAGATGCATATTCCTTCTGTAAGGATATACTTGCCGATTCCCTAATCTTATTCCTTCATCTTTACATTTGTGGCACCCAAACTTCCCATTGTATTGCTTCATGTTCAAGAACAATGCTTTCGCAGGAAGGTCGCAGGAGCCACAAATGATCATACCTTTAACATTTACAAAATCGTTATTATCTGGCAATTGCATATCAATGCCATTACGAAATCGAAGCAACTCCTCATGCAAGGGATACAGGAATAAGTTTGGAACAGGTTTTTCATCCCCAAACCACATACCAGCCAAAATTAAGTTCTCTTTTTTAAACCTATCTTCATAAGGTAATTCATTGATTACTAAGTAAAAGGGCCAAAAAGAAAATTTTGATGTTTTGAAACCCTTTACACCATCAGTGTACCAAGATAAGGATATATTATTTAAATTTGCTAGAAATCCACCAGGTTCGCTCAATTCCCTATATATACTCCCGTCGTAAATATCTTCAATATTTTCTGGAGCAACTTTTTCACGATAAAATCGGTATTGCAATTTTTGCTGAAACCCTCTTCTCAAATAAAGAGCTTGGATTTGATCAATCACAGACATGAATAGAAAATAATTGCAATCTATATTTTCCAAACATTGAGGACATTGTGCAACTTTGAGCTCAAGAGGTGTTAAGCATATTGGACAATAATAATGTCTTGTAACCGGTGTATGCAAATCCTCAAAATATTGTTTAAATGTATATATAGTAGTTCGGCAAAAATTTGGTTCGGGACAATGTAAAGCTATTAGTTCCAAAATACCAGCAAGAATTGCACCTGATAAGGAAAATTTTAAGACGAGAGCGAGAATACATAGTATGCTCTCTGTCACTTTGAGGGGAGATCCTTCGTACAATGGAACATCTTCTTCCACATTATCGTTTTCAAAATTATTTGGATCTTCAGCAGCAATGTTATCTTCGGAGATATTATCATCATAATCTACATCAGCCTCATCAGAATCAACAATCGAATCATAATCAGTACTACTGTCAGAAGAAAAATCAATTTCAGTATCTGAGTTTTGTTCTTCATTCTCACTGCCTAAAAATATATTGACTTGATATTAGAAAAATAAATTTTTTTTTATAGTCTATATTTTCTATGTTCTTTAATATAGAAAAAAAATTATTCTAAAATTATTATTATTATTGGGAACTTATTTTAGAATATTGTATACTCAAATTCAGTATACTATTCTTTAAAAAATTATATTCGTAGTATTAATTTATTATCTTAATAATTAAGATATACTAAATATTAAGAATATATCCTTATTTCAAGAGTAAAATATAGACTGAATTTAAGTATAAAGTATTCAGTGTTTTAGAATAAATTTCTTCAGTGTAGAGTAAATATTTCGATAAGTAGAATTTTATATTATATTTCCATTCGAACAAAAATTCAAGCTTATATGATAAAAAAAATAAATTTAATCGAAACGATAATCAATTTAACAAATTTTTGTCAATTAGATTTTTATGAAGGTAATAAAAATTTAGATTTCATCAAACAAAATTGCACTTTTAATTTTTCAAGAAAGTAGTAATAGGTTATAATTGTGTAGTTAGCGATTATTTTTACTTGAGCAAAATAACAAAAATAATTGCTATGTTGTTTTTTATCAGAATAATTAAATGAATATTTCACGGTCTTTTTTCTGTGCATATAACGCATTAGTTGAATCAAAATAAAATCAATTTAAAGACATATTTGATTAATTTTTCATTAACGCTAATGTTTTTGTAAATTGGATTTTTAATAATAATTTTTTATGTGTATATTTATAAAAAACGAAAATATTTATCTTATATAATACCTTCGTCCATTACTGCGCTTAAAATACTATAAATACTGGCATTAGAATTGCTTCTCATAGAGACATCACTGTCTTCGATAGTATCGGTCTAATAAAAAAAATTACAATTTACTTTTTTAAAACAGAAAAAACATTCGTTTTCTAAAATTTCACATACATTTACAGAATTTGGAACATCTGAAAAATCTGAATCTTCTGTCAAATCGTTGGCAATGCGCATTTGAGTTTTTCTGCTCATTAATTCAAAGTCTTGAACTCGGGGCATTTTTAGTAACAGAATATTTAAAAATATCAAACTGTATTTAACTTGATCAATTCAAAATAAAACTTCAGATAAAGAAAATTTTAACCTTTGAAAAAATGTAGATTTCATATGACATAAGGCTAATTGATAAACATTGAAACAAAAGTAATTGAAAATTCAAAGTGACGTTTAAACTTTTATTGTAACGTTGCCCTTAGTAACAGTATCTGGTACACAAATCTTTTTATTAAAAACATTAAGTTGACATTTTTTCTAAAGTTTTTTAAAATGTCGAAAAAAATGTATATTCTTGTCCAATGGGTTGAGAAGCCAAACGAAATTACAATTATGGAGCAAGCAGAAAATGTAAAATTAATTAACGAAGGAGAAATTGTTGAAATTGATTATCCTAATAAAGGAGTTTTTCAAGCTACTCTTCTTCGCAGGAGTGGTAAAAATAATACATTTTAAATATTTTAATTGATATTAACTTTACATTATCTTTAAAAAAATATTTTATTAATATAATTTTTTTTAAAAGTACAATTTTTTAAAAATTTGAATTTAATATTCTTTGATTGCTTTTAACCTAAAACTTTATCAAATACATATTTAAATAACACATTATTTTTTAAGTCGAAAAAACACTTATTGTATGAAGTAAATTTTTTTTATCTTTTAGAGTCAAAAATATACTTAGAAAAAATAAGTAAAAATATAAACAAAGATGGGACTATAATAATAAATAAAAAGGATAATAATAAAGTTAAAAAATTAAAACGTAAATCAGCAAATGAAAAAGCTCATTTAAAATATAAAACAAAAATGAGAGCTCAATCTAAAACAGTTTTAGAAAAAAAATTATCTGAATTACTTCCAATCTGCGGTAAATTAAACTATTTATGTAATTTAAATTTTAAATTATTAACACTTAAAAAAATTTGTTTTTATAAAAAAGTAACAAATAATTCTTCTTTTAAATATTTAATTAAATTTTTCAATAAACAAATTCATAAAATATTTACAGACAATATTATTGCAAATGAAGATAATAAAAATGACAACACAAAAAATAAATGTGCTGCAAACGAAGAGAAACTTACAGTTCCAGTTAAAGGTTAATTTATTGTTTAATTTATTTTAGAAAGAAACAATATCATTGGTTATATTTTCATGTAATCTTATTTAAGATACAATTTGATTTTTTAAAAATTTTAATTATGATTACTTAATCATTCTATTAAAATAATAATCCACTTGAAATTATAAAGTAAATAATTTAAAATAACCTCTAAAATTTTTATTTACATTATCAATTTAGATGAAATTGACATTAATGAAAATTGTATAAAAAAAAATCAAGAAACAATACAACAAGATATAAAATCAAAAATACAATCTGAAAGTGACATAGCTCATTCGATATTGAAAAAGAAAATGAGAGAGCGTACGAAAAACATAATAGGAAAAGAAATCTCTAATTTTGCGTTAATTTGTGGTAAATGTAAAAAAAAAATTTTCAAGTTATATTTAATCATTAATTAAAAATTATTTATTGTATTATGGTGAAAATTCTATTAAATTTTTGGAAATTTTATTATAAATTATACAGAGGATGTGGATGAGAAAAAAGTTAAGAAAAATGGGAGTGAGATAAATACTACAAAAATTAACAACCATAGAAAAGAAAAAGATCAATTTGATAATAAATTTACAAAGTCAGCACCAATGAAAAAATATAATGATACAAAATTGGAAAGCCAATCGAAAGCAAACAAAGCTGTTTTATCATTAAAGGAAAAGAGTGAAGTGGAAACACATGGAAAAGTAGAAAAATTAATCTCAAAATTGCGTTCATCTCCAAGTAATAAAAAAATACTTTTTGAATTATTTTAAATTATCTTTTGTGTCTAATAGTATAACCAAAATAATAACTTTTCAATTAAACTATTTTAAATTTGTTAAATAGTTACTTTTTTTATTAGTGTATATAAATTTACGAATCATTATTTATTTAATTGAGCAGTACATAATTTAGGTTATTAATATTATACATTTATATTACTATATAGCTGTAAAACGCGATAAAACTACTGATAATATGCATACGGCTCAAAATGATAATACATTGAAAATAGACAATAATCAAAAAGATGATGAATGTATTACATCCAGCTCAATAAAAAAAATATTGATTATAAAAAATCAGAAAATCAAATGGAAGGAGATCAAGCTGATTTTACATTAAAAAATAAAAATAAAATAAAAACGGATGAAAATGTATTAAAAGATATGTGCGAATTTCCTTCAACTTCCGGTACAGTACATTTAAAATTAATTTCTCATTTACTTAGGTATATTCAATCATTTTAAATAAGTAACCGTAAAATTATTTGGTTTAAAAAATTTCACAATTTAAACTTTTTTAAATATTAATTTTTCACTTTAATACACAACATATATTATTATATATTTAATTAAATATCATAATGTAATTATTATTACATAAATTATTATATAGTTCAAAGAGGTGACAAAACTTCTGATCGTATATATGGGACTAGAAATGATGGAATACTCAAGACGGACAATAATACAAAATTAGTAATCAATTCAGGAATTGATAAAGCTCATTCAGTGGGAAAGAAAAAAAAAGAGCGAACGAATAAAAATGAAGAGAAAGACAGATTTGATTTTCCTTCAACTTCAGGTATAATTTAAATAACAAAATTACTTTTATATTTATCGTATATTATCTGTCTAATGAATCAAGAAGATTATTTTGTTTAAGAAACTAAACAATTTTAAAATTGATAAAGAGTTTATTGTTTTTTACATATTTTGCATTTAGTTTTATTAAGTTAATATTATTAATTATAATAATAAAATATTAACTTTGTACCTATATAAATTAAAAAAAATTATTACTATTAAGAACGGATGTATAAAAAATTTAACATATTAGGATACAAAAGTGAAAAAAATTATGACAGCTCCACCCAGAATGAGGAATTTAATAAATCAATCTTTGATGCTATGTTTCCAAAAAGTAAGAAATAATGAATTAATTTAAAAAACTTATATTTAATTTAAAAAAGGCTAATAAATAGTAACAGAAAAAAGTGGTAAATGTCATATTTATATATGTGACAGTCCCCGAGAGAAGGGACCTTAGCTCACCAGAGGTCAATATTGAGTTTTATGTGGTAAATGATAGATTTTGAATTGCTTTTTCACATGCAAAAGTCAAAAACTGATTAGGATAATTGCTTTTGACACAATAACATTTTGAAGATGGGTATGTCAAGCGCATTTCGAGGCGGATTGTGGCACTCAAGAAATCAGCCCCACTACTTTACTTACACAACTATACTCTCGCGTACGTGAGCTTCGCGTACGTGAGACCCGAAGATACACGAAGTAGACGAAGCTCACGTATACAGAAACACAACGTTGTGTTAGTGTGGTGGGGGGACTTTTCAGAAGTTCCGCCCCACTCTTCGAGTTCCGCGTTTCTGCTTCTTCTTCAAACGCTTGCCCTGTGAAATTCGTTTTGGTGAGCTAAGGTCCCTTCTCTCGGGGACTGTCACATATATATATATATATATATATATATATATATATATATATAGCAACTGTAATTTTTATATATAAATCTTTATTTATAATTAAAATGTATATATTCATAACGCAAAGAAAAGAAATTGTGTTTACTTAAAATTTATCTTATGAAAAAATGTAATAATAGTAATTCGCATTACTGATATTGATATAAAAATACAAGGTTTAAATTTAGCGAACTTAACATTACAATTTTTTACAGTTACACCAGAAATTGTCCATTTTTGTGAAACCCTATGTATTTATGCTAAAAAAGGGTTGAATAAAAATAATAAAGGAGCATCTCGTGTAAGTTGTCATATTAAAATTTTTATTATATGTATAAGTATACATATACGTATACGTATGCGTATTCATATAAAACTTATTATATAAATATACATACACGTTTTCATCAAATAACTTATTTCGCTATATAACAGATAGTGGAGCATGATATGGATGGATCTAATATGACCTATTTGTTTGAGGGATCAAAAGTTCTTATAAACAAAAATAAACTATTTTTATTGAAACGATTCAAAAGTAATCCTCGAGAATTAACTCGTAAACTTATGCTGGAACTGGTGGGAGCAGAAAAATTAAAAACCATGACAGCACAAGGCAAAAAAGGAAACGCAATTCCTGAAGAAATAAGGATTGATGTTTTCAGTTAGTATATATATATATATATATATATATATATACCTAACTCTATTTTATCTAATATCAAAATAACACAGTAAATTAGGGGGTATTATTCTAATACCAAAATTGATTAAAATAAGAAGCAACGCTTTATTCCATCGAAGATTAAAATAATCCATCTGAAGATTAAAATTACATTCGAAAAAAGGTTTTTTAAATTTAAATAATTTTTTAATTATTGAAAAAAAATTTTAATCTAAAAAATGGATTATTTTAATTTTTTATGGTATTAATTTAATTTGCAATGCTTTTTAATACTTATATTTTACTGTGAAGTCAATCTTTTAACATTAAACTACTTTCACTTCAATCTTTGATCGCGTTAGACATAAAACCATCCTGAAAATATTTTTAAACATAATCTTATTACTGGATATAAATACTAAAACTGTTTGATTATTTTATACACAGAATACGTACAAGCGAGAAATAAGAATTTTTCCGAATTCGAATTTACAACTGTCCTCAACTATCAATGTGGAACATTAAGAAATCCTAAATTAAAAAAAGAAAATGTTAATTCAGGGGGAAATAAAAAAAGGAATAAAAGTATTGTCACTAAAAAGGACAGGAAGAAAGAAAAGAAAAATTCGAATGAGGAAAATAGTTATGAGAAAGAGAAAAGTCATAATGAAGAAAATGGAGAACGAACAGAGGATGAACAAGAAGATAATAATAATGAACAAGAAGTGGATAGTGAGCAAGAAGAAGATGGTGACAAAAAAGAAAATAGCGAGCAAGAAGAAGATAGTGACGAAGAGAATAGTGAGCAAGAAGAGAGTAGCGAGCAAGAAGAAGATAGTGGTAAAGAAGAAGATAGCGAGCAAGAAGACGATAGTCAAGATGAAATGGATAGTGAGCTTGAAGAGCCACAACCAAAAAAAAAAATATTAGAGAAGTTTTTTTCCTTTAAATAAATCAATATATTTAATATATTAATATAAATATTAATTATTTTTAAAATAAATAATTAAAATATTCTTTATTTAAATTAACTAAATTCATACGTATCAATTTTCTATCATTAATCATCACACTATATTAAAATAGACACTTCAAAAAATACGAGAGATTGAAAGAGAGAGTGAGAGAGAAGGGAGGGATTTTTATAATGAATTGTTATTATTATTGTTGCACTTATAATATTATATATGAAATATTTTTTAATACATATAATATATAATAGTAAAAAAAATAAAATTATTATCATTAATAGTAGTTTTTTATTGTAACATTTTTGATTCAATGGGATCAAATATAAAATATAAAAACTTGAAAACATTTCAATTTGAGAAGTATATACTCTTAAAACGGGAGTTAGATTATCACTATAATGACAAATTTGAAAAATTTTATGTTAATAAATGTATAATTTACTTAAAATTGATTTTATGACATTGCCATAGTATGGGCGAAATTTAGCCCATAGTTCAAAGTTCAAAAATGTCGAAGTCAGAAGAAAACTTGTCCATAGTTCAACTATGGGATTTGGACAAACCCCATACTTGGTCCAATGTGGCTAAACAACAGGCAAAATCTTACAAAAATTTTAACCAATGGTCAACCCACACAAACCATTTCCACGCGGGGAAATCGCTCTGTCCTTACCAAAATAATTTAAATATTATTGGCTAAGAAAATAGGACGCCGCGAAAAATGCGATTAGAGGGAAAATTTGGCGGTAAGAAATATACAGCAAAAGTATACGAAGAAAGGTAGGAAGGGAAAACCGCGGATTTTCAAGCAATCAGCTGTTAGAATTTCTCTCACACATTTACCAAATTTAAACCTACACAAGATAGAGAAATTTGGGGGATGAAGCGACTTCTCGAGTCAATAAATAGAGAAGCAGACCCAATTTTGGACATTCTCTGAAATTTACTCAGGCTGTTTGCATATAAATATATCTATAAATATATACATACGTATTCAATTTTGACAGATAGTTTTTTTTGTGTATTGTAGTTGATTTATTTTGTGATTGGATATTACAATATTAAAGTAAGTTACAAAGAATAAAAGAACAAGTGCTCAATAAAATTTTTTCCATTATTTAAAATATTAAATTTTTATTATTTATATTTTTTATTTATTTTTTTTAATCTTATATAATATCTGAGAGGCTGGCTTAACAACCGTTCCAACTCAGAATTATATAAGAAATAAATATTTTGAACAAATTATAAATTTAAAGTCAAGATTAGGCAAGTAGAAGAAACGAAAAGTGAATAATCACTTTAACTCAAACCATATAATCTACAAAGTCAAGCCATGGTGAAAGACTTGAGGGGTTTCTGATAACTCGGAGTACCACCTCATTATCTGGATCCTTAAGTGGTAACAAAAGCAAATCGTAAGTCTCTTGAAGATACATATATCTCAAATTCATTGCAATAGGCGATCAATTTGTTAATGTGTAAGATTCAATTGATTATGAATCTCTGCCCTCCAATCAATTAGTTAATCTAGGAAATAAATAATTTACTTAAATTATTTATTTAGCAAATTTTCAGAGAGGTAAATGACTTTTTCATTTATTTTCCATTTGACTTTGATCATTTTAATGTGTTGTAAATAAGACTGCGAGATAATTTTGAATTTTGATTGAGGAAAAGAAAATTCGTTAAAAGAAGTCAGATAAAAGGTGAAAAATTTAAGTTAATCAATAAAATTATTTCATTTAATTTCACTCAGAACGAACTCACAATTAATTATTCAAACTTAAATAATAAATGATTATAGTATATGATTGATTGTATATTTTATTCTTCTATTAATAATTAATATTTATTTTTTTTGCAAAGTAAAAATATTCAACTTCGAAACAATATATGCCATTTATTCATATATAAAAGTAGAAGTGAATAAGAAAATAAACAGCTGATCTACCGAATAATTATGGGAAAGATTCCTCTAATTTGGTAAACAAGCAACAAGTTTTCTAAAAACAAAATAAATATTTTCTTTCAAATATATCTATAGAAATAATAAATTTAAGAATTGATCTAATTTAAATAATTCTATTATATTATTACAATCATATCTGTTGACTTAGCTGGCACGTGTCCATTGTATCAAATAATTAAATTTGACAATACAATGTCCCTTTAAATTTGGACAATAGCAATTCTTTCTTTTGTATAACTTATGTAATGTGGGTGATCACTATCTAAACATTTATGTTTACGGTCATTCAACCACATTTTTGAACTTATTAATTTCTCAGAACCGAAGCAAATTAAGGCCTAGATTGATAAGAAGGTAAACATAAACACGTATGATAGTATATATCCCCGGTGTGAGAGTTAATAATGCTTCAAGACACAGTTATGATTTATTCTATAACCAGTGTAATAGTCTACGACTGGTTACAACGTGGTTTACGACATGGCTTCCGACTTGATATATGACATTGTTTATTATATCCGATTGATTTAAGGCATCGTTTAAAACGCGGTTTACGTTGTTGTTTCCAATGTGGCATACATACAAAACTTCATAATTTTGTATGTAGTTAAGAATATATTTTATTCTTTTTATATTATTTATAATATACACTATATTGTTGTAAATATAATAATATTTTGATAACTTACTATCACAAAATTGATAAATTATATGTACTTAGACTATTTTCTGAAATGATTTGTTATAACCATCAAATTAAAGATAAAGTTCCAAGCTCAATTTTTAAATAACATCTAATTTTAATTTAAAATTGGATGCAAATTATTATTTAAATATTTATGCGATCTAAAAGTCAGTGAAAATCGTAAGATTCCTAATTGTAAGTAATCAAAATTTTATTTAAGCAGTCACTTTAAAATACAAAGGTATTTAAATGACACAATAATTAAATTAATAATTATTGTAGAAAATTAAAAGATTTGAAACGTGTGAAACGAAATAAAAAATAAAACATTTTGATTAAATTTTAAACGGTAAATTCATTTAACATTTTAAAAAATCTCAACTAACAAATCTCTCAACGTGAGTAAACTTATAATTCTAAACGACGACGGACATCATACAATTTAGCCCTTATGATGTTCGGAAGCTTCTTCATGCGTAACGCTCTTTGTTTTCCCTCCGCTCCTGATTCCGTGATTTTTTCATAAAGGCGATCTATAGAAAAATAAAATTTAGGTATTGCAAATATATTTCATAAATTCTCATCAATTTTCAACAGAATTAGAAGGTCAGGAGAGACAATATTTCAGAGTAAAAAAAGAGAGAGGCAGAGGGAATGGGGGGGAAGGGTATTTCAGGGAATAAGTTTTATTTCCACCTTTCAAAATTTCATATTTTTCAGGAGTGAGAGGTGTTCATGGAACTCCTGTATTATTGTGTGCGTTAGCTCTCTCCGCATTCATGCAACGTTGCTGAAGGCTTTCTGTTCCCCAAAGTTTCACCGCTAATTTCCTTACGAATCGTGCGTCCGATCTTGTTTTCATCATTTCATAAATGTCTTTATGAATTGGTGTGTTAGGAGTCAAATATATCTACAAAAATGAAAAGGTTAATAATATAACGCCGAGTTATTTTTTTAAAAGCCCCATTCACTTCAAAAAGAGTAAAAAATTCTCACTTTAAATAAAATTTAATGAAAATATAAAATGGAAATTTTCTTCAATTTTTAAGTAAATTAGTTTCGTACTTCAATTGAGATTTTTCATATTTCGATTGAAATTCTTGAAGTACGACTTATTTTTTAAATTAAATTTCATTTACAGGAAGCAGGAATTTTACCTCTTATAATAATAATTTATTTAATAAAAATTATTCTTCCTATAAATCAAAAAAATGTTATAAAATAAAAAATTTTTTAAGTTTATTTTTAACTTTTTAACTTTACCAAGTCCTCAGCCCTTTGCAATCTTTCTCCAGAGCCATATATATTCCTGTTTCTTTCTTGCAACAAAACAGCACGATTCACAACTTGTTGGTTACGTGGTGCATTCTGAATGATATTGAATTATAATGAGAATTTAACTAGACTTTTCTTTATTTTTTAATCAATTGAATTTATTCATTATTATTATTTTATTTTATTTATGTTTACCAAATTGTCAGCCCTTTGTATTTGTCCTCCGTTTCCATTTCTTCTTTCTAAGAAAGCGCCAGGATTTCCAACTTGTCTAGCAACTGCTTGGTTAGGTGGTGCATCCTGAAAATGATTGTTTTCATATTTATGTAGAGATTAAATTTAAAAGACTTGTAAGAATGTAAATTCAAAAGGAAGTTGTTTAATCAATTTAATTTAATTAATTCAATATATTTTTACCAAATCACCAGCCATTTGTTGTTCGTCATTTCCATTTCTTCTTGTATTTGATCCACCAGGACTTCCGACTTGTCTCGCATTTTCTTTTTCAAGTTGATTAATCTGAATTTTTGATTTAGAAGGATTTCATGAGTCTTTAATTTATAGTTGTTTGACTTATAATAAAAAATTCTTTGCTTTTCAATTAGAATATTTTTTGGCGACGAGAAAATATTATTATTTAATTTTTACCAATTCTTGAAGGTTTTCCTCAGCAGTCTCAATATCAGAATCCCATTCTTCGTTAAATGGTCCATTATTACTTGCAGAAGATTGTGGAGTTTGCTGATTGTGATTACTGCCAGAAGTTGATGCGCCGCAGTCTGTTATTCAAAATAATTAAAATAAAAAATATCTTAAAAATACAATGTTATAAAATATTACATCCCCCACAGCACCGAAAATTTCCTGAAAATTTCCTAAAGATTTATTTGCAAACTTCGGAAACTTTAATTGCAAAGTTTAGAGAAAATTGTATAAAGATTTAAATGTCCAAAATGAGTAAATGTTTGGCGTAAAACTTGACGGAAGATTTAAATTAAATTTTCCAGAAATTTTCGACGCGAAAATTGAGTGAAGATTTAAATTAAAGTTTCGTGAAAATATTTGTAAAAAATACAAAAATAATATTTAAAAAGTATTAATATTATTATTAATATTAAGGAAGTTCTCTCCCTCCAACGTCAGTCAAATCAATGCCCATTTAAGTTTTCATTTGTATCACGTAGTACTAGCTCAACGCTTGGCAACGTTGGATTATATTTCCCCCGTTCCGTTTCGTGTCGTCTGCTATTGTTTGATTTATTTTCGTTAAATAATAATAATAATAATTTATTATTTTAAAAATCTTAATTTTTTATAAGCAAATTCAAATTATTATTCATTATTATGAATCTTTGAAGAATATACTATTATATGTATATACTACTTATATTACTTTCAAATTTCGCGCTTTTTCTATACCTAACCTACAAGACGCAACGTTGACAAGCGTTGTGCTAAGTAATTTCTGATTGTCAAATTACGGTGTTTGTTTAGACAAAATAATTAATTGTGAGTCTCCTAAGCCAGGTCTGATCAATTTTATTAAAAGTAAGTGAACATTGGCTATTAAACTTTATGTATATAAAGTTCCAGTAATATCTTTTCGTCAGATTTTTCACAATTTGAGATTTCAGACCAAAAAATTCAATTTCCCATAAGAACCCGTGTTAAATATGAAAAGAGAAAATTATTTATATCTTTTGTCAAAATCCACCTAGACCTCTAAAAATTTAACTACATCTTCTTTAAACCATTATCTATCAGTTTATCAAGTTTGATAATTAACTCTTCGTCATTTCTGTTTGCGAGAGAACTTCCTTAATAATAATAATACATAGATAGATAGATCTTTATTATTATTATTATTATCAATAAAAAAAATTAACTATCTGGGATTAAAAATAAAATAAATAATATACAAACACTTGTTCAACACACAACTATCGGAGCAACACGTGTTTATGAGTCGCTCCTGACTCTCGTGTGTTTTTCTCATTGAAATCTCATTAGTTTATTGTATTTTGTGATTTTTATTTTTGCGGAATCCTGTAGTGTTACAATTTTACACTTATATTTTGATAAATAGTGACTTGAAGTGTACTTTTCTGCAGTTTTTTACTTTGTGCTTATACTGTGCAGTGTCTCTCAGTCTGATTCTGCTCTTTATTGGGCATTAGACTAAAATGTCGGATAGATCTTGTAGCCAGTGTAACGCTAACATAGCGGGTGAAGCGTCCTCATGTCCATGCGGTGCATTTTACCATCCTGGCTGTTTTAATCTCTCCATTAGTAAATCCACTGGAAGGAGAAAATGCTGTCCATTTAAGCCTTCCCAAAGGTCTTTATCTCCAACAGCACCGCCATTGACTCTTGAAAGTATTAGCAATCTGCTTGATAATCATTATGTAAAAGCAAAAAAAGATTCGGAAGAATTTATTACTAAAAAATTAGATGCCATCCAAAATGATTTCGCTACTTTAAGCACCGCACTTTCATCGCATTCTGAGAGACTCGATAATGCTCTTGAAAGAATTGAGAACCTCGAACTACAGGTTTCGGAGATTCAAAGTACAGATAACGCTTGTCAACACATCGATAGTGGTCTCACACCATCACAAGTTTTTTCTGAGATATCCGACAGAATTCAAAGGAAACAAAATCTTATCTTGTTTGGCTGCCCTGAGGTTCATGTTGACGGTAAGCCTAGCAGCTCTGATATATTAAAAAAAGACATTATTAAAGTTAACGAATTCCTGCTTTCTATTAATTCTAAACTCAAAAACGATGATTACCAAATTAATCGCATTGGCAATTATAAACAGAACCTGGGAACACCTCGTCCAATCAAAATATCATTTGTGGTGGAAAAAACAAAGATGGATACGTTGACAGCCTTTTGGGCGTGGAAAAAGACAGAACAGAGCTCGTCTGTGAAGCTACATCTATCCCAGGACCGTACTCTCATTCAGAGAACTCAACTCAGGGCGACATTGAAAATTTTAGCGGATCGTCGTCTTGCTGGGGAAACGAATTTGAAGATCAGGGAGATTCGGGGCGAATCAACAATAGTGAAATCTCGGGTGAAAACAGCAGATTAGAATCTCAGATTAACTTTTCCAATACTTTATCTACGTTTAACTGTACTCACATCACAAATTTGGATTTGCTTAATGATCTTTTAATTTATTATCAAAATGTTAGAGGATTGAATACAAAGCTAAGTATTTTATCTTCTTCCTTGGACGTTTCAGAATAAGACTGGCTATCACATTTATATTTTTTTGCGCGAATTTAAATTTGATTACTCTTAAAATCTTTATTTTGTTAATTATTGTTGTTAAATTTAATAATTTTAGTTATATTTTTTGTTTTACTACATATTATTTTCGCGCAATTCATCAATTTTATATCACACTATTATTCTTGTTATCTATTATGTATAATTTGTATAATCCTATTATTGGTCTTCGGACTGTTGGATTAATTTCAATAAATAAAATAAATAAATAAAAATAAACATTGTTGCTCTGCTTTGATTCACATTAAATCAAGCACTGCATGCTTGTTGAGCAAGAACTTTTGAAAACAACTTTTGGGGTGCTGGGGATTGAACCTACATTCGCCGCGCGCTAGCTAAAGACCCTAACCACTACACTACAGATATCTGGCTGAAAAAAAAAAATCTTCCACATACACTACAACTTTATATTATCGACTTTTGAGTCGATAAGTAGGATCACTTGTCTATCAGTAAGTTGTAGAGTGTGTGGAAGATTTTTTTTTCAGACAGATATCTGTAGTGTAGTGGTTAGAGTCTTTAGCTAGCGCGCGGCGAATGTAGGTTCAATCCCCAGCACCCCTAAAGTTGTTTTCAAAAGTTCTTGCTCAACAAGCATGCAGTGCTTGATTCAATGTGAATCAAAGCAGAGCAACAATGTATATTATTTATTTTATTTTTAATCCCAGATAGTTAATTTTTTTTATTGATAATAATAATAATAATAATAATAAAGATCTATCTATCTATGTATTATTATTATTAATATTAATAATAATATTAATCCTTCTTAAATATTATTTTTGTATTTTTTACAAATATTTTCGTCCAACCTTTTCTGAAAATTTAATTTAAATTTTTAGGAAATGTTCGTCACAAAAATTGACTGAATATTTAAATTACATTTTCACTCAACTTTCGGTATAAATTTTTAATAAATATTTAATTTAAATTTTTAGTCAACTTTTACACCAAACATTTCACGAAACTTTAATTTAAATCTTAACTCAATTTTCGCGTCGAAAATTTCTGGAAAATTTAATTTAAATCTTCCGTCAAGTTTTACGCCAAACATTTACTCATTTTGGACATTTAAATCTTTATACAATTTTCTCTAAACTTTGCAATTAAAGTTTCCGAAGTTTGCAAATAAATCTTTAGGAAATTTTCAGGAAATTTTCGGTGCTGTGGGGGATACCACTCATAATACTGCGACTACAATTAGAAGTATCAGATATGCTCGGACTGATTAGCATTGTATCTTGAGTTCCCATAGAGTTAAAATTTTGTAATTCTTATGATTCCACAAGTGATTTACGCGAATTTCTAAGTTTATTGTATTGGTCAACAATACTTCTTCCTTCATTTCGTTTCGCTGCATCTCTCAAAGCATTAAGTTTCTTTTTCTCAACCTACAAATAATTTTTTTTAATTTTAATATTTGGTATATAAAATGTCTTTACTGCGAGAAGAATTCTCTCAGTTGAACTTTCGACATTGTGAATAAAAAGAATATTTGAAGTTGAAAAAAAAGTTTAAAATCTAAGTCCACACTGAACATGAATATTAATTTTAAAAAGGTATTAATAATAAATAATGTAAAGATAAATTATTTATTTATATAATCTCACCACTTTGGATTTCACTGTTTCTGTGATTTTTTTACTTTTATTAATCTTTCCATTCGACGATGTGAAGCTTATATTTCTCATATTGGGGAATTTTATACGAGACTCATTTTTCTTTTTTTCAATATTCTTCATACTGCCTAAACTAACCAAATAGCAGTAAATACATTTCTCTAATTCAAAAATTTTTGAGGTAAAAATAAAATCAATTTATTTAATAATATACAAAGATCAATAAAAATAATCAAAAACATTTATTTCTTAAAATAGGACCATAATAATTAAAGTTAGTAAAAAATTTTATTAGGTAATTATTATTTTAAGCTTTAAAAAATTTTGAATTTATTTCAAAATACTCATACTTACTTCCCAGTATTAAAATGTAAGCATTGAGTAAAATTTGACTTTTTTCAGAGTCGTCACTTTTCAACCATATTTTATATTTTTTATTTGGTTGAAAATCTTTGTCGTGCTTCGGATGAAAGTTTGAAATTAACGTAATTGGCACAGTTTTATAGTTTCCATTCGTATAATATACGTATGCGTGTGAGACAGGCATTTTTAATGATCTTTATCCGCAAATGTATAGTAAACTAAAAAGTGTCATTAAAACAGCTGTCATAACTGTAACTATGGTAACTAAGATATTTTGTTTTGTTTTATTGAAATATATTTTGACAGATATTTTGACGTAAGAAAATATTCGTAGGAAACAGGAAGCCATTTTAAAATTTAAATTATTCATTCGTTCGAAATTTAAATTTCAATTAGTGGCAAAATATTTTTAAAAATTAAAAAAATAAAATTAAATTAAAGAATTAAAACTTTTTAAGTGTAAAAAGTATTAGAGAGCTGAAAATCTTTTCAAAGCTTTATACAAATTTTCTGAACTCTTATTAATTATATTGAGTTTTATATGTGCATTATTTAAATTTGATTAACTTGGAATTATTTACTTCCCTGCTATTTCCTGAGAAAGTAAGTATTGATATTAAATTTTTAATTTAGAAATGGTGAATTTACATATTTTCATGTAATGCGTTTATTTAAAATTTGTATGAAAATTAAATAATTATAATTTAAACATAAAAAAATTATTTAATATTTAGTTGAAATATATGAAGAGTAAATTTAGGTTGTAAATTTAATAAAGATAATTTAATAAAGATTAAATTGTTTAGAGATTTCAACATGAAAAGATACAAGAAATATAAAGAGTATTTAGAACCTGAATCAATTGATGAAATTCCAGCTCCATCATGGTACAGATACAAAAAATTGCGTTTAAAAAATGTGAGTTCAAGTGATATCTATTTCATTTTTAAGAATGTAAGCAATAAATGAACATTTTTTTAATAAAATATTATATAGTATTGCGCGGATTAATACACGGAAAAATTTTTCGTCTAGTATTTGCATTTATTAGTACTCTCGTTGCATAAAACAGAAGACAGATCTTAAAACGTCAGTTTGGGATATTCGATGTTCTGCTTGGTACATATATTGCCCCCGAAGCAATACAAATTCCTTGCCAACGACAAAAGACTGCGGCAGTTATTTTTTTAGTAATAATTGTGTACCTTGACAACCGTGTAAAAACAGAATTCGATACTTGTGCTGGTTAATTCGTATAATAAAAATATGTTACAAACAAATACGACAAGTTCTGCAAATGGTAATAAGTTTGAAAAACCTAGTCCATTTTGCCAAAGTAAATATTATTTTAATTGAATGTGTTTGAAATTTCTATTTGACTTATTCTAAAAGTCATATTAAAATATAACCATATATTTTGGCATACAATCGTTATACAATCGAATACATATATACATTTATGAAAAACTTTTTTAAAGCTCAATGTTTTAGGGTTCCGTACCCGAAGGGGGAACCCTATTAATGAGACTAGTGAAGCAAGGCATGTACCCCCCCGCTAGCGGCCACACGAATTTATCTAGAGGGCTGAAATTTGGTATACATATGTATTTTGGCGTGTAGATTACAGGAAAAATATAGCGAATCTCATAGGAATTGATTATCATAGCGTTGTCAAGGAAAAACCATGAATTTTTACGAAAAATCCCTGAAAATGACTATGTACCTACCCTCCCTCTGGTTGCCACATCTTTTTACATAGAGAGCTCAAATTTGGTACACTTATGTATTTTTACGTGAAAATTACAGGAAAAATATAGCGAACATGATTCGGATCAATTTACATAGCGTTGTCAAGGAAAAATCAAAAATTTTGAAAAAAAGCGTTTAATCCACCTAGCGCACACAGTATTTGACCAAGACAGTTCATATTTGGTATACTTACGTATTTTTGCGTGTAGATTACAGGAAAAATATAGCGAGCACGATTGGAGTTGATGATCATATTGTTTTTAAGGAAAACTCATATTTTTAGAAAAAATCACGGATTTTTCGAATAAAAAAAGAAGAAAATTTTATCCTAAGAGATCCAAATTTATACTTTTTTACGTATTTTTACGTATAGATTATAGAAAAAATATAGCGAGAACGATTCGGGTTTATTATCATAGCGTTTTCAAGGAAAAACTGATAATTTTCGTTTAAAAGCATGAATTTTCCTCAGAAACCGAAGAAAATTTTATCTAAAGAGTTTCAAATATACACTGCGACCCGAGTTTAGCGAAACTGACTTTAGCGAAATCTCGGAAACGGCAACAATAGGATGGTAATTAAGCGGTAAGCGTAAGATGCTCCGACTCGAGCAGGAGCGTAGAAGTAAGGCAACGCGGATCCTTCTAGTTGAAAATGAGTACCAAGCGGAGACGTTTGTCTGGGAGGTACAAGGTTCTTTAATCTTTAATTTTAAATAAAAAATTTGATAAATTATAAAAGCTTATTTATATACATGTATACAAATTTTATTTTTGTTTTCACTCCCAGCAAATTTATAAATTTACTTTATGAAAATCTTAATTTTAATATTTGCTCTCAATGTTATATTTGATGAAATTTATATTATTTAATTTCAAATAAATTTAAAATTTATAAGGCAAATGGTGAGTTTTTCCCCTTTCTTGTCTGATGTCAGTACAATTATTTGAATTTTTATTAAAAGTAATTTTAAGTATTACTTATTACTGTTTATAATTATAATAAAATCTAAAAATTAAAATATAATTATAATAATTATTGCAATAAAAATATTATGTATTATAAGATGAAGAATTTTCAAAAAAAGAGTTTAAGGATTTCGTATTTCAAGTTGTTCTTACGGCCCTGATTGCTGACGCCGATTTCGGGAAATCTCATTACTGAGTTTAGCGAACGACCCACCAAACCTGCCGCTAAACTCAGGTCGCAGTGTATACACTTTTACGTAATTTTGCGTGTAGATTACAAAAAAAATATAGCGAGAACGATTGAAGTTGATTATTATAGCGTTTTCAAGGAAAAACTGATAATTTTCGATAAAAATCATGATTTTTCACCAAAAAAATTTTTTAATTGAGTTTTTTCAAAACATACAATTTTTTTAAAAAGTGGACTTTTTCCTTAAGTTTTACAATTTTTGACCTAGAAAGATAAAATTTTCTTCCTTTTTTTGGGGCAAATTCTTGATTTTTTTTCAACTCCAATTGTGCTTGCTATATTTTTTTGTAGTGTTTTGCCATTCTTTATAATTTGCCATTTTCTATTTTTTACCATTTACTATTTTTATTATCTTTTGACATTTTTTATTTTTTGATATTTTTATTATTTTTTAGTTTTATTAATTTATTTTCAAATTCATGCGTAGATTATGTTCTATGTTTATGTCTATGAATATGTCTATGTTTTTTATCTAGGCCTTCAAACTTTAAACCCCTCAAATTTTAGGTTTAAGGGTACGGAACCCTCGGTTTTAATGCGAGTGTAACTCGCACTTGTCCGATTTTTTAAATATTACTGACAATAAGCTGAGAATTATGTTAGAATGCCTATAACTACAAAAGAACATTGACTAATTTATAAATACGTGTTTGTTATGAAATATATAACATTGTATTTATGATTATTTTTTTAGTTTAATTCTTGTCAATTTTGAATAAATACAAAAAATAAAACACCAATTTTATATTACATAGATGTGATAATAGAAGAAATGGATGTTGACTTTTTTGATGATTCTGCGTCAGAAAAAATTCTCCAAATAGAAAATATCGACAAACTATCAGGTACTAACGTTAATCCTGAAGAGAATCTTGCTGTAACAAAAAGTGTACCTTCCACTTCAGAAGCTACTCTTTCAGGTAGTTCATTAATACCATTAAAAATACTTCCGACTCAACAAGAATAACCGTATCTGTATTTCGGATAATTCCTCTGACTGCTGCTTAGAAAGCAAGATTTATTCGAAATGCATATACAATTATTCTCTTTTAGGGCGTCAAAATATGATAAATTTTTTTGTTTGTTACAAATGTCACAAATTTCCATTGGTGTTTTAGGTTTTGTAAAAAATGATCTCTATTATTTTTTAAACTCCACTTTGGAGGGGCGCACTCTGCTTGGGGTGTATAAAAATTCTAACTTTTTGGATCACGGGAGACTTAAAAATTTAATTATTTATAATGAATTGGAGAACGATCCAGTAAATTACAAGTAATAATAATTTAAATTTTTTATTTGTTTATATTTATTTTGTTATTATTATTCTATAATAGAAAATATTTAACAATTTAAATGTCACTTCGGTTTTTTTTACATATCTGGATGTATATTTATATGAATTTTTAACGATTTCTTATGTGTATTTTTTATCATGGTATTTTTCATTTTATTCTAAAACTATCAACTGTAATAAAAATAGATATTGAAAAAAACTAACAGAAATATTGTTTTCTAGGATAAAACCTCCTCGATTTTTACAGCTGGCATTAGAAATTCATCAATTATTTCCAACAGAAGATGTAAACTTATTTTATGTTCCGCATTTTAAAGGAGAGAATAATGAGAATTTAAGCGCCAGAGGATCCCTTTACAATTATTACAAATTAGTGAGAAAAGATCTAAGAACCGCTGGGACACTGTTGATCGAAAATATACCAATTAAAGAAAAAGTGACTTATGATGAAGATTTTTTGAATTGCACAACTGATGTGAATGTAACAAATTGTTCCTTGGCAACGAAGTTAAAATTATGGGAGGAGACATATGAAAATCGCGTTATTTTACTATCCCGTCAAGAGAACAAAAAGAAAACTTTGAGGCTTGAAAAATATTTTAGAAGTTTCTCGTATTTCTGTTCACCTCATGAGATTTTATTGGTAAAAATATTAAACTGTTTAATAATCTGTATTTTAATGTATAATTTAATATTTAAATGAATAATATTTACCAATATTTATCGTTTTTACAATATTTATATAATATACTGAATTGTTTTAATTCTTATTTTTAATTATTCTACCTTTCCCATTGAAATATATATAGTTCCTTGATAATTTTTAAAATTTATGATTTTTTAACTGAAAATTAATTGTAGTTTCTTTAATACATTATAGTTGGAAGCAGATTTTCAAAAAACTATTGAGAAGTATGCTAACACGAATTTAATTCCCAAAGAGATAATTCCGGAATTATCAACATTGTTTTCCACTAAGTGGCCTGACTTAGCAAAAAAAATTCTTCTTTATTGCAAACGCTCAAGAAATTTGGAAGTTAAAGTATTTCTTGCCACAAACAAAGATTTAATCGATGCTGGTATGACTTAGTTTATCAGTCATAAATTTAAATTTATATATAATATACTTTACCTAAATAAAAAATCTTATTGTCCTACGATAAAAACCGTAAAAAGTCGATAAAATACCATCATGTCAATATCACTGAAAAATTTATTTCAACAACTTATTTTAATTTATTTAATTAAAATTAATTATTTGAAAATTGATTAAATTATTTTAAATTAAATAATTAATTATCAAATAAATAAATTTAACTACATAAAACAATTTATTTAAAAAATATTAATAAGAAATTTTTTTATTAAAAAAAATAAATAAAATTGAGATAAATATAATTACAACAGCAAGACTTTTAAAAAAATTAAGTCATTTTATCCACTTAATCGTTATAAAATAATTCATAATATATTAGATATTTAGAAAAATATTTAATTTTTTATTTAGGTACTCACAATGACGCACTTGCCTTCTTTCTCTTACCTTTGTGCATAAGAACAGTTTTAAGTAAAAAAGAAGAAAAAGTAACAAAAGAAGAGATCTCGAATAATTTCATTTTACATGTAAAGGAAGCAGATGATTTAGAAGAAGCACAAGAAGAGTTTGAAGAATGGCTGAAAAAGCGTGATGTCGAAGTTCTTCCGTATCTAATCTGTACTGGCAAATTTGAAAATGCTCAATTTTATATTTCGTTAAATAACGAAAAATATGTTTATTTAAATTGCATCCAAGCAGTTGCAGACTGTTATAAATGCCTTACGGCCTTACGCAGGCGGTCAAATTTCTGTGATTCTGTGTGGACATTCTTTGATCAGACGATTTATAATTTAACTTTCAAAAGAGCTAATTCTTTTGTGATCAAATTTATTTCCGAACTCAAAAAACTTAAATAACATTTGCAACTGTCGTGTTGATTAAGTTTTAATAACTTAATTTTAATTCTAACTTGAAACAAAATGGATTATATTTTGATATTGAATCACATTTTGGGGTTTATTTTGTCGCTTTATGGTGATCCAGGATTTCCTAGAAAAATTGTACAAGATGTTATTAATTATCTGAAAACTTTCCTTAAAAATGTTTACCTACCATCTTTAAAAAAGGACCTATTAGACATTCTTCAGAACGAAAATATTTCACCTTACTCTTTTAATGAGATAAATCATTGTTTTGAAAGGTACACTAATGTTTTTGACGCTGTTGACACTGAGGTCAAACGTTTTTCGATTTTAAAAAGACGAGGTCTTTTTCCCGATTTTCAAGAATTTTCAATCGGAAAAACATTTAAAAACACGATTGTCGGAAATGAAGAAATTTTGATTCCGCATTTAATGTATGGAATTCATATTCCACTTCGTTATAGTTTAAAACTTTTTCTTGAAATACCCGGTATATTTAATAGTATAACAGAATATGTTGAAATACTATCGAAAGAAACTAAAATTATTACAAATATAATTTAGGATGAATTGTGGAGAACAAAATATGCGTTAAATTTTATTGTTGATACAGTTCTGCCTCTCTATGTCTTCTTTGATGACCTGGAATTAGGTAATCCATTAGGAAGTCACCGCGGGGTCAACAAATTCGATGCTGTTTATGTAACAATCCCTTGTTTACCACCTCATATAGCTAGTCGCTTAAGTAGCATTATTTTTTCAACCATTTTTCATTCTTCAGAAAAAAAAGAAAGTAACAATGAAAACGTTTTCAAAACTCTCATTGATGAACTAAACTTTTAATTGGAAGAAGGGATTATAATAACTATTGGAAATGTAGCGAAGCGAATCAAATTTCAAGTAGTCTTAATTGTGGGTGATAACTTGGGCTTGAATGGAATACTGGGTTTCGTTGAATCATTTAAAGCCAAATTTTGCTGCAGAATTTGTACAATTTCTGCTGATGATTATTCTAAATTTACAACTGAAGACAAGTCTAAACTTCGAAATAAAAGTAATTACGAAAGAGACACTGCACTTAATGACGAAGGAGAAACTGGTATTAAAGAATCTTGCGTTTTCAATAAAATCAGAGGATTTCATGTTACCGAAAATATTTCAGTTGACCTAATGCACGATTATCTAGAAGGTGTATGTGTATATGTATTAAGCGCTATATTATATACATTTATTTTTGAAAAAGAAAAAAAATACTTCACTTTAGAGGATCTAAATAATAGAATCAGGAATTTTGATTTTGGATCGGAAAACTCCAACAAACCCCCATTAATTAAAGTCAAACAAGTCAAGAAAAAACTTAATATGAAATTCTCCGCGTCCGAAATTCTTTGCCTAGTTCGTTACTTGGGTTTAATTATAGGTGATCTAATTAAGAAATCTGATGAACACTGGAACTTATTTAAAAATTTACGTCGAATTTTAGATATTTTAATGTCACCAAGAGTGATTCGTACAGATGTGGAAGTTTTAAAACGCCTTATAATCTACCGCAGAATCAACTTCTTGCACAAAAAACTTATTGAAAACCATTGCCACTAAGCAAGCATTAAGATTGGGTCACATGGTTCTTTCTCCGGCATTTGATAAAACAATTAAATTTGGCTCTCTGAAGGAAAAAAATGAAAACAGTGAGATTTATGAACAGGTAGAGATTCAAAACTCCTTATATCACATCGGAACCTTTTTAGTCCTAAACATGGAGAATAGCGAAATTAAATTTTGTAAAATATATAAGGTAATTTATTTGCAAAATGATATTTATTTTGATGTTCAAGTATTCGAAGAAATAACTTTTGATTATCATCTCCATGCGTATATAATAAGCGAAAACAGCATCGGAATCCGATTAGTTAAATATTCTGATTTACCTGCGATAGCTCCACTACTATTTGTTGTCAAAAATAAAACCCACTACATTGTTCCTCGTTACGGTTTGTAATTAAATGTTTACTAATTGTGGTATAACAAAAATTGCATTATTGTTATTAGTTATTATTGTTATTATTAAATTTAAGAATTATTTAATTACAAATAAATCTTTTAAAACATTCTAAATGTTAAACTTTATTTACATTCCAAATATAAAGGGACTATTTACTTGGTAAATAAAATCTAATAAAAAGTATATTAAATATTATATACCAAAATAAGTAAAAATATATAAATTAAAATAACAATGTTATGACAAAATGTCACGAATGTTCAAACTATCGAAAAAAAAGTTATATAGATTTACAAAATTTTTATAATTTTTCAACATTCGTATTATAGGTAATTATAATTTTCTAATTTAATACTTATAATATTAAAAAAGCTAATAAAAAATTATTTTTTTGAAACTTAACTTTATTGAAGCAGTATTTAATAATTAAATAATAAATGTAATTATAATAATAAATATAAATATTATAATAAATAAATATAATATAAATAATAAATGTAATTACTTTAATAGAGATGACTATTTTAAGCACATAATTAATTTTTCGAGAAAAATATATTTTAAATAATATGTTATGAATTAAAATTACACATTAAATTAGTTTATAATAATAAAAATAGCAAGAATAATAAGGTACAAAAATTTTATAATAAAATAACCTTGTACATAAAGTAAAATAAAATTTAAAATGACAAAATATTTAATAACCTTTAATAAAATCCTATTTTTTATTAATTTGCAAGATTGGATTAACTTTTTTAACCTGAAATTCAAGTAGAAATTAATTACCAGATATAGAATTTATTTAATCAATTTCCATTTGCAGTTGACATTTGTATATTGAGTGTATAATGTCTTTAATTTGGTACAACATATGTACCTTACGCGTGAGAGAACAATATTACTAAGATTTAACAAAACATCACACCCAAAACTGACATTTCTGTTATCTATAGGTTAAGGTGCATTTAAATTACTAAGTATAGTTCAGAAGATAGTCAAAAAATTTTTCCGTGTACATTTTCTTTATTGTAATTAATAATTATAATAATAATTTAAATATTATTTTATTTTTATTAATCAATTAATTTTTTTATTCCTTCCTCGTGGAGGAAGCTTTGTAGTCCTTTCGTTTATAAAACTTTTCAAAGTGACGGAAACAAATTTTTTTCTTAATAGAAACATGTTATATGAGATCCTGATCAATTGTCCGGATGTATGTATGTGTGTGTGTGTGGATCCCTTTTTTGTTTAGAAGATAACTTTAACAGGTTTTAATGGATTTAGATAAAATTTGGTAGGCTCATTTATCATATTAATATCTCAAATCTGACCAAAGGATTTTGAAAAATACTCCAAAAAAAATTTTTTATCGTCTTTTTTCCAAAAATTTTTTTTAATCGAAAAAATTTTTAAATAGAAAAATTTAAGGTTATATATAATAAAATCGTATTCCTTACGTCAAGACGAATCGATCGATATATATAAAGTATTCATTTGAGGTAAATTTAAAGAATTAGTGAAAGTTAAAAAATCAAAAATTCACATTTTGGCTATAAAATTTTGTGATTTTTTAAATTGAAGTTTATATATGAAATAATTGTATTCCTTACATCAAGACGAATCGATCGATATATATAAAGTATACATTTGAGGTAAATTTAAAGAATTAATGAAAGTTAAAAAATCAAAAATTCACATTTTGGCAATAAAATTTTGCTTTCTCCATGAGGAAGCAAATTTTTTTGCTGATCGTAAAGAGGAAGCAAAATGTTCATGAAATGAACATCTGAATTTACAACTTGTTTAAAAAATTTTATAATTAAAATATAAAATATGTAATTTATAGTTAAATATAAAAAAAATATATTAAAATACATAGAAAATAAATTTATAAATAGCTATTTTTTAGGACTTACCCGAAAACTTACCGCTTGAAAAAGATGCCGACGATGAAAAAAATCGCACTTATATCACCATACATTTGGCAGATGAAATTAATGCTATTGATAATGAAATATTCACTACTGCTGAGGTAACTCCCCGCTTGGAATTTTGCTAGAATATTTATTTGAAGCTAAAAATATTTGAAAATATTTTCAAGTTCATTGGATTTAAAAGCTTTAAAACAGCTTTAACAAAAAACAGTTTTACAAAAATTCTTTAAAAATATTTTTTAATAAATAAATTTTTTTAATTTATATTTTTTATTTCAAGCTTTAATATATTAATAGTTGAATAAAAAATAACATTTTTCTCTTGTTCTCTTGTCATTTTCATTTAAAAAAATGTAAACGATAAAACTATAATTTTACTATGAAATTATTACGAAAAATGGAAAATTTTGTAAGGTAAAATAACGTTTTGCAGTTGGGAGTTGAAGATCCAGATGAAAAGTCACCTGATGAAGAAATCGATGAAGACATTTTTTTCGATGCTGTAAACGAAGATGAAAATTTATCAAACAATTGGTTTTCTTCTTTTTGAGATGCAATCAATAATGATGATTTGAAAAAGCCTATCACTACTGCTGCGAACAAAACCGTTGGGGAAGTAATATTTATGATTTTGAAGTTCGCTCTTATCCGTGCACTATCATTAACGGAAATAACGGACTTATTCACCCTGATTAATTGTATTTTCATGGAATCTTTCTTACCAACTACCCGATATTTTATTGACAAACTATTTTACCCCAAACATTCTATGATACTTCACGCCATTTGTCCAAAAGGTCATGCTTATCTTGGGAACTTTAAAAAAAGTGATCAATCTCTGAAATGTAAATTGTGCAAACCAGTAACTAATGTTAAAGGTATTTTAAAGACTTTTTTGTAATGTTAGATATTGAAACTCCCATTCGTTCGTTACTTGAATCAAATAGTGATTATTATACTTATATCATGAATGATAGAGTTCACGAAAAAAATCAATTTAACGAAATCTACGATGGTAAAATGTACAGAGAATTTGTGGAAAGTTTAAGCGAAGCAAATAAACACAGCTATGCTTCGGTTATATTTAACACTGATGGTGCACCTTTATTCAAAAGTTCGAAATATTCTATTTGGCCCATTTTTTTAAGTATAAATGAATTGTCATTTCAAGTAAGGACGAAGGAATTGATTTTAGCTGGACTTTGGTTTGGCAAAGAAAAACCAAATATGAGTGTATTTTTAGAACTATTTGTAGAGAATATGAATGAGTTTGCTAGGACGGGAATTAAATGCATTATAAATGGTATTAATATGTGCATTAAAATCTTCACTTTGATTTGTTGCGTTGATTCCGTTGCTCGCGCTTCTGTACAAGGATTTACACAATTTAATGGTAAATATAGCTGCAACCACTGTTTTCACCCGGGAGTTTAGGTTGGAAATAATAAAAATCCAAAGTCAGGTTGTATTAAATTCCCTTTGATGTCAAAAGTTCCAAAAGAAAGAGATCCGTTGAAAACGATTAAGCAAATGATCAAATCTGTCTCATCAAAGAAACCAATTTTCGGTATCAAATGTTCATCGCAGTTAATACGTCTATCGCATTATAATATTATTTACGGTTGTGTTGTTGATCCCATGCATTGTCTAGCTGGAATTGCGAAGCAATTCGCTACAATGTGGTTCGGAAATAACAACAAAACTGGATTGTTCTCTAAAAATAATATTTTCCAAATTGATGAGCTTATGGCTAAAATAAAAGTACCCCATCAAATAATGAGAATGACTAGACCTTTTTCTGAAAACGCGTTTTGGAAAGCCCGCGAATGGGAGAATTTCATCCTCTTTTATAGTATGATAGTTCTTAAAGAAATACTTCCACATAAGCATTTAATGCATTGGGCTTTATTTGTAGAGGCAATTTACATCTTAACTAAGGACAACATTAGCGTACATGAAATCGATTTTGCTGATCAATTGCTATACGAATTTGTTTCCCAAACACAAATTTTGTACTCAAAGGTAGCAATGACTTTTAATCTGCATTTGTTGTTGCATTTAGCCAAAAGTGTTTTAGATTGGGGGCCGTTGTGGTGTCACAATGCTTACGCTTTCGAATCAGGTAACGGAGATTTGCTTAAGGTTATTCACGCAGCTAAAGGAGTGCATCAACAAATATGCAGACGAATAAGTTTGAAATATAGTTTTTTAACATTAAGAGACGATGTTGTTCCATTTAGTTCCTTCCCTGTAAAAAATTACTGCAACACAATCGGTACGATAACTGCTCAAAAAACCTTTCAGATTAAAGATATTCGATACTTCGGAATTTCAAAGAAATTAAGTGCATATTGGTCACAAAAATTAAATTTGGCTGAAAATACTGTTTTCTATCAAAAAATTGTAAAAAATGGCTGCTTGTATGTATCGTCACTAAAAAATAATAAGAAATCTGATAATTCGTATGCACAATTAAAAAATAATTCGTATGTATAATTGATCTCGTTTATACCAGATCAAAAATGTCTAAACGAATTTACTATTGTTCAGAATATTACTACAGCAAATACTTATAATAATGATTGTAGTTTTTTGCAAAGAATTGTACGCATATCAGATGAGCAATCGGTAATATTAACGAGCGACATTGCAAAAGTTTGTGTTCATATGGTTGTGAATATCTCTGAATATCTGTGCACTGTACCTAATCTACACTATTATTAAGATCTCATTGTAAAGATTGAATTCTCCGTTTTGTGTGGAAAATTGTAGTTTCTGAGTTCAACTTAATGTTGAACATTTTAAACTAACTGTTCCTCTCTTGGAGCAATAGATTTATTTATAATATTATATTTAATAATTTAAACACTTGCTCTCGAAAGATTTCCAGGATTGACTAACACTGTATTCTGGGAAATTTTTTACATTGGTTATTATAAAAGAGGATTCATATTTAATTATTAATGAATATTCCCGTTTCTAAACTGAGATTAACTGTATTTCAAAATTAGCATGACTTTTGGATTATTTAATTATAAATTAAAACAAATTGTTATTTAATTTATGTTTAAACACCTAATTTGTGTGAATAGTGTTAAATTTAAGTACACTTAATACTTAAACATTTATATTCTACAATACTGTAAATACTTTAATATTAATAAAGTGACAGAATTCAAATTCAATTTATTATTTTGTTTTCATTTTATTTAACAATATTGAATATAAAGCAAAATTATATGTTCAATTAGTATGCAAAATGTTTTAAAATATTTCCTTATAAATTATGTAAAATATGTCATAAATCATGTAGTAAAAGATAATGTAAATGATATCGCAAAACATGTCGTAAAAGACAACGTAATTTATATCTTCAGTCGTATTTATGATAATAAACAATAACAACCGTATTGTAAACCGACCGTAATCCATGTCGTAAACTACGTCGTAACCAGTCGTAGACTATTTCACTGGTTATAGAATAAATCATAACTGTGTCTTAAACGATGTGGTAAACCGTATCATAAACCATGTAGTTTACTATCTCAATTTCCGACATTAAAAACTACGTTAATTTCTACGTAGTTTGCATTCATGTTTACGCAATATTTTTCGATATAAACTACCATGTCATGTATTACGTCAAATTCTGTGTAGTTTTCTGCAACGTAAACGATGTCGATTTTTTCAATAGAGATATCATTTCATGCAGGCTGAATAGGTTGAATTTTGGACAAATAAAGAGACACGTATTGTTTAGTTTTGTGAAAAAAATCTTTCGGTTGAGTTACGAGAATTTGAAAATTTTAGGTAAAAAGTGACTTTGAAGCAAAAAGGCTGACCAATTTCATTCCAATCATTCAAGTTAATTAAAAAATCAATATTTTGCTTCCTCGTGGAGGAAGCTATGTAGTCCTTTCGTTTATAAAATTTTTAAAAATGGTGAAAACAAATTTTCCTCTATATAGAAACATGTTATATGAGATCCTGATCAATTGTCCGGATGTATGTATATGTGTGTATGTGTGTGTGTGTGTGTGTATGTGTGTGTGGATAGTTTTTGTGAACACGATATCTTTAACAGGTTTTAATGGATTTGGGTAAAATTTGGTAGGCTTATTTAACACATTAATCTCTCAAAAATGACGAGAGGATTTTTAAAAATACCCAAAAAAAAAATTTTATCGTCTTTTTTCCAAAATTTTTTTTTTAATTGAAAAAATTTTTAAATCGAAAAATTTAAGGTAATATATAATATAATCGTCTTCTTTATGTCAAGATGAATCGATTGATATATATAAAGTATAGATTTGATTGAAATTTAAAGAATTAATGAAAGTTAAAAAATCAAAAATTTTCATTTTAGCTAAAAAATGATGTGTTTGATTAAATTCAAGTTTATATATGAAATAATTTTATTCCTTGCATTGAAACAAATCAATTAGTATATAGAAAGTATACATTTGAATAAAATTAAAAAAATTAATGAAATTTAAGAAATAAAAAATTTACGTCTTAGCTAAAAAATTGTGTTTTTATTTAAATTCAAGTTTAAACATAAAATAATTGTATTCCTTGCATTGAAACGAATCGACTGGTATGTATAAAGTATAAATTTGCGTTAAATTAAAACAATTAATGAAAGTTAAAAAATAAAAAAATTACATTTTAACAAAGAAATTTTGTGTTTATTTAAATTCATGTTCAAATATAAAATAATTGTATTCCTTTTTTTAAACTTTCATTAACTCTTTCAATTTAAATAATAATAATAATAATTTAAATATATATCATACATACCAATCGATTTATTATAATGCAAGAAATGCAATAATTTTATGTTTAAACTTGAATTTAAACAAACACAATTTTTTTATGTATATTAATTTCAGTGTTACTGCTTCGCGCCTCCATGAGGAAGCAAATTTTTTGCATTATATAATGAGGAAGCAAAATGTTCATGAAATGAACATAAAGGACACCCTACTTGTTTTAATTCTCCTTCTTGTTTCTTGTAGTGATTTTGTGTAAATAACATTTCTTTTCAAAATAAAAATTCTAGCGACTTTCGAGGCATTTTAACGTACATCAAAATTGATGAAAAAAGTTCCTTTTGTTGTCAAGTAGCAACAAAAAAATTTTCAGAATTTAAAAAAATGATGTTTTTGAGAAAATCGACTTTCTTATTTTTCAAAAAGTGTCCGACATTTTGTTAATTTTTCAATTGTTCCAAATTTTCAAGGCTTTAAAGAAAGAGCTAAACAAACACTACTATAAAAAAGAAAGAGAATAAAAAAATGTAGATTTTTGAAAAAATTATAATGATCCGAAAAAAATGTACATGAATTTGAGTATAATCAACTTTAAAATAAACAATATGAAAAATTTGATGTTAAATTTTTTTTTAAATGTTCAAAATTTATGGTTTTGATAATTAATAGTAATTATACATTCTCATGATAGTCACTTAGATGCTTCAGTCTCTGGAACTTTTAGTCGGTTGGAAAACTCAGTGTATAAATGGAGACAAGCAAATAATCCGCCCCTACGTTGAAACGTTAAATAGAAATGAGTGGCAACATTGGTTAAACTATAATGATGGAACATTGAGTATTTCACATGTTGTGGCAGCAGATTCTTCAGAATCAGTCATAATCATGGATCCTACCTTCGTTAGGAAAATTGCGGTAAACGGTTTCTTTTTTTTGGATGCGACATTCAAGGTAACACCGTCATTGATTGGTGCTCAACAGTTTATGACAATAATGGCAAAGAAGCATAACAAGGTAATTTTTATTTTGTATATTTGGCTGTTTCTATTTCACCCTCTCAGGCGAAATAATTCTTATTTCTAATTTCGCCCGTGACGGTGGAAATGGATACGAATGTGTGATGAGGCTATTTCTGTCAAAATAAATTTGTTTTAAGAGGCGGTCGAAATAAGAAAAATAGATTATTTCGCCCGCCTAAGAAAAAATGGAGTATCTAAAAGATGGACAAAATAAGTCCAGTTCATTTATCGTTAAATAAAGAAAATAATTCTATCTTTTTAAAGTCTTTTCCGATTATTTGGGTCTTAATGTCGAGAAAGACTACAGAAGCTTACAGATCAGTCTTCAGAAAATTAAAAGACATGATTCCAGAATTTCAAATTCATGAAGCAATGACTGACTACGAAGTGGCATTCAAGAGTGCCTTACGCGAGGAATTTCCGGGAATAATTGTTCACGGATGCCACTTTCATTATTGTCAAGTAAATTAATGTTATTTTTGTTAGTCTTATGCTATTGATGGTTATCACTGCAATTGAAAATTATAGTCGTTTATAATATTTAAAATGATTCTTAATTGACAACAGTGTGTTGTAGGTTATTTTTTCAAATAATATGAATTATTTTTTTAGTCTTTCAAATTCAATAAACTGATTTATTACGGTATAATGTTATAAACCTTCTGCTCGCTAAAAATTTTTTATAACTTTAAAAAGAAAATAATTTTTAAATTAAAATGATTATTAATGTACTTTCCCTAGCGTATCGGAAATTTCGTGAATTTTTAATATTTTTTGACCATTCATTTGTAGTTTACTTATTTTTTTGGCATTAAAATATTTCCATCATCATTTTATAAATTCAGAACTTTAAAATATAGCGTCAAGTGCCAGCGGACAATAGTGTGAATTTGCTAATCTCCTATTAATCTCTTTAAATTCACGGAATTTCCAGTCCGCCATGGTTAATATATATCCAAAGATTTTATAAAAATAAATCAGTCTGTTGCCCCCCCCCCCCATCACCTGAAAAATTAAAAAATATTTATTTGTAATTTTCAGAATATTTAATCGAAAGTTTAGTGAAAATTATGTAAAAATTTTAATGTCCCAGACAAAGAAATATTTGGCGCCAAACTTTCCAGAACATTTTAACTGAATTTTACACCAAGATATATGTAGGCAAAAAATTCAGTTCAATGTTCAGGAAATTTTGGCGCCATATATTTCTTTAACTGGGGCATTAAAATTTTTACACAATTTCCACTAAATTTGCGATTAAATATTCCAAAAATTGCAAATAAATATTTAATAAATTTTCAGGTATTTTCTGGTGCTGTGGGGATGGTAAAATTAAAATGACACTAAAAATATTGCTCTTTAGTAATGATAATGTCAATTCCAGTAAAAAAAAAGAATTATCTGATAATAATTACCAAAACACTTACTGAAAAGCATAATTTTTAGTTTACAATGATGGTGTCAATTTATAATTTGCAAATTAATTTTTTACCAATTCGTTCAAAATGTTACAGTATATTTATCTTAAGAGATCTCAAATTTCATTCCCTATAATAATGCAATTAATAATTTTGCTACTAGAATGAAGATCACGTTTAATTAGAATTTCCGTTTACATGTGATAATGCATTACTTTATACTTTTAGGCATTATATCGGAGTGCTGTTCGTTGTGGATTAGAAAACCATTTGAGGAACAATGCATACATTCGTTGTGTGATTTCATTGCTAATGTCACTAACATTACTAACTGCAAATTTAGTCGTACCTACCCTTCTAGAAAAAATTGATTGAAAACGATTGAAATCAATAGGAAAGAAATTTCTATTGTCCCCAATCGTGTTTCTTAATTGTGTTCTTACAATTGAGGACGATTTACTTTCTTATTATATTCAATCGTTTTCAATCGTGTTCTATAGATTCTATTCCATGCACTATTGTTTGGCGGGATTTTTTGAAAATTTTAAAAAATGCAACTAATTAAACAGTCTAGAAAAATATTATTTCAAAGATTATTATCCGAACTAAAAAATTAAAATATTTATCAATGTATTTGTCACCACAGAAGAAAATTATATATTTTATCAAAAATTAATTTAAAGTTATTTTTTAATTCATCTTTGAATGAAGCTGCACAAGACGAAATGTTTATAATTTATCGAAAAAATGTTTAAAAAATAATTTTTGACAAATACATCATGTTTTGTTTTAAATTGAAATTTTTATTAATTGCTGAAATTTTTTGTTAATTTCAGTCAATATTGAATTTTTTTTTAAATAGTCAAATATTGGAAGATCTACAATAATTATAAGATTCGTAGAAATAATTAAATTTCAGGCGATTTTTAATTAAAAATTTTGAAAATATTTTAATAAATTAAAAACTTTATACAAATGTAACGGATTTAAGTTATTTAGTGCTATAGCACTAAATAAGTTTGTAAAGAATTTCGAGTCAAAACACCTTTGAAATAGAAAATTCGACATTTATATTCTATAAAGTCAATTTAAGACTTATTAAACTAAGAGGTTATGTTATTTAGATGTTAAAAAATGTTTAACTCTATAAAAATCGATTATTTAAACAAATATGAGAAATTAAAACTAATACCGTAATTTTCTATTGCGCGGTGTATCAATTTCGGTGACCAAAATTACGTGTATTTTGAAGATACTTTGCCCGCCGAAATTGGAGCCAATGAAAATCTTAAAAATGTTTCAATTGCGGCGCGGAAAAAAATTTCGTCTCAAATAATTAAATTAATAATTGTTTAAATGTGCATATTTATAAGTAATTGTATCAAAAAAAGATTAAAATAATTTTGTTTTAATCATTTTGCAACAGTTATATTAAATATAATAGCAATAATTAGTTAATTAGTTAAAATTTTTTATAAATAAAATAATTACAGAATTTAATAGAAGTAATTCAATTTTGGAAGAGTTAGAATTGAAAGTTTTGACTTATTAATTTTAAATAATTAAAATTTTGTAAAATTTAATTGAAAAATTTGAAAACAATTGAACTTTTTAAAGAATTTGATTACAAGTTCAGGTGAACTTTGAACAAAATTTATACTGAATAATTTTTTTGTTAAATTTTTTTCAAAAGCTGCTGGACACCCAAAGTTTAGAAAAACTAAAAATTTGTTCTAAAAAAATGAAAAACTGAAATTATTTTAAAATGTAAGAAATAGAATTTTTTCTTATATTTATTTTTATATGTAACTAATTATTTATTTAATTTCTGTTTACATGTATTTTTTTACGTACCCATTTATTTATTTTTATTTTTTTGAGGTTATGTATTAACAACTCAAAGGTTGTCATACTTAATTTGTTCATATATAGGATAAGTAAACATATTGACACGTTAGTTTTCCTTAATAATTTTTTTCCAAATTTTTAGTTAATTTTATTCCCAAATTGTTACTTAATTTGCGCAATGGCAAAAATAGTGGGAAACAAACTTATTTGCGACGGGTTTGTGTATTTGCGGTCGAGAAGAGCTAAAGGTCGTGCTTATCACGGTGGGCAGGAAGCGACGATAGGTTGAACAAAAGTGTCAAGAAAAACTGAAAGTGGGGTTGTATTTATGGATGATTGTAGGTGAAAAATCCGTTTAGAATGAAATCCTAGCTGCTCCTATTTCAAAGTTATCCACATTTTAATTTTTTTAATAGGATCAATTTTTGAAAAATAGAAAAGGCGCGAACATTTCTTTATGTTTGTGTGTGTACGTGTAGACACCCGGTAAGAAGCGAGGAATAGAGAAAAATTGAAAGTTTGCAGACATAGAGCAGAAGTTAAGAATTTTTAATTTTTCTGAATAGGCGATTTTACGTTTTTACCCAATTCCTCACTGAACATCAAAATATCAGAAAAATGAATTCTTCTCTATTCCCAGTAGAGGTAAGTCAATAGAAAAGAATTCAGACTTCTTATTCTTCTTAATGCGCAAAGTTTCATATTTTCAAATTTTTGGTAGCGAATAGAGAAAAATTAAATTTTTGGAGAGTAAAATTTAAATATCTATTCCTTTCAATCGACAGTATCAAAATTTCTGAAGCGCATTGAAAGGAATAAAAAATTTGGAGAGTGAAGTGGATATGTCTATTCCTTTTAATTGATTGTATCAAGGAGGAATTTAGAGGAATCAGGAGCGTATTTAGAGGAATAGAAAATTTTAGATTAAATGAGGTATCTTTATGCCTTGCAATTGACTGCGTCAGGTTTTTAAGAGCATATTCAGAGGAATAGGAAATTTAGGGTATAAATTCAGTATTTCTATGCCTCGCAATCGCCTGAGTCAAGTTTTTAGGACCGTATTCAGAGGAATGGGAATTTTGTAATATGAATTAAATATTTCTATTTCTTGCAATCGACTGCGTCAGATTTCTAAAAGTGTATTGAAAGGAATGAAAAAACTGGCGAGTATATTAATAATTCCTAATCATTTCAATTTTTTTTAAATATTATAAGAAGCGAAAGAAAATGAATATAAATTTTAAGATTTTAAAAGAATATAAGTAATAATTAATTACTAACTAATTTAACTAGTTGATCATTTTCAATTCTTCTGAATGGGTGAATTTACGTTTTTACTCAATTCCTCATTCAACATCAAAATATATAAAAAATAAATTCTTTTCTATTCACAGTAGAGATAACTCAATAGAAAAGAATTCAGGCTTCTTATTTTTCTTAATGCGCGAAGTTTCTTATTTTCAAACTTTTGGAAGTGAATAGAAAAAAATTTAATGTTTGGAGAGTAAATTTTAAATGTCGCATTTTGGACCGCATTCAGAAGAATAGAAAATGTGGAGAATAAATGAGGCATTTCTATGTTTTACAATTGACAGCGTCAGGTTGTTAAGAATAATATGTATATAATTTAGAGTATAAATTTTGGCCAAGTCAATTAAGAAGAATAGATTTTTCTACTTTTTTTTTGCTTCATCGAGGAATTGAATAAAAACGTAAATGCTCCCATTCAAAAGAATTGGAACTCTGAGTTCTTTTCAATTATTCGCCTCTTACCGGGAAATTATTTTTATACTTGAATATTCTGTAAAATAGAATTTTAATAATATTAGTCAATATATGAGACCTGAACTATTTATTTATATTATATGGAAATATTTCCATAAGCTTAAGCTTAAGAAAAAAAAATATAATTTTTATTTATTAACACAATTAATCATTTAAAACTATTTAAATTGACAAAATTATTAATTAATATCATTAATGTTCATAAAAATATATATACGATAATATACTCTTTGTAATAATGAACATCTGAAAAGCTGTTTGATGACTTAACAAAATAATATATGTATCTGTTTAATGTGTTCATTATAAGACATTTTCTCAAAAAATTTTATAACCTCCCCTGGTCGAGCGCGTTAAGGCGCTCCCAGTGCGGTTGAGAGATATGATGGTCGAGGGTTCGAGTCTCAGAGTCAACTCGTCGGAAAATCCAAGATTGAGAGATGAATAATCATTTTTTCTATTTTTTTCTATTCCCAGTACATATTAAGTCAATAGAAAAGAATTCAGACTTCTTATTCTTCTTAATGCGCAAAGTTTAATATTTTCAAATTTTTGGTAGTGAATAGAGAAAAATTAAATGTTTGGAGAGTAAATTTTAAATATCTATTCCTTTCAATCGACAGTATCAAAATTTCTGAAGCGCATTGAAAGGAATAAGAAATTTGGAGAGTGAAGTGGATATGTCTATTCCTTTTAATTGACTGTGTCATGACATCAGGAGCGTATTTAGAGGAATAGAAAATTTGTAGATTAAATGAGGTATCTTTATGCCTTGCAATTGACTGCGTCAGGTTACATGTATAATTTAGAGTATAAATTTTGGCCAAGTCAATTAAGAAGAATAGATTTTTCTACTTTTTTTTGCTTCATCGAGGAATTGAATAAAAACGTAAAATCACCCATTCAAAGGAATTCAGATTCTGAATTCTTTTCGATTCTTCGCTTCTTACCGGGCATATGTTCACATACGATTTCCACACTTGTAGCCAAATATAGCATCCTTTGTAATTTCCCAATTATAAAATAATAAATATTAAGTGTTGAAAGTCACTAGTAGACGTGGCAAATAATATATGGGTGATTCCACGTCAGATTTTAGTTCAAAATTTAAATTCGTCCAAAACTATTTTTTTTTCATTCTTCATAGTAAAAAAACGTATACGTATTTTTTTTTTTTTGGTGCCCAAATTTTTGAGTTATGAATTTTCAAAATTTTGGTTTTTGAAAAGTAGACCTATTTTCAACTACCTACAATTTAAAAACTATTGAATTTAGAAAAATTTCATTAAGAGAAAAAAGTTTCGATTTTTTGTCGACTTTTTAATAATGTAAAAAAAAAATTATTTTTGAATTTTTATTAAAAAAATAATAATTTTTTATAAACAAATTCATTTTTTTTCAATTTGGACATTTTTTTTTAATTTTTTTTTTCATTAGATACCTGAAAATAATAAAAAACGTTTGCACAAAGTTTTGGAGTGGGCCTGATGAGTTTAATGGGTGAAAATGAATTTTTAAACTCTGCGTGCAAGTTGAGCGCGCGACGTACAATCCGAATTTTGCTAGTTTAAGTAGGAGTGTTTTTTTAAAGTTAGTTTTTAATTTGTTTTTTTATTGTATAACATATCTATTACAATTAATACTTTAAAATAATAATACTGATAATATAATTATTATTTTCTTATATATATTCAGTTTATGTTTTTCGTTGAGATTTAGTTGTTTACTTATTTTTTGTTATTCGTCCTGATTTTGTCGTTCGCGGAGATTTTCTTTTTCGTTGAGGTTCAGCAGTTTTCTTAGATTTGGTTTTTTCGTAACTGCTGAACCTCAACGAAAAAGAAAATCTCCGCGAACGACAAAATCAGGACGAATAACAAAAAATAAGTAAACAACTAAATCTCAACGAAAAACATAAACTGAATATATATAAGAAAATAATAATTATATTATCAGTATTATTATTTTAAAGTATTAATTGTAATAGATATGTTATAAAATAAAAAAAACAAATTAAAAACTAACTTTAAAAAAACACTCCTACTTAAACTAGCAAAATTCGGATTGTACGTCGCGCGCTCAACTTGCACGCAGAGTTTAAAAATTCATTTTCACCCATTAAACTCATCAGGCCCACTCCAAAACTTTGTGCAAACGTTTTTTATTATTTTCAGGTATCTAATGAAAAAAAAAATTAAAAAAAAAAAATGTCCAAATTGAAAAAAAATGAATTTGTTTATAAAAAATTATTATTTTTTTAATAAAAATTCAAAAATAATTTTTTTTTGACATTATTAAAAAGTCGACAAAAAATCGAAACTTTTTTCTCTTAATGAAATTTTTCTAAATTCAATAGTTTTCAAATTGTAGGTAGTTGAAAATAGGTCTACTTTTCAAAAACCAAAATTTTGAAAATTCATAACTCAAAAATTTGGGCACAAAAAAAAATACGTATACGTTTTTTTACTATGAAGAATGAAAAAAAAATAGTTTTGGACGAATTTAAAATTTGAACTAAAATCTGACGTGGAATCACCCATATATTATTTGCCACGTCTACTAGTGACTTTCAACACTTAATATTTATTATTTTATAATTGGGAAATTACAAAGGATGCTATATTTGGCTACAAGTGTGGAAATCGTATGTGAACATATGTCTACACGTACACACACAAACACAAAGAAATGTTCGCGCCTTTTCTATTTTTCAAAAATTGATCCTATTAAAAAAATTAAAATGTGGATAACTTTGAAATAGGAGCAGCTAGGATTTCATTCTAAACGGATTTTTCACCTACAATCATCCATAAATACAACCCCACTTTCAGTTTTTCTTGACACTTTTGTTCAACCTATCGTCGCTTCCTGTCCACCGTGTTATTGGGAATGTCGGAAATTGCATAATAAGGAGTGTTCCGTGCGGGTAATCACTTCCGACTCTGAGCCCGGTGAAGAAATTGTTTTTTTCAAAAGTGCCAAAATATCCGATCACGCCCATGCACCAAATCAGGAGGAATGCAGAGCGGAAGAGGTTAAAAACAGTATTAAGAGAAAAGCCGAACAACATCCAGAGCAACCTCCTGCACAATTACTTCGCACGGAGTTGACAGAAGTACCTGTGAGTGTTTTGAGCCAACTTCCAGAGCGAGAAAACTTGAAGAAGATTGTCAGAAGAACTCGACGTCAAAACTTGCCTCCTAACCCAAAATCATTGGACGATTTAGGCGAAATTCCTGATTGTTTTCAACGAACACTTGCCGGGGTCTGTTCGTTTCTCGATGGAACATTCAAGGTGATTAAATAAATTGTTAATTTAATTTTCTTATATTTTATAAAAAAATGTTATAATTTTACTTTTTTATTATTTGGAAATTTCATATAATTATATAAATGTAGGTTATAAATTATAAAAATAATTATAAAAATGTTATAATTTTACTTTTTTATTATTTGGAAATTTCATATAATTATATAAATTTAGGTATGTCCAACTATATTTACGCAAGTATTCACAATAATGGGAACAGCTCACAGAAACAGGCCTGGTAGTCGAGACATTGTTAGTGTTCCACTCGTGTATGCATTTCTCTCGTCAAAAGAAACTGATCAGTACGCAACAGTTTTGCGAGCAGTAAAATTGGCAGCTGAAGAGTTTAGGATTCCTAATTGTCAACCGCAGAAAATTATGTGCGACTTTGAGACAGCTATTCTAAATGCTTGCAGGGAGGTTTTTCCTGAAGTTCCGATTTCCTGTTGTTTTTTCCACCTTTCCCAATCTATGTATCGGAAAATACAAGAAAAGGGATTGCAACAACAATACAATAATCCCGATGATCGAGATATAAAAATCCACACGCACATGATTCTAGCACTTGCCTATGTTCCTGTGGATCAGGTCAGTCGTACATACGGTCTTCTCAAAAATGTGGTACCTGCGGATCTTCTCCCAGTAGTGGAATATTTTGGGGAGACTTACGTCAACGGAAAACCAGCAAGGGGTAGAAGGAGAGGAGTTGCACCTCGATATGTACCAGCTATTTGGAATCAGCATGTTGCTGCGCTCACTGATGCTCACAAAACAAACAATCTGAGTAAGGGGTGGCACAATCGCTTCAGGCTTGTCGTCGGAAAGCACCACCCCGATCTCTACTCCGCGCTAACAGAATTTCAAAAGGAGCAAGCTGACAGTGAAATCGTAATAGCAGAGCTTAGTTTGGGCCGGAAGGTAAAGGCAGCGCCGAAAAAGAGGTGGCTTGAATTTCAAGCTAGAATTAAATCGATTACTGCCGAATACGAGGAATACAATAACGATGGTCAAGATCTTGAGTTCTTACGCGCCATTGCGCATAATATCGTCATTTGAAAGTTAGAACACATTTTCTACTTCTATACATTTTTTCTATAAATTAAATATTAAATTTTAAATATTAAATTTTAAATATTACATTTTAAATATTAAATTTTTTTTATTTTCGGTAGCTTGTTGATTCGGTAAAAATGCATTCGGTACAGTGGTATTCGGTAAAATGGTCATTCGGTAAAATGGTCAATCGGTAAAATTTTTATTCGGTAAAATGGATTCGGTAAAATGGTTGGGAACCATTTGCGCATGTGCGTATATCGTTCTCCCGATAGCACCCGATTAAAAACAATTGAAAAAGTTTAACTTATTTTACACAGTTGAAAACAATACGAATCAATTGAAAAAATATATACTCCAATTGAAAACAATTCAAAACGATTAAAAAATTTGTGTACTCAATCGTTCTGAATCGTGTTCAATTGATTTTTCTAGAAGGGTACTTACAATCAGATTTGTGCTTCTTTGACGGCACAGACGAGAGGGATTCTTCGTCGATTCCTCAATTATTACGCTCGTGAATGGCTGCGAAAGGTTACACCACAAACGTTCAGTGTTCACATGTTGGTCCATCGTGCGAATAATTATTTGGAAGGGTACCACACCACCTTGAAAGAAAGACTTGGCATGCATTCTGCAACATGGAATTTTACAAGTACAATTTATAACAAACGATTTAATATAAAAAGAAATGTCTATTATAATTTTGGTCAGAATTTTTCAAACGGATTAACTAAAATGTTTTAAAAAGTACTTTCAGTGTAAAAACATTTTTATACGTAATACGATTAAAACGTCTTTTAAAAATTATTAAAGGAAAATAACTTTTATTCGAATTATTAAAAATTTATGTTTTACAGTCTTAAATAAAAAAAAATTAATATCCGATTTATCGTTAACAAAAATCAACGAAAGGTTTATTGCCTTTAACAAATAATTTTGTTTTCAATCATTTTTATTTTTAAATTGTTTACACATAAGCTAATAATAAAAAAATTATATTCTTTATGCCTCATTAAAAATTTGAATATTGTTCTATATTCCATATTCATATTTTAGTATAAAATCGTCGAGAAAAAAATTCACTGAATTTAAAAAAAAATTTTAATCATTAAATTAAAAAAAATTAAACAACAATTATTAATGAATCAAAACGTATTTACTCATTTAAACTGTTACAGGAGATTTGATAAAATTTCAAGAGAGCCTCTAAACGGATTTGAAAGCTCTTGAGCAAGGATTCTCCATCACCAGGCTTCCGAGAGTTGTAAATGTGCAGAATCAGAGGTTACTCCTAAACGCGTGGTCAATTTTACATGATAATGGATTCACACCAATGCAGTTTTTGGAACACGTCTTATCATATAAACTAAATATCGCTGAAGCCTATTTCATATTATATTCCGCAAATTGATCTACTGGACCGACAGAGGGTTTTCGCTTCTCTTCATCGCGTGTATCGATAAAGAGAGAAACAGCGTTTTAAAATTTTTTTAACTTTCTAAAAGTTTTACACTTTTTGTTCGTTCGTTTAATGTATTATTCTTGCAAAACTGTATTAAAAATTTTTTAAATGTCGACATTTTTTAATGTTTTGAAAGTTGAAATGAACAAAATTTTTTTTGGCTTAGATATTTTTCAAAATTTTTTACTCTATAGAGAAATACAAAATAAATTTTATTAACAATAAGCATTTGACTTTCTTAATATAGCAAGCAATCATTTGTGATGAAATTTAAACTCAAGTGGAGACCGAGACGACATTTGCATCTCTGTATATAAATGAATTTATTTACTTTTCTGGAAAAACATTTTTAAATAAACTTTTTTTGCGAGAAATTCAATAGTAAAAATTTTTTCCACTAAATTTTTTTACCATTGAATTTCTCGCAAAAAATGGTATAAAAAAGTTTTTCTCTAAAATTATAATAAATTTATTCATATAGTTGCAAATGTTATCGCGTTTATCAATCGAAAACAAAAATGTTTTTTTAGCTTTTTATAAGTTTGATACTTTTTCGTCCTTTCCCAGCGGGCAAAAGATCATTATTGTTTTTTAAATGTTCTAAACAGTTTTCGGGAGTATTTTAAAAACAAAGACGATTTTTGGACGAAAGGATTAGTTACTTGCATTTTAAATTTTCTTGTAGTAATTAATAAATAAATAACTTGAGTTATTTAAAAGGGACACATTCAGGCAATGTGACTTAATTATGATTATAAATTGTAATTAAAAATAAAACATTTTAGATAGTATTTTTTTATTGTTATTAAATTATTGACACCTTGAAAAGTCAACTATAATTCTATAAGAATTCTATAGATTATTGTCAATCACATATTCAATAATTTTAATTTATCGTATTCGTTAAAATACAAAAGAAAACCAAATCAAACGGTGATTTTCTTAATAGGAAATTTTGTTAATAATTCGTTTCAATTATTTTTGAAATGATTTTTCAGTATTTTTCTTTTAAAATATATAAGTGGATACAAAATTACAAATTTTCTTGCTTTAGGACAGAGAAAAGGGGTAATCAATCAGGTTTCTGAAAAAATTTGGATTTTTGATAAGAGAAATAAATTTAAATAGTAAAAGTAAAAACAAATAATATTCACCGAGCTTTAATAAAACAGGAATTTACAACTAATAAAAATTAGTGAAAACATTGAAAAGATCTAAAGAATCTTTCATTTTTAGAAATAAAAAAACACTTTTTCATTATTTTTTTTAATCTTGCTTAAATTTTGTTCTTTAAAAAATATTTTTAATTATTTTGAAAATATTACTTCATTATTATTTAATAAATAAATAATTATTTTGAACTAAAAAATAGAAGAATTATAATTAAAAATCAATTAATGATATAAATTAATTTTAGAAATTTTATTATTAAAAAATTCGAGCACTTACCTTGAACTGTAAAAATTCAAATGTTTCCCGCAAATCTACCCGGTAAGAAGCGAGGAATAGAGAAAAATTGAATGTTTGCAGACATAGAGCAGAAGTTAAGAATTTATAATTTTTCTGAATAGGCGATTTTACGTTTTTACCCAATTCCTCACTGAGCATCAAAATATCAGAAAAATGAATTCTTCTCTATTCCCAGTAGAGGTAAGTCAATAGAAAAGAATTCAGACTTCTTATTCTTCTTAATGCGCAAAGTTTCATATTTTCAGATTTTTTGTAGCGAATAGAGAAAAATTAAATGTTTGGAGAGTAAATTTTAAATATCTATTCCTTTCAATCGACAGTATCAAAATTTCTGAAGCGCATTGAAAGGAATAAGACATTTGGAGAGTGAAGTGGATATGTCTATTCCTTTTAATTGACTGTGTCATGACATCAGGAGCGTATTTAGAGGAATAGAGAATTTGTAGATTAAATGAGGTATCTTTATGCCTTGCAATTGACTGCGTCAGGTTTTTAAGAGCATATTCAGAGGAATGGGAAATTTAGGGTATAAATTTAGTATTTCTATGCCTCGCAATCGCCTGAGTCAAGTTTTTAGGACCGTATTCAGAGGAATGGGAATTTTGTAATATGAATTAAATATTTCTATTTCTTGCAATCGACTGCGTCAGATTTCTAAAAGCGTATTGAAAGGAATGAAAAAACTGGCGAGTATATTAATAATTCCTAATCATTTCAATTTTTTTAAAAATATTATAAGAAGCGAAAGAAAATGAATATAAATTTTAAGATTTTAAAAGAATATAAGTTAATATTTACTTATTGACTAATTAAAGACAATTTTAAAAAAGTTGAATAAACAACTATTTTTACTGTAAATCTGAACTTTTTCAGTGTGTGTAAAAATGGAAGTGAAACAATAGTGTACTGAATTAAATTATTTAACCAATTTTTAAACCTGATTAAAATCTTCTTTTAATTTCATTATATTTATTAATATTAAATTAACATTTTCTTAGGAGATTATTTTAAAACTTGAAAGATCTCGCGAATTTTCAATTGTTTAATTGCTGTTGTATTTTTATTGAGAGAGTTAGATAAATGCATTTTCTTCTATATATTCAATTACTTTGAAAAAATAATTTTTACATTTCATTCAATTATTTTTGAAAGTCAATTATATATTCAGTAAAGTTAATCATTTTCATTTTAATTGTTATATGTAAATTGAATTATTATTTAATATAATTATAATATAATTCTTTTACAATTTAATTATTATTTAATATAATTCTTTCATGGTTTAATTATTTCACAAATTTTAAAGTTTTTACAACTTAAATTTTATTGTTTCATTATTTTGTAAATAATTACAGGAATGACCGTCAATATTTTGTTTAATTTAAGGTAAAAAAGGGAATTTTGCCAGGTGAAAAGGGAAATTTTTTTTTAAAATAGAGGGACTGTTGTGGACTGTGGAATAATTAATGGAATAATTAAATTATTTATTGAATAAAATTTATAATAATTGAATTTTTTATGTAATATCGGATAATTGTATTTTAAATTAATAAAAATTAAAAATATTTGATTTTTTATTTGATTAAAATTTGTAATAATCGAATGTTTCATTGATTGCGAAATAATTTAATTTTTATTTAATAGAAATTGAAACAGATTGAAGCTTAGACTTTAAAAATTAGCATAATAAGTGAATTAGAGACAATTTAAATAAATATGTGAAATAGGTGACAAAATTTAAAAAAAGTGAAAAGTTGACAGTCTGTGATAGCTGAATTTAAAGAAGATTATAAGGAGAAAAAAATCATTCTTTTTATGTATATTCGATGGTTTTTTTTCAGAAAAAGGACATAAGAAATAGAAAAAGGGAATTTTTTTAAAAAAGGCGACGAACTGCTATCCCTGTAATTAAATTATTTTCATATTTAATTATTTTGTAACTTATTTGAATATTTTTGATATAACATATTTCTCAGATAGTTATTGGGGTAAACTTGTAGTGCAAAGTTTTGATTCAAGGACAAGTAATGGTGTTTTTGTTTCAATATTAAAAAAAAAATTTTATTAAATTTTGTACAATATACTAGGTACACGTTAATTTATTTATTATATTACGTTAAACGAAATTACTTTAAACCAAAATATAAAATATATAATATCTTCAAATTTGCACTAAAAAGAACTTCCATCTATTCAAATTTTCAATTAATTAAATTTGCTTTTGAGTAATTTTTCGTTTAACAGAATTGTCATTTTCTTTTTTTCTATCATTTTTCGATATATGATGCAAATTATGTCATTTAAATCCTGCGAAAATCATAGAAAACTTATGGAGTTTAAAAATAAAAATTTTGAAGAAAATTTGTAAATAAATTTTTCAAAAATTGAAATTTACGGTATTACGATTTAGGCAGCAAAACTGGTTTAAAATTTTTTTTGGCTTAAAAATTTTTATGAATTATTGCATTTAAAAATACATAATTAAAATTGCTTACAATTATTCATTCAGAAAAGGAATTAAATTTTAGAGACATTTCTTTTTGATAAACATTTTAAACAGAAAAATCTTTTGTCCCCAAAAATAAAAGGCCAACAATCATAAAGAAAACCAAAATATAAATTATGATTTTCTTTTGTAATAGAGACATAAATTACATCAAATTATATTAGAAATTCTTGTACAATCGAGTAGTAACAGCTTTTTTAAAACAACTTGTGCATCGTCTTACAATAAAAGATCCTTGTGGTTTTAAATATTTTAACAAAACCTGAAATACATTTTATTATTGTGCTTCATATGTGTTGGGAATAGAACAAACATATTGTGCAATACTTAAGTCAAGAACCACACATTTCGAAAATACTTCAGAGATAGATACAGGCAGATGATCAACGTTTCCTACAATTTCCCAAATGTGATTTAACAGTACATTCCCTACAACGAACGGTCTTACTAACAATTGTTTCACTGTAAAAGAACATGTGCCATCTGGCAATAATAAAACACTAGTTATTTGTACAAAAGACCAATTTTTTAAAACAATTACTGTATCGTTAAATTTTTTTTTACGACTGTATTCAATACTACTGTATATGCGATTTTCGTAAATGCACCTTTCAAACCGTTTATTAATCGTAGATTCGAAAACATTTTTATGATGTGGGCCAAGAAATGTAACATTTTCAGATTTGACAGCACTTTTTGTCAATGTTTTTGATATAAAAATATGTTCACAAAAATTTTTCGCCTCATTTGAAATGTTAACAGTAGGTGGACGAACACGATACTTTAAAAGATTTAAAGATTTATTCACAATCTGCTGATCGGGGCTTTTTGGACCTGCAAGTGTTTTTTTACAAAAATGGATATTATGCTCGAATGGAAAGGCTGATGTTGCCCATAGTGGACCAGATTCTCTGACTGTTTTTACGATATGTTCTGCACAGTGGACGTTAAATGTCATGCATTCTGTACCGTATAAAATTTCATATCGGGCAACAAATGTCATTAAATTCAATTCACATACGTCAAGTTCGTCTTCAGTGATTTCTCTTTTCAGCATAGTATACATACTATTTACAAATAAAGAAAAATGCTCTAATAATTCAGTCGGAATATCCTCTAAGCATACTGGAAGAGAATAATAAAGAAGCCATGCCTTCCAATGACTTCCTTTCCAAATGCTTTTACTTGAAATCTTTTCTGAGCTTCTTTGCAAATCTCGTGGAGGTTGTATCTTGAGGAGTAAATCGTCAATTTTTTTTCTTTGTTTAGGTGATAAAATCAGATACCAATGTTCCCAAACTTGCACGCATACACCAAAAAGAGCATTATGTAAGTAATCCAAAGGGAATCCCCAGACCATGTCGATGGCTTTAATTCTCATAAAGCTTGATTCACCTTTAACTCCATTTACAAACGAACCACGAGCACAGGCATTCTTTACATCTTCGAGATGAAGTTCGTGAGTTCGAATTTTTGGTTGTTCTTCTAGGAATGGATACTTTACTCCCCTCTTTTTTTGAACATATTTCCCTGGATGGTAGCAATAACTGCACGCACAATATCCATTATACTGTAGAATATTTTGTAGGATGGCTCGCGCAACGGAATCCGCAACAACTAAATTTGCAACAAAGAAAAGCGTTACTTCTTGATCTTCATTTGGAAATTTCACACGCATTCCTTCTAAACACAGGCGATTTGCTTGCTTACAAAATTCATCGATGTATGCATTCATTAACGCTGGTTTCGGTTCTGTATAAACAACCATCATACCCACTAGTAAAACGAATTTATACCTAACAGCTGGAGGTAAATTATGCAACATAATTTGCAACGGCCAGAAGTTTCTTTTAGAAACTTGAAATAAGGGAGCACCGTCAGTACTAATAGTGTAAGTAAAGCTTTTGGGATATTCTTCAATTGTCTTTTTATATAATAAGCTATCGTTAATATCGCGTATAATATTAGTCTCCATTACTTCATCATTTTGAACTTGATTTAATGAAAAATATTTTCTTAGATCGTCTTTTTCAAGTAAGATTCGAATTTGATACTCGAGATCTACTGTAAGGAAATGATTATTGTTACTCAACTTCATGAACTGTTCTTCATTACAAATATCACAAATAAGAGACTGACCTTTTACTTTATTTTTTTGAGCACAACCTAAAACTTTCATGCACTTTTCACAGTAAAAGTGAAAGTTTATTTTTTCTGGTGGAGTATCAAAAATTTTAGTGATTTTATAATCTGAAATATTTAAATTTTCAAATTCTGGACCGGCGCAAATTTTAAACATTTCCAAAAGCATTATACGTGCTTCTTTTGAACCACCGAATCTTAGATTGAAGGCTACAATCATCTCCAATACATCATTAACTGTTTGTCCAGATCTGTCGAACATAATTCTTGTATCAACATCTTCAAACATAATTTTTTTATCTGGCAGTGGTGATGAAGTTGATCTGAAGGAGTCTTCGTGTGCTGCATTATTTATATCTTCATTCAAAATGTTCCGGTCTTCATCATCTTCATTCAAAATGTTCCGGTTTTCATCATCTTCATTATCTCCTTCGCTGTCTGAGCAACTGTCGAAATAGTCGAAATAGTCATATATACTTTCATCTGATTCTGGCAGTGGTGTAAGTGATTCTTGCTCATAATGAGAACTTGTCGCCTCTTCATTAAAATGCTTGGCTGAAAAAATACGATAAGAGAAAAATATATTGATATGAATTTGGACAATTTTTAGCACTTAGTTAATATTATATGTGAAAAATTAGTTTAATTAATAATTAATATATTTTTGTAGACCTTATTTTTATAATTCAAAGTAGGCCAACAAATTTTCTACCTAAATTATAATTTAATTAATATTATCGAGTACTTTTTAAAATATATTTATTATCTTAATACATTTATTATCATAATAGTTTCCAATCGTTTTCAAAAGATTTTCATTAATATTTCAATTTGTAAACAATATGAAATGTTGAATAAACTACTATCCATCGGAGCAATACATTCCCAAGTAGCACGGTATATCACTCGAATGTCATGGTGATATCCAGCGGGAATATTCCTGTGATATTCAGGTGATATCAAAATGACCGCCTCACGGTGATATCCAGCTGGAATATTCCTGTGATATTTAAGGAATAATCCCGCGATATTTCCGTGATATTAAGAGAATATTCCCGTTTTTTAATTTTTTTCAAATGTTTTATATTTTCTTTTAATTACGTTTATTAAAATAATTAATATAATTAACGTAATTAAACAAAATAATATAAAAAATTTGAAAAAATTAAAAAAACGGAAATATTTCTTTAATATCACGAGAATATCACAGGAATATTCCCTCAATATCAATCGAATGTCACAGAGATATATCCCCTTATTATCACACGAATGTCACGGGAATATTCTCGATGGATATCACCATGAGGCGGACATTTTGATATCACCTGAATATCAGGTAGAAAATATAATTAAAAACATATCTGCAAAACGTCAAAATTTTTGAAGAACCGACAAAAAAGTTACAAGTGAAATAAAAAATTGAAATTTTTTCAAGAAAAAATTTTTCAAAATCGTTTATTATATAAACCTATAATGAAATTTAATAATAACTCCATAATTTCTATACAGAGAATTTCTTAATTTATGTTTTTAAATAGTAACAATATCTAATATTTTGTAGTTTTTGAAAAATGTTTTTAAAAAAATTGAAAAATTGAAGGTTACGAAATTAAGTCGTGAACCTCCTACTTTTCTTAATGAATATTATTAAAGGAAATAAAATTTCCACCATAATATTGTTGTCAATAAACTCAGAAAATAATGAAATTTCAAATATATAAAAACTAAATTTTTTAAAAATAAAAAAATTTAAAACATAGTTTTTATTTTGTGCTCTAGAATCCAAACGTTTTAGGATATTTAAAAATGGTGCATTCCGTATGAAAGTACAATAAATAAGGTATCCTTTTGCCATAAAGAAAAAATTTTAATTTGAAAACAAACATTTTTTAAAGAATTTTCAAATTGTTGTAAATTTCGATTTAAAAAAAAGTATCCCCAAGATGGACACTTCATAAAATGCATTAAAAAATGGATAAAATAAAAATAAAATATCAAGTAAGGATTTTTAAACCAATTTTCTGTTTCTTTATTATATTTTTTAAAAGTTCTAACATTTTTTAAATGTTAAAAATTAAATAATTTTGTAAGAAAATTAATTTTAACGTGAATAATTTAATTAAATTAATTTATTAAATTTATCCAATCCAATTTATTTAATTTATAATTTATTTAATAAGAGATTAGTTATTTTATAATTAATTAAAAGAAATTAACAATAAATACAGCTCTAAGCTGAATTGCCTGAGTCACAATTCGGACATTCGTACCAGGGTCCGTAGATTTTGGCGCACTTTGAGTGCACATCTCTCTGACAGATTTCAATTCTCTTTTGATAACAACGCAATTTCGAAGTGGAAAAAGAAAAAATTTTAATTATGAGGCTTAGAGCATTATTAAGAAACTTTAACATTGAAAATAAATAAATTTAAAAAATTAAGATGTGATGTCCATCTTAGGACCAATGAACCCATTTTTTTGGGTCACATAAAAATTATTTCCAAACACAGTGTCAACCGAATGATTTTAGAATACTATTATACGATAAATAAATGACGTTATTACGATATACACCTATTCGAAAACAAAAATATAGATAATTTTACCGACTGAAATAAAAACTGTTACAAAACTTTTTAAAACGAAAATTCCACGTGATATATGTGTTCAGGAAGAAAAATAATTCTTTCCGATCCGTGTTTATACAAAAAGTTTCATCTAAAAAAACTAAATCAGTAAAAAAATCACGAGGCGATATATATTTATACGAAAATATTATATCAAATGTCCATCTTGGGGCCCTCTCCCCTAGTGTTTATTTCGCCATGGCGAAATAAGTAAAGTAAATTAATTCGCCAGTTACCTGACTTTTGCTGTATAAAAGAAATGAATTATTTCGCTAGTAAATGGCAATAAACATTAAATTGAAGACCGTCGAAATAAGTGAAATGAAAAACTTCACCGGTGAAAAGAAATAAAAGTTAAAATAAGAGTTAGAAGGAGATTAAATGACTTCATTTTTATAATTTAATTTAAGGAATATATAATACTTTTTTGTTATCGACACAATATAAATGCGAACCTAATTCTGCCTATTTTTCGTTATATGTAGATGATTTTTGTCTTTTAAATTTTACTAAAAATAATATTTCGTTATTAAAAATTAAATTTTTATTATAATGTGAGTTTTAAAGTAAAATTTACAAGCAGTTTAGAAAGTGCTGTTATTGGCAGCGTGTTTTAGTCTGTTTATATTTTTTTTAAGTCGGCTTATTTGTCATTCGTACGACATTGCTTCAGATAAGCTTGTAAAATTTGAAATAAAATGACTTTAAATAGTTTAAAATTTGACTGATTGATTATGCTTAATATACACAACTATTTTATCATTTAAAATTTGCATAAATAATAAATGAAATTTATTTTCAAACAGTGAAAATAAAAAATCATAAAAAAATGTAGTTCAATTCAAATAAAGATATATGCACCTAACCTCCATTTACTGTAAACATATACATATTTTCCTTCTTACTTACGAAATAATTCATTTCTTTCATTTTGACAGTTTGAAAGTACAATCACTTACAAATAGAAAATTATAAAAAATAGTAAGTTTATGAGAAAATATAGTTTAAAATATGTTATTCTTATATACTACTCACCTTTACTGTTTTGTGAACATTCTTCATATTTTTTCTCCCAAGCCTTGTGAGTTTTTTCCGTCACCATTACTGTCCTAAAGTTTGGATCTAGAGGCAGGTTGTAAAAACTTCTTTTTTTTCCATTTTTCAATTTTCTCTAGCTATTAATTGCGAATTAACCTTCTTGTTCAACAGTTTATTTGCGTGTTCATGCGTGTTTGTTCTAGCATATCTAGCACTTCATTTTCAAGTACAGGCGACTGGACAGTGATGTGCTCTCGCAGATTTAAAAATAGGATGAAAGTTTTCGTAAATGGTGGAAATGTTTAATATTATTATTTTTTTACCACTAAATGTTTATTCAAGTTTTAATATTTAAAACATTTTTTAAATAAAATTTTTAAGCTTATGTCAAAGAACTAAAATTAAAAAAATTTCTTTTATTTAATTAAATTTGTTAAATATTAGACTATTTTTTAACATCATTTGTTTAGTAATAATTGACAATTTTTTGTTAATTAATAAAACAAAAATTCAGTCAAGATTTCACTAATAATTATATATTTTTAATAAGTTTAAAATTTAAGAATTCAATTTTGCGAATTGGTTCATTGTACACCATCTTTCTCTGGGAGAAATTTAGGAAGTGTGCGTCCCTGAAATCTTCGGAAATTTTCTGGGGGTCTGCCTGCGCAGAGAGCGGAAAACGTACAAAAGTAAGAGAGATAGAAAATTCAAATTTGCAGGCAGCCATGAGGTGTACCTTTTGAACCTTTAAGTTGGTTCTACAGTAGGCGCGTCGGACGTGAACGTGTACCTAATAAGAGAAAGGGGTATAGATGTATATCTCCGTACCCCTCTCTCTCATTCGGTACACGTTCACGTCCACGTCCAACGCGCCTATTGTAGAACCAACTTTAGAACTCAAGAACGTGGTTTTGTGTGTGTTGACGCGTTTCGGCGTTTGTATACCGGCTACCGGCTCGATTCAATTCATGTTGTGATCAGTAGTTTATTTCAGTGCTTGTTAATATTATAATATAAATAATCGGATTTTAAGCATGAGTAACAAACAACAGTATGTGGTGATGATTGAATGCGGATCACAAAAACTGTACACAGTTCCACTTGATGCTGTACATCACTTTGATAAAAAAAAGCATGATCAATTTAAATCATATAAATTTGACCTATTGGATTCGGTTCTCTATGGGACGGTGAGCTTTATCGGAAGTAAGTACAAATTAAATTATTTTAATGTATTATTTTTTTACGTATGAAAGTGTGTTATATAAGCTAAATTAACAAAAATCTCATGATACTTATAACCACGTGCTTGCCGGCTTCCTTTTCTTTGTATAACGCCATATTGTGTTATGTATATTGAGGTATTCTTTTGATTATTTTTATTCAAAAATTTGATTTTTCTGGAATAATTTTTTCTGGATTCTCTATTGAGAAATAATATATACGTATTTTTTGTATTTCGTGATTTGATGATAATTAAGGAAGTTATAAATTATTGAAATTTGTGGTTTTCGAAAACAGGCTATTTTTCGAACGCATTTTTCTTCGTTTATATCAGAGGAGATTGAAAATAATATGTTGCATGAAATTTGTTGGAAATTTGTTGAATTCTTTATATATGCAGTAAATAATAATGTATCTGTGATAAAAGTATCTTAAAATTTTTAATTAAATTTAAAAAGCATTTCTTCTCCAAGATGAACACTTGATGTTCAATTTTTTTATTTCGACATAATCTTTGATTAATAATGAATTTTTTCCCGTTAATGCGAATGTGGTGTTAATTGTTGTTTAATTAATATTTACAATTTTTTAGCTCAGTGTACTGAATTTGAGTTGTATTTTATAAGTATTTTCGTTTTCAAACAATTACTGTAAATCTAAAAATTTTACACAAATTTAAAACATATTCAAATGAAATGGAACATCTCCAACTTAAAGAAACTAAACATTTTTTTAAATTAAAAAAACAGAAAAATTAAAGATTAGAAGAATGGGAATTTCTTTGAAAAAACGAAAAATTTTTAAGGTATTTCCATTTATAAATTAAAATTTATTTTCCTTTCCACAAAAACTAAAAAACTTCTAAATTAAAATAAACTTCAATGTTAAAATCAATGAATTATTTTTTAATTTTATGAAAACTGAAAATTCAACGAAAAATCCAATAATGAAAATTTGTTGATAAGAACGAAATATTTTTTTAAGTTTAAAAACAATGATCGGAAAAGGTAAAAATTTTGACGTTATTTATGGCCTTTTTTCAATTTTTTTAACTTTTCAGCTTTTTTGAGGAAAAGAATAAAAAAAATTCAGTTCCTTCGGAACTTTAAAAAAGTTTTTTTAGTTGATTTAGGAATCAATATTTTAAAAAATCTGAATTTAAACATTTGTATTTTTAAAAGCCAAATCTCAATTGAAGCAAAATTAATCAACAAATTAATTAATCTCATTTTGAAAATGGCTAATAGTTGCAACAAATATTGTTAAAGATTATTTTCTTTTAGGTTCACTAGAGGAAGTACAAGAGATTTTAAATAAAAATAAAAGACTAAGTAAGCCAAATGAAAAATTCATCATTCCTGCAGTTGAAACGACTGACACAGAGAATGAAGTTCAAAAAGATTCAAAAAATGATGAACAAAAAAAAATAAGGTACTTATTTATCTACTTTCCATGTCACAAATACTGTTTAGCAAATAATTTTGAAAAAATTTAAACTGTAAGCGTTACTATTTTAATCAATTTAAAACAGATGGATTTCAAACATTTTAATGTTTTTATATATAGATTTATTAATATTTTATACTTTGTAAAAAGACATATAAATTGCTCATGATATTATTTATTATTCTGAAACTTTTTTTGTGCTACGTCAGCATATTTTAAACAATTTTTTTTAAATTACTTTTCCTTTCTAATAATAAATTATTCTTATTTCCTAATCTCATTTCTAGATTGAGAGTAGCCTAAAAAAAAGATTTTTGAAATTGAAAGGCATAAAAACAGAAAAAATTACAAATAATAAAGAACAACCGGAAAAAAATATTGTTCTTCAAACTCAGAAACGAACTTCAAATACTTCATTACCCGAAAAACCTCTAAAGATTCATAGAAAAGAACCTACAGAAAGTTTGGTTTGTAATAACATCACTATATTCCTATAAGAAAACCTTCCCATGATTGATATTTTATAAGATACTCAAATACTTTTATTGTCCCAGATTTCAGAACTCGTGCATAATGGAAGCCAGGAGCAATCTTCTTCAATGAATAATAATGATAATAATAATAATAATTTGTTTCCATGTGAAAACAATATGATGCAGAATAACTTAATACAAAAATCTGTAAGAACTTTTAAACATGTAAATTATTATTTAAATTACATTAGCAATAATTGTCAGTTTTTATTATTTCCGTTTGTTAATTATTATACATTAATGGATCCTTAAATAATAAGCTATTCTATCTTTTTTACAGGGTATAGAAACTACGAAGGAAAGTAACAAAGAGAATTCTCTTTCCTCTAGTATTATGACTACAATAAGAAAGCCCGTAATTCGCCAAATTGACATCGTAACAACAGCTGTTAGTATATTTAAAGGATTCTTTCTTCATTTTATCAGATTCGTTATCAATTTTTAATATTTATCTTTGATAGACAGTTTAATGATAATAATCTCAATAATAGAAATTGCAAAAAATGGAACAAATTTAAGTTTTGTCGGTTAATAACTTTTCTATTTATTATATATACTTATAATGTAGAAAGTTCACAATAAATTGTAATTATTACAAAAAAGAAGGTAGAATAATCTATTGTAAAAATAAAATCTCAAAATTAAAGTTAACAAATAGATTTACACTGAGTTCGACAATTATTTATACTAAAAATAACATTGTTAACATTTTTTAGAATAATAGACACAGGGAAACTGTAATTCAATTAGAAAAAAAAGTTGAAGTATTAATAAAAGCAGTAAACAAATACAAACAAGAAATTAAATTATTAAAAGAGGAAAGAAGTCACAATTCTGATGGGTTACAGTTAATTCATAGTACTCTTAGCGATCAGGAAAAATTAATCGATGAGCAAAAGGCAGAAATAAATAAGCTCAGAATACAAAACGACAATTTACAACAATTTGCACTGGAGAAGTCAAATTTAATGGAAGGTTTGAAACATTTTTCTTTAATAAATATTTTATTGAAAAAATGGGAACAACAAATTTTGTTCTATTATAATATAATGAAAAAAGTGAAATCTACTTAACACCCTTATAATTAATTATTAAAATTTCTTTCAGCTAAATTCTCCGAATTAAAATCTTTTTGTGAAGAGGTAGGCTTAAACGAACCTTATGGACCCGTCGGTCACATAGCTGCAAATCTCGTAAGTATTTCAAAAACTCAAAATAAACTAGTTTCTAATACATTAATTTATATCTATTTTATCAAAAACTGTAATTTGAGATATTAATTATTTATCTAAATAAAATCAGGCTTTTGTCTGCACAATACGGATCTGTCTCAATTTACAAAATGTTTATCGCGCATCACACGCCAAACATTTCTCAAGCAAGTGAAGTAAAATTTGTCTGTGTTACTTTAAATTATAATCACAATTCTAACTAAAAAAAGATAATTTAGCAACAATCTATGAAAAAATGTATAATTTCAGAATTTTTAACTTAAAGTTTATATCTAAAACCGTTTTTAGGTGATGCACTGTCCAAATTTGCATACAAACTCTCATAAATACAATTTTTTTTGGTGCGGTATATATATGAATCTTCTGCTGTTTAAGAAATATGTATAAGAAACTTTTAATTGTAAGCAGTGTATAGACAAAGCTCTGATTTCATTTAAATATAAGATAATTTTTCCTTTTTTCACAGATACATCTTGGCCGTGGTGTTTGGCTACCAGTCGATGTATATAATTTAGCCATATATGGAATCACAAAAAAAACGAAAAAACAGTTCGTTCGGAATATATTGGTGGCAGTATTTGGTTACGACATACTCACAGAAAGTACTATTTCAGGAAAGGCGAGTAATAGAGCAGAACATCCAATGACTGAAATAAAAGCTTTAGATCCAAAAAAAGTACTGGCAATTAAAGGTACTGGCATTTCAAATAATAGAGGCAAATTATTTTAATATTAAAAAAGTATATTTACAGTAAATATGATGACCCATAAAAGCCGAATTTAATAAGCAATTTTCTTCAGAATAAGTTGGTCTTTTAAAAAAACAGAAAGTTTTAATCTCTATGTAGATATTAATTTGAGACTACTGTTAAACATAAATATTTCATTGTTTTCTATTTATATAAATCAAATTGTAAAATAGAATTTTTATTTCAGCAAAGTTATATTTAACATAATTTTCAATTCGATTTAAAAAAATATGCCTTATTTAATTCTCTTTTTACAGATATTTATAAATATTTCTTAAAAAAAGAATTAAAGATACCTGACGAAGCTGCTGAAATGGAGGCAGACAGCACTAATACATCCATTGGAAAAAAAATTGCTCAAATTAAACGAATTTATCATAGTAAGTTATTGAAATAAATGTGAGTAAATTAATTCTATCCTTTGTGCGAGATCCTACATGTAGGATCCCACAAAAGTCCTATTACAAAATTGTTATGCTTTTTTGTTATAACAGTTACTTTTATTATTAATATTCCTATTACAGATTATTTATTACTATTTATTATTGTGAACACAAAAATTGATTATTAGACTTATACTGTCACTAAAAGTAATATAGTTATTGAATTTAGATGTTATAAATTTTTTTATTATAATTTTACGAATGCATCTGAAAATTAATTCTGTATAATGTTCATGCACCTTGGTTCAAGTTTCATTTGTTTTGTTGCTGTGGGCAACATTTTTATTTCTTATACTAGTACTTTAAGTACGAAAGGACGTTTTCTTTTGTAAGTCCGTTTATGAACTAAATAAATAAATAATTAATAATAGGACATTACATGGATCCTACAAAGAATCCTATTTACCTCTTATATGTGGAATTCTTATCATTTATAGGATTCTACGCAGTACAAAAGAGACCCATTAATATTCTCCAAAAATCCATTTTACCGAAAATACAAATCTAACAAATACAACAAAATACTACTCATTTTGCATAATTTCATTCTGACCGAAAGTTTATGTGTCATAACAGTCATTTATTATAATTTTATTCTTCCGGAAAAATAATTTGTCCGCAACTTTATTTGCTATACTATAGTTATTTGTCATAAAACTCCTCGTAAAACTCATTTGTTATAACTATATTCTGCGCGATTAGGACATTTATATTTTCGGGTTAATTAATTTAATTGTTTTTAATGATTTGTATGACAAATTATTGATATGGCAAAAAAATTCGGACAGAATAGAATTATCACAAATGACTAGTATGTCAAATAGATTTTCGGTCATTTGATGTTTAGGGAATTTTCATGTGCCTCAAAAAAAATATAAGAAATCTTTCATCAGGTAATTTCATTTGATTTATTTTCAGAACCTGATAAAACAGTTTCTAAGAAAATTTTGGGTTCGGAGGGTAATGCAGACGAAGTTGAGTTACCCGAAAAAGAAGGAGACGAGCATCAAGATAAAATTATAGAAGATAGAGAGCAGCATCGAAATGAAAAAAGTACCGAAGAAGTAGAGGAATATGAAAATGAAAGATGCATAGAAACAGCTGATGACTATGGAAAAGAAACTATTGATGACGAAATTGATATCGAAAAAGAATTGGCAGAAATTGGCGTAGGAAAAAATGAATCAGAAATTAATTTCTCTCAATATTAAGTCAGAATCAGTAAGTAAAATATAAATTTTATTTAATCCAATTTCTACTTGTTACAATTTTTATTTATCAGAATTATCAGAAAACAAAATTTTTATCGTAATAAATTTTTGTTTACCATAATTTTTATTGATTAAAATTGTTATGCAGCAAAAAATAATAATTAAAAATTGGTACGAAATTAAGTTTATAATAATTATACTGTAATTGAGGAAATAATCTCATAGTACCGGCCATAATGGTTTAAAAATTTTGTTTTCATTCTCTTCACACGCAGTTTTAGTCATTTTCTGAAAATTTTCCGAAGTTCGTAATGCGATTTTGAAAATATTCTCAATATTTTCTTCTGTACAGCTCACGAAATGCCTGTTTAATATTAAAATTTTCATTTATTAGAAAATATTACACTAAAAGTTCATGTGAATATTTGACGATATTTTTTAGGTAATATTAATCAAATATTCCAGTAATTCCTCAATATCAATCAATATTGACTGAAACTTTGCTGTACGATATTCACTTAAACTTTTATTTTAATATTGCACATTAACTTTATCAAACGTTTAGGAAATTTCTTGTGTTGAAGGAGTTACTACAATTTGAAATCTTAATTTCAAGCATAATAAATATTTCTATTTCCAGGATTTGAGATGTTTGAAATGTTTCAAAACAATAATATTGCTTACCTCGGCGTGGGAAGATCCAGAGGAATCTTCCAGGTTATCGTAACGTATTGTGAGTAATTTATTTATTTTTGATATTATATTTTCACAGGGTGTCTAGCGGTCTTTAAAATCTCAAGAAACTTAAATTTATGGTCACATGTAATTTTGTCACCTATTTCACCAATTTTTATAACTTTTTACCTTTTTTAAAAAATAATTTAATTAATCATATATCTTTAATTTATTCAAAATGTTAATCAAATAAAAATTTAGTGAAGCCAAATTCCAATATATCTTAACTTAATATAAAACTTGCAGTTATTAGAAAATAGTAAAAATACGTTTTCTTTAAATTTATTAATTATTTTTATGCTAAAAATATTTTTCTTAAAATTATTCTACCTTGACTTCAATTTTGTAAGGAATAAATTATACTTTATTTGTTATCAAAAATTTTAATTTTATAAAATATTATAAGCCTAGGAAAAATAAAATATTATTTCTAAAGTAATTTGAATTTTTATGAAACATTAAAATACCCACTATTATAAATAGCAATATACTATTATAAATACCCATTATTGCTTTAATGAAGTCTCGTTTCCTTATAATTTTATTATCTTTTATAAATAGACAAAGAAAATTTTATTTTTTATACTTTTTACGTTTGAAACAATTTTTTAAGAAAAAATATTTTCAAAATTACTATCCCAAAAATAAACCTTGAAATAAATTATTTTGGTTCTTGAAAATCTCGAAAAGTCTTTCCATTTCTTTTCAAGAGTCGCTAGACAACCTGATTTCAAATGTATGTAGATGAATCACAGTTTAACTATATGCCTTTTTTCAGAATCATGTCTCAAAAAATATGGGTTGTATAATTTTATAAACTTATAATTAGTACACTTAAAAATTGTATTTGTTTAAATCGAACATTTATTTCTTGCATTAAAAGTTAATAAGAAAATGGTCCTTTAATTCAAAAATTTTTTTAAAATAAGAATAAGAATAAAAAATTATTAAATAAATAATTTTAATTTTCATAAACTTTTGTTTTAACTTTAACGTATTGTAATGAAAAAAATGTTTGATTTAAACATACGTTTTTATAAGTGTACATTTTAAATAATAAATTAATTTTATTAAAATACATTTTAAAATCTTATCGATTGAATTCAGAGGAATAGAGGATATTATCAACTTGTCTTGCTTCTTTATACTTCTTAATGCGCGTTTAAAAATACTGACATGTCAATTCAGAGGAATAGAAATGGCTATGAATTTTTCATTTTTCTGATTCATTGGAATACACATTTTAGACTAGCGTCATGTCAATTCAGAGGAATAGCAAATTTTTTTACTTCTTCCATTCCTTTCTATGCGCATTTTAGATAGCTAGTAGGTCAATTCAGAGGAATAGAAACTGCTATTACATTGTTTTCCTCTTCTCATTCTTTTGAATCCGCTTTACAGAATATTGTCAGGCAAATTCAGAGGAATAGAAACTACTATATATTTCTTTGAATATTCCATTCCCTTTAATTCGTATTTGAAATTTTGACCAAGTCAATTAAGAAGAATAGACTTTTCTACTTTTTCTCGCTTCATCGGGGAATTGAGTAAAAACGTAAAATCACCCATTCAAAAGAATTCAGATTCTGAATTCTTTTCAGTTCTTCGCTTCTTACCGGGCTCCTGAAGCTAACTTCACGATGGAAATGTGCACTAGCGCCTCTTGTGTTCATTTTTGCGATTATCAAAACACATAGGTGGGAAACTGGCATGATAAAACGAGATTTTCGCTAAATTGAAATTCGTATAAGTGACAATTTAATTGAAGAGAAATTCTGTCTTATTAAAATCATGACGTATAAAAATTATTTCAAATGGAAATCCAGTTAAGTAAAATTTATATAAAATGATAATATAAAAAAAATCCTGACACAATATATTTTTAATACATGTACATTTTGATAAATAAAATATCGTCTAAAAAAAATTATGAAATTTAAAAATCCATCTATATAAAAATTATGTTCAACAGAAAATCGATTTAACAGCAGTTGAGATTAATACCAGTTTTAATGGATAAAAATTTTGATTAATGGAAATTTGTATAAATATAAATTGTGGGACATAAAAAATTGGATAATTAAAAAAATTTCACTATAAAAATTCTGTCATACAAAATTTTGAAAAATTAAAAATTTGGTTACGTGTTTTTGAACCTATTAATGGAATTGACTAAATAGAAAATATATAACATTTAAAACCGACTAAGAAAATATCTGATTATAGAAATTTTGTTTGAAAAAAATTCTATGCCACAAATATTTGCATAACTTTCAACTATACCATATTTAAATTTGAAAAAATAATAATTTGTACAAATTAACGTTTAGTTAAATATAAATTACTTCATACAAGAGTTAGTTGGAGTGAAAATTATGGGTTAAAACGATTCGATTAAATGAAAAATTTTACCTATAAAATGTCTATTGCATAAAATTTCGGTTTAAACTGTAATTCAGTTGAACAAAATTTTACCCAAACGCAATTTCTCTTTAAAAGATTTTAGTCACATAAAAGTAACTGTTATATTAAATTCCCATCAATCAAAACTTCTTTCATTTAAAAATTAATTTACATTATTATTCGTTTTGTCATAATTCGTTTAAACAACATTTTGTTCATGTACCATTACTGATAAAAACTAATACAAAAAAACAAATAATCTGTTGAAAAGCAGTTCTACTATATAAAATTCTGTATTCTAAACATTACATGCAATGATTTCTATGGGATCTTCATGCGCGCCCACGGGCAATACTATCTCTTTTGACACTGTTAACAACTCACCATTTGCTAACTGAACCGTACCGACCTTTTCTGTGATTGGAAGGTTTAATTTTTTTAACATTTCTAAACATAGAGGGCCTATAAAAGTTCTTGACGCTCCACAATCTACTATAGCTTTTATGGCGTGATCATTCACAAGAACAGTGAAGGTACACTCACAGCTCTGGTGACTGCTTGCCTGCGCAAGCAAGCAGGCAGCCAGCGTTCACAGCTCGATTTTTCCAGCTGCTTGCAGAGCCGAAAATTGGCGGAACATTTGAATATGATTAAAATGAAATATACTGTTTTAATACATATTAATAATAAAAGGGTGTAAAAAAACTAAAATTACTGCAATATTAATGTTTTTTCTGTAGTTAAGTGATTTATGTATGACTACTGTGGAAAAAAGTGATGTGTGTATTTAAGTTATTCTAACCTCAAAAATTCTCACTCCTGGTCTGTCATCGTTGCATGCTGTCAGAATTTGGTATATTTATTTTAAATATTATAGTGAAATAACTTATTATAATGATAAATTAATATTTATAAAATTGATTTGTACAAGATTATAGTTTAATGAAGTATAGTAATTTAAGTAATAACTATTTACACATCAATTATTACTTAAATTAAATTGATATATTAATATATCAATTATTTATAAGAGATACCTTAATTTACATTCAATTTTTCACAAAAATTAACTCTATATATTACTTGGTCATTTTCAATAGTTAATATATTTGATAATATTTCACTGATTAACTTAAAAAATTTTCTTTCCTCGAATTTAACTGAACCTAATCTAATCTAATTACTATTAATAAAGTTATTGAATGTTTATAAGAAATAGTGGTAAGTAACTCATTTGTATAAAAAATATATTTTGATTGTGTATTTCAATTGTTACAGTTATGGATAACGAAATGAACTATTATTCATCATCAGAATCTGATGATAATCTCACGAAGATTCTCCTTGGTCTTTTTGTACTTCGTAGAAAAAGGCGAATAAAGAAGAGAAGATTTCGTGTAAATAAACTGTGGTTGAGTAGAGAACAAAAAGGTACAGACAATTGAAAGATATTTTTAAATGTTGTCATCAAACCTAAAATTTGTGTAATTGCAAATATTTTTTTAGGTGCTCATAATTTTGGTTTGGAGACGGCCCTGTTCGATGATGTTATGTTCCGCAAATATACAAGGATGACCGTAACGCAATATGAAGAAATACTTCAGCAAGTTGGTCCTAAATTATTGAGCAAGTCAACTCGAGAAGACATTATTTGCCCGTCGCTGAAATTAATGCTGACATTAAGGTAAGATAAACAACAAATTTGGGATAAAGTTTAAAAAATTTTACATTGTTTTAATTCTGTTATGGATTTTAAATTTCATCCGTTCAATTTTTTGATTCTACCGAACAAACCAATTTCTTTTTTCACTTATGTGCACAATTTTTATATGAAATAAATTTCGAATTTTTTTTATTTATCAGACACATTCAAGATGTTTTCGGACAATTTTTGATTTTTCTTTTTTCTCTGATTGATTTCGGATGCACTTGACTATTTTCCGTTCCTCCTTAGAAGCTATTTCCATTTAATGAGTTTTGAGATTTTATTTATGTCTGCGTTAATAGATTGAAAGTTTATAATTTTCAATAAGAGTTTTTGGAACGATTGTAATTTCGGATCGATTAAAATTTGAAACTATTTTAACTTTGAAAGGATTGAGCTTGCAGTTCAAACTTGCAGCAAGTTATCTGCAAGTAAAAAAATGTCCGCTTGCGGCAAGCTATGCAAAAACTTTGTCCCAAGCTTGTTACTAGTTTGCATAATATAAAAAAAATTCTAGGAAGAATATTTATTTATTAAAAAATTTACTGCATCATAGCAGCGCATGGCAGCTTTTACAAAGCTTTCAACAATAGCTTTTTCACAAGCTTGTGACAAAATTGACGCGCAAGCTGGCCAGAAGCGAATCCAATCCAATCCTTTTTATTAGATATTTGTTATGTAGCTGTTTGATTATTTTCAGATTTTTAGCTGCAGGAGAGAGTATCTCATCTCTTCACATTCAATTCCGAATGGGAAATTCTACAGTCGTGAAATATATTTATAAAACTATGGAAGTTTTATGGACAACGTTACAACCCATTGTAATGCGTATGCCTGAAACTCCTGAAGAATGGCTTCAGATTTCAGACGTTTTTGAAAGGCAGTGGCAATTCCCTCATACCTGGGGAGCGATGGATGGCAAACACATTCTTATGCAGGTAATTATTTTTTATCACAAAACGATTCCAGATTATGCTCTTTCATAGCTAGAGATGTGCGAATAGTTTAAATTCGAATTGCAAAAGTTCGAAATCGAACTATTCCAAGATTTCGAATCAATGTTAGTTCGAATTCGAATCGACCATTTAAATAATTTCTTTCTCTCAATAAACATAAAATATAGTGATTTGTTCTGATAGCCTACCCTAGAGTTCTTGAGTTTTAAACTTTCTTACTTTTATGTTTTATATTTTCATATAGGTACTTATTACATAATTTAAATTAATTGATTCGAAATATGTATATTCCAATTCGAATCGTATTTTGATTTGATTTTTAAAAAAATCTTCAAAAGTCAAGGAATTTTTCTTTAAAAGAACCACAAAATAAATATTAAAATTTTAGTATTTTCAATAAATTTGGGAAACCTCAAAAATCTGATTTGCTTGGTGAAGAAATTCAAATATGAAATTGTGAATTGAATGAAAATTATAAGCAATATAAAATTTTTAACCTGTAAAGAAAGATTTTAATAAAATAAAAAAATTTGTTAGTCAGGGGAAAATTAGGGAATTTTGAAAATGAAAAAATTGTTATCATCTATACGTCCTTAAAATGCGTATTATTTTTTTCAATTCTTTGTTTGATTTAATTGCAATTTAAAAAATATATTTCTTCCAATAGGCTCAACCTCACAGCGGTTCCATCAACTTTAATTACAAACATCATCATAGCTTAAATTTATTGGCTGTTTGTGATGCTGATTACAAATTCATCGCCATAGACGTCGGAGGAAGAGGCAGAGAGAGTGATGGCGGAGTTTTAAGAAAAAGTAATTTAGGGGAAATGATTTTTGAAGGAAGCCTCAATCTGCCACCTCCATCGGAGATATTTCCTGGAGGTCCGGTTGTACCATATTACTGTGTGGCAGACGAAGCATTCCCTTTGCATCCAAATATAATGCGCCCCTTTCCTGGACGCTCAACTGGTCGGCTCCCTTTTTCTCAAAAAGTTTTCAATTACAGATTGAGCAGAGCCAGACGAACGATTGAAAATGCATTTGGCATTCTGTCCTCACAGTGGAGAATCTTTCGTGTACCCATCGATGCCACCGAAGAACATATAAAGTTAATTGTTATAGCGAGTGCTTCACAATTATCTTCTATCAAATGAAGAGAACTGTCCTGAGGATCAAAGACATTATTGTCCAATTAACTTTGCGGACCGAATAGAAAACGGAATTGAAATTGAAGGAGAGTGGAGGCGTGATTTACAAATGGATGCATTTGCTCCTCCTGATGCAGTTAATATTTGTAATTTAAGTGCTATTACAATCTGCGAACATTTAATGCACTACCTCTTAGAAGAAGGGCAAGTGCACTGGCAGACTGACCGAGTAAATGAAGGGGTCTTCTAGTCTAACTTCGATAACATTTTGTGGTTTTGTTATTAAAATTGCTATATATTTGATTTTAATGTAATTTATTCTTTGATATAATTTTAATGTATTTCTTCGAATATTCTACGAATTATAACTTAAAAAATAAAAGATTCTTAAACTTAATTAACGTTGTAGTAAATTACTTTAAAACATTTCATTATATATAAAACCTTTAAAAATTTCATCGCAATCAAAAGTTAATCGCTTTAAATTTAAAACTATTAAAAAAAACCATTGGATACAAAACTGGAACGATTGAACATCAAATCTAATTATAAATAAATTAAGCAACATTTCAAGTTGGAAAAATATTTTATTTCCTTAAACGCAATATAGTACACACAAAGAACGAAAGAAAGATTTAATACAGTTTTGAATGACTAGTTAGAACTACAATTTGTACTTTGGTTTTTTAAGATATACATTAAAAATCTTTTAATCTACAAAATTCATGTTAAATTGTAATACTAACTTAATAATACTGTACCGAGTGTCGTAGGCGAGAGTGGACATATTACAGTTTGATACAATCAAATATAATGGGTGTTATACACCCAGTATAACATGATATACATTATTTTTTATCAATATAAAACATACGAAATAATTTAAGATTTTTGTAGTTTTCTATTTTTTTCTAGTTAACTACACTAGCAGTCTTATCGTGACAGTCTTTTTTTCAATTAATTTAAAGTAACATAAAATTAGGACAAGTCTCTTAGTCTCTTTTTACACAAAAGCCTTATTTTTATAAGTATCTGACGTTTTTGGCAGAAATAACCACGGTGGAAAAAAACACAAACATTCAAAGTAGAATATTAAAAAATATTAAATATGTGACCCTAGTAAGTTAAAAGGTACCTTAGGGTCAAAGAAATCATTTTTCTCTTTTTCGGTTATTTTTTTGTAGCAGATGTTCTCTTTTCAACGCACCGAAAAAGGTAAATTTGATTTTTTTGACCCTAAGGTCCCTTTTCATTTACCAGGTTACATATGAAATGTAACTAGAATTTTTAGAACATAGTAAAAGAAAAATAGAACTTTATAAATGCCGAATGATCCATTGAAAACACGAAAATTGTGCAATGAGTTATAAATCACTATCATAGCGTTTCTGCGCAATGTAGTTTGTAATGTGGGTTTGTATTTCAAGCTTGTCTTTTTTATCGCTGAAGTCGTTTATCTCCTTTGCAAGCCACATGCACCATTGTTCAATAGAACTAAGCTCCTTCTTGGGAACCTTAGGGCTGGTATTTTCAGCCAGTTTTAAAATCGCTGCTTCCAAATTATCTTTCCCTGTTTTTTGCTTCTTGGCTAAAAAGAATATAACACAAATAGAGCATTAAATCTTCAGATTAGTGACATTTAAAAAAATAAAAGATCATTTTACTTTTCTTAGAAACAGCCTTGGCGGATTTGGTTTACTGAAATCCGATTGAATTCAGTCTGTTTACATCCTAGTGATTTTTTCCAGATAAATCGATATAAAATCATGAAAAAACGATCAATTATGATAAACTGTTTTTCGGAGAGTTAATTTGGGTAGTAATTGACCTTAATGACAGTAAAAATAATGAGAAAATTTGTTTAAGTTCACATTAATTAAGGTAGTTCACGCGCGCGTTTGCAGACCTCTTGGAAAAAACATTTAATTGACCTTTAAAAATTCGTAATCTTCTTATAAACGGTATCTTCTTGGAGAAGACATTATTTTTCACGAAAAAAATTTGAAACTCACAAAAATGATTTATTTAGACAGTTTTGTATGTGGCCAAACGTTTTACTCATCGTTTTTTACCAAATTTTTAAAAATGAACTAATTATAATTAGTAAAGGCTTATTTTCTTCACAAAAAGATCCCCTACAACTTTGACGCGTTCATTTTTCAAAAAATTTAACCATTTTGGAATTATGGCCATTTGTTTGAAAAAAAAAATTTAAACAAATGGCCATAATTTCAAAATGGTTAGTAGGGGATCTTTTTCTGAAGAAAATAAGCTATTACTAATTATAATTAGTTCATTTTTAAAAATTTGGTAAGAAACGATATGAGTAAAATGTTTTGCCACATACAAAACTGTCTAAATAAATCATTTTTGTGAGTTTCAAATTTTTTTAGTGAAAAATAATATGTCTTCTCCAAGAAGTTACCGGTTATAAGATTACAAATTTTGAAAGGTGAATTAAATTCTTTTTCTAGAGGGCTGCAAACGCGCGCGTGAACTACCTTAAGATCAATTATCACCCAAATTAACTCTCCGGGTGTTAATGATTGTCTGTTAATCATTTTATAGTGAATTATCTTTAAGAAAATCACTTGTACCGAAGCCGACTGAATGCAGTTGAATTTTAGTCCACTGAATCCGAACAAATTATTAACCCCTAAATACAATCAGTATTAATATTTAATATCAGGGGCATTTCATTTCAAAACGACCCCCCTTGTAAACAATTGGCAATATAAGGGAGTTTTCCAAATAAATGTTTATCCCATTTAACAGAATCAAATTACTTTTATTATTAGCAATTTTGAAAGTATGATTTCTAAACTCTATGATGACAAAAATAATTTTTGGGAAAATCAGTTCCTTTTAATACAAATTTCAGTTTGAAAGATCAACTTCTAAATATCTCAAAACACGTTGTCTCAGATTTTGATAAAATTTGTGTCAAAAGAAAGCTTAAATATTCTAGTTTTAATTTCTGCCCTACTGAAAATCCCTGTACAAGATCTTGTACAATTTCCTGTACAGGATCAGCAACTGAACTTGTACAAGTTCTGACCAGTTCCTGTACAGGAAAATGCATACGAATTAGGAACAAGTTCATGTGTGAGATGTTGTACAAGATCTGGTGCAAGATCTTGTACAAGAAAGATACTTGTACAAGAAAATGTACATGTTCTTGCACATGTTAATTCGCGTTTTTCTTTACTAAAAATTAAAAACTTCAAAGTCTGCGCAATAGTTTACATTAACCTTTACAGCTGCGCAATAGTTTTTAGCATGCATGAGTTACGAATCTTAGTGGTTAAAAATTATCAAAATCTCAAATTTTATTAAAAAAAAAAAATTTACAACTATACATGTGCAAGAACATGAACGTGTTCATGTACAAGTACTTATACATGAAATTGTACAAGATCATGTACATGAGAGATTCTTTTTCAATCGCCCCAGCCCAAAAAGTCAATGTTCTGGGATTGGCTTCATACTTTGGTAAATTGTTGTCCTATATGATAGTAATAAATCCCTAAAATATAAACTAATTAAAAAAATATTTGTAGAAAGTAGAGGGGGTTGAAGTTTTGACGTTATAGGTAACATTGTCATTTTCAAATCCGTTTAACTATGACAAAAGTTAATGGATTTTAATTTATCTATAATGAATTTTATTGCATTTTTCACGAACTTTTCAAAAATGTATACGAAATTTAAAAAAAAAAAATTTTAACCCCTTTTTTTCAAAATCAACCCTTATTTTTCGATTTTCACCCCTTCGGGAATTTTTTTTTAATTATTTTCATTGGAAAGCTGAGGTTTTTTCCCATGAGCTATGTAAATATGAAAATGTGACAACAATAATTTTGTGAGTAACAGAATATTAAAGTAGGCGGTGCCGATAAGGGGTGTACCTAGAGATCATCTTTGAGGATTTAGATAGGCACCGCCTAATTTAATATTATGTTTCTCACAAAATTATTGTTGTCACATTTTCATATTTACATAGCTCATGGGAAAAAACCTCAGCTTTCCAATGAAAATAATTAAAAAAAAATTCCCGAAGGGGTGAAAATCGAAAAATAAGGGTTGATTTTGAAAAAAAGGGGTTAAAATTTTTTTTTTTTAAATTTCGTATACATTTTTGAAAAGTACGTGAAAAATGCAATAAAATTCATTATAGATAAATTAAAATCCATTAACTTTTGTCATAGTTAAACGGATTTGAAAATGACAATGTTACCCTTAACGTCAAAACTTCAACCCCCTCTACTTTCTACAAATATTTTTTTAATTAGTTTATATTTTAGGGATTTATTACTATCATATAGGACAACAATTTACCAAAGTATGAAGCCAATCCCAGAACATTGACTTTTTGGGCTGGGGCGATTGAAAAAGAATCTCTCACATTTTCTTGTACAAATATCTTTCTTGTACAAGATCTTGCACCAGATCTTGTACAAGATCTCACACATGAACTTGTTCCAAATTCGTATGCATTTTCCTGTACAGGAACTGGTCAGAACTTGTACAAGTTCAGTTGCTGATCCTGTACAGGAAATTGTACAAGATCTTATACAGGGATTTTCAGTAGGGTGTAAAGAGTATCATGGACAGTTCAGAGAATTTTGAGGAATTAATTATAATTCACAGTAATTTCAGAGGTTAAAATATACATAAATTGAAAACTAAAAGCGAATAGATCGGCATTTGTTTTTTAACCTCTTCAATTACTGTGAGTTTTAATTAATTCTTCAAAATTCTCTGAATTACAGAAAATAAAACTGGAATATTTAAGCTTTCTTTTTACATAAATTTTATCAAAATCTGAGATAACGTGTTTTGATATATTTAGAAGTTTGACTTTCAAATTCAATTTTGTATTAAAATGAAATCATTTTTTCAAAAACTATTTTTGCCATCATAAAGTTTAGAAAATTTACTATCCAAATCGCTAATAATAAAACTAATTTGATTTTGTTGAAAAGGAGAAAAATTTATTTTAAAATTCCCTCACATTTTCAATTGTTTACAAAGGGGGTCGTTTTGAAATGGAATGCCCCATCAATATCATAAAATAATGGAAATTTTAAGGGAAAAAAATAAAAAATAGAGATATAATTATAAATACATACCTCCACGTTTTTTTACAGGAAAACCAAAATTTTCTTTATTTTTTTTATTTGACTCCTCATCACTGGAATTGCCGTCTTGACAAGTAAAATATTCCTGTGACGATTCGTTCGCAATATCTTCGATCTGTTTTCTTCTTGGTCGCACATTGGACACGGTACTGAAATATGTAATATATAAATTAATATGATATTTAATATTCACGCATAATTTTGTAATACTTACGTTCTATTATTCTGTGCAATAGGTTCGTCCGTAAAAGACAAATATGGCTCTAATTCCCAAGGTTTTTGCACCACAGCACCGGAACCACTCGCTGGAGATTTTTATCGTCTCTTATATGAGGCTTTTAAATTTGCGAAGCGTGTTTTTGTGATTTGCGGACTCCAACCTGCAAAAAGAATGTCAAATTATTAAAAACAAAATAGATATTCATCACAAAAATACAAAATAAAGCAGGAACCATCACGAAATTAAGGGTCATTTTCGTGTTTTTTGCAAATATCTTACACATTTGAATAGAATTTATTTAAAAAATGTGACATTTTTTAAATAAATTTTATTCAAATGTGCAAGATATTTGCAAAAAACACGAAAATGCCCATTAATTTCGTGACAGTCCCTAAAAAAAAGTGAATATAATTACCATTATTAAAAATTAATAAATAGTAACAGATCCAGGAAAAAAAGATCGATTCATAAATTTCTTTGTGAATCGTAAATTTTAAGAATGCGGATTGACGATTATCGTTTTAAATTGTTTTGAATAGGAGTTCGTCTTTAATCGTGATGTCTATATTGTATATCCTTACTGATAAAAAATTTACTGAATCATTTTTGACAATTTTGAATCGGATCAAAAATTATTAGGCCGGGTAAAATGACTTGAATCGGAGATTTCTTTTTAAGAATGAGGATTTTTAAAAAGAAATCTCCGATTCAAGTCATTTTACCTAGCCTAATAATTTTCAATCCGATTCAAAATTGTCAAAAAAGATTCAGTAAATTTTTTATCAGTAAGCTATACAATAGACATCACGATTAAAGACGAACTCCTATTCAAAATAATTTAAAACCATAATCGTCAATCCGCATTCTTAAAATTTACGATTCACAAAGAAATTTATGAATCGATCTTTTTTTCCTGGATCTGTTACTATTTATTAAATTTAATAATGGTAATTATATTCACTTTTTTTTAGGGACCGTCACGAAATTAATGGGCATTTTCGTGTTTTTTACAAATATCTTGCACATTTAAATAAAATTTATTTAAAAAATGTCACATTTTTTAAATAAATTTATCAGTAGGCTATACAATAGACATCACGATTAAAGACGAACTCCTATTCAAAACAATTTAAAACGATAATCGTCAATCCGCATTCTTAAAATTTACGATTCACAGAGCAATTTATGAATCGATCTTTTTTTCCTGAGGAAATAGTATTTCTGTTGAGAACAATCGTTAAAAAAGTTATTTTTATTTTTATTAATACGTGTCACCAAGTGATAAATTCAAAATTTGTAATATGCATAATAAATTTTTATATTACCTGGAAAACTTTTTGCAATTTCGACCCATCTTTCTGCAATTCTACCAGGACTCCTTTCAGCTAAAGGTAGGCTGAAATCCCAAATGCATCTGCTTTCCCGTACCAACTCCGCCAGATGAATGAGATTGTGATTGCTATATGTCGCAACTCCACTCGAATCTAACTGTATGCCAGTTGCTTGAACACTGTCATTTCTCTCATTGGCATTATTTCCTCCATTGTTCGGTGGTGCCTTTATAAAAATATAATATTACTTTTTGACTCAGGGACCGTCACGAAATTAAGAGGCATTTTCGTGTTTTTTGTAAATATCTCACACATTTGAATGGAATTTATTTTAAAAATGGGATCAAGTTTTGATAACATTTGAATATAAAGTTCCTACAGAGTTATAATGTCAAAATTAGTTGTCAATTTATTGGTATGAAAATCGTAACGGAATGAAATAGTTTTGTTATAATCAAACTATTTCTTTCCGTTACGATTGGATACCAATAAATTATGACAATTAATTTTGACATTATAACTCTGCAGGAACTTTACATTCAAATGTTATCAAAACTTGATCCCATTTTTAAAATAAATTCCATTCAAATGTGTGAGATATTTGCAAAAAACACGAAAATGCCCCTTAATTTCGTGACGGTCCCTGCTTTTTGTGTAAAATGTAATTTCGATTTATCAAATAGAATGATGGAAAGTTATACAAATTGCAGAAATAAGATGAATTGCAAAGAAATATTATATTTAAGTAAAGAACAAAACTGATTTTAAAAATTGAAAATTTTCAAACGACGTTTTTTTTCACTAAAATGAATAAAAAATATAAAAAAGCAAAATGTAAGGAAAAAAACAAAAAAATTACCAAAAAGGACAGGATTTTCTAAAAAACCAAAATATTCTACAAAAAGTTAGGAAAACCGATAAAATTAAAATAAATTAAAATTATTTACTTGAAACTCTTCATAATTTATTACGTTCCCGTCAAGCATAAGCTCGGCATCCGTAGCCCCCTTAAAGCATTCGTGCATTCCGACAGTGTCCAAGGTAAAAGTTCCTTTGCACATACCACAAATGACTGCCATATTCTGAAATTTAAAATAGTTGTGTTAAAAGCGAAAAACTTACATTGGACGTTCTAATATATATCATTTATAGTTAGAATTTAACTTACTTCACTGAAATTTGCTTCCGCCATTTTCCTGCTCTTTTTGATGATCTATAAATAAAAAAATAGGAAAAGAACTAGGCGCAATTGCGCCTACATCTAGGGTTTCGTGGCGCTTTAAGGGGACATGTCAACTACTGGGACATGTCAACTATAGGGACATGTCAACTATAGGGACATGTCAACTATATGGACATGTCAACTATTGGGACATGTCAATTACTGAGACAGGTCAACTACTGGGACATGTCAATTATAGGGGCATGTTAACTAATGGGACATGTAATGTCCATTCATGTAATGTCCATTCGGGAAAATGTCCATTCAGTAAATGGAGATTTGGGATCTATGGGGCCCCAAAATTTGAATTTGGGAGCTATGGTGCCCCAAAATTTGAATTTGGGATCTGTGGTGCCCCAAAATTCGAATTTGGGATCTCTGGTGCCCCCAAAATTCAAATTTGGGATCTGTGGTGCCCCAAAAGTTTAATTTGGGATCTGTGGGGCCCCAAAATTTGAATTTGGGATCTGTGGTGCCCCAAAAGTTTAATTTGGGATCTGTGGGGCCCCAAAATTTGAATTTGGGATCTGTGGTGCCCCAAAAGTTTAATTTGGGATCTGTGGGGCCCCAAAATTTGAATTTGGGATCTGTGGTGCCCCAAAAGTTTAATTTGGGATCTGTGCCCTAAAATTTGATTTTGGGAGCTGTGGTGCCCCAAAATATACTACGGACAGACGGACGCCAAAGTAAAACTATAAGGCTTTCGGCCATGGGCCACGAAACCCTAAAAATTACCTATCAATAGCCATTATATATCCCTGGCGAAATTAATTAAAAGATTTTTTACTGAAATCAGTTACACTGTAAAACTGCCGATTATGAATAAAAAAGTTAATTTACACTGTAAGACGTTGTAAAATCACATTGTCAATTTTTTATTATAAACGGACAGTCAGTTACTATCATTCATTTAAACGTAGTTTATTTATAATCCTGAAAGTTATTTTCCTAAATATAAACGTAACAAAAATACATTTCGGTAGAATATATTTTCACTACGTTTATCATATAAGGAAATGGCTTTCTGGATTGACTATCCGTTTACAATTAAAAATTGACAATGTGATTTAACAATGTCTCACAGTGTCAATTATAATTTTTTGTAATCGGCATTTTTTACATTGAAAATGATAAATTAATATTTACATAGAGTTAATTCCGATTTAGCATTATAATAATAGTTATTTCACTACTTATATATTTTGTTGATTAACCTACAAATATATTTTCCTACATTTGAAGGTTATGTTCGGTTTGACACTAAAAATATTGCGGTTAATCAGCAAAATATAGTAAAATCATGTATTACAATGATAAATTAATATTTATAAAATTGATTTGTTCAAGCAAATTAATAATTCAGTACTATAATTTCACTATAATATTTAAAATAAATATACCAAATTCTGACAGCATGCAACGATGACAGACCAGGAGTGACAATTTTTGAGGTTAGAATAACTTAAATACACACATCACTTTTTTTCACAGTAGTCATACATAAATCACTTAACTACAGAAAAAACAATAATATTGCAGTAATTTTAGTTTTTTTACACCCTTTTTATTATTAATATGTATTAAAACAGTATATTTCATTTTAATCATATTCAAATGTTCCGCCAATTTTCCGCTCTGCAAGCAGCTGGAAAAATCGAGCTGTGAACGCTGGCTGCTGTAACACTCAGCGATTATTTCACTTGGAAAGTTTTAATCTCGTTCTCCCTTTTTAAATTTGGACAAGTTGAATTCCGCCAAATTGAATTTGAATTTAAATTATAATAATAATTTAAAATTTTGATTTATTGAGTTCTTGAAATCACTTAAAATCCTAGAAAGGATTTACTTGTTTGTAATTTTATTAATTATTTCACTTTATTGTTAAAGGTTAATTAATTCAATAAAACACTGGCAATGTATATATATTAATATTTATTCAAGTTAAATTGAATATTTGAGTCTCGATAATTAACAATATTAATTATGATTAATTAATTTTATCAAATCAACATTTCAATAATTTTATTGAAATGAATTGATTGAATTTTTAATGTTAGTGTCCATTTCACATTTCCCTTTTATTTAAGGTTTTTTTACTTGAAAAATAATTATAGTTTTTATTTCTCGAATTATTCTAAGTCCCACTTTCACAATTTTTAAGAAAATTGTATAGAGATCAATTACGCAAATTGAAAAATATCTCGCCAAAAATCTGGTCCCTACCTCTTGATTTTTGCTTATAAAGACATTTCCCACTTATGTCAAGAGTCCCTTTTTCCCTTTCTTCTATTCTATTTTCCAATGATATTCTTTCTTTTTACCCTTTCAGTTCCGCCCTCACCAATCATGAGACTTGTTTACGCGAAAATCAATACATTTGTCGCGTAATTTCTCTCGTTTTTTATGGTGAACACCTGCACTTTTTACGCATTTAATATTCGCATTTTCTCTAAATCTATTTTTAAAAATAGATTTTCTCCCTATTTTTTATCAAATTAACTGTCATTTTACGTTTCATTTCATAATTTTTTAGCTTGTTTATTTCTTCTTTCTACGCATTTTGTTTTATCTCTTAAATCGATTACTACCAAATTTTCCATTCTTTTATTACAAAATATTGCAATTACTTATGAAATGTTTCTGTAATATTCCAGTTTAATTTGAGTCAGGAAAAATCTTCATTAATCTAATATTATTTTATTTATTATTTGAATATTTAAATATTCAAATATTCAAATTTTTCCCGCCATTTATTTAGATTATTATTAATTATTCTAATTCTATTATCGAGACTCAATTTTGCAGCGTTGCTTATCAGTACTCGCATTTGCCTAAAACAATTTTCTAGAGAAAAGGAAAACTGCAAAAAACCCTTTCTGAGTACTTACTAATTTAATTATTAATTATTCTTATTTTTAATTCCTAAGTTTAACGCATATATGTTTATATATATATACATGTAAAATTCTCAATTTTACCAATTTACGCTAATTACCTTTAATTATTGTTAATTATTATTAATCATCTTTAATTAAATTATAATTTTCATCATCGTAATTTATCAATAAAAGACAATAAATTACAATTGTTTCCTTAATATTATTTCTTATGTAACTTATTTCTATTCCTATATTTTATTAAATATATATTTTTAAGTCAATTCGTTCCCTTTCAACCTCTTGCAATTATCAATTAATATATCATCATTTAATTTCATTAAATGAGATTTTTACTGATTTGAATTTTATTATTTCAAATTAAGTACAGGGCGACATTAAATTTGTTCCGGTCCTGTAACTATAAAAGTTACACCGGGGTGACACAGTGGTTAATGCGGCACTGATCAACAGTGTCTGTCACTGTTACACTTCCATCCATATATAAAAATTTGATCATATGATCAAATTTTTCAAATTAAATAATAATTGTGACAGTGATTAAGTGAAAATGAATATGTGTAGTATTCCTTTGTATACATTAATGAGGATTATTCTAATTATTTTCATGTGAGTACTAGAATTGTGTGTTATTTATTTGATTTATTTTGTTAATAGATAATTCTCCTCCTTTTTTGTTTACCCTATATAAACTAATTGAATTACTCCCCTTTTTCTTTTTTATTAATTTTGTAATAACATACAATTCCTCCTTTTTATAAAATATGTTTATTGTTTAAATCAATTTGAATTTCGCGATATTTGACAGCGCTCCCTTTGTTTACATTTCTCTTGTCGTCTGCTATGCTTTTAAAATTTTCCTTTTTCAATTATTTTTCTTTTATTGCTTAATTCATTCTATTTTTTCATTAAATAGATTCAATAATTAATTTTATTTAGGTTAGTAATTACTATTTTTGTAAATTTCCTTTTGTTTACATTGTTATAGATTTCCTAACCTAAAACCCGCGAAAATTCAAATGTCTTAAATTAAATATGTTCGATTTTTCCCCTTTTTTTTTTTTATTTAATTTTCATTTATTTAGAAAATTGTCATACTTAATAGATTATGATTAAATATATTAATTTCATTAAATAATTCCCTTTTTCTTCCCCTTTTTTTTTTTTTTTTTTTTAGGTAATTGCAACGGTGGATTAATACATAGTGGGCTGCTATGGAATCCAATTATTGAAAAGATTCTTTTAAAAATATCACCCTTTTCAACAGTCATCCAATAATCGTTTTATTGTAAGTATTATTTTGTTTATTATTATTTTTTTTTTGTTTTTCCTTTTAGGTTTTCATTGTTGCTGATATATAAATAAAAATTATATATATTTTTCCTTGCTGATTATTTAAATTGTAAGTATAATTAAAAATGATTATTATATTATTTATATTCTGTTAATAGCGTATTTCCCTTTTTTAAATAAAGTCATTTTTTTAGGTTAAAAGAAAAAATCTCAATTTTATCAATTTGGGTTGCAGCGAAATAAACTATGGTGAGTATTAAAATTCCCTTTTAAATTTTTTTTTCCTTTTCTTATATATATATATATATATCTCCTCCCCCCCCCTTTTTTTTGTATATATATATATTATTATTTCTTCCCCTTTTTTTTTTAAAAAAAGGATCAATTTAGGAATTTGATTATTGAATATTTTATGTGAAGAATTATTTCAAAAAATAGAGTTTATTTTTTTTTTTTTACAAATTACATGCTAATTATAAAAATAATGGACATAGCCAATTAAATATAATAAAACCCCCCCCCTTTTTTTTTTAATTAAGGCTCGAATCTGATATAATTAATGTGGGTCTGCTGAGTGCAGAACTTTTTCCAATTGTTTATATATATAGATCTACATCTCGTGCACTTTTCGGAGTCCATAAATTGAGACACTATTCTTTTTTTACAAAATCCACACTCAAATATACGTATTTCGAACTTATTGTTGGCTTTCATCTTATGCCTAAATACTAACTCAAAGTTTGGTAGGCGAAACGCCCCCAAACTTTCCCCCGTATATTCTTTAATAATGGATTTTTCGAAAAATTCCTCTTCGAGGAGGGTATTTTTCGTCTGTGCACATAATGCACAGAGTACTATCCCTCCTCGATACTGTTGGAAAAAGGGGATTTCCAAGTGATAATATTCTTGGAAATTTTCCCAGAATTTGGAGATCCCTTTCGCCGGTATTTGAAGATTTTTAATTTTTTCTTTTTCGTCTTCGATCTGAATCAGATCGGGGACCTGAAAAAGAGAAAATATACATATATCCCTCCATACATATATATATTTTTTCCCCTTTTTTTTTCAAAAAAATTTTTTTTTTAAAATTTTAATCAAAAATTTTCCCCCTTTTTTTTTCTTACATATTTTTCTTCCAAAACGGCACTTAGTACTTCCATGATGAATGATGATGCTTTGTTTTTTTTTTTTTTTTTAGGAAAACCACCTCTCCTTCACTTTCCCTTATTATTATTCACCCTTTTTATTTTAAAAATGTTCTTTTCTTCATTTCTTTTGACAGATATTGCGTCTTAATTTTTTCATATCCCTTGCTGCCATCTACTTCCGTTTAGAATATATATTTTTTTTTCTAGTAATATTTTTTTTTTCTAGGGTATTTTTTTTTTTTTTTTTTTTTTTTGTGGGAAAATTCAAATTATCAAAAAGAAATATAATACCTTTTTGATTTTGATTAATTAATTTGTTTCTCCCCTTTTTTTCAGAATAGAGGACTTCAGGACATTATTTATTTTCAAAGGATATTAGGGTATTTACTTTCCAGAGGACATCACGACATTCATCATAATTTCAATCATCTTCAAAAGGACATCAAGATATTTATATTCAAGACATTACAACATCTACCAAAAATTCAAGGATATCAGGATATTTATTCTCAAAAGGACCTTACAACATCCTTCAGAAAATTCAAGGACATTAGGATATTAATTCTTTAAAAGGACACCACGATATTCATCATAAATTTATGGGCATAAAGATATTCATTCTTAAACGGACACTACGATATTCACCAAAAATCTATGAACATCAGGATATCCATTCTCGAAGGACACCACGACATCCACCGAAAAGGGACATTAATTATAGTATCGATGATATTTAAATTAAATAGAAAGAAACCTTTTCCTTCCCTTTTTTTTATACAAAAATTTTATAAAAAATTTTTTTTTTAGGTTGTCGGACGCACATTCAAGGAGCAACTTTTTTAAAATTCTCATTCGTCATAGGATCAAATCTTCCGCCGTGGGATTCAAAATACATATATATATTAAGACCATTTCCTATAGGAGATCGTCTCAACAAAAATAGACCATCCTCTTTTTTTTTAAAAAAAAATTTTTTTTTTTTTGGATCGTCTCAACAAAAAATTTTTTTTTTACTAACTTTCCCTTATTTTTCTCTTTTTAATAATAAAATCCCCCTTTTTCTTATAATCTTATAAATGCATGTTTTACGCGATTCACGTGTACAATTTTTTTTTCACCTGAATTAATTTGAATCTCGATATTATATTCGTTTATAACTCTTGTAATTTTAAAAGGACCTGTGTAGTGATCTTCAAATTTATTTTCTCTTTTTTCGTTTGTTAGATAAATATATTCTCCCTTTTCAAAATTCTTCTCATTTATTTTCATATCGTAATATTTTTTGCACCGTTGTTTTGCAGCCAGCAATCTGGTAATTACCATTGATTCTGTTTCGGCTATTTGTTTCAATAATTCATTCACATAAAAATCATAAGTTATTGAAAATTGATTTTTGGCAAATTCTGATGGAATTCGCGCCTTTTTCCCAAATACCATTTCATGAGGTGTTATCCCTGTAGATTCATGTAAAGAGGTATTAAAGGAAAATATTGCTGATTGCAACCAACAATCCCACTTCTGACACCAAAAATTCTTTCTAATGTTTTTGTTTCCCCTTTATGTCCCCCCACTACACTATCATGACATTCTTCAATAATTGTTTTTCGAATTTCTTCCCTTGGAATTTCAATTTCCCCAGTACAAATGGTAATTTTGTAATTTTCTTTTTCAAAATTTATTTTAAAAATTCTTTCTATTATATTCCAGGGTATTTTATCGAATCCGTTACCTTCTCTAGAAATACTAAAAGTTTTTCGTTCTTGTTCATTAATTAATGCTTCCTTTAATGTTTCGACCGCAGCCTCTAAATCTCGCAAATAAAATTTACTATTAAATTTTTCTTTTATAAATAAATTAAATACTTTATTATTTTTACCTCCTGAACTTAATACTTGACCTACTTCTATAGGTAATTTTTCTAAATCTAACAAACCAACCTCTTGTAATTCCTTTGCCTGTGGCGTATGAATCACATAATCACAAGACAAAAAATTTATTAAATTATCTTCTCTCATCCATAATTTTTCTTTTGAAATTTGAAATAATTCATCGGGGATTACCAATACATACGCTTCTTTCTCTCTTTCCCTTGATTTAATCAAACCTTTTAATTTCACTTCACTTTCTAAATCACTATCTGAATTTTCATAGTTTTCTTCATAAAATTTTCTCTTTCTTAACTCTGTCAGTTTTTCCGTCTTTTTCGTCACGTTAAGTATGTGGTCATATTTATTATCTCCTAGATTCTGAAAGGATTTATCAGCTCCAATCAGATCTAGTTTTAATTCATCAGCAGATTTATCTGACTCCTGAAGAGCACATGATCCGTCAATAATTTTATTCTCCTGACAGTTCATGCCCCCCGATAACGTTTTTTCATCGTCATTGCTATTATCAGATTTTTCTACTGATATTTTCTTTTCTTCACAATCAGCACCTCTTATTTTAGGTGTTACTGATTCTTTCAAAGGGGTATTTATTATTTGAAATTCTAATTTTTCTAATTTCTACGTAAGTCATAAATACCTTTTCTATTAAATTTTCATTATCATAAGTATTGTCAACCCTTTTTTCTTGATTATTCAATTTTTCATTAAATTCCCCTGTTAAGTTGAATTCTAATTTTTTGAATATTTGATTGCGAGAAAGAGCGTCCGCATTGGAATTAACCCTCCCCGGTCTATGTATGATTTCACAATCATAATCTTGTAATTTTATTTTCCATCTTGCTAATCTTGAATTTATAGTAGGATCTTTTAACTGATTTAACCAAACTAATGCCCGATGATCAGTAACTATGATAAATCTTTTTCCAAAAATATAAGGTCGAAATTGTTTTATTGCAAAAATTATAGCTAATAGTTCTTTTTCAGTTGTACTATAGCGTAATTCTGCTCCACCCATAGTTCTTGATGCATAAGCAATGGGCAAGTCCTTTCCAATTTCACCCTGGCTTAATACTGCCCCTATTGCGAAATCAGAAGCATCGGTCGTCACAATAAAAGGTTTTGAAAAATCAGGATATTGTAGTATTGGTTGTGTACACAATATCCTTTTTAATTGAGCAAATGCCACTTCAACTTCCGAGTTCCAGTCAAATTTTACATTTTTTCTTAATAAATTTGTCATTGGTTTTGCAATTTTAGCAAAATTAGGAATAAATCGTCTATAGTATCCAGCCAAACCAAGGAACTGCTTAATATTTTTTTGAGTTTTCGGTCGTGGAAAATTTTGAACAGCATCAACCTTTTTTGGATCGGGTTTTACCCCATTTTCAGATATTATATGTCCTAAATACCCAATTTCTTTTCTTAAAAAATTACATTTATCAGGCTGTAAAACTAATCCTGCGTTTTTTAATCTTCTTAATAATTTTTCAAGTTTTTCTTTATGTTCTTTAAGTGATTTTGCATAAATTACTATATCATCCATATAAACAAACAATTCTATTCCCTGTAGCCCCGATAAAACCCTATCCATCATTCTTTGAAAGGTTGATGGACTATTTTTTAATCCAAAAGGCATTCTATTAAATTCGTAATGCCCAAATGGTGTTGAAAATGCTGTTTTATGTCGATCTTTTGGAACTACCTCTACTTGATGAAATCCTTGTGCCAAATCTAATATTGTAAAGAATTTTGCACCCCCAATTTGATCCAAAATTTCACTAATGAAAGGTAATGGATATACATCATTTATTGTTTTTTCATTTAATTTTCTATAATCTATCACCATTCGCCATTTTTTATTGCCCTGATCATCCTCCTTTTTAGGTACAATCCATACAGGAGAATTATAAGGTGCTTTAGATGGAGAGATTGATTTATTTTTAAGCAGATCCTCAGTCTGTTTTTTAATTTCTTGTTTATGTACTTCAGGGTACCTAGGATATTTACTATTTACTGGTACTTCATCAATTGTTTCTATTGTATGTTGTATTACTTTTGTAAAACCCAAACTATCACCCGGAAGATGAAATTGATGACAATATTTTCTCAACGTAGGGATTAATTCTTGTTTTTCTGAATCATTTAAATGTTCAAGTTTAAGTATCTCTTTTAATTTTTCAAATCTTTCCTTTTCATTTTCTATTCTTAAATTTAAACACCTTGACTGGTCTTTAAATTTTTGATTTGTCTTTAATTCTTCAAAATCAAAAATTTTTGTTGGTGGTATTATTAATTCTATATCTTTACTTGTTGTATTTATACAAAAAGTTTTTGCAAATTCGTTTTTGATAGTTACTAATACTTCACCTAAATAAACTCCAGGCCCTGTTGGTAATAAGGGTAAATATCCAGTATCTAAGTTTTCTTCGTTTATTATCGGTATTTCAACTAACTGTTTTGTTCGAGCTTTTATTTTCAGTAATTTTCCTTTATTTCGAGTAATAATAGGAAATTCGCCTAGTTTATGAATTAATAATTTTTTCTTTAAATCTATCGTTGAATTCTTTAAAAATGGCATTCCTAAAATACCATCCTGCTTGATTGGAAAATCATCAGGCACAAGTTGATAGGATTGTACATCCCCATCAAGATCCACCTGAATCTCCCCAACTGTAAATATTCCTTCTTTATTTATTCCAAATATTTTTTGCTTATTAGCATAATTTATAAAAACATTCGATTTTACACATTTAGATTTTATTAAATTTATTTCCGCTCCTGTATCTACTACCATTTTTACTTTATTGTTATTAAAATTTTCGTTACTAATTTCGATTTCTGGTGAACTTTCAATTTTTTTATATTCATACATTAACACGATTCTTTTTTCGGGTATTACTTTACCTTTTGACTCATCATCATACCCCCATGTTGAGTCCAACTTTAGTTTTTTGTATTTTCTCGTTTTTCCTGTTGTCCTTTATTTATTAATTTTAAACGTTCATAACATATTTCTTTTGTATGACCCCCCCTTTTACAATATGTACAAGTTCCCCTGCAATTTTCTGTTATGTGATTATTTTTCACTCCACATTTAGTACATTCAATATTTCCTTGCTTAAATTGAGGACAATTAGGTCTTATGTGTCCCTCTTCCCCACATGCAAAACAAACTTTATCTCTTTTTTCATTAGATTTTCTATTTTGACAATTTCTTTTCATGTGGCCCGGTTTTCCACACCCATAACATATAAATTCTGACCTTCCGTCCTTAATTTCAGTTTCATTAACTTCTTCTTCTTCTTTTATGTTTACCTGATTTATTTTTTCTTGTTTAATTAAAGGTTTCTTTGATTGATTATTCTTAAAATTTTCCCCTTTTTTTTGAAATGTTCTTTTTCTTCCCATTAATCTAATTTTTGGACTTTCTCTGTTAGGTCTATAATTAGGTTTAGAAAATGGTGCTCTATTTTCGCAATTAGAATCATCTTTCTAAATCCTAACTAAAGATTCCTCAAATTTTATTTCCCATTCTGCCTTTCTAGCTATTTTTAATGCTTCAATAAAACTTTTAGGTTTTTCTAATCTCACTCTCAAGGCTATTTCTTTTCTTAAACCTATAATAAAATTTTCTGCAGCGGCATCTTGAGTTGCCTCTATCAATGCGATGATCTTATCTTCATTTTTAGTTTCTTTTGTTACTTCAATTATCTGATTTGTGATTTCACCGATTCTATTACCAAATTCTTGTACTGTTTCGTCTTCTCTTTGAGCTATGGTTGCAAGCATTGAATTTAATTGCCCTAATCTTTTATATTCTCCAAATGTATTTTTCAAACATTTTAACAAATCATTTAAATTATTTAATTTTTGATTAAATAATGACGTTTCGGCTGCTCCCACTATCCTACTTTTTATCACACGAAATAAATTATTACGATACTTGGGATCAACCGATTCGTCTGCCAATTTACAATTTTTGATAAATTTTTCGATAGAGATATTTTGACCATCGAATTCCTTCGGCAAAAACTCAAGGGCCTCCTTGAGAGTAAAATAAACCTCTTCATTTTTATTTTCCATTAAAATTAAATCTGTGTTATCTTTTTGAATTCCCTTTTCTCCCTCAGATGTATTTGATAACGAAATTGCGTCGTCATCAACTTCCCATGACCCTACTGAAGGACCCATATTTTTAACATTCAATTCACTTATATCACCCTGCGGAGTTTTTGTTATGTCACCCTGAGACATTTTTAATATTTAAATGATTTGAAAATTGCAAGAAGTTTTTTTTTTCTTTTTTTTTAAAAAAAATAAGGAATTGAATTGACTTACCCTTTTATGCTGATAAATTTTTTATATCCTTAAATCTGCTTTAACACAAGATAATTGTTGTTGTATATTTGTTATTATTAAAAAAAAATATTATTTATTATTTATATTTTTTTTTTTATTCACTTCACTTTCTTCTTTTTGAATATCCCCGCCAGTATTAGTTTATTCTGTAAAAAGCAGGGAATCCCCGATTCTTGCACCTATCCGCTGTCTTCTTCCTTGTTTGTCTTCTCCTTTTTTTTTTATTAATTAATGATTCTTCGAAGTATGATTCTTCTTCCTTCTTCGAACAGAGTTGCCAATGACCCTACCTAAACGCTACTGCGCTTGCGTTACGACAACTCTCTTATAGGTCGAAAAAAGCGCGCTTATATAAAATACTTAATAATAAGAAAACTTTAATAAAGCAATATAAAAATATTTTCACTATTGAATTTTTTTTTTGTTAATTATATTGCTTCCTAATAAAAAAAATACTAATTTCCTTAATATACTTAAGAATATAATAATAAAAATAATAATAATTTTATTATATTTATATCATTATTGTAATTATTTTTTAAATAAAATATTCATAATCTATTATTATTATCATCAATATAATATTTATTATTATCATTATTTTCAATAAATTATTATTAAATATCTATGAATGTATTATATGTATTGTATTTCAAAAAAATTCGCTAAAGTTTTAAAAAAATATATATGTATATATCATAGATAATTAATAAATAACAATTTAATGATAATAACAAAAATAAATAATATATTACATAATTAATTAATAAATATTAAATTGATAATAATAATAATAGATTATATATTTTATAAAAAAATAATAACAATAATGATATAAATATAATAAAATTATCAATATTATAATTATTATTATTTTTACATACATAAGTACATTGAGTAAATTAATATTTTTTTTTATTAAGAAGCAATATAATTAACAAAAAAAATAAATTCACTAGTGAAAATAGTTTTATATTGCTTTATTAACGTTTTCTTATTATTAAGCATTTTATATAAGCGCGCTTTTTTCGACCTATAAGAGAGTTGTCGTAGCGCAAGCGCAGTAGCGTTTAGGTAGGGTCATTGGCAACTCTGTCTTCGAAATGTATTATTCTATAAGTTGAAATTTGCTGTCTTCTGATTCTTCTTTTTTTAAAAATTATGTGAATTATTCTTCTTTTACCAAACAAGCTGATTTGCATCCCACTTCTGACACCAAAAATTCTTTCTGTAACACTCAGCGATTATTTCACTTGGAAAGTTTTAATCTCGTTCTCCCTTTTTAAATTTGGACAAGTTGAATTCCGCCAAATTGAATTTGAATTTAAATTATAATAATAATTTAAAATTTTGATTTATTGAGTTCTTGAAATCACTTAAAATCCTAGAAAGGATTTACTTGTTTGTAATTTTATTAATTATTTCACTTTATTGTTAAAGGTTAATTAATTCAATAAAACACTGGCAATGTATATATAATATTAATATTTATTCAAGTTAAATTGAATATTTGAGTCTCGATAATTAACAATATTAATTATGATTAATTAATTTTATCAAATCAACATTTCAATAATTTTATTGAAATGAATTGATTGAATTTTTAATGTTAGTGTCCATTTCACATTTCCCTTTTATTTAAGGTTTTTTTACTTGAAAAATAATTATAGTTTTTATTTCTCGAATTATTCTAAGTCCCACTTTCACAATTTTTAAGAAAATTGTATAGAGATCAATTACGCAAATTGAAAAATATCTCGCCAAAAATCTGGTCCCTACCTCTTGATTTTTGCTTATAAAGACATTTCCCACTTATGTCAAGAGTCCCTTTTTCCCTTTCTTCTATTCTATTTTCCAATGATATTCTTTCCTTTTACCCTTTCAGTTCCGCCCTCACCAATCATGAGACTTGTTTACGCGAAAATCAATACATTTGTCGCGTAATTTCTCTCGTTTTTTATGGTGAACACCTGCACTTTTTACGCATTTAATATTCGCATTTTCTCTAAATCTATTTTTAAAAATAGATTTTCTCCCTATTTTTTATCAAATTAACTGTCATTTTACGTTTCATTTCATAATTTTTTAGCTTGTTTATTTCTTCTTTCTACGCATTTTGTTTTATCTCTTAAATCGATTACTACCAAATTTTCCATTCTTTTATTACAAAATATTGCAATTACTTATGAAATGTTTCTGTAATATTCCAGTTTAATTTGAGTCAGGAAAAATCTTCATTAATCTAATATTATTTTATTTATTATTTGAATATTTAAATATTCAAATTTTTCCCGCCATTTATTTAGATTATTATTAATTATTCTAATTCTATTATCGAGACTCAATTTTGCAGCGTTGCTTATCAGTACTCGCATTTGCCTAAAACAATTTTCTAGAGAAAAGGAAAACTGCAAAAAACCCTTTCTGAGTACTTACTAATTTAATTTAATTATTAATTATTCTTATTTTTAATTCCTAAGTTTAACGCATATATGTTTATATATATACATGTAAAATTCTCAATTTTACCAATTTACGCTAATTACCTTTAATTATTGTTAATTATTATTAATCATCTTTAATTAAATTATAATTTTCATCATCGTAATTTATTGTCACGTCACCGTAACATATTTTATAAATAAATGTTATTATTTTTAATGAATTAATTAAATAAATAAATATATTTGTAAATAAATAATTGTTTATAATTAAACAAATATTTGTAAACAAATATTTGTAAATAAACAGTTGTTTATAAATAAACAAATATATTTATAAATAAATAAATGTTTATAAATAAACAAGTATTTTTAAATAAACAAATACTTGTAAATTAACAATTATTTATAAATAAACAATTGTTTCTAAATAAATATATGTATTTATAAATAAATAATTGTGAAACAAGTATTTGTAAATAAACAAATACTTGTTAATAAACAATTATATGTAAACAAATAATATTTTATAATAATATTATATTTATAATGCAAAAGATATATATGTTGTTTTTGATGTTTGGTGGTTGAGGAATATAATTTTCAAATGAATGGACCATATATGTGAGTCACTACTACATAGAAGAGAAGACTAATACTGTTTACATCGGTGAGGTGGTACCGTCCTAGAAAAAGACTTCCTGGGTTAGCTGGTCCCATCGAAAGATTTACATTATAAAATTTTTGTATATAAAGGGAAATCTTTCCCATGGAGGACAGTCAAAAAATCAGTATCAATATCAGTATCAGTTGTGAAGCAGTTTAGTTCGACGAATATATACATATATACATAAGTGTCGGCAGTATCTACAGTCATTCATAAGTGCTATAAAAATACAAGTGTTCAGCAATTAAAGAAAAAGGGTCAAAGAACTTAGTGAAATACAGAAAATACGGTCCAGAAGTTCCAGTGAAAATTCTGTCATAAAATTTTTACGAGCGACCTTTTAACATCTGACATAGAAGATCTTATCTGACGTTGAGTGGTCCAGCTGTCGAAACACCAATAAAAGACTCGAGGTAAACAAGAACCCAAATCTTATAGGAAGGAATATTTGATAATTGTTTCTTAACCATTAAATAATTAAAAGCATAATATTTTCTTTTAAATAAACTTTTATATTTTGTTTATTAATAAATAGTTTTATTAAATAAATAATATTTTTTGACCATTCATTTAATACCTCTTCCCAACTTAATTTATTTAATTAAGTTAAATTGAGGAAACAGATTAGGGAATAATTATAAGTTCATTAGATTAGGAAAATTTAATAATATTTAAAAATTTCAAATTTAAATTTTAGACATAACATTATCAATAAAAGACAATAAATTACAATTGTTTCCTTAATATTATTTCTTATGTAACTTATTTCTATTCCTATATTTTATTAAATATATATTTTTAAGTCAATTCGTTCCCTTTCAACCTCTTGCAATTATCAATTAATATATCATCATTTAATTTCATTAAATGAGATTTTTACTGATTTGAATTTTATTATTTCAAATTAAGTACAGGGCGACATTAAATTTGTTCCGGCCCTGTAACTATAAAAGTTACACCGGGGTGACACAGTGGTTAATGCGGCACTGATCAACAGTGTCTGTCACTGTTACACTTCCTGCTTGCTTGCGCAGGCAAGCAGTCACCAGAGCTGTGAGTGTACCTTGACATATAACAAAGGTTCAGTACCTGTAAGTGCCGAAAAAGGATAGTTTAAATCTGCTAAATTGAAACAACTGTCAGATATTTTGTTAACAAAATCATTTACAATAGTTTCTTTATCCTGTGGCTTAGTTTCGAAAGGATCGCTCTCGCAAGTGTTATTTTTAAAAGGCCTACTATCTTGTAGTGAATTAGTTTCTGCAATGACATTATTTTTAAGAATAAATTTCCTATTATTCTTAATTTTCTCGATATCCTTTTCATCAATATAATAACGATTAGATTCCCAATAGATAAAAATCTCAAGATCTTTTGAACTATACACTCCATTAATTTCAGATATATCAGTTTCCAAATTCAAACACTTTATTTCGCCTTTTTTAGTTGTAAGTCTTTTTCTCTTAGGCATCTTCATTTCTTTTCTTTCCAACAAACGATAAAGGGTATCTCCAGCTTTATTTAGCTCTTCTGGGACATCTCCGGGTTTATTTTGTTCTTCTGTGACATATGCAGATTTAGTTTGTTCTTCTGGGACATATCCAGGTTTATTTTGCTCATATGGGACATCTCCAGGTTTAGTTTGTTCTTCCAGGACATATCCAGGTTTATTTTTAATTTTTGATTCCTGAGACCGTTTTGATATCTTCTGGACCGTTCTACCTCTTTTAACGATCCAATTAATCTTTTCCCGAACAATTGGGACACTTAGCTTTGATTATATCTTTCTTACCACATCCATAACAAATTATATTTTTAGCTTCTGTATAATCTTGATGGCGGTGTCCCTATTGCTCACAGTTCCAACATGTGATTTTAACTTGTTTATTGGAAATATTTTTGGAATCTTCTTCTTCTTTTGATGAAGACTCTTTCTTGGATTTTTCTTTAAGGTTTATTGTTATTGATTCAGAGGATTTATTTTTATCTTTTATGGAGTTATTCTTCTAACTCATTTTCTTCTTCCTCTTCAGAATCTTCTTTCATTTGTTTAAGATATTCTCTTCTCGTATTCGTTTCATGAGTCCTTTTTGGTTGAAGTTTCACATTCGATCCTCTATAGGCAAGGTCAGGGAGTAAACAACTCTCGGGTTTTGGGGGTGCTGAATATAATCGAGCAAGGCGAAACGATTTTGCAGCAGCAACTGCTATTTGTTCAAAGTGTGTGAAGTCTCGTATGTTTGTGCGAGGAATAATAAGGTGTCAACGCGGTAACAGTTTCCTGTGAGCAAAATTGATTTCCTCATATTCAGTCAATCTCGGTGATAACCTGTCGAACGTGACAAGCATGCATGTTAAATAATCTGCAACGGGTTCTTGTTCTCATGTTCTTCGGTATATATCCTGCATCAACTCGAACTGAAAATCAGGATCACTGAATCGATTTCTGAAATCCCTCGAAAAATCTTCAAAATAAAACCAACGATTCCTATATACGTCGTACCATCTAGCGAAAATTCCTGTAAAGAAAAATGGCAGAAGGTTTAGAAGATCTTCGTCTTCTACAAAAATCATTGTTCTTCCTTTTATTATTCTTTTTATAAACACGGCAGGATCTTCTCTGCGTGCTCCCGAGAATTTCAGATTCCATTTTCGCATTATTTCAAATGCCTGAGCTGTTGGATTAAAGCGATTACGACGATTGAAAGGTTCTTGATAGTTAGGGTTAAACTGTTCATGACTCCTACTTAGAGGTCTTTCTTGATTGAATGGGATGTCATAATTAAATTGAACTCGAGGTCGTTCATTGATTACTCGATTTAAATTTTGAGGGGAAGTTGTATTTTATTTCTTACATCGTCTTGATAATTGACTGCTCTCCTATTTCCCGCTTCTCGAATGGACATTCTTCTAAAATTTCTTTCAAAATCATTTGTTAATCTCGTTTCTCTATTTAATGTTGGTTCTCGAATTCTGTTATGCTCATTATAAACCAGAGGACGGTCATAATAATTTCGATATAATGATTCATTCATACGAGTGTCCAAATTTCTCTGTAATCGAATATTATTATTATTTCTATAAGACTGTGATGGATGTTCATAATAATAAACTTCATCCTGTCGAAAACGTTCTGAATAATGCTGTGTCGGTGGCAGTGCACAGTGGGGCCAAAAACACGTCCGTGGACAAATTAACTTAGAGCCTACAAATTTCAACCGATTTTGACGTTCTTTGAATTGACTTAAAGGTAATAAAATTCCACACAGCGCTGTCGTTTTTGTTTTTTAAAAAAAAAATTTTTCTATTGTTTATTTATTGTTAAAGTTGAAAAAATTTTTCTTTCTTCTCTAAAAACTACATAAGTTTTTCAAAAAGGACGGTATTACATCAACAAAGCCTAAAATTGTTAAAGCAATGATTTGAGAACATTTTCTGAGATTTAAATAATTGTTTAAAAATTTTTTGTAATTGTTATTAACAAATTAGCGGACTAAAGACGATTTAATTGTTTTTTTTACTTTTAGCAATTGAAATGCATGTAATCTTTTGTATTTAAGGGCCAAAAGTAATTAACATTGAAAATAATTATTATAAACTAATTATTGTTATTTTTTAAACAATTTTTATAAACAATTTTCTTTATCTTAGTTCTTTATAACTAAATTATATAAATATTGTGTTCAGTCTACTATATTATTACTCAAGATGAACAAATATTGCTAAATTTTGACAATTTTCAACTTAGCTTTGTTTAAACAACTCTTAATTAACAAATACACAGTGACGTTGTTTTTAGTTGTTTCAAATTCGTTTTTTTTCAAGACACCTTAATTTTTAAATATTTTTATATTACACCGTCCGACACGATTTTTCACACATGAAAAAATCAATGATTTTCAGAAACACCAAAAAAAAGATACCCGTGTCTGTCCGTTTTGCTAGATCAGGTCATTTTTTGCTTTTAGAGGTAAAAACAGCCCTTAAATGAAAGGTGATAGGAAATCTTGTACAAATTAATAATTTTTTATGAAACCTGGTATCTCGGGGTTTTCCGGGTCGCTGATTACGAATCTGATGTCAGATTTTCAAATTTCAAAATGGTGGATTCAATATGGCGTTCGAAATTTATAAAAGTTCATCGAATTTACTTGAAACTTGTTACTTTAAGGTTTTTGGGGTCGCTGATTGCGAATATGATGTCAGATTTTCAAAATTCAAAATGGCGGATTCAATATAGCGGTCGAAATTTATAAAAGTTCATCGAATTCACTTGAAACTTGTTACTTGAAGGTTTTTGGGGTCGCTGATAACGAATATGATGTCAGATTTTAATAATTCAAAATGGCGGATCCAATATGGCGGTCGAAATTTATAAATATTAATCATTTTTTATAAAACTTGGTGTCTAGAAGTTTTTGGGGTCGCTGAGCACAAATCTGAAGTCAGATTTTTAAAATTCAAAATGGCAGATTCAATATAGCGTTTGAAATTTTTAAAAATTCGTCGAATTCACTTGAAACTTGTTACTTGAAGGTTTTTGGGGTTGCTGATTACGAATTTGATGTCGGCTTTTCAAAATTCAAAATGGCGGATCCAATATGGTGGTCGAAATTTATAAATGTTTTTATGTTATTATTATTATTATTATTATTATGTTATTATCAGCGACCTCAAAAGCCCCTAGACATCAAATTTTATAAAAAATAATTAATATTTATAAATTTCGACTGCCATATTGGATCCGCCATGTTGAATTTTAAAAATCTGACATCATATTCGCAATCAGCGACCCCAAAAACCTTAAATTAACAAGTTTCAAGTAAATTCGATGAACTTTTATAAATTTCGAACGCCATATTGAATCCACCATTTTGAATTTTGAAAATCTGACATCAGATTCGTAATCAGCGACCCGGAAAACCCCGAGATACCAGGTTTCATAAAAAATTATTAATTTGTACAAGATTTCCTATCACCTTTCATTTAAGGGCTGTTTTTACCTCTAAAAGCAAAAAATGACCTGATCTAGCAAAACGGACAGACACGGGTATCTTTTTTTTGGTGTTTCTGAAAATCATTGATTTTTTCATGTGTGAAAAATCGTGTCGGACGATGTAATATAAAAATATTTAAAAATTAAGGAGTCTTGAAAAAAAACAAATTTGAAACAACTAAAAACAACGTCACTGTGTATTTGTTAATTAAGAGTTGTTTAAACAAAGCTAAGTTGTAAAATTGTCAAAATTTAGCAATATTTGTTCATCTTGAGTAATAATATAGTAGACTGAACACAATATTTATATAATTTAGTTATAAAGAACTAAGATAAAGAAAATTGTTTATAAAAATTGTTTAAAAAATAACAATAATTAGTTTATAATAATTATTTTCAATGTTAATTACTTTTGGCCCTTAAATACAAAAGATTACATGCATTTCAATTGCTAAAAGTAAAAAAAACAATTAAATCGTCTTTAGTCCGCTAATTTGTTAATAACAATTACAAAAAATTTTTAAACAATTATTTAAATCTCAGAAAATGTTCTCAAATCATTGCTTTAACAATTTTAGGCTTTGTTGATGTAATACCGTCCTTTTTGAAAAACTTATGTAGTTTTTAGAGAAGAAAAAAAAATTTTTTCAACTTTAACAATAAATAAACAATAGAAAAATTTTTTTTTTAAAAAACAAAAACGACAGCGCTGTGTGGAATTTTATTACCTTTAAGTCAATTCAAAGAACGTCAAAATCGGTTGAAATTTGTAGGCTCTAAGTTAATTTGTCCACGGACGTGTTTTTGGCCCCACTGTGCAGTGACTCATATACGGGTGGGGGTGTATTAGAATCGGTTTGCCTATTCGCGAGAACGGTTCGATTTTGAATAGTTGAATCTGCATGAACGCGAGGTACAGAATTTAAATTCATTTGCGGATCACGATTGCTAACCTGAACATTATTATTATTCGCAGTTGGTTGTCGAGGAATGTCACCTAAACTTTGGTTTCGTTGAATATCATCATTGATATTGGGGTTTATTTCTCGTAGAACTCTATTTTCCTGAGCAGCAACAGAAGCAGCGCCATCTGCTTGATTGTTGCGAACATCGTTTAAAGATTAATTATTTTGAGTATCGGGGCTTAAAGCTGACACGGTAGACATACTATTATTTTATTTAAGTGACGCATTTAAATTTAGAATTATTGTTTGATCGCCGGTCAAACTCGGGTTAGGGGGTAAATTAAAATCAGAAACATCCTATGTTTCTTCGGGTATGTTTTCTCCTATATTTCGAGAAGCATGCTCATAATGGCGTAAGCGTCGTCTTCTTTCATCAGCCGTTCCTGGTAATGGTAATCCTCTATTCGACAATTCAATTTCTAATTCTGTTGAATTTAAATTGTCTATCCAAGACCTTCCGTATTGGTTCATTTTGAATTCTAAAAAAAATTATTTGCTTCGAGTAAAAAAATAAAATATTTAATCTGCATTTTAAAAGTTTAAACAAATCATAAAAGAAATATTTTCAATAAATCAAAAAAAATAAAATTTTATTTCAGCGCAGATATAAAGGAAAAAATATTTTCGTTCTTTCTAATATAAGAATTTCCTATTGCTATTCAATATTAATTGTAAACATGGGACTGCTTTTCAGCAAACACAATGGTAACAAAGAAATCAATTATAAAATAAGTTTTCAAAACACAACACAAAAATATAAACTCTCCAGGAATCCTGAAAATAAAATTTATAAAACATATTTTATAGTAAATCCTTGACCAGAGAAAATCATTTAAAGAGTTCCATAATCGTTCAAATAGTAAAAAATGGCATAATTATTTTAAGAAAATGTGACTTTTTACTTCGGCATTGCCCCACGTTGGGCGTCAAAATTTGTAACGGACTTTTTTTTAATTAAACAAGATAAATAATAATAATAATAAAATAAAATTTGAGTTTACAAAAAAATTAATATCCAGAAACTAATATGTTTCTTCAATCTAAAAGAGAATAATTTAAAAAAAAAAATAATCTGTTAGGCGCCAGTCCATTCTTGGGACAATTCTTAAAATTTAAATAGGGTAATATTCTGTAAAACAAATAGAACTAAATTCCAACAAAAGTAAAATTATAGAATAAAAACAAGACAAATAATATAGCAAATTTATGTAAAATTCAATTATTAGATTAAAGACCATGATCGATTTCGGGAAAATTGTTGCTAGCTTAGACCGAGAAGGGGGGTTCGAGAAAATCACAAATTACACTTAAAACAAAGTAAATAACAATTTATTAACCCTTTCGTGCCTCCGGTACATATATGTACCACTTACAAAATTTGATGTAACTCTTACAAATTTAACCCAATCAGTAATTCCAATGGATAGTTTTATTGACAATCGTTATTACTATATGTTAAAAAATAGAAAAGAGTATTATACAGTTATAATTATTTTAAACAATAGGTACAACATTGATAAAAAATTAACAAAAGTTATATATCAATAATGTTAAGTCATTCATTTAGGCTTCATCCGTTTTTAAGAACACATTGACTTTTAATCTTTTCGAGGTCGCTGATTACGAAACTGGAGTCAGATTTTCAAAATGCAAAATGGCGGATCCAATATGGCGGTCGAATATACAAAATTTTATCTGTTCTCTTCAAATTCGTCACTCGGGGGTTTTTGGGGTCGCTGATTACGAATCTGAAGTCAGATTTTCAAAATTCAAAATGGCGGATCCAATATGGAGGAATAAATTTCAAAATTTCACCGATTTCCCTTAAAACTCATCACTCGGGGGTTATTAAAATTATTATTTTATTAAACTAATTATATTGAAATTATTAATTTTATTTTAATCACCATCTTAAAATTATATTTAATTAATTTCTTTCATATTACAAATTTTTGTATTTTGTTATATGTAAAGCTTACATCGATTTTGAAAATACGCGCGACTCACATGATAATGAAATTCATCCACCTTGTTAAAATAGGGTTCTTGGCGAAGGTTCACTGTAAAAAAACCTAACGCGCCTTATTCGGAACCTCTTAGGTGGTGTGGAAGACCGTCACCGCTGCAAACAATTGATTTGAAAGTGAGAAAAATTTAAGAATTTCTAAAAATTTTTTGAACAAACTCGATCCGTCATTTTGAATTTTGAAAATCTGACTGCAGATTCGTAATCAGCGACCCCAAAAACCCCCGAGTGATGAGTTTTAAGGAGAACAGATAAAATTTTGAAAATTAGTCCGCCATATTGGATCCGCCATTTTGAATTTTGAAAATCTGACTTCAGATTTGTAATCAGCGACCCCAAAAACCCCCGAGTGATGAGTTTTAAGGGGAACAGATAAAATTTTGAAAATTAGTCCCCCATATTGGATCCGCCATTTTGAATTTTGAAAATATGACTGCAGATTCGTAATCAGCGACCCTAAAAACCCCCGAGTAATGAGTTTTAAGGGGAACAGATAAAATTTTAAAAATTTGTCCGCCATATTGGATCCGCCATTTTGAATTTTCAAAATCTGACTTCAAATTCGAAATCAGCGACCCCAAAAACCCCCGAGTGACGAGTTTCAACAAAATCTATAAGCTAGGTTGCCCGGGGGCACGAAAGGGTTAAAAAAAGGACTTCAGATTGATTTCACAAAATTTTCAAATATCCCGACATTCAACGATTATAGACATATAGTAACGCAAAACTAAAGAAGATTTTTACAATAATTACAACAAATAATATAATAAAAAAAGAAATGGCGCTCTTCAATAAACAATCTCTCAGGTCAAAAACTCACAAACACGTGGTCAGCAAATTACAGAATTGATACATTTTAACAAAGAAACTACAATAAAACAAAGAAAGGAGGGGAAAAATTAATAAAAGAATAATTTCAATTATCGCAAATCAAACATTACGATAAAAAAATTTAGGGAAATATTACCATAAGGCAACTTTATAATAATAGGACGAAATTACCGTAGATCGCATACTACGATAATTAAACAAAAACGAAGGGAAAAATTTATCGCAAGACAACTTTGCAATAAAGAGACAAGAATTATCATAGATCGAACACGATGACAATAAAAAAAGGGAAAAACTATTAAGACAACTTTAATTTTAAATAACCGACAAATTAGGGACAAATAGAACAAATACATATACATGATATTATGAAATTAAGGTCACACGGCTGAATGAGAAAAGTCATACTTCTTTTATGTTAAAATAATAAATACTTAATCAAAAAAATAATAATGTTAATTAAAACAAAAAGAATTTAATTTATATCAGCACTTTAAAACATTATATAATTTTAAACAGGATTCTCATTCAGCCACGAGGCCGGCTGAACCACTTACTATTATTTACACATAAAAAAAATAAAAAAAAGGAAAAGGGAATATTATGATGTGACTTACATTGTTTTTGCTTCCTCGTGGAGGAAGCTTTGTAGTCCTTTCGTTTATAAAACTTTTCAAAGTGGCGGAAACAAATTTTTTTCTTTATAGAAACATGTTCCCAAGAAGCACGTAATATATCCTCAATATCAAGGTAATATTACACGTGAGATTCGTAATATAACGCTGTAATATTACAGTAATCTTACAGTGATCTTAAAATGTCCGCCTCAAGGTAATATTACCGGGAATATTACTGTAATATTACCGGGAATATTACTGTAATATTAACGGTAATATTACAGACTGATTTGAGTTATTCATAAAGCATAAAAAACGTAAATATATTATAAGTCAATTTGGCTTGTTGGTAAAACTCTGGACTCGTGTGCTTTGAGTTCGGGGTTCGATTCCCTGGATGGGTAGATTTTTTTCGTAAAGAAATGTTCCCACAATATTACTGTAATATTCTCTTGTAATATTACCTTAATATTACGGTATAATATTACTGCAATATTACTGTAATATTACCTTAATATTAGCGCGTAATATTACAGTAACATTACCGGTAATATTACCTTGAGGCGGACATTTTAAGATCACTGTAAGATTACTGTAATATTACGACGTATATTACGAATCTTACATGTAATATCACCTTGATATTGAGGTTATATTACGTGCTTCTTGGGTTATATGAGATCTTGATCAATTGTCCGGATCTATGTATGTGTGTGTGTGTGTGTGGATCCCTTTTTGTTTAGAAGATAACTTTAACAGGTTTTAATGGATTTAGATAAAATTTGGTAGGCTCATTTATCATATTAATATCTCAAATCTGACCAAAGGATTTTGAAAAATAACACACAAAAAAATTTTATCGTCTTTTTTCCAAAAATTTTTTTTAATCGAAAAAATTTTTAAATAGAAGAATTTAAGGTTATATATAATAAAATCGTATTCCTTACGTCAAGACGAATCGATCGATATATATAAAGTATACATTTGCGGTAAATTTAAAGAATTAATGTAAGTTAAAAAATCAAAAATTCACATTTTGGCAATAAAATTTTGCTTTCTCCACGAGGAAGCAAATTTTTTTGCTGATCGTAAACAGGAAGCAAAATATTCATGTAATGAACATCTGAATTTACAACTTGTTTATTGTTGTTGAGTATTTGCAGGGCGAGCTCAATCTAGTTGACTTCACACTTTTTTTAAATAACTCACTAAAAGAAAAAAAAATAACGCGACTACTGCCGGTGACTGCCAAATTTCAAGAGAAATAATAAGGTTTTAATTGCTGACACACTTCCTCGTTCGTCCCCTCTCCACTCACCCGCACCGGTGTCTACTTTTCGGTCTTGTATTGCTCCGCCAGGACAGGAGTTTAACTACGGTGAAAAATAGTGACTCGGGGGTATATTTTCGGTTGCAGATTCATGCTTCCAATTCTGTTTTCATTTTATTATTCTTTATTTCTTGTAGTCACCTCCGAGTAATTCATTTTTTCGAAAACATATTTTTAATTTTGATTTTAGAATTCAATAATTAAAATGTTGATAATGTAACGACGGAAAACTCGGGCCTGAGCATAAGGTGTCTCTTGTTATAAAACAGAAATGACAAAGAAACTATCTAGAAATCTCTAGAATATTCCTTTGGAATTCTAAATAAAATTAGAGATTTACGGGATCAATTATTTTCCGAGGGGTTCTTTTGTAAGATTAATTTTTTTGAAGTCGAATAGAAAATATAGCGGATTTTTCGATGTAATGTTGATGAATGTTGTAGCTTTCTTTTTGTGTGAGGACGGATGTGACGAAAATGAATCCCAAACAGCCGAACCGGGACCGGGAAACTTCTCTCCATTTGAATTTGGCTCGGCATGTTACATATAGGGAAATTCAAGTAAATTAATAACAAAATTTTAATAAACAAATTCGACCATGACCTGAGAAATTGCGGCAGTCCTTGGCAATTGTAGTGACTAACGACATTATTTACGTAACAAAAAAATAGATTTTTGTTTATTAAAACTTGTGCCACGTCACATTACTTAAAGTACTAAAACTAGTATCCCATCCAGCAGGGTTTTATGCTGTTTTTACTTGAATCGGTAAAATTGCCACTTTATATTAATCAGTGACAAATTTTTAGCTGGTTCAATCAGTGAAATTTCACTAACTAGTTGTAAAAATTACTGTACATTAGTTACATTTTACTGATTGAGTTAGCCAAGCGTTAAAATGAAGTGGAAATGTCACTGCATTAATACGCCAATGGTATTTTTCCCATTGGGAATTCATTTTTATTTATTTCAATTCGTCGTGACAAATCAGTAAACAGGATTCAGAAGAATTCAACCAAAAGTCAATTCTTTTCAATTCATTTTAATTAGTTTTTTTTACTGGGATAACGTCTTCAAGGTAATAGTAAAATTACTACATTTTTGTATGTCAAACTATAAACTCGTTATTTTAAAACGTATTATTTCGCACGCAGTGCAATGCAGCTCAGACAATGTTTAACCGATTATCATAAAACTTACCAAACATCTTCTTTAACTTACTGGCTACAGAGTTCTGAAGTATGTTCCTTGCGCCAAGTGCTGGTAAAAATTTCAAGTAAGCAGGTATCTTGTTGTATTAAATATAACACAGGCACACAAAAAATAAAAAGTTGTTTGGCCGAAACACTACACTAGTCTATTTTTATGTATTTTTTCACGCTGAATCCGAATCCGAAGTCAGAATTATCAGATTGGCTCTTATTTTTGAGATAAACTCAAAAAACTGCTCAGAAAGAAAAATAAAATCAAAAAGTTAAAAAATTTTTGAATGTCACTACGATAGTGTAATTCCATGTATTTTTTGTCGCTGAATCCGAATCCAAAGTCAGAATTGTTAGATTCGCTCAAATTTTTGAGATAATTGCAAAAAACACAAGTAACAAAAAACTCAAAATACTCAAAATCAGTTTTTTGGAATTATCTTCAAAATTTGAGCCAACCCTGCTAAAAATAAAATCAGAAATCAGTCTCAAAACGTCAGAAATCCTGACGTTTTGAGACTATTTTGATGTTCTGTGATGCTGCTGACTAATTCTGACTTAAATAGTTTTTATGAGCATGACGTTTTCTAAAAAGTGACGATTTCTCACTACGTTTTATTTTTTTTGTAAAAAGGGTTTCAAGAGAGGTACCAAGGCCACTCAAACCCACCATATAACTCTATTATATTATATATTCCCTTTTTCCAACAGAAGGGTCCTTTCGAGGGTCCATCAGGTTTTATGACTTTTTAATGCAAAATAAAAAATTATTTAAATTTAAATAAATATTTTTTTAAATGTTATATTTGTAATTTATAGATTTTAACGATTCCAATGATATAAAACATTATGTAAAAACTCTAAAATTACATAATGATTATACAATAAATACTCCATTAATTAAAATTAATTCTCAATAATTTAAAAATATTTGCAAAAAATTTTATATCGTTGTAATTGTATTAACATGTACATTACGAATATAATATTTAAAAATCATTTTTTTCAAATGCAACAATTTTTAATTTTGCAATGAAAAGCCATAAAACCATAAAAGATCCTTCTGGCCTATACTTTTCTTTTTGTCCTTTTCTAACGTACATATAATATATATGGAATCACGTTTGTAAGACAAGGACAGAAAAGGGAAGGCGTCAATGACTACGACTATACTTTTAAAGTCCCTACTTCAAATTTGTATTTATTATTTTACAGTAAGCTAGTTTCCTTACATTTAGTTATAAGAAAGCAACATATGTTGAAAACCTATTCTTACCATTGTGTTAACTCTATATATATATATATATATATATTTGAAAAAAATTAGAAATCGATGGCTATTTCACATAAAAGTTTATTTTTTTACAACTAGATGAGCAAAAACATTCTGGTCTCTTGTAAAATAGAATATATGAATTGATCGCTCAATCAATCTCTGAGCGAATTTGATCCAGTTTTCTCTAAATATAAATTTGATTTGAACCAAATATTACATCTAATTATAGTGCAGTATGCTAAAAAGAGAAATTAAAATTAGTAATTATTTAGTTGATTTGTGGAAGAATTATGTTAAATTGAATTTTAATAATATAGTAATTAATATATGCATATTAATTAATTCTTATCATTATAATTAATTATAATAGTAATGAATGTGCTAAAACGTGAGCGAAAGACCTGATAAAATTTGCTCAGAGTTTACTTGAGACAATCCGACAGTATCTTATTATTCTAGACTATTTTATTTGTATATTACACATATTCTTTTAAGTTCGAATTCAAATAATATTTACATACGAATTTTTTGTTTAATTAAATATTTGCTGAAGCAAATTTTATTAATTGAATACATTAATATATGATAATTGGACTACAAATGTTTTTTGATCAATATAACAATATACCTATTTTAACTTTACTTGTTAATTTTTAAAAATTATAAAATTTTTTTAAAATAATAATAATAATTATCAACAAAATATGTTGATAAAATTGAAAAAAAGTAATAAGATCTTCTATTTTCATAAAACCGTATTCTATTTTTAAGATCTCAGTTAGGTTAGTTTAGCTCAGGGGTTAGGTATTCGGTATGCGTTCGTTAGGTTGTGAGTTCGATTCCCTGCGTTTGCGAGATTTTCTTCGATAGGAGTAAATAAATATAATAAATTGTAAAAATAATAATTAAGTATGTGTAACGTAAAGATAAAAAAATGGTGTGCGATAATTTATTTTTTTAATGATAAAATATTGATTTTTTTTAATTTTTAAATATTTGTAGTCAGAATTCATGAGAAGTAAGTCAGGAATCTTGAAAACTATTTTATAGAAAGAAATGTCATTTAACATCACAAATAGTCACAGGGTTTAATGATTTATGGTATGGCCAAAAAAAAGGGTCTCCGACCCTCATAAAAAATCTGACTACTATTGACGATTCTTTGACTAAACCTCACTTATTGTGGTGTTCTGTAACTGCAATCGTAACAAAAACAGTCTCAAAACGTCAGAGATCCTGACTAATTTTTTGACGTTCTGTGATTTTATTTTTAGCAGGGAATCTGTCAATTCTGACTTCGAATTCGGATTCAGCGTGAAAAAATACATGAAAATGCACTATCGTAGTGTTTCGGCAAAAAAAATTATCTGTGCCCCTAATTCAGAATTTTTATCAGTTTTTGGCGATTTTAGCTCAAAGAAATTTTTTTTGCCGAAACATTACGATAGTGCATTTTCATGTATTTTTTCACGCTGAATCCGAATTCGATGTCAGAGTTGACAGATTGGCTCAAATTTTGAAGATAATTCCAAAAAACTGATTTTGAGTATTTTGAATTTTTTGTTACTTGTGTTTTTTTGCAATTATCTCAAAAATTTGAGCGAATCTAACAATTCTGACTTTGGATTCGGATTCAGCGACAAAAAATACATGGAATTACACTATCGCAGTGACATTCAAAAATTTTTTAACTTTTTGATTTTATTTTTCTTTCTGAGCAGTTTTTTGAGTTTATCGCAAAAATAAGAGCCAATCTGATAATTCTGACTTCGGATTCGGATTCAGCGTGAAAAAATACATGAAAATAGACTAGTGTAGTGTCTCGGCCAAACAACTTTTTATTTTTTGTGTGCCTGTGTAATTTATCGTGATCGAAAATGTTATTTCTAAACAAAAAATAAAGGATCAAAAAGAATGTGTTGCATTGTAAGTTGTTTTAATAGTAAACGCAATAATGCGGAACTACAATTTTATTCCTTTACACAAAGTTTGTGGCTCAAAGAAAGAAGAATAGAATGGATATCAGCAGTCCGCGGACTTCAATTAATCAATTATTTAATTTAATTCATTTATTATTATAATAATTATAAATAATTATATAAATTAATTAAAATAATGAATATCAATAATAATTATTATTTAATTAAAAAACAAAATCCCTATTTTTCACAAATGACGTAAGTTTCTTCCTTTAAAAGGTAATATTTGCGGGTTTATTTTTTTAAGTTGTTATTTACATTCTCAGGATTAATTTAATAAATGAGAAAAAAATGTAGATAAGCGCATAAAACTGACTGTCCCCATTTCCCAAGATTTAGAAAATTTCATAAAATTTGGTGTAAATGAGTACAGCATAGTTTCTAAGAAAGGTTTAAGAAAAAAGTTTCATTAAGTATACATATTACTGTATTACGGGATGAAAAAACTTGAAAAAAATTTGTAGTAGATATATACAGGCATCACAGTACTTTTTGACCTTAAAACAGGTGAAAAGGGGACATTTTTTCCTGAAACAGGGGACAAAAAATATAGCAATTAATAAGTTAAAATGTGTTAAAAGTCATTAACAATGTTTTAATACTGAAATTTACTAGTTTTTTTTTTATTTTTTGGTAAAAACTAACTTTAATACATATTAAAAATGCTTTTTAAATAAAATATCTTCATCACAAAGCAAAACAGTAGGAATATAGAATATATTAAATAACAGTTTCTTCAACTTTCCTCTTTTTATGACTTTTTGTATTATATCTGCATTTTTTTGTCGTATCAGGTTTTGAAGTTTGTCCACACGTTTTCTTTTTTCGCTTTCCTTAACTCGTAGTTTATCCAATCCATTAAATAATTCTTTCAGGACTACTTCTTTATTTTTTGTAGTAAGCTTACAGTTAAGCATACTACACTGAAAAAAAAGTTAATTGAATCAAGTAAATGCATTTACTTGAGGTACTTTACTTGAAACAAGACGATATTTTCTTATTGGAAGAAATTTATTTTCTTGAGTCAAGTAATTTTGAGCATTGAGCAATGTTCTTGAAATAAGAAAATATGAGTTTCATACAAGTAAATATATCTTACTGTTTCAAGCGATCTGTTTTATTTGCTTCAAGAACCGAAAAAGTATTGAGTCAAGAATATTATTTTCTCATGTCAAGTGATTTACGTTGAGTATTTCATTTTCTTGGGTCAAATCGTTTTGTTGATTCCTTCAAAACAACTTTTTACTTAATCTAGCACTCATAGTCTTCATCCAAGAAAATGGAAAAATTAATAGAAGTAGATACTTGTTTCAACTTGATTAAAAAATATATTGTTTGAATTAAACATTAATCAATCCAAGTGTTTAATATACTTAAAGCATTTTCATATTATATTTTTTCAAGAACATTTAATTTCTAGAAATAATATTATATTATCTTAAATGAAATAATTTATTTTTTCAGTTGAAATAGTGATATAATCTTGAATGAAATCATTCTTTTGTTTCCTTGGAAACATTTTTTATTTAATTCAACTCTAATATAGTCATAAGTCAAGAAAATGCGAATATTAATATAAGTAAATACTTGTTTTAACTTGATTAATGCATAGTTCTTGAATTAAGAATTTAGTATTTGGCAGAAGTAAATATGTTATTATCGCAACCCAATATTTTATTTTCCCGAAGTACCAACAAGTATTCAATCAAGAATATTATGTTCTTAAGCAAAAGAATAAAATATTGTCTGAAGCATTTGTTACGGCGTAACAATAACAAAAGAAACACTTTAGAATTTTAGTTTATTTTAGATATATTATTTGAAATATATAATTCACAATTTTGGAGAATAGAAAAGGTTTATGATTTCTCTGAAGAACGTTAAGAATAGAATATTGAATTGGCTAAATAAGGCAATAAAAAACAATATTCTCATTTAGTGCAGGATAATATTTTATAGAAAGGACATTTGTCAAGCTTACAGTTTATTATTTTATTTGGGTCTTAAAAAAATTGTACCAAAAATGTATTAAGGGTCTTATTCTATTTTCTACGAAGGCGGTAACTTGGACCGTCTTAAACACCTTAGAGTAGGGGGTAGTAGCCGCCTACCTTTGTCAAAAACAAATCTACAAGTATGAAAAATCTTGAGAGTTTTTCAGATGTATTTTACCATTCAACAAAAACACAAGTTGTTGAATAAATTAAAGCTTAGATTTTCACTGTATATGTAACAAACAAAATTATTCATTAAATTAAGTTTAGATTAAATTAAATAAAAGTCTAAATTTATTTTTCAACCAGTACAATCCAGAACATAAAATTGGTCCTTCGAGCCGGATATTTTCATTCCGAACTTTTAGCGCAAGAGTGTTGTGAAACCCGAATGTACAGACATAAGTGACTTTTAGTGCAATTTTAGTTCTACACAATTATTTCAGTACGATTCCAGTACATACAGAAAAATGCTAAAATGCTAAATGCTGTGACTGTCATGTGTGATATTTCGGGAAATGGTTCTCTTGTAAATCAAGTGATTGTGACTGTGTTAATTTCCTACTGAGAAAATCAGTAAAGCTAGTGAAAACCCAAATTGAACGCATTCTCATTCAAGAATAATTCAGTGAAAAATTCAAGTTCAAATATCCATTAAGTGATCTTTCAGCTGTATCTATTTACACTCAGAAGATCGGACAAGCAGAAAGTTGGAGCGAAATCAACATCACGCAAGTTCATTTCAACTGTTCCAAAACGATTCCACAACAGATCTTCCAAAGTAAGTCAAAACAGTTCACTTTATTCCATTCATCCTTTCCTGACAAAGAAAAATCCTTCACTGTAGTGTGTGAATCTATCATAAAGATTAAACATGTCGACGGATCAGCTCAAATTACTTAAGAAACAACGCGGTTATATTAAACGCCTTCTAACATGCTCAGAAACTGTCTTAAATTCCATCAATGAAAATTCAGATTTTGATACCCTTAATTTAGAAGAACGGTTCAAAAAACACACTCCTTTATGGGAATTATTTGATTCGATTCAAACGCAAATAGAAACCATTGCAATCGAGGAGACGGAAAGCGATGGTCATGAAACAGAACGAACTACCTTTGAAAATCGATTTTTTGCAATTAGCGGTTTATTTAATAAATTTATAAAAAAACAAAACATGTCCGTAGTAACTAATCCGTCTCAGGGGTTGACTATAAATGACGGAATAAATACAGAAGCTCATAACGAGCAACGTAACTCTCTAACCGTACCGTTATTATCAACGTCCACATCAATATCAAATGAAGTTCATACTGGATTTCAATCACGTTTTGAGCTTCCAAAACTTCAAACTCCTACCTTCAAAGGTAATTATGACACTTGGTTAACCTTTCAAAAATTCCACTACCTTAAGGCATGCTTAAAGGAGGAAGCAGCAGAACTCATTGCGTCCATTGAAACCACCAGTCAAAATTATTCCGTCGCGTGGGATTTGCTAAAAAATAGATATGACAATCGAAAGTACATTGTTGAGAGCCATGTAAAGGCCTTATTTGATACTCAAATTGTATCTAAAGAAATTTTTATTCGTGCACTGTTAGATAACATACAAAAACGAATTCGCGCACTATGAGCATTAGAACAACCTGTAGACCAATGGGATTCTCTATTAATTCATATGGTAAGGGAAAAATTAAATAATTATACCCGCGAAAAATGGGAAGAGTCAGTTGGCAGTACGAGGCTTCCAACCTTTCCAGAAATGATATCCTATTTAGAGCAACGTTCCCTTATAAAAAATTCCCAGTCAATATACAAATCAAGTCAAATTTCAAAACTTATCCCTTCAAAGGGCAATTCAAATCGTTCAAATCGCGGCAATTCAGCTAATTGCATGTCTGGCACAGTACATTCAAATGGGACAAAACCATCACCTCAAGCTCATTCATGTTCTCTTTGTTCAAAAAACCACATGCTGTGGCAATGTGAGCAATTTCTGAATTTGTCTCCTTCGCAACGCTATGAAAAGGTAAAAAGCCTATCAATTTGTCACAATTGTTTTTATAGTAACCACCGTACATTAGACTGCCGTCGATCCCATTGTCGAAAGTGTCATCAGCGACATAACACTGTTTTGCATTTCGATAAACATAAGCATGAACAAGAACAGGAAGGAACATCAAAAACTCTTACAACTGCCACTACTACTTAAAAACCTTCCTTCTCTTCGCAGGTAGTTCTCGCTACAGACATTGTTCAAATTTTAGATACTTCTGGCAAGTATAGAACTTGCCGAGTATTTTTAGATTCGGGTTCTCAATGTTGTGCGATATCCGAAAAATTTGCTAATTTTCTTAATCTTAAAAAATCGAATGTTAATATAAATTTAAAAGGTGTCGAAAGTTTACAATCCAAAATCAAATATATAACAAATACGAAGATTAGATCTTTATATGACGATGAGTGTACTTTTGAATTGTCTCTTCTTATATTTCAAAAAATTCCCGATCCAATGCCAGTCATGCCAATTGATAGAAACTCTTTAAACATTCCATCACAAATCTTTTTAGCTGATCCTCAATTGCATCAATCGTCTGAAATCGATGTTTTGATAGGCGCCGAATATTTCTCTATCCTCATGAGCGTCGGAAAATAAAGGTCATCGGTCAAAGGGCAATTCTTCAGGAAACTGATTTCGGTTGGGTATTTTCAGGTCGATATACAAAGCCGAATCAAAACATAAAAAAAGAGCAGCACCCTTCTAATACCATTCAATGTGATATGATTAATTTTCAAGAATTACCGATTTTGTGGGAATTGGGGAATGATAATTCTTCCCAAAAGTTTTCAGAGGAAAAAAGGGCCGTAGAGGCTCATTATCTTGAAACAAATAAGCGTGAAAAAACAGGTCGTTATCAAGTAGCTTTACCCTTTAATGAAAAAAAGAAATTATTAGGAGATACTCCTAACATTGCTTTCCAACGTTTTTGTGCTCTTGAAAGAAAATTCTCAAAAGATCCGGAACTTCATTCCGCATATTCTGAATGTAGACAAAGTTATTTAGATGAAGGGCATATGAAATTAGTGGATAGCAAAGACAATGTAAATTCGGGATATTTTTTACCCCATCATGCGGTGATACAAGGTGATAGCTGCACCACAAAAACCAGAGTCGTTTTCGACGCCTCCGCTAAAACTTCAAGCGGAGTTATTTATATATCGTAAATTTAGACAATTCAAATGAAATTGCAACTAAAAGATCGGTTCTTTCTAAATGCGCGAAATTATACGACCCTTTAGGAATGCTAGGTCCAGTAATTGTAAATGAAAAATTACTTATTCAAGAACTTTGGAAACTTAATTTAGAATGGGACGAACCCATTCCTACCGATTTACAAAAGACATGGTCCGAATATTTAAGACAATTACCTTGTCTTAATGATATCCGTTTTGATCGATGTATTACCGTTAAAGGTTTCACGGAGGTTCAGGTACATGGGTTTTGCGACGCCAGTGAGAAGGCTTATGGTGCGTGTTTATACCTGCGTTCAACTGATCCTAAAGGCAAAAATCATGTTTCGTTAGTATGCTCAAAATCTCGAGTCGCTTCAATAAAGTAGACATCTCTTCCTAGACTTGAATTGTGTGCCGCACATCTTTTATCTGAATTGTATGAAACAATAATGCAATATTTAAAAATACCAATTTCAAGGGTTTGTTTTTGGTCGGATTCTATGATAACATTGGCCTGGATTAATACTCCTTCTCATTTGTTAGAAACTTTTTTACCCAATAGAGTAGCAAAAATACAAACTTTAACTAAGCCTGAAAATTGGCGACACATACCAACCGAAAGTAACCCTTCTGACGATCTCTCCCGGGGTCAAAGTCCGAGTGAATTTAAATCCAACAAAATTTGGCACCACGGTCCATCTTGGTTAATTTTAAATGATGAAAATTGGCCTCATAAAATCATATCACTGAACGAAATCTCGGGCCTACTAAAGACTAAGCCCATTGTTTCATTTAAATTGACTCAGGGTGAAACCAACATCATCACTAATTACAGCGAATGGCATAAAACAATAAGAGTTGTCGCTCATTGTTTACGATTTATATCAAACTGCAAAACTAAAGATAAGTGTTTACGTCGTAAAGCACACCTTTCTCAAGTTGAACTTCGTGCAGCTAAAAATCGTATTCTTCGATTAATACAAGAAGAAACATTCTCAAATGAAATGCATGACCTTAAAAATAATAAATTAATTTCAAACAACAGTTGTCTCATTTCTTTGAACCCGTTTCTCGATCAAGATATCATCAAGGTAGGCGGACGTTTGGTTCTTGCTGACATACCTGAATCACGAAAGCATCCTATCGTTTTACCAAATAACCACCACATAACTAAATTAATTATTAACAATGAACATCTTGATCGTTTGTAAATTCTACACTATGTGGTGTTAGAGAATCTTATTGGCCTATAGATGGTTGCAACATCACGAGAAATATTGTTCGATAGTGTAGTACATGCTTTAGAGCTAAACCTCAAGAAATTCAGTACTTAATGGGCAATTTGCCAAAAGGACGATTAACAATTTCGTGACCATTTCTCAATGTGGGCGTTGATTTTTGCGGTCCGTTTTTTACAAAAGAACACAGACACAGAAATCGAACAAAAATTAAAACTTATGTTGCCGTGTTTGTCTGTTTCGCGACCAAAGCCGTCCATCTCAAATTAGCAAGCGATTTAACAACTGAGGCATTCCTCGCCTGCTTAAAAAGATTTTTTGCGCGACGAGGAATCTCTTAATCTATTCATTTCGACAATGCTACAAACTTTGTTGGAACGAATAACGAAATTAAAGAACTTTTTAAAAACATAAACATAGCAGTAACAGATAAAAAAATTGAAAGTTATTTATCGAAAAAGGCAGTTTCTTGGCATTTTATTCCTCCCCGTGCTCCCCATTTTGGCGGACTTTGGGAAGCGGCAGTAAAATCGTTCAAATTTCATTTCATTAGAATCGCGGGAAATTCTCTCTTAACATATGAGCATTTTCATTCAAGGTATACCCCTATTGAAAAACCCTGTACAAGATCTTGTACAAGAAAATGTACATGTTCAGCAGCTGAACTTGTACCTGTTCTGATAAGAACATGTACAAGATCTTGTAGTTTTTAATTTTCACTAAACGAAGACATAAATGAACCTGTACGAGGAAATATACATGTTCTTGTACATTTTCTTTTCTACCAATATTAAATATATTTTTGTTCACGATCTTGTGCAAGATCTTGTACAAGTTCTAATACAAGAACTTGTTCCAAATTCTGGTGCGGAAATTGTACAAAATCTTGTACATATTCTTACCAGAACAGGTACAAGTTCAGCTGCTGAACATGTACATTTTCTTGTACAAGATCTTGTACAGGGATTTTTAATAGGGACTTGTTTTAATTGTGTTAAGTATTAATTAAATATAAATATGTATGTAAAATAAATATTATTTAAATAAACAATAAAAAATATGAATGTTAATAATAATAAATAAAAATGTTTAACTTAAGAATTGGACATGGTGGAATGAAGAAGGGGTGTAGGAGGGGGGGAGGTGTAATTCAAGTAAATAATATTTACTTGTATTTGAAAAATATTTTTTTGGTTGAACTCCATAAGTTTTCTCAAGTCAAGAAAATATTTCTTGATTTAATATGTATATGATCTTGACTTAATATATTTTATATTTCTTAGGAGTCAATTAACTTCTTAGACGAATTCCATATTTTCTTGGACCAAGAACATGCGTTCTTCTGATAATGTAAATAATATTTTGATTTAAATCTGTACTTACTTGAACCGACATTACAAAGATTCAAATGAATCAAATGCAATAATTGATTTGACTACAGATATTCTTAGAACAAGATTTATGTTCTTAGAACATATTTTACTCATAGAAGTCGATTAACGTTTTGATCGAATTCCATATTTTCTTGGATCAAGAACATATGTTCTTATTTCAAATATACTGCACCAAATAAATGGTTTTCTTGAAACAGTAGCATAATTGATTTGACCGTATTCAGTCCCACAATTTTCTTGAACCAAGAAATAATTTTCTTGGTTCAATACTATTTTTTTAGTGTATGTTACATCCCGGTACCAAAAATTCTTAAAAGAATGAATCTTGAACAAATTAAATTATCTCTTTTAAATAAAGGTCATTACATACATATGAGTCATTCACGATGTTAATAGTAAAAGATAGATGTAATATAACACCTCTGAATGTGGAAGACTCGCATAAAGCAGTTGTGTTATATATATATAGTAGATTAAAGAATTCAATAAGATTATTGATCATTACTTGATATTAATATTATTTTTCATAATACCAATTGTCGATCACTATACATCCTAGGTGACTGCAATCAACTAATTAATAATCAATAGGAATACTAATGCAGATATATAATAGTTTTAATTGTCATTAGTAAAATAAATTAAACATTAAATTCATAGACATAATAATAAAAAGAACTTTGATACTTTATACATGTTTTATATAAACTAGCAAGAATACGTGACTTTTGCGCTATTAAGATATTGTACGTTATTCTTGCGGTTTTTGCAAAGTATGATACATCAATGAATTAGTATATAAACCCCCATTTTTCTATACGAATTGACAGTTAATCGGACGAGCTTCTGCCCGAACAGTGTCTGAGAATCGGCCCTTCAGTTTTGTAATTGTTTAAACTTCGTTATTTAAACCCGCGAGTTTAGTGAGTTTTACAAAAATTTTGTAAAAGAGAAATAAGTTTCTCTTTATTTTAAACAATATAATTTTTTTGTTCGAGTTAAATAATTCTTAACTCGTATAAAATCGTCGTATAAAATATAAATTGTGTAAGTGTAACAATTTATGATTTGTATAACAACGCATCTAGAGACACATATTTGTAATCCTGATTGACGCTTGTTACATTACTAAGTGTCAACGAATCAATTGTAAGTACTATTGTAATTATATATTGTTATTAATAAATTGTAAATCATAAAAAGGAATATTCTACCTTAGCTCGGGACGTGACAGTGTATAACCTTACTGTAAGCTTCCAGTAAACTTTCATTAAGCTTAGTGTAAGCTTAGATTATTATTAATAAATCTTAATAAATAAATTAAACAATTATTTATGTGCTGTAGTTTATTATAGATTTTACGGTTGCGCAGTAGATTTTTAAAAATTCAAAATGGCGGATCCAATATTGCGGATGAAAATTTTAAAAATGCATTCATTTGGTCTGAATTTTCATACTCGGGGGTTTTCGGGGTTGCTGATTACAAATTTAAACTTCATTTTTAAAAATGATCTAATATGGCGGATTTTGAAAAAAGTCCATTGTGTTTACATGAAATAAGTTACGCGGGGGTTTTTGGGGTTGCTGATTACGAATTTGAACTTCATTTTTAAAAACTCAAAATGGCGGATCCAATATGGCGGATTTTTGAAAAAAAACTATCGTATTTACATGAAATCAGTTCCTCGGGGGTTTTTGGGGTTGCTGATTAAGAATCTGAAGTCGGGTTTGTAAAATACAAAATGGCGGATCCATAACAACTACCTCCATAAAATCCAATGTTTGCGCATGCGCACAGAAAAAAGTTGATGAATTCGTCGAAAAAGTTTAAAAATTTACTAACTTCGGCCCCATCCAGAAGATAATATCTAGTTCATGAAAGTTTTACTAACTATTTCTTTCCGTGTGCATGTCACTAGAAATATTCAGACACTTGAATAAATAAATTTTTAATTCAGTATTAATAATTAAATCTAAAATAAACAAATTATATTTTAAAAAAATAAAAAAAAATAAGATTCTTAATTTTGTCTACCTCCACGTGGTAAGAATTGGTAAACGCCTAAATGGGCGACTAAGAGACAAAAACTGAAAATCCCTTCAGGCTATTTGAACGGATTTTTACATTTATCATCTGTCATATTAGAATCGCCATATTGTATTTTTGAAAACCGACATCAGATTATTAATCAGCGACCCCAAAAACCCTCGAGTAACTGATTTCATGTAAATACGATGAATTGTTTTTTTAATTTAGCCATATTGGATCCGCCATTTTGAGTTTTTAAAAATGAAGTTCAAATTCGTAATCAGCAACCCCGAAAACCCCCGAGTATGAAAATTCAGACCAAATGAATGCATTTTTAAAATTTTTATCCGACATATTGGATCCGCCATTTTGAATTTTTCAAAATGAAGTTCAAATTCGTAATCAGCAACCCCGAAAACCCCCGAGTAAGAAAATTCAGACCAATTGAATGCATTTTTAAAATTTTTTTCATCCGCCATATTGGATCCGCCATTTTGCATTTTTGAAAACCGGCTTCAGATTCTTAATCAGCGACCCCAAAAACCCCCGAGTAACAAAATCAGAAAATGTTGACCGATTTACTTAAAATAACGTAGCCTGAATGTGTACAAAGAATTTTCAGTTTTTGGGCGTTAATGGGTTAAGACTACACGAAGCTTACAGTAAGTTTACAGGAAGCTTACAGTAAGGTTATAGTAAGCTTAACTGTAAGTTGACAACAATCTTACACTGCAGATTACGGTTCAGAGGACTTTTGCAGCTCACCTTCACCTCACCTGAAGTTTACGCTGTAAGCTAACAAATCTTAGGTTTAAACTCAAGGGAAGCTTACAGCAAGATATTGTGCTGTGTGCGTTTTTAAAAAAAATTTATTTATTTTTAATCACAAAAAGTTGAAAAAGGGGCCAAACCGCCAAAAAAGGGACAAATCACCAAAAAAGGGTAAGGTAAGGGTACAGTAACCTTACAAGGTTAGCGCACTGCAAGCTTACATGGTAACATCACTGTAAACATACATAGTAAATTCGTTGTAAGTTTACAAGGTAAGCTTACATGGTAAGGATAAATATTAATAAATTAGTTTAAACAATATTTATGCGCAATAGCTTCCTATGGATTTTTGTCGTTATTTTAGAGACATGATGCATATTAGATTTAATTATTTCAGTATTCAATATGAATAAAAAACTTTTTTAACACGTTTCACCCATTAAAACCACCCTTACGTTCAATACTACCCCGAAATATTGATAATTCATTCGTCGCTTTATTGGTACCATATATGAGGCATTTTACGTGTAATGTAAATTACTTTTAATTTTTGGGCGGGGGAGATAGAGGGGGGTCAATTTTATCAGTTTTCCCAGACACTACCTACTATTTGAATTTTTGCTGTCTATAAATGCTATAAAAATTTTTTGGCAGGTACCCTAGTGAAAAAAAACACGTATAATAAGACATACGAATTTGAAACAAGAATTATACGTGTCTATAATTTTAATATTTAGGAATATATAAATATGGAATATATTTTTGTTTATCAATATGTACCTAAATATTATAAAATATTGACAAGTATAATTATACGTATAAACATACGTATACCCGGACAGCACCGAAACTTCCCTGAACCTTAAATGAACCTCGCTTGACGAGGGGAACTTGAGTCGCAAGGTCTAAACGAGGTTGAGTTGATGTTTAAATGTCCGCGCATAATAAAGGTCAGTCACAGAGGTTGGCTGAATATTGGATTTGAATTTCTGTTAAATATTAAAATTAAAGATTCTTGGCATATTGGGATCAGAAATCACGCGAAACTGACCCACCCCTGAGCCTTCTTGTGACAACCATTTTGGTTTTTTATCTCTTTCTTTTGCATATGTTAGAGAAAGACGTAATGAAAACATGGCCACCACAACAAGGCTCTCACCAGATGGCGTATCGCAGTATTTCAGATCCCAATTGTGAGGGGATATTTAAGGAAATTAAAAATTCAAGATTTGTTAAATGTAATCGTTAAATATTCTGGAAATTTAGAAGGAGCATAAATACGGAAAAATAGAAAGAAAGCAAATGAATTTAAAAACCCAATGGAAAAAATTAATAATTAAATTAAAATAAAAAAATGGTCATCAAAGTATTAGTGAAACCATTTCTTCCAAAAAAGAATTTGTCTCAAATCCAATAAATAGGAAAGACATCGGGCAGGAAAAAAAATTTCGACAAGAAAAAAATTTTCGATCACTGCTTATATACCAATCTAATGGCACCTCAACTGCGAGAAACAGTTATGATGTTCGCCCTCCCTGTGGCGTTGAGCGAACTAAAGTCCAGAGCTGAGCCATCAGCGCATCGCGGGAACATTTGAAAATTTTGATTTTATTAGATATTTTATTTTATTTTAAATATGACAAATAATTAACTTAATAAATAATTAATGTCATAAATAATTATTAACTACAATTTTTTTGAAGTTTTTTCATCCCTTAATACAGTAATATACTTAAGGAAACTTTTTTCTTAAACCTTTCTTAGAAACTATGCTGTCCCCATTTACACCAAGTTTTATGAAATTTTCTGAATCTTGGGAAATGGGGACAGTCAGTTTCATGCGCTTATTTAAATTTTTTCTCCTGCACAAAATTAATCCTGGGAATGTAAATAACAACTTAAAAAAATAAACTCGCAAATATTACCTTTTAAAGGAAGAAACTTACGTCATTTGTGAAAAATAGGGATTTTGTTTTTTAATTAAATAATAATTATTATTGATATTAATTATTTTAATTAATTTATATTATTATTTATAATTATCAGAATAATACATGAATTAAATTAAATAATTAATTAAACTCTGCGAACAGCTGATATCCATTTTTTTCTTCTTTCTTTGAGTACGTTATAGAAGATGTTTGTTTGTTAAGTTTCATGATAATCGGTTAAAAATTGTCTGAGCTGCATTGCACTGCGCGCGCAAAACACGTTTTAAAATAACATGTTTAAGGGTACGGTCACACTATCTCATGCATGCACTGTGCATGTATGTAGAAAAATTTGTCCGGTCACACTTCAACGAAATCTAGTGAATGTTTAGTAACTTTCTAGTAATTTTCCAAAAATTTCGTTTGTAACTAGAAAGTTACTAAACATTCACTAGATTTCGTTGAAGTGTGACCAGCCAAATTTTTCTGCATGCATGAGATAGTGTGACCGTACCCTAAAGTTTTCTATACAAAAATGTAGTAATTTAACAATGACCTTGAAGACGTTATGTATTCAAAAATAACTATTGCACTAAAATTAAGATTTACTTTATCAAAAATACGCCTAAAAATCCCAATTCGGAAACAGTCTATCACTTATTGCTAATAGTGCTTGCTACTGACACCTCTGCCCTGAAAATCTCAATGTTTTTTCTACAAATAAAATGGAACATAGTGTTTCAGAATGAATTTTTCGTAATGAACACGGGTCCGGGGTCAAAAACTTCCCATAACGTTACGTTTTAGAAAAAATAGGAGTTGAAACCCCTTAAATTACAATACCTTGGTGTAACTTTCCCTTGAATTTAAACCTAAGATTCGTTAGCTTACAGCGTAAACTTCAGGTGAGGTTAAGGTGAATTACAAATGTCCGCTCTACCGTAAGCTACAGTGTAAGATTGCAGTTAGCTTACAGTTGAGCTTACAATAAACTTACTGTAAGCCGCCTGTAAACTTACTGTATGCTTAGTATAAGTTTACATTATTATTAATAAATGTTAATAAATAATTTCAACAATTATTTCATGTGAAAAAAATAGTTAATATCGACATGAAAATAAGATATTTGGAAGGTTTAATTGTTCAGGGTTCCAGATATCCAAAAATTTCCCTAAAAAATAGAAAAATAAAAAAATTAGTAGTTAATTTTTTTAACTTTTTACGAAAATTTTAAGATTTATTTGAAATCCTAAAAGCTAAAGGTTTATGGATAATATTTTAAGAGGGACTCAATTGAGTGGCCAGGAAGAAGAATTCGACGAGCGATCGGATGGCTGTTATGTTGACAGTCAAACACCCAAATATGCAAATAAAATTAAAATTCGAAATTTTGATTTTTGAAAAGAACTACCTTGTAGGAAATAAAGAGGCGCATCTTTTTTCCTTTGGATTTTTCTTGTCAAACGAATAGTTTATTTAATAATTAAAAAAACATTATAAATTTTAATTTTTAAATTTCATTCAATTTTTAAACATAAATCGTCGTATCTTTGTCAAATCTTAATTAATTTCATTGAAATTTTTCATACATATACGTTAGGGTCCATTGAAGACAAAAACCAAATAAATATTAAAAATTTTTAATTGTCGAACAATTTTTTATCATAAATTTTTACCTGTCGGTAAACACACACTTACCTTTGCTGGAAAAAAAATAATTACTTCCGTTGACAAAATACTTAATTTTCAAAAATATTTTCGTTTTAATAAAGATAATATTGACACAACTAAAATTTAAAAACTAGACACTATACATTGTATTCGTATTATATGAGGTTATGTGAATAAAATAATCATACATAATTAGAAAATTTTATTGAATTGTGCTAATGCTTGCAATAATAAATATACAATTTATTGTTACATTTAACGTAATAGAAAAATATGAAAATTGGTAAACCTATATTAGTTACATTAACTTTAAGTGTTCGTTTTTATGGACGGCATAAACAGTCTTAATTAATCTTTAGAGGAATATTAAAATATCTTCAAAAATAATTAAAGATTTGCTTTTCAGTTACACATGTGCGTAAGGTATGCTTCGCATAACATGCTTAATAACGACAACCGAAGTGAAACTATATTGTATAATAAAGATCACTCAAGTGGTTGATTCTGTAAGCATTCTGTGCTAATTTATCAGGCATTAACAGAATGTAATTTCAATAAGTAAATGCTGACACTACTTAAAATACGTGGTACAGGAAGAGGTTTAAAGTTAGAATTAGTTTAAAGTTACAATTTTGGAAGACATTTCTAATAATTTCGATATTACAAAGAAAAATGTTTAAAATAATAATCGAAGTAAAAAGTATCATTGAGGGGTCTTGTAAATTTTTGAAACCATAAATTAAAGGTTTTATTAAATTTTATTTTCACAAAAGTTTCAAAATACAATAAATTAAATCTTTTAACATGTGTTTTTGAATATCTAGGACAATAAAAAAATTAAGTTATGATCTTAGAAAATATTAATATTTTCCTTCTATAGAGGACACACTTTAAAATTGTATTAAAATTTGGCTGCCACCATAACTCGAAAACCGATTGACCCATTTCAAAAAATCTTGTTGCATTCTCTTCTGCGGAAATTTTTTAATCTCAAAAGTTTGCCATGTTTTTAGGTTCACTCGCTAAAGAAACTACCATTGAAGAGAATGCAACAAGAATTTTTGAAATTGGTCAATCAGTTTTCGAGACATGGTGAATGTTCTAGAGATACATAAAAACATGTTAAAAGATTTAACTTATTATATTTTGAAACTTTTGAGAAAAAAAATCCCAAAAAACCTTCAATTTAAGGTGTAAAAAATTTACAAGACTCCTTAACTACTTCTAAACCTTCAAATTCTGCTAACTGTAAATGCAGTATACATTTTGAAAAACTAAAAGTTTACAAGTTTTCTCAAACAGGACATCAAAATCAATTATTGAAAATTTCTTTAATGAAAGCCTTAAAATTAGGCACACTTGTGACTGGATCTGAGAAAACGGTGTTATCAAAAAAAAAAAAAAAAAATTAGACGGTTTCTTATAGTTTAAGGTCTTAAAAATACTTTAAACGCGTTTTTCTCGAAAAGTTGATTTTGGTCGACAGCACAGTTTTCTCAGACCCGGTCATACTTGTCTTATTAGAGTGAATTTTCCTTATACTACTTAATTTTAATAATATTAAAAAATCTCTTTTTGCATAATAAAAGGCTGCATCTATAAATTACGTAACGCTTGAAGGGAGAGGGGGGGGGTCAAGAAATTTGCGACAACCAGAGGAAAAAACGGCGTTAACGTAAAAAGAAGGGGCAGGGAGGTCTGAAAGAACAAAAACAACGTGACGTAATTTATGAACACAGCCTAACAATATATTTCAGAAAACTTCTGAATTAAGGATAGTCTCAATTTGAAATTGAAAATTTTACTAAATTATTAATTTACAATTAATAAACGTAAAATTAGATCAAAATTTATTTTGTTAATCACAAGTTAACATTATATTTGATAAAATTTTGATAATGAAAAATAAAATAAGCAACTTCACATTGACATTCTCTCCTTTTTGACTACTTAAACAAAACACTTTTAAGTATTTTATTCGACTAACAATAAAATTTATTTGTAAATAAGAAAGAGTTGCACTTTATTATTTTAACTAAATTTTTATATTAACAGATGAATCATTATGTCGAATAACCAATAGATCAAAATTTTGTAATGCTTTAATTGTGTTAATATGGAGCACGCTTCAAAGAAAGGTACTTAGGAAGCAAACGAATTATAGGTTATGTTTACAACATTTTTACTTTGATTAAAAATTCCATTTATATAAACTCGAAATAAGTACGCAATTTAAAAAATTAAATTTTTCAAATAAAATATTTCCTTATCGTTATAACTGTTAGCAAGCGTTTTTGCTGTCAATTTGAAAATATTATAAATACATATTTTTTTTATTTCTTTGTGAGTATTTTATTATTGAATGAAATCACTCTTTCTGAAAATTGTTCATTTGAAATTGAACATCTAAGTACAATAAAAAAGGTACTAGTAAAAATTTGATCATCATATAGTTGAAAATATTGATTACGAACACGCAATATAAAAATATGTTCAGCCTTTTTTTATATTATTTTCTATTAATTTGCATAAATTGGAATAAGATTTAAAATCTGTTTTAATGTAAATATATGTCATCTTTTATATCTCTTGGTCTCGCTTATAAAATGATCACACTAGTGGAAGCATTTTTTCTTTTTAAAAAAAATAGTGTCATGTAATTTATTTTATTTAAATGTTATCTCGTGCTTACTTTAATTTAAATTTTATTTTATTTAAATGTTTAATCTTAAACTTAAACTTAGTTTTCTAGGATAAACGTAACTATAAAATATTTGTGTTCTTGGACAAAATTTAAAATGTACCAAAAGTAAAAATAAAAGTAAAATAAAAGCCATGTAATAAAAAGAATATAAGTCTAAATAGCATAGTTTCAATATATACAATATATACAACATATATATACAAACGGTTAACAATTTTAGAATGAAAGAAATCCAATGGCAAAAACACATGTCATAAAAAGAAAGGTGATCCAATGTACTTGGGTGGAAGATGCAGTATTACAACCATCCTTACTATTGCATGTACAATATTCCATAAACACGTTGTAAGTACCAGTTCTCATTAAACAAAATCTTTCATCGCCTTCAATTCCTGGCTCGCCCAAAAAAGCGCAGTTACGGAAATATCGCCATTCACCATTTACTAGAAACATAAAGTTATGAATGTATAAAAAGCCAAAAGCAAAAGATTTAAATCAGATATTTCTTTGCTCAAGGGGTTACGCCACCCTGAACGCCTGAAAATTAAACGCTATTTCAAAAATAAATTTTGACAAAACTATTAAAAATACAACTTTTTAATAATTGTAGTTTAAAAATACATGTATTTAACTTTAAAAAATTTTTTTAAATTAAAAAATATTCAAAAATGACGGAGATATGGCGTTTTTTCGAAAATACATTTTTCGGAGCGGTGTACTCCCATTTGCTCAAAAATTTTTTTTTCAAAAACGGCTACTTGGTGCCATAGAGAATGTTATTGAGAAATTGTATACAAATTTTCAAGAGAATCGGTTGAGTAGTTTCTGAGAAAACATGTACACCACTCTGAAAAATGTATTTTCAAAAAAACGCCATATCTCCGCCATTTTGAATATTTTTTAATTTTTAAAATGTTGTATTTTTAATAGTTTTGTCAAAATTTATTTTTGAAATACCGTTTAATTTTCAGACGTTCAGGGTGGCATTAGATTAAATTATTTATTTCTCAAGTTTACGTTTTCTCAAATTTTTGTGTATTTATTAGTTAAGGGGGGAACACCAGTTGTAACTTTCGAAAAATCGATTTTTTTTTTGGTGCATTTTCTTAAAGTATACATATTTAGAAATGTGTCTGTAAATTTCAAAGAAGATCCGGTGAAAAATAAATGAGATATACAGAACACTGCAGCGGCGCGTCCCGTGGCTTCATACAAGGTGGCCAGCCATACCTGACCCTAACGACAGATGGCCTTTTCCTATGATTTAGAAACGGCAACCACTGCGGAAGAGTTATTATATGGTCCAGGAATCGATGACTCTTTGTAACTTAGAAACAAAATTTCTTCTGAACAAAAAAAAGTAAGTTGAAACTTTTAATGCGTTTTTCTCAAAATGACATTTTCCAAGTCGGTGACCACGATTACTCGAATACCATTAAACCGATTTATTTAAAATTTAGTGTGCTTCATTTACACATATAAGTCTAGTTCGTGATCGAAGGATTTTTTTTTTTAATCAAAACTTTTTTTTATATAGCTGAAAATCGACCGTATTTTTTTAACGAAAATCATACTTTTGACTTTGACAGGTCGTCATTTTGTCAAATTTTTTTTTTTTTTTAAATCCTTCGATCACGAACTAGATAATCTTATAATAAATGTAAATCAATTTCATTTTTGTATTTCAGACGAAGTATACTTGCAGAATGCTGGTCACCGCAATTCGCCTTTTTTCTTAAGACGCCACTTCAATGGCTCATATCTCCAAAAGTTTTTGTTAAAAAAATTTTTTTTTTCTTTTAAATTACAGCTTTTTACATGTACTTTTAACTAATAAATAGTATTCTTTAAAAAGATTCATTGTTCTTTTGGAAAATATTCTTGAAAAAAGCATTATTTTTTGAGTTACAACTGGTGTTCCCCCCTTAAAAACTTAAAAATATACGTTCATAACATCTTGTAATTACATATTTTTATTTTAATATTCATAATCCGTCAGTACTACAGTTTGCAAATCGTAATTTTTTTAAATCTGTCTGGACAAATCAAAAGTTGGAAAAAATATTTTCTTCAATTAAGATATTTACATTCTCCATAAGATGATTAACTTCTTGTTTGAATTTCATATTTTCTTGAATCTAGAACATATGTTCTGTATACAATATAAAAAATATTTTAATTTAAATCTTAATTTACTTGAACCAGTATTAGAAAGATTTTAATGAATCAAGTAGAATAATTGATTTGATCAAATATATTTTCAAAACAAAAAACTATTTTTTTCACGTGGAGTGCCACATATATAGATCAATATATCTTACACGGTGAGCTTGAATCAAATTTAAATCAAAAGATCAGTAACTACAAATGTCTTTGCGAATTTTAGATATACACGTTTGTAGATGTATTTTACAACAAAAATTAACATTTGCTGTGTTATTTGAACACAAATCAAACTGTTTAACACGTGACTACTTTAGGTATTTACCTCGATACTTTGCAACTTTCCTAAAATACCGGGGTAAATACGAACGCCACTGTATTTCAGAAAAATCTTAGGGAAAATAAATTTAAAGTATTGCAATTGTTAAACTTATATAAAAACTCAAAAAAAATACGATAATAAACCTATTATGTAATAATGCATCATATATAAATACAAAAATCAAACAGGTTAAAAATTTAAATGCATTACACAATTAAAACCTTCAATAACTTTATCAAATCATAACGGATTTTTGCAAAACTTGGTACAGAAAATATTTTGGAGTGATTGAATGCAAATACAAAAATAAAAGTCAAATTTTTCAAATTCAATATGGCGGACTTTCCTAAAACTTATTTTTAAAAATGATCAAATTTGCTAACTCCAAATTCGTAATCAGCGACCCTGAAACCCCCCGAGTAACAATTTTCGAGCGAATCCAATGAATTTTTTAATTCTCGTCCGCCATTTTGAATTTTGAAAAACTGACTTCAAATTGGTAATCAGCGACCCCAAAAACCCTAGAATACCAAATTTTATTAAGATCCTGAAAAACTTTTTTCAACAAACCATTTGGCAAAAAAGTGGAACACTCCTTCGAGAGAACAGAGATTAAGTTTCTGCTTATTAATTACTAACGAGGATACATATAGAAAGAAATTTTTTTTCTCTGTACTTTTATAATGTTAAAATAATAGTGTAATCTAATAAAAACAATTTTGTGTGGCTCTGATATAAAAAAAAATTATTGAAAATACCGTTCGGATTTACCCCGGTTTTCCAATTTTCCGGGGTAAATACGAATGGTCTGATATTATTAATAAAATTTTACAGAAGACAAAAATCAAAAATAGTTTCTGTTCTACTATTCATAACAAACAATTATAAATAATAAAATGAATTTTTAGCTTCTTTTTCTTCAAATACGAGACAAAATACTGAAAGAGTGTCATCTTTGATTTTCAATCTTTTTTGCAATACTCGTTATCTTTGTTTATGCTGTTGCTAATTAACAAACAAAAAATGGGATAATACTTAGAATCTCTTGAAGAGGATCTGAGGTAAAAATTCTCATGTTTAACTTATTTTTTAAAATTTTAATTAAGCTGAAATAATTAGCGTTCGGATTTACCCCGGCTGACCCTATAAAAAAATCGTTATTTTCTATAAAAAAAATCAAAAATAAAATTTTGAACTACTCAGGGGTAGTTTTTAGAATTGGTAGATCATTTTTAAACATCCAATACAGTGCTATTTACAAACCATAAATTAGCAAGTAATTCTTAAGTGCTTATTTTTTTAAAAAAAATTGTTTAAACTTGCTAAGGAAGCGTTAAATTTGAATTTTTTCAGTTATTTCGCGAAATTATGCCGGCATTAAATTCGGCAATAAAGCATTAAAGAGCCTTTAAAAAGCCCTAAATTTTGACACATAGAAGACCTTCCTACGAGTATTTCTTCATTGTGTGAACAAACGAAGATATGGTTAATTTTGAAATGTTGCAATTATTTTGCGAAATTATGCCGGCATTCAATTTAGCATAAGAGAATTTAAGAGCCTTAAAAAAGCCATAAATTTTGACAACTAGTAGTCCTTCCTACGAGTGTTCTTTCGTTTTTTGATCAAACTGATATAACGTAAAAATTGAATTTTACAATTATTTTGCAAAATTATGCTTGCATTAAATTCGGCAATAGAGCATTGAAGAGTCTTAAAAAAGCCCTAAATTTTGACCTATAGTAGACCTTCCTACGTAGTATTCCTTCATTGTATGGACAAACTAAGATATCGTTAAATTTGAATTTTTGCAAATATTTTGTGAAAAAATTTTGTTAAACTATGTTTAAATATGAATTTCTGACCGTACTTGATCTTTGAGATAATTAAAAGTATGACTTCTAAACTATTTAAACAACTGACGTGTCGAATATTTAACTATATGCAAACAATTTAATTTTGTCTATGTACATTATCTCATAAACAATTAAAGACTGGATTTTTGATAACTATTAAATTTTACTATTATAAAAAATGAATTTCTGACTGCATCACCTTCTACGCAATCTAAACTTTAAATATTGAACTGATCGAACAATTATAATGTCAACTACGTATTTGACTTCCACATTTTTAAAAATGATTTTTAGATTTCTTGATCTGCTAAACAATTAAATCTTTAGTATTAAGTCGCCTGTGGTCCATACTTTTTAAATTTCCATATGTCGGTAAGAACATACTTCTATGCACCGAAAAAAAGTATTCTAAAATTTAGTGTATATACTTGGCACCTATTTTAGAATATTTTATACTTAATTTCAGTATGTGATATTCTTAAAATTAGAATATATTCTTAGTATTCAGTATATATTCTTAGCATTTAGAATATATACTAAGTACGAAGAATATATTCCAATTTTAAGAGTATTACATACTGAATTTAAGTATAAAGTATTCTTAAATAGATGCCAAGCATATATTCTAAATTTCAGAAAATTTAAAAAGTTTGAAATTAAATGAAAAAACTTATAATGCCTACAATTAAACGATGAAAATATAAAATGGTAAATAATTTCATTAGTTGGTTACCTTATTTAATTTTCATATTTTGAATTTCAATGCTAACCCAATTTAAATCATTTGATTTTTCAAATTAAAAATTTTACAGTAACAAAAAGGGAGCATCTAAACGACTAAAAAATGCAATTGTAATTATTTAAATTACACAGTTTTAATTTCAATGTAAATCTAATATAATTCATTTAAAATTTTAAGTTCTAAAATTTTTAGAAATGAAAAGAGAGCAAAAAATTCTTTATACGGTTTGAACGACTAAAAATTGAAACTTATATGAATTACGAAGATGACTGTCACGCATACTACTTTTATTTCTTATGTGTGAAATTATATCTGTATACAGACAGAACGTGTCAGTTTAACGTATTTGCAAGACTAAGATGACGAATAAGATTTCGACCAATGGAACAAATGCCACGGCGACAATCGTCCAATGGGATAGGAGTTACTACAGATCGAGAGTTTATCTTTTAGAGATTTCTTATATAGAGATAGAGATAGATAGAAGATAGATAGAATAGAATATAGAAATATATATATGGGGTAAAATTCCTGTAGCGTACTAAATATGAAAATATCCCTTTTCTTGTTTTCGAGATATTTAGTAATTAATTAATGTCGTTAAAAAATTGAGCTGAAGAACATAACGTTAATTGTTTAACGGTTACAAAAACCAATTTATTAAAGTTTGTTCAAATTTTAATCATTACCAATCGAAAGAGCATGAAAAAATGTGTCGGAATCCATGAGTTTTATTCCAAATTTGATGTCGGAAAGTTATGAAAAATAAAAATCAAATTTAATTTAACCTTAAATAAATGTTAACGATCGCGTTAACGGGTGCTTATTAAAGTTTGTTCAAATTTTAATTATTACCAATCGAAAGAGCATGAAAAAATGTGTCGGAATCCATGAGTTTTATCCCAAATTTGATGTCGGAAAGATATGAAAAATCAAAATATTGAAGAAGTTATGGCTTCTTAAACGTTAACGATCGCGTTAACGGGTGTTAATTAAAGTTTGTTCAAATTTTAATCATTACCAATGGAAAGAGCCTAAAAAAATGTGTCGGAATCCATGAGTTTTATTCCAAATTTGATGTCGGAAAGATATGAAAAATCAAAATATTGAAGAAGTTATGGCTTCTTAAACGTTAACGATCGCGTTAACGGGTGCTTATTAAAGTTTGTTCAAATTTTAATCATTACCAATCGAAAGAGCATGAAAAAATGTGTCGGAATCCATGAGTTTTATTCCAAATTTGATGTCGGAAAGATATGAAAAATCAAAATATTGAAGAAGTTATGGCTTCTTAAATGTTAACGATCGCGTTAACGGGTGCTTATTAAAGTTTGTTCAAATTTTAATTATTACCAATCGAAAGAGCATGAAAAAATGTGTCGGAATCCATGAGTTTTATCCCAAATTTGATGTCGGAAAGATATGAAAAATCAAAATATTGAAGAAGTTATGGCTTCTTAAACGTTAACGATCGCGTTAACGGGTGCTTATTAAAGTTTGTTCAAATTTTAATTATTACCAAGTTATGGCTTCTTAAACGTTAACGATCGCGTTAACGGGTGTTAATTAAAGTTTGTTCAAATTTTAATCATTACCAATGGAAAGAGCCTAAAAAAATGTGTCGGAATCCATGAGTTTTATTCCAAATTTGATGTCGGAAAGATATGAAAAATCAAAATATTGAAGAAGTTATGGCTTCTTAAACGTTAACGATCGCGTTAACGGGTGCTTATTAAAGTTTGTTCAAATTTTAATTATTACCAAGTTATGGCTTCTTAAACGTTAACGATCGCGTTAACGGGTGTTAATTAAAGTTTGTTCAAATTTTAATCATTACCAATGGAAAGAGCCTAAAAAAATGTGTCGGAATCCATGAGTTTTATTCCAAATTTGATGTCGGAAAGATATGAAAAATCAAAATATTGAAGAAGTTATGGCTTCTTAAACGTTAACGATCGCGTTAACGGGTGCTTATTAAAGTTTGTTCAAATTTTAATCATTACCAATCGAAAGAGCATGAAAAAATGTGTCGGAATCCATGAGTTTTATTCCAAATTTGATGTCGGAAAGATATGAAAAATCAAAATATTGAAGAAGTTATGGCTTCTTAAATGTTAACGATCGCGTTAACGGGTGCTTATTAAAGTTTGTTCAAATTTTAATTATTACCAATCGAAAGAGCATGAAAAAATGTGTCGGAATCCATGAGTTTTATCCCAAATTTGATGTCGGAAAGATATGAAAAATCAAAATATTGAAGAAGTTATGGCTTCTTAAACGTTAACGATCGCGTTAACGGGTGTTAATTAAAGTTTGTTCAAATTTTAATCATTACCAATGGAAAGAGCCTAAAAAAATGTGTCGGAATCCATGAGTTTTATTCCAAATTTGATGTCGGAAAGATATGAAAAATCAAAATATTGAAGAAGTTATGGCTTCTTAAACGTTAACGATCGCGTTAACGGGTGCTTATTAAAGTTTGTTCAAATTTTAATCATTACCAATCGAAAGAGCATGAAAAAATGTGTCGGAATCCATGAGTTTTATTCCAAATTTGATGTCGGAAAGATATGAAAAATCAAAATATTGAAGAAGTTATGGCTTCTTAAATGTTAACGATCGCGTTAACGGGTGCTTATTAAAGTTTGTTCAAATTTTAATTATTACCAATCGAAAGAGCATGAAAAAATGTGTCGGAATCCATGAGTTTTATCCCAAATTTGATGTCGGAAAGATATGAAAAATCAAAATATTGAAGAAGTTATGGCTTCTTAAACGTTAACGATCGCGTTAACGGGTGCTTATTAAAGTTTGTTCAAATTTTAATTATTACCAAGTTATGGCTTCTTAAACGTTAACGATCGCGTTAACGGGTGTTAATTAAAGTTTGTTCAAATTTTAATCATTACCAATGGAAAGAGCCTAAAAAAATGTGTCGGAATCCATGAGTTTTATTCCAAATTTGATGTCGGAAAGATATGAAAAATCAAAATATTGAAGAAGTTATGGCTTCTTAAACGTTAACGATCGCGTTAACGGGTGCTTATTAAAGTTTGTTCAAATTTTAATTATTACCAAGTTATGGCTTCTTAAACGTTAACGATCGCGTTAACGGGTGTTAATTAAAGTTTGTTCAAATTTTAATCATTACCAATGGAAAGAGCCTAAAAAAATGTGTCGGAATCCATGAGTTTTATTCCAAATTTGATGTCGGAAAGATATGAAAAATCAAAATATTGAAGAAGTTATGGCTTCTTAAACGTTAACGATCGCGTTAACGGGTGCTTATTAAAGTTTGTTCAAATTTTAATCATTACCAATCGAAAGAGCATGAAAAAATGTGTCGGAATCCATGAGTTTTATTCCAAATTTGATGTCGGAAAGATATGAAAAATCAAAATATTGAAGAAGTTATGGCTTCTTAAATGTTAACGATCGCGTTAACGGGTGCTTATTAAAGTTTGTTCAAATTTTAATTATTACCAATCGAAAGAGCATGAAAAAATGTGTCGGAATCCATGAGTTTTATCCCAAATTTGATGTCGGAAAGATATGAAAAATCAAAATATTGAAGAAGTTATGGCTTCTTAAACGTTAACGATCGCGTTAACGGGTGTTAATTAAAGTTTGTTCAAATTTTAATCATTACCAATGGAAAGAGCCTAAAAAAATGTGTCGGAATCCATGAGTTTTATTCCAAATTTGATGTCGGAAAGATATGAAAAATCAAAATATTGAAGAAGTTATGGCTTCTTAAACGTTAACGATCGCGTTAACGGGTGCTTATTAAAGTTTGTTCAAATTTTAATCATTACCAATCGAAAGAGCATGAAAAAATGTGTCGGAATCCATGAGTTTTATTCCAAATTTGATGTCGGAAAGATATGAAAAATCAAAATATTGAAGAAGTTATGGCTTCTTAAATGTTAACGATCGCGTTAACGGGTGCTTATTAAAGTTTGTTCAAATTTTAATTATTACCAATCGAAAGAGCATGAAAAAATGTGTCGGAATCCATGAGTTTTATCCCAAATTTGATGTCGGAAAGATATGAAAAATCAAAATATTGAAGAAGGTATGGCTTCTTAAACGTTAACGATCGCATTAACGGGTGTTAATTAAAGTTTGTTCAAATTTTAATCATTACCAATGGAAAGAGCCTAAAAAAATGTGTCGGAATCCATGAGTTTTATTCCAAATTTGATGTCGGAAAGATATGAAAAATCAAAATATTGAAGAAGTTATGGCTTCTTAAACGTTAACGATCGCGTTAACGGGTGCTTATTAAAGTTTGTTCAAATTTTAATTATTACCAATCGAAAGAGCATGAAAAAATGTGTCGGAATCCATGAGTTTTATTCCAAATTTGATGTCGGAAAGATATGAAAAATCAAAATATTGAAGAAGTTATGGCTTCTTAAACGTTAACGATCGCGTTAACGGGTGTTAATTAAAGTTTGTTCAAATTTTAATCATTACCAATGGAAAGAGCCTAAAAAAATGTGTCGGAATCCATGAGTTTTATTCCAAATTTGATGTCGGAAAGATATGAAAAATCAAAATATTGAAGAAGTTATGGCTTCTTAAACGTTAACGATCGCGTTAACGGGTGCTTATTAAAGTTTGTTCAAATTTTAATTATTACCAATCGAAAGAGCATGAAAAAATGTGTCGGAATCCATGAGTTTTATTCCAAATTTGATGTCGGAAAGATATGAAAAATCAAAATATTGAAGAAGTTATGGCTTCTTAAACGTTAACGATCGCATTAACGGGTGTTAATTAAAGTTTGTTCAAATTTTAATCATTACCAATGGAAAGAGCCTAAAAAAATGTGTCGGAATCCATGAGTTTTATTCCAAATTTGATGTCGGAAAGATATGAAAAATCAAAATATTGAAGAAGTTATGGCTTCTTAAACGTTAACGATCGCGTTAACGGGTGCTTATTAAAGTTTGTTCAAATTTTAATTATTACCAAGTTATGGCTTCTTAAACGTTAACGATCGCGTTAACGGGTGTTAATTAAAGTTTGTTCAAATTTTAATCATTACCAATGGAAAGAGCCTAAAAAAATGTGTCGGAATCCATGAGTTTTATTCCAAATTTGATGTCGGAAAGATATGAAAAATCAAAATATTGAAGAAGTTATGGCTTCTTAAACGTTAACGATCGCGTTAACGGGTGCTTATTAAAGTTTGTTCAAATTTTAATCATTACCAATCGAAAGAGCATGAAAAAATGTGTCGGAATCCATGAGTTTTATTCCAAATTTGATGTCGGAAAGATATGAAAAATCAAAATATTGAAGAAGTTATGGCTTCTTAAATGTTAACGATCGCGTTAACGGGTGCTTATTAAAGTTTGTTCAAATTTTAATTATTACCAATCGAAAGAGCATGAAAAAATGTGTCGGAATCCATGAGTTTTATCCCAAATTTGATGTCGGAAAGATATGAAAAATCAAAATATTGAAGAAGTTATGGCTTCTTAAACGTTAACGATCGCGTTAACGGGTGCTTATTAAAGTTTGTTCAAATTTTAATTATTACCAAGTTATGGCTTCTTAAACGTTAACGATCGCGTTAACGGGTGTTAATTAAAGTTTGTTCAAATTTTAATCATTACCAATGGAAAGAGCCTAAAAAAATGTGTCGGAATCCATGAGTTTTATTCCAAATTTGATGTCGGAAAGATATGAAAAATCAAAATATTGAAGAAGTTATGGCTTCTTAAACGTTAACGATCGCGTTAACGGGTGCTTATTAAAGTTTGTTCAAATTTTAATTATTACCAAGTTATGGCTTCTTAAACGTTAACGATCGCGTTAACGGGTGTTAATTAAAGTTTGTTCAAATTTTAATCATTACCAATGGAAAGAGCCTAAAAAAATGTGTCGGAATCCATGAGTTTTATTCCAAATTTGATGTCGGAAAGATATGAAAAATCAAAATATTGAAGAAGTTATGGCTTCTTAAACGTTAACGATCGCGTTAACGGGTGCTTATTAAAGTTTGTTCAAATTTTAATCATTACCAATCGAAAGAGCATGAAAAAATGTGTCGGAATCCATGAGTTTTATTCCAAATTTGATGTCGGAAAGATATGAAAAATCAAAATATTGAAGAAGTTATGGCTTCTTAAATGTTAACGATCGCGTTAACGGGTGCTTATTAAAGTTTGTTCAAATTTTAATTATTACCAATCGAAAGAGCATGAAAAAATGTGTCGGAATCCATGAGTTTTATCCCAAATTTGATGTCGGAAAGATATGAAAAATCAAAATATTGAAGAAGTTATGGCTTCTTAAACGTTAACGATCGCATTAACGGGTGTTAATTAAAGTTTGTTCAAATTTTAATCATTACCAATGGAAAGAGCCTAAAAAAATGTGTCGGAATCCATGAGTTTTATTCCAAATTTGATGTCGGAAAGATATGAAAAATCAAAATATTGAAGAAGTTATGGCTTCTTAAACGTTAACGATCGCGTTAACGGGTGCTTATTAAAGTTTGTTCAAATTTTAATTATTACCAATCGAAAGAGCATGAAAAAATGTGTCGGAATCCATGAGTTTTATTCCAAATTTGATGTCGGAAAGATATGAAAAATCAAAATATTGAAGAAGTTATGGCTTCTTAAACGTTAACGATCGCGTTAACGGGTGTTAATTAAAGTTTGTTCAAATTTTAATCATTACCAATGGAAAGAGCCTAAAAAAATGTGTCGGAATCCATGAGTTTTATTCCAAATTTGATGTCGGAAAGATATGAAAAATCAAAATATTGAAGAAGTTATGGCTTCTTAAACGTTAACGATCGCGTTAACGGGTGCTTATTAAAGTTTGTTCAAATTTTAATCATTACCAATCGAAAGAGCATGAAAAAATGTGTCGGAATCCATGAGTTTTATTCCAAATTTGATGTCGGAAAGATATGAAAAATCAAAATATTGAAGAAGTTATGGCTTCTTAAATGTTAACGATCGCGTTAACGGGTGCTTATTAAAGTTTGTTCAAATTTTAATTATTACCAATCGAAAGAGCATGAAAAAATGTGTCGGAATCCATGAGTTTTATCCCAAATTTGATGTCGGAAAGATATGAAAAATCAAAATATTGAAGAAGTTATGGCTTCTTAAACGTTAACGATCGCATTAACGGGTGTTAATTAAAGTTTGTTCAAATTTTAATCATTACCAATGGAAAGAGCCTAAAAAAATGTGTCGGAATCCATGAGTTTTATTCCAAATTTGATGTCGGAAAGATATGAAAAATCAAAATATTGAAGAAGTTATGGCTTCTTAAACGTTAACGATCGCGTTAACGGGTGCTTATTAAAGTTTGTTCAAATTTTAATTATTACCAATCGAAAGAGCATGAAAAAATGTGTCGGAATCCATGAGTTTTATTCCAAATTTGATGTCGGAAAGATATGAAAAATCAAAATATTGAAGAAGTTATGGCTTCTTAAACGTTAACGATCGCGTTAACGGGTGTTAATTAAAGTTTGTTCAAATTTTAATCATTACCAATGGAAAGAGCCTAAAAAAATGTGTCGGAATCCATGAGTTTTATTCCAAATTTGATGTCGGAAAGATATGAAAAATCAAAATATTGAAGAAGTTATGGCTTCTTAAACGTTAACGATCGCGTTAACGGGTGCTTATTAAAGTTTGTTCAAATTTTAATCATTACCAATGGAAAGAGCATAAAAAAATGTGTCGGAATCCATGAGTTTTATTCCAAATTTGATGTCGGAAAGATATGAAAAATCAAAATATTGAAGAAGTTATGGCTTCTTAAACGTTAACGATCGCGTTAACGGGTGCTTATTAAAGTTTGTTCAAATTTTAATCATTACCAATCGAAAGAGCATAAAAAAATGTGTCGGAATCCATGAGTGTTATTCCAAATTTGATGTCGGAAACATATGAAAAATCAAAATTTAATAAGCACCCGATAACGCAATCGTTAACGTTTGAGAAAGGTTAAATTAATTTTGATTTTTCATATCTTTCCGACATCAAATTTGGAATAAAACTCATGGATTCCGACACATTTTTTCATGCTCTTTCGATTGGTAATGATTAAAATTTGAACAAACTTTAATAAATTGGTTTTTGTAACCGTTAAACAATTAACGTTATGTTCTTCAGCTCAATCGTTAAAAAATGAAATATTTTACAAATAAAATTATCGCAATTCTGAAGCTACCAATCGAAAGCTGACCTTATTCCGCATCCAACGAGTCTAATATGAAGTATTTTTGTTTAATAGATTTTTTTATAAACAATTGTAATGACAATAATAATATGTAATAATAATAATTGTTGATTGTCATTACATTTGCTTATGAAAAATGTATTAAACAAAAATACTTTATTTTATATTAGGCTAGTTGGTGCGGAATTAGCTTTCGATTGGTAGTTTCAGAATTGTAATAACTTTATATTATGTATTTATAAAATATTTCATTTTTTTTAATGTTAATTAATTAATATCTCGAAAACAAAAAAGATATTTTCATATTTTTGGTACTGAAAATATACATTTTAAGCTTTATAGAAAAAAAAATTTTAAAAAGGAAAATCAGACAAGTGCGAGTTACACTCGCATTAAAACCGAGGGTTCCGTACCCTTAAACCTAAAATTTGAGGGGTTTAAAGTTTGAAGGCCTAGATAGAAAACATAGACATATTCATAGACATAAACATAGAACATAATCTACGCATGAATTTGAAAATAAATTAATAAAACTAAAAAAATCGGACAAGTGCGAGTTACACTCGCACTGAAATCGAGGGTTCCGTACTCGAAGCGAACTTATTTGGTATAAAAACAAATGTTTAAAAAATATGTGTTGTATGACAACTAATACAAGTGATACAAAAAGGAACAATTTTGTAAAATTCAAGAAAATTGTTCCTCTTCGTATCACTTATATTAGTTGTCATACAACACATATTTTTCAAACATTTGTTTTTATACCAAATAAGTTCGCTTCGAGTACGGAACCCTCGATTTCAGTGCGAGTGTAACTCGCACTTGTCCGATTTTATTTTTTAAAAAATATTTTACTAAAAAAATATAAGAAACATAATTTTATTTCAACTCGCAATATTTTTATTGTATTTACATTTTAAAAATATATTGAATATTAAATTTTATCTTTCTAAGTCAAAAAGAGATAAAACTTAAGATATTGATATAAGGCTAGTAGCTGCTTGTCAAGGAAAAATCGAAAGTTATCTAAAAAATAAAAAATAAAATTTGTTTATTAATTCCAGAAAAATCAACTCCAATCATCCTCGCTATATTTTTTTTGTAATCTACACGTAAAAATACGTCAAAATATATAAATTTGAATCACTGTAGAAAAACTTTTTTCGTTTTTTGCGGAAAAATACATTTTTTTCTGAAATTTATCATTTTTCTTCAAAAATTTGATAAAAATTGATCATCAACTCCAATCGCGCTTACATTTTTTCCCTATATTTTTCACGCAAAAATTGAGTTTTACAGCAAGTATGAACAGTCTGGATTGAATATTGTGTGCGCTAGGGAGAATAAATCATTTTTTTCGAAATTTTTGATTTTTCCTTGACAACGCTATGTAAATTGATCCGAATCAAGTTCGCTATAATTTTCCTGTAATTTTCACGTAAAAATACGTAAGTGTGTCAAATTTGAGCTCTTTATGTCAAAAGATGTGGCCGCTAGGGGGGGTACATACTCATTTTTAGGTATTTTTCGTAAAAATTCATGGTTTTTCCTTGACAACGCTATGATAATCAACTCCAATCATGCTCGCTATATTTTTTTTGTAATCTACACGTAAAAATACGTTAAAATATATAAATTTAATTTCCTTTAAATAAAATTTTGTTCGTTTTTGGTGGAAAAATACATTTTTTTCCTAAAATTGTCATTTTTTCTTGAAAAACTTGATAAAAAGTTAATCATCAACTCTAATCGTGACCGCTTTTTTTCCCCTGTATTTTTCCCGTAAAAATACATTTGTATACTAAATATGATCTGTCTGGGTTGAATATTGTGTGCGCTAGGGAGAATAAATTATTTTTTTCGAAATTTTTGATTTTTCCTTGACAACGCTATGTAAATTGATCCGAATCAAGTTCGCTATAATTTTCCTGTAATCTACACGCGAAAATACATATGTGTACTAATTTTCAGCCCTACAGATAAATTTATGTGGCCGCTAGGGGGGGGGGTACACGATTTCAAAAAAACCGATATTAATAGGGTAAAAATAATAAAAATATCAAAAAATAAAAAATGTCAAAAGATAATAAAAATAGTAAATGGTAAAAAATAGAAAATGGCAAATTATAAAGAATGGCAAAACACTACAAAAAAATATAGCAAGCACAATTGGAGTTGAAAAAAAATCAAGAATTTGCCCCAAAAAAAGGAAGAAAATTTTATCTTTCTAGGTCAAAAATTGTAAAACTTAAGGAAAAAGTCCACTTTTTAAAAAAATTGTATGTTTTGAAAAAACTCAATTAAAAAATTTTTTTGGTGAAAAATCATGATTTTTATCGAAAATTATCAGTTTTTCCTTGAAAACGCTATAATAATCAACTTCAATCGTTCTCGCTATATTTTTTTTGTAATCTACACGCAAAATTACGTAAAAGTGTATACACTGCGACCTGAGTTTAGCGGCAGGTTTGGTGGGTCGTTCGCTAAACTCAGTAATGAGATTTCCCGAAATCGGCGTCAGCAATCAGGGCCGTAAGAACAACTTGAAATACGAAATCCTTAAACTCTTTTTTTGAAAATTCTTCATCTTATAATACATAATATTTTTATTGCAATAATTATTATAATTATATTTTAATTTTTAGATTTTATTATAATTATAAACAGTAATAAGTAATACTTAAAATTACTTTTAATAAAAATTCAAATAATTGTACTGACATCAGACAAGAAAGGGGAAAAACTCACCATTTGCCTTATAAATTTTAAATTTATTTGAAATTAAATAATATAAATTTCATCAAATATAACATTGAGAGCAAATATTAAAATTAAGATTTTCATAAAGTAAATTTATAAATTTGCTGGGAGTGAAAACAAAAATAAAATTTGTATACATGTATATAAATAAGCTTTTATAATTTATCAAATTTTTTATTTAAAATTAAAGATTAAAGAACCTTGTACCTCCCAGACAAACGTCTCCGCTTGGTACTCATTTTCAACTAGAAGGATCCGCGTTGCCTTACTTCTACGCTCCTGCTCGAGTCGGAGCATCTTACGCTTACCGCTTAATTACCATCCTATTGTTGCCGTTTCCGAGATTTCGCTAAAGTCAGTTTCGCTAAACTCGGGTCGCAGTGTATATTTGAAACTCTTTAGATAAAATTTTCTTCGGTTTCTGAGGAAAATTCATGCTTTTAAACGAAAATTATCAGTTTTTCCTTGAAAACGCTATGATAATAAACCCGAATCGTTCTCGCTATATTTTTTCTATAATCTATACGTAAAAATACGTAAAAAAGTATAAATTTGGATCTCTTAGGATAAAATTTTCTTCTTTTTTTATTCGAAAAATCCGTGATTTTTTCTAAAAATATGAGTTTTCCTTAAAAACAATATGATCATCAACTCCAATCGTGCTCGCTATATTTTTCCTGTAATCTACACGCAAAAATACGTAAGTATACCAAATATGAACTGTCTTGGTCAAATACTGTGTGCGCTAGGTGGATTAAACGCTTTTTTTCAAAATTTTTGATTTTTCCTTGACAACGCTATGTAAATTGATCCGAATCATGTTCGCTATATTTTTCCTGTAATTTTCACGTAAAAATACATAAGTGTACCAAATTTGAGCTCTCTATGTAAAAAGATGTGGCAACCAGAGGGGGGGTACATAGTCATTTTCAGGGATTTTTCGTAAAAATTCATGGTTTTTCCTTGACAACGCTATGATAATCAATTCCTATGAGATTCGCTATATTTTTCCTGTAATATACACGCCAAAATACATATGTATACCAAATTTCAGCCCTCTAGATAAATTCGTGTGGCCGCTAGGGGGGGGGGGTACATGCCTTGCTTCACTAGTCTCATTAATAGGGTTCCCCCTTCGGGTACGGAACCCTAAAAAAGTAACTGATTTTGAAAAAAATTAAAAAGATGATTAAATATTGAATGTTTTGGAAAATTTGTTTTCACCATTCGAAATAGCAGGAAAAAACTTTTCGAAAACTTTTAGGTCAAAATTTTGTTCATCTTATTTATTGTTTAAAAATTTTAACTCATAAAAAATTCAGTTTATATTTTTCAAGAAAAATTCAACCCCCTCTCCCTCCTATAATTTTTGATAAAACATAACAATATTTCATGGTTAAAGTTCTCACCCATAGGGCTAAACTATGTGCAAGTTACATTCTAATCTGACCAACTTTTTCTTCCACTTATTGTTAGCACGCTACAGAAATTTTACCCCATAATTTCTGACAGGAATCACTAACTGTCCGAGCTCGGGACCAGGCGTCTCGGTCGCTTTTTGTATAGTTCAAAATAAAAAAATATCACTTTTGTGGAGAATAAAACAATTTTGAGAATATGAATCATATAAAACAGAAAATATGTTAAAAATGTTACCTTTTTGGCGAATTTTTCGACATAGTGTAGATTTTACACCTTCCAAGTGCAAGGGAGATGCTTCTTGACTACAGTCTATTATCGGGACAGTAGTATTATCAAATGGATCTGCACACTTAGGATCGGAATCCGATCTGCAAGACCAGCATTTTATCGACACACCTGTTTAATCAAAGTGAACTGCTGATATACACATTCTTGTAGAGAACACAATCGAGAAGTTCAACACGGTGCGCCTCAACCAGACTCAACCCAAAAGTTTTTGCTCAGAAAAAATTTTTTTCCCGAGAAGGTACATGGAAAATAGAAACTTTTCTCACAAAAATCCAAATTATCTGTGAAGCCTTTTTTGATAACGTTCCCATTGAATATTTTCGCCATTAAAAATACATTTATTTAAATGAAAATAGCGAATAGAAGTTTATTATTGTATTATAGTATCACCCCCGTAAAATTTTGATTTTTTTCACAAATCTGAGCAAACATAAGAAGTGCCCTTATTCCTTTTTACAGTGTGATGAAATTCGTTTAAAAGTGAGTTTATTAGGCTTTTGCAAGAAATAAGAGATGCTTTCATTAACGAAAACACTAAAATTTTAGTCCTAATATTTTCTTAATTCACACTCGCATACAATACGAGACGATTATTATTTCGTTTTGTCAAAATTAATTTGACATACAGAGAGTTGACAACCAAAATTATTATAAGTTCATTTGTTTTTTTTGGCGCGTAGGCAGAAAAAAAGTTTCGGGAAAGATTTTATGTTTGCTCAGGTTCTTCAAAAAAATTCAAAATTTCACGGGGGTGATACTATAATACAATAATAAACTTCTATTCGCTATTTTTATTTAAATAAATGTATTTTTAATGGCGAAAATATTCAATGGGAATATTCTATAATCTACAGATTATTTTGATTTTTGTGAGAAAATTTTGTATTTTCCATATATTTTCACGGTAAAAAAAAATTTTTACTGAGCAAAGACTTTTGGATTGAGACTGGTTAAAGCGCATCGTGTCAATTAATTTTTTATACCTAATGTGTATTAAGAATTTAATACCCGTTAATACAGACCTCCAAAAAAAATATTCGTTTAACGTTTAAAAGATTTTTTATTATTTTATGCGATATAAAAACGGATATGTAAAATATATAACAGGTAAATAAATAATTTTTATAAGTTTAAAATTTTTAATATGTCTAATAAATATTTTCCTGGAGGTCTACATTCCCGGGTATAAACATCCTTAATAAAAGAAAATTAATCATAGTAAATTTTTAAACTTATAAGTTAATAAAATATAATACAAAAAGAAGAATGAATAGAAATTCTTATAATTATAAGAAAAACAGTTTTCATTGATTCATGAGAAATTTTAATTTTGTGACTTATGTTGCTTCGTCATTAACCGATTTAATTCAATTATTTAAAGTAATGATTCATCGTACAGATGGCTTTAATTACACAATAAATCTATCTTATGGTAGAATTGAGCAATTCTCGTACACAATATGATTAAATGTTTGTCAATTTAAAACTGTTACTCTATAAGCTAAATTTTTAAATATTCTATTGGAAAAAAACTGGGCTTTTCAATGAAAAAGGGATTAAAAATTATTTGAAAACAATTTTTTACATTAAAAAGAATATGAAAAATCCTTCAAAACACCTACATAAAAAAACAAACCACCAATTTATATAATACATTGAAATAAATTAGAAATTTATAACACATAATGTAGTATAAGAATGGCGGTGACAAACTTATTAAATTATATGCTTTACAGTACTTTTGCAGTATAATTTTGATCGTAATCATTGAAATAAACAATTCTAACAAAAAGAGTTTTTAATATTTACAAACATTTTTTAAAAACTTATTTTAATTAATTAACTGAATTTAATAAATAAAATTTATATACGAAGTTAATGACCGTAATAATTTATTAATGAGATTTATAAAACAGGCTTATCGGTCAAAAAATTATTTATTTATTATAAAAATAAATTATTGTGTCTTATTAATAAATAAAAGTTTATTTAAATTATTCAGTTTAATTTTTTCATAATAATTTATAAATCAACAAAATATTAAAAAACACATTTAGAATTAAGAAAAAACTTTTTTAGGTATAGATAATATAAAATTAGTATAGGATCCTACTAAAAGATAGGTTATGTATTCAACATGTCAACAATAAAACAAATTATTATTTATTGTAAACAATTGTTTCATACATACAGTCTAAATAAGATAAATTTACATGTTAATATATTTGAAAATAAAATTAATTATACTTTAAATTTATAAAGAAATTTTATAGGTTCATTTTCCAAATTTAAATTTAAGTAAAATATTTACCTTGTTCAATGAAACTTGAAAAAATTAATAGCAACACAATTTGAGAAAACATAATAGTTTTGTTATTCATTTTCGTAAAAAATAACAAAAAAAAATTCAAGAAGAAAAATAAATTATAGTCTTTCTCTTATCACTAGTGCAAAAGAATAAATTTGCACATAAAACTAAACTGATGTTTAGAAACAAATTTAAAAAAATAATTGCAAAATTATAATAATTATAGATAAACGGGTGAACTATTGAATATCACAGATATGTGGTTGCACAGTAAAGCCACGCCTTTACAACGAAAGCCCTATACGCCACCCTAATACATTAAGGCATACTCACACTGTTTACCGAATGCCACTATGCATAGGCCGTTTCCGAATTGGGATTTTTGTCCAAGTTTTGATAAAGTGTACACTCGGGAACAGGGTTGCGCAGTTACATGTAACTCAGAGTTTTCGTCGTAATATACGTCAAAAACGTAATATACGTAAAAAATGTAAAAAACTTATCCAAGATGGCGGATGTAATATAAACATTATAACCTTACTTTTTTATGAAAATTGATGTCAGTAAATGTGTTTCTTATTATTTATTAATATGAATAATTTAACAAAAAGAAGTGTAAAAGGAGGACAAATTCCATGGCAAGAGTTAAACTTTGAACGACAGAAAGTTGGGACAAAAGCTGTCTCTAAATGCTTAATTTGTTTCCAAATTTTTCAAAATACCAGCTACGATCGTCTCCTGACACACCGGTATGTCTTTATTTTACTTTATATCCTTTAATATATATTTCAAGTGTTGCCGAAAATTTTAATTAGCAAATCTAAAAAAATTTTTTTTTTTGTAGAAACGTTTGTAAAGGAAAAAAGGCTTCAAACAACGATGATGATAATAACAAAGTTGCTAACGAAAATCAGGACAGTTCAGAAGTACCATTCAAAAGACGTAAAGTAAGTATGTCCCCTTTAATTAATTACTATAATAATTAATTATTTTTTAGAAATATAATTGTTTTATATATTTATCATACAATAAATAACAATAAGGGTTTAAATATGGATAATTTCTAAATACTCCAATTCATAATGTCTATATATTTAGTTTGATTTTAAATTTTTTACTTTTTGTTAATTTTATCAAAGTAAAGTATTTTTATTTTCAGGGAAATTGTGATTCTGATATTGATAGTACTCCATCATGTTCATCTAGTACTTTATCAGAACTGGATGAACTATTAGCAACGTTTTTTGTAGGATGCAATGTACCATTCTCCGTTGTAGAATCAACATTTTTTCGTAACTTTGTAAAAAAATTGAACCCCGATTATAGACCGCCGTGTAGAAATACGTTAAGTAACACAATTTTAGATAAATTATATGTAAAAGTGCGAAAAGAAAATTCTCTCTCTGTCAGCGATTCCAGTGTACTTATTTTAGATGGCTGGAAAAATAAATCAAAAAACGAAAAATATGTAGCAAGCATACTACATAATGCTACTGGAGAACGAGTATTCTTAGACAGCTGGGATTTCACTCAAGAAAGGGAAACTGGTGTGGCTTTAAAATGGGTTGTAGAAGAAGCTACTAAACAAGCTAAAGAAAATTATCAAACAGATATTTATGCTGTTGTATCAGATAATGCCTCTAATATGACGTTGATGGGCAAATTAATAGACCAGTGGTTTATTACATGCAATAGCCACAGCGGCAACTTATTGGCTAAAGCTTTAATAGACGATTCTTTTAGTAAAAAAGCCATTCCAACTTTAAAAGAATTTAAATCGCCTGCATTAGAAAAAGAAATTGTTAAACGAGGTGGAATAAAAATTTGTCTCCCTGGAGAAACACGCTGGTGCAGTTATCGTGACAGTTTGCGTTGCTTCCTTCGAAATTTAGTAATAATGCGAGCCATTGTTCAAGAAAAACAATTTCAAATTTCAAAGGAATCAATCACTTTAATTTTTGACGGCGAATTCGAACAAGAATTGTTAAAATTTATTATAATTTTTGACGTGGTATGCACTTTAATAAATAAATTACAAAGCGATAAAAGTAATATAGCAGATGCTATAGAACATTGGCTGTCTCTAAAATTTCCTATTTGCGAGGACAAATATGAATCGTTACTTAAAGCTCGCCTAGGAAAGGTAATTAGACCAATCGGTTTAGCTGCAAATATTCTACACCCTGTTTACAGAGGTAACATTTTTGCTCAAAATGCTGAATACGAGGGCATGGCGAATAATTTCTTGAAAGAAAACTTAAAAGACGGTGGATTGAAAGATTTAAAATCGTATCTAAATAATACAGGGATTTTTGAATCTTTAAATAAAAAGAGTTTAAAAAATCCGCAAACTTTTTGGGATTTGGCACAAGACGATCATCCTGAATTAGCTAAATTTAGTAAAAAATTACTAAATATACCAAGTTCCTCTGCCGCATTAGAAAGATTATTTTCTCAGTGGTCTTATGTTCATAATAAATTAAGAAATAGGTTAAATATTGAAACATCAAAAAAATTAATCTACCTTTATTATACGTTTAGAATAAATGATCATCAAGACAATTATGATGATTATTAATTATTTATTCTGATGAACTTCCACAGTTTGTATTATAAAATAAATATTCTTTTGCGCATACAGTTTCTAATTTGTTTGTTGTACTTAAACCTATTAGTTACACTAATAACATTTTATATCTTAAAATACAAATATCTTTGGTTTCAAACGTTAGGAACACAAAAATAAAACTGATATAAATGTAAAGTTTGAAACAACAATTTTTTTGTTTAATGAGAAGTAAACTTTTTAATTCTACTCGTTCGATAAAATACTGATTCGAAAAATAACATTTTGGATTAATTTATAATATAAAAATGAAAAACAATAACACTTATTTAGTATTTTACTTTTTCATCTCTTGGATCTTTAAATTATAGTATAAGTTAACAATCTTGTCTGATTGCTCATTCGGTAAATTCTTTTTTTCAAGAAAATGACCGTTTATTTTAATAGAGGAGGCTGGTATCGATGATATTTTAAGAGCTAATTTTGATAAATTTGGAGTTTCTTCTTCTACAAGTTGCCAAAACAGTACAGGTGATTTAATATTTTTTTTAAATAGTTTTGCAAAAATTCCTTTTTTATTCACATAATCTGTGAAATCGCTCAGACCCTCTTCTTCAAGATTATCAAATAAAAAGTCCTTTGCCATCTTCATTTCTGTGGGGCTAAAACTTTTACCGTTATGAATAGGATGCAATAAATTAGCGGTTATAGACACTGGTTGCTTTAAAGAATTTATGTGCAATTCTATTTCTGATCGAAGTTTCTCTGGAGCGCATTTCAGTAGATCTAACCAGCTTTGTATAGCATCCCCGATTAAAACGGTACTTTTCTCAAAATTGTCAATTATTTCAATTAATGACATATACATGTTTTTAAGCTCTTCAATTTGTTTATTAAACGATTCATCAAAAACGAGTGTTGTGCTTTTTTGATTGAGTTTTATACTTCCTTCTGCAACTTTTTGTTTTAGCGTCGTTAAGTTGTTTAAATAAGTCGAATAAGTATGTAAATGGTTTCTCCATACTTCGTTGCTTTGTGCAGAAATGCTTTCATCAATAATTTCTTTATCGAGTTCAATAACACCACGTTTCTGAAAAGTAGTTACAATTGTCTGAACACTATAGCAAACTGAATGATTTGCTAAAGAGGTTGCTATTAAATTCGCAATTTTAATATTGCATGGTGTAATCCACTTGTCGAAAGTAAAAGAATCTAGAAGTGATATTTCTTCTGTAACAATGGCGAATACGTTTCCAGAAAATTTGTTTCTGGTCAATTCCATAGCTTCATTTACAATCTCTCGAAACTCTGTTTCCCTTTCTTCTAATGAAAGGGAAAATATTTTCAAAAAATGTAAGTGTTCTTCATCTGCAGCCCGAATCATAGCTAATATGCTGACTTTCTCTAAATATATCGTTTGATTTAGAAACAAAATTATAGGCTTCGTACCAAATTCTACATTAATATCATTTCTTGTATTTTCAAACATATCATAAGTGTTTTGTAGAAGCTTTGAAGCTACGTATCCAGAATCGGGCGGGATGTAAGCTGGTCGTAAGAGTTTAATGAATTCTTTAAAATATTTCGAATCTACAATATCAAAGTCAATATTACAAGAGAAAATTAAATTTGCAAGCGCTTGATCAATTAACTCTCTTTCTTTTTCTGAAATTTTGTCAAGAAATGATTGCATTGATCTTTGAAGTTTTTTTGGTACGATTTTCAAATGGCTATTTGAAAAAGTTGTAGAAGAAGCAACAGATGGATTTTTTTTACTGATTTCACCATTGCTTACATTCGATAGCAGAATTGGATGGATAATCTGAAATGAGAATTATTGAAAATTTATTTAACCTACATTATGAGACAGTAAGTCAGAATTATATTTTCTATTTTTTTAAATAGCATATTTAATTATAGAGTCTTACATTATTATTATCTGGCAATATTTCTTCTGAAATATCAATTGACACATTTGTATCACGGCTCAAATTGGATTTATTTAACGATAAACTAGTATCCACTTCCATATTAAATAAACCGTCCTCAACAGTCAGAATTTTCTCAATACCACATTTTTTCCTAAAAAAATATTAGTTTATTATTTATAGGGATTGAATATTCAATGTAACTTTCAACAAGTAATAACTAATCTTTAGTATATCAAATTTACCTGTGATTCTTTAACCTTTCTTCTGCGGTATTAGTTAGAATGCGGTTACAGCCTGGACAAAAGGCAACATTTTTTCCATTTTGTTTTCTTAAAACAAAACAGAAATCTTCCCAAACACTATTTCTTGGTCGCCCGCCTCTATTCATTATTATAAAATTAAAGTTAAGTCAGTCAGATATTTTTGGGACAAATTATAGTTATAAAAATACTAGAGGTTATGTTATGATGTTTATATTCGATAAGAATCGACGCCATCTTGAAATGGTAAGTTACATTTTGTAAGAAACTCGAGACGTAACATACGTACGTATGATACGTCAAAAACCTCACGTAATATACGCAATGTAATATACTTGCGCATCCCTGCTCGGGAAGTATGCAGTGTCCTTGTTTTTCCGTGCGAAAACAAGGACAATGCATACTTCTCGAGTACACACTTTATCAAAAATCTCAATTCGGAAACGGCCATAGAGGCAGGGTGGGGAAGTTACGCGTAACTTGAGGTTTTCGACGTATAATACGTTATAATTTGTTTCCGTTATAAAAGAAGATTTTTTAAACGCGTTTAAAAATAACAGGAAAATACGGAAGCTTCTACGTGTCATCACAAAACCAAGTTTATGCTCGATTCATTTTAGCCTCGAAAACTAAAGAACCGTTTGTGATTTTGCTGTTTCCATGTTTTCGACGTGAAAAGGCCTTTCTCCAATAGGAGCCTAAACTTTTGCGTTGCGTGACTGACGCGTTGATTTTAGCATTGGTTGCCAATAGCAACCGACGCAATGCATACGCAACGCAAGAGTTTAGGATCCTATTGGAGAAAGGCCTAAAAACAGCGAGGTGATTCGGGTGTTCGGTCGTTCGCAATCGCACGTTCGCAGATTCGAAAATTTGTCCAAAATCGTGTAACATTGTCTTTTTAGTTATATTTATAGATAAAAGTAAATACGTTGATATTTCAATTCTTAAATTTTATGTAAGATTTTATGATGTCCGCAATTAAATAAAGTTTTTGCTTTTATTTTGAGTAGAAAATATCGTTATTTTGAGGTGGATTGGTGTTTTTCTTTGTTATCTATGTAATAATAAATATAAATAAATAATCAATTTATTTTAATATAAGGTTATGTAGTATGTATGCACGTGAGATATTACATAATAATTGTCCTGCTTCCTTTTCACATGTTTATCTTATATTATTTACAATAATATATAATGCTTAGAGAGAAGCAATTATTTAATAGGATGTAAATAATCCTGTGTAATTTCGGTCGTCACCAGATGGCGTATCGCAGTATTTCAGATCCCAATAGAAACGTAATCGTAATCGTAAACGGAAGAATAGGTAAGAGAAGGATAGTCATATATTGTTGTTCTTCTCTTACTAATTCTTCCGTTTGCGATTGCGATTCCGGTTACGTTTCTATTGTGCTTAGGCCTTTAAGGCCTTAAAAAAAGGACACTACATATTTCCCGAGTATGTGACGTCATCAAACTATTGATACCAAACTCGAACAAAAAGTTTGGATTATGATTTTAAGACACTTCATTTTGCTTCCTCGTGGAGGAAACTTTGTAGTCCTTTCGTTTATAAAACTTTTCAAAGTGGCGGAAACAAATTTTTTTCTTTATAGAAACATGTTATATGAGATCCTGATCAATTGTCCGGATGTATGTATGTGTGTGTGGATCCCTTTTTTGTTTAGAAGATAACTTTAATAGGTTTTAATGGATTCAAAAGATCGATATATATATATATATATATATATATATATATATATACAAAGTATACATTTGAGGTAAATTTAAAGAATTAATGAAAGTTAAAAAATTAAAAATTCACATTTTGGCTATAAAATTTTGTGATTTTTTAAATTGAAGTTTATATATGAAATAATTGTATTCCTTACGTCAAGACGAATCGATCGATATATATAAAGTATACATTTGAGGTAAATTTAAAGAATTAATGAAAGTTAAAAAATCAAAAATTCACATTTTGGCAATAAAATTTTGCTTTCTCCACGAGGAAGCAAATTTTTTTGCTGATCGTAAAGAGGAAGCAAAATGTTCATGTAATGAACATCTGAATTTACAACTTGTTTTAATTATGAATATTAAATAATTAAAATTATTAAAAGCTGTAGAGAAACATTTGGAATAAAAATTGTAAAGTTGGAAAACAGGGATAAGTGGAACATAAACCAAACTTTTTGTTCGCAATTGGTATCAATGCATTGATGACGTCACTATGCTTGCCAACCAACGCGTCAGTCACGCAACGCAAACATTTAGAAACTTAAGGCCTTTCTCCAATAGGAACCTAAACTTTTGCGTTGCGTAACTGACGCGTTGATTTTAGCATTGGTTGCCAATAGCAACCGACGCAATGCATACGCAACGCAAGAGTTTAGGATCCTATTGGAGAAAGGCCTTGATTGGAGAAAGGCCTTTACTCTTGCAAGAAAAGGCCTGAGCAGAATAGAAACGTAACCGGAATCGTAACCGCAACCGAAATAATGAGTTGGATAAGGACAAATAATATGTCTATCCTTCTCTAACTCATCACAAATGGAAGAACGAGTTAAAGAACGATCGACATATTGTTTATCCTTCTCTATCTCATTCTTCCGGTTGCGTTTCATATATAGCATACAGAACATCGATGTTTCGATGTTCTTGTCGTAAAGAACACACAACCCTACTAAAAATAAAATCAGAAATCAGTCTCAAAACGTCAGAAATCCTGACGTTTTGAGACTATTTTGATGTTTTGTGATGCTGCTGACTAATTCTGACTTAAATGGTTTTTATGGGCCTGATGGAGCATTTACACCTTTGGTAAAAAAAATTTTTTATTTTGATTTTCGGAAATGCAAAGATCTGATTGGTTGTCCATTATCAATCAGATTGTGAACAACCAATCAGGTTTGTGTATTTCGGAAAATTCAAAAATAAAAAATTTTTTTACCAAAGGTGTAAATGCTCCGTTATGTTTCTGAAAAGTGACTATTTCTCACTACGTTTTATTTTTTTGTAAAAAGGGTCCTAAGGGAGGTACCAAGGTGTTCAAAAAGTTGCAAGTTTACATACTTTTTGAACATATGTATATATTTAAACATAACCTTATATAAAAATGAATCTATATACATTATATTATTTTATATTATATAAAAACACAAGAATCCAACTCACTTTAAAATAACGATATTCTCTATATTTAAAATTAAAAAATTTACTCAAATTATTCAACGTAAGAAATATTTCATCTTATTGCTGTTATGCAGCCAATAATAAGCTGCATTTCCACTAGATCCCAATCTTACAATTACCACGATTCGCTTTTTCTGTTCCTCTATTCCACTATTCTACCAGCTGGGACATAGGTACCCTAAATTTGGTAGAATAGGTAATTGGACATTTTTTTAAAAAATTATTAAGTTTACAAATCACTCAACCGATTTTATGAATATTTTAATTTTATATTTATTGTTTTGTGTTGTACTTATTATGTATTTATTTAATTATTGTTTTAATTATTGATTATTGTTCAATTGATTGAGTCCAAGTTATATATATATATATATATATATATATATATATATTTATTAAGAATTTAATTTGTATAGAATGTGTTAATTTTTTAATTTTGAAAAATAAATTTAACATCAGTATTGTCCAAATTTAATTTTTGAGTAAATAAAATTAACACCAAAATTTTTTATTCAAAACTTTTAGTTGGTAGTAGAGATATTAAAGTTGTATATTTAAATATGTTATTTACTTATATTTCAATTCCGCAAAATTCTTTACCTCTAAAAATTATGTGCATCACTCACACATAGTTAAAAATACATTTTAGTAATTGTCATTGAATTGTTTGTTCATTTTTCTTAATAAATGATTTCACTATCACGAACCATCAAACACATAGATTTCAAAACGATATTCACATTTTAACACCTTAAGTCCAATTCCCCTAGACTCATCTCATTGGTCGACATTTATTCCACCTCATTATTTACATTATTACTCCGTGCTACCAGTGATCGCCGAAAAAACCGATGTGACACCGATTATTGTTATTGAAAATCCAGATAAACAAATATTATAAACATAATTGTTTCTTGTCAAATTATAATCATGAAATTTAGATGTAGAATGATTGACATTGCAGCTATGCGTGATTTTACAAGTAAGTCCATTCATCATGAAGGACTTATTCGCATTCTAATGATTTATAGGTTAGATTTCTTTTTAACATTTCAACAAGTGGTAGTGATATGTTTTTGGTACTAAATAAGTCAATTGAATTTCAAATTTAAATTTTTCTTATGGTAATTTTTTTTATTTTAAGAAAATATAAAGCCCAACAGTAAAACCGAGATAATAGAAAGAAAGTATTAAAAGGAGACCAGTAAAATTTTAAACCATCAAAATTTATGTTATTGATAAGCACTACATTTTTTTGTGGAATTATTGGAGTCTAAAAAACCATATAAAAAGTATTTTCTAATAGAATTTTCTTTAAAAAAATCATCAGAAAAAGTATAATTTTATTATTTAAGCATCAGATTATTTTGGGTTAAGATGTCGTCGAATGAATGATTTTTTTCAAGATTAAATGAAGAATTTCTTTTATCTGATCTTTGTTTTGCAATGTAATTTTATATTCTGATGTATTCTTGTTACAAACAATTTTCTTTCAATGTAAATAACAAAAATAGAATAAAGCGAACATTAATTAGTATTTTTTTTCAATCTTATTACATTGTCAAACGTGGCAGCAAAATCAAGGAAATTGTTGAAAAAATGCCAAAAACTTAATTAAAAATTTTTATGATCACCATAAACGGGGCGGTATAGATTCTACACAAATAAACCCTACACGAGAAAATTGCGCACCGATAATTTTACAAAAAAAAATCCTACACTTGGACAATAAGCAAAATAAAATTAATTAACAATTTTTTACTTTACACAATTAAATCAAACATAATTTTATTCTACACATTAAATTGCACACAGGAAAACCCTACACCGTTAACTCTGAAAAAAAAATTCTACACAATAATATGCGGAATAAAATTTAAAAACAAATAATAAAAATTCTAAACGATTAAATACTACAAAATATAACCGTACAAATTAAATTGCACTCAGGAAAACCCTACACGATTAACTCTGCACAAGATTCTGCACCTTATATACTTACTCATAAGTATGTTTATTTATGAAAAAACAGGGTTGCCATGTCGACTGTATAGAATATAAAAAATTCTAATTAACCGTGGAGAGTTGTGCAGAATTAATCGTGTAGTGTTTTCCTGAGTGCAATTTAATTTGTACGGTTATATTTTGTAGTATTTAATCGTTTAGAATTTTTATTATTTGTTTTTAAATTTTATTCCGCATATTATTGTGTAGAATTTTTTTTTCAGAGTTAACGGTGTAGGGTTTTCCTGTGTGCAATTTAATGTGTAGAATAAAATTATGTTTGATTTAATTCTGTAAAGTAAAAAATTGTTAATTAATTTTATTTTGCTTATTGTCCAAGTGTAGGATTTTTTTTTGTAAAATTATCGGTGCGCAATTTTCTCGTGTAGGGTTTATTTGTGTAGAATCTATACCGCCCCAAAATCCTTTGGGGATTTAATTACTATATAAACCTACTTTATTTTGGCACTAGTGCCATTCGGAAAAGAAAAATATGTTGCATAGTGTTATTAAACAAGAAGGAAGCAATAAATATATTTTACTCATTTAATTGATTTAAAACATTTCGAGTTGAAAACGGTTTTAATGTTTTGAAAAATAAAAAATTTAGAAAATTGTAATTAATTTTGGGTGTAACATATACTTTATATATACGAATCGATTCGTTTCAATGCAAGGAATACAATTTTATGTATTAACTTGAATTTAAATAAACACCAATTTTTTTTTAGCTAAAATGTGAATTTTTGATTTTTTAACTTTCAATAATCACCTTAAATTTTTTTATTTAAAAAAAAATTTTTGAAAAAAAATGATAAAATTTTTTTTGGGGGGTATTTTTAACTCTTTGTTTGTAAACGTTTTTTCGGCACCTTCCGTCTTTAAACGTGGGTCGTTAACGTCCCACTGTGTTTTTAATGTGTTGATGTGTTCAAAAGAATTCATGGTACTTTTTACAACCCTTAACTTCTTATATTAATCATAAAAATGCTAAAAAAATTATTGTTGCGTTTATTTTTTATAAACAAATGGAGAAAATTAGTAAAAAAAAAAAACAGCGATTCATTAAAAAATCATAACTTTTTGAAAAAATAAGATATCTGACCGTTCTAAACGGGAAGTTAATGGTTAATTATGTGGCTTTAAGAAAAAAACTATTTTTATTTATTTAATAATAAATGCTTAAGTTAGGATAGGTAAAACAGTCCATAAATCATGTATTATGCATTGGTAAAACCACAATTTATTTTTAAAAAGTTATCAAATTATTATTAGTTTATTTTATTATATCTTAACGCTTTAGCCGTTAATACATGTTTATAAAATTGACTAAAAAGAATTTAGTTTTGCAAAAAACACGATGAAACAAAAAAAAATGTTGTTGCTTACCTACGAGTCGAGTGAACGCCGTCTGTAAACGTGGATCAAATCTGTCCCAGTGAAAATATTTAAATTTATTGTTGCTGCCAATAAAGGACTACCATCGTCACCTTTGGGCGTTAGTTCTCTTTCCTACGTTACTCTTTTAGGTGAAGACAGCAGCAGGTTCTAATCGCTTCTTAAAAATATATTTAACTAAACGGTTTTGACTGGGACACAAATGACCCACGTTTACACAGGAAGGGTTAAAAATCCGCTCGTCATTTTTGAAAGATTAATCTGATAAATAAGCCTACCAAATTTTACCCAAATCCATTAAAGACTGAGTAAAAATAACAAAAAAATATTTTGTTTACATATATAAAATTGTTAATATATATAAAAAAATTATTTAATTAATTATTCATTTTGTTAAATATTATAAAAATACATTATCTTTAAAAAAACTTAAAGCAAACCCAAATCTGAAACATGTAAAAGCAGCGGTACTATGTATTTGTTAATTAAGGGTTGTTTAAACAATGCTATGTGTAAAAATTAATTAAAGTAAGTATTAGTCGTTTACCTTGACTAATAAGAGTCGGTATCAAAACTACACAAGAATTTTCATAAAAAAGTTATATTGTACAAAACATAAAAATTGTTATTTTTTACATTATACTTTTTTAATGTTGTTTTTATTTTTTGTAAATTTTAACTTTTTTGTAAATGAAAAAAAAATTTTTTTAATTTGTTATTTTGTACATTGAATTTTTTTTTGTTTTTTCTTAACGTTATTTTTTACATAATTTTTTTAGTTATTTTTTACATAATTTTTTTAGTTATATTTTACATAATTTTTTTTGTTATTTTTTACATATAGAAAAAAATTTTTCGTTATTTTTTTGGGGCGGTTTGAGGTGCCCACAAACTGAATGCATACATTGAAACTGTATATAAGCTGCATTTACAAGTACAAATGAATTTTAACATTAATTCGTATGCAGTTTAAAGTTTGGGTCAGTTGGGGTAAATGGGGACAAAATCCCTATTTTTCACAAATTACGTAAGTTGCTTCCTTTAAAAGGTAATATTTGCTGGTTTATATTTTTTTAAGTTGTTATTTACATTCCCAGGATTAATTTTATGCAGCAGAAATAAATTTAGATAAGCTTTAAACGCATGAAACTGACTGTCCTTATTTACAGTAAGATTTAAAAAAAAAATTAAATTTGGGGTAAATGGGGACAGCATAGTTTCTACGAAAGGTTTAAGAAAAACGTTTCCTTAAGTATATTACTGTATTAAGGGATGGAAAAACTTGAAAGAAATTTTTAATAGGGCGGACGAACTTAAATTTTGTTTATAAATTGATTTTTGCTTAATTGATATCTTTTATTATTTTTTTTATTTAAGTATTTTGTCTCGCATTTCAAAGAAAACAAACTTAAAAATCCTACAAAAATTTTTTCTTATTCCTTATGATTTCCTTAACAAAAATCCACTTGAATTTTTGATTTTTGTCGATTTGGTTAATAATAACAAGTTGTCCCCATTTACTCCGAGTTTTCAAATTTTTAGTGTTATTATTAACCAAATTGACAAAAATTTTCAAGTTTTTCCATCCCTTAATACAGTAATATACTTAAGGAAACGTTTTTCTTAAACCTTTCGTAGAAACTATGCTGTCCCCATTTACCCCAAATTTAATTTTTTTTTTTAAATCTTACTGTAAATAAGGACAGTCAGTTTCATGCGTTTAAAGCTTATCTAAATTTATTTCTGCTGCATAAAATTAATCCTGGGAATGTAAATAACAACTTAAAAAAATATAAACCAGCAAATATTACCTTTTAAAGGAAGCAACTTACGTAATTTGTGAAAAATAGGGATTTTGTCCCCATTTACCCCAACTGACCCAAACTTTAAACTGCATACGAATTAATGTTAAAATTCATTTGTACTTGTAAATGCAGCTTATATATAGTTTCAATGTATGCATTCAGTTTGTGGGCACCTCAAACCGCCCCAAAAAAATAACGAAAAATTTTTTTCTATATGTAAAAAATAACAAAAAAAATTATGTAAAATATAACTAAAAAAATTATGTAAAAAATAACTAAAAAAATTATGTAAAAAATAACGTTAAGAAAAAACAAAAAAAAATTCAATGTACAAAATAACAAATTAAAAAATTTTTTTTTTCATTTACAAAAAAGTTAAAATTTACAAAAAATAAAAACAACATTAAAAAAGTATAATGTAAAAAATAACAATTTTTATGTTTTGTACAATATAACTTTTTTATGAAAATTCTTGTGTAGTTTTGATACCGACTCACTAATAATATTGCACAATTCTCTCAATATGTCATTAATTTCGTAATGAGGAACTAAAATCATTAAAATTGTTTATAAAAATTGTTTAAACAATTGAATTTTTTTTTTAAAAAACAAATCAAAGACGTTATGCAGAATTAGGGTAACTGCACCAGTGGTGGATCAGTTAAGCCCCTTAACTTTCTTATTTTGACTTTGAAGTTCTGTATAGGTTGTTTTTAGACAAATTCGAGGTTATTCTTTATAGTATTATGGACCAGATAGTTCCAATAGACATTTCCTTCAAGGTTAGACTTAATTTTGACACCTACGTTTACTTTAATGCTCCAGCAAAGATAATTTGTCAATGATCCTATTCTGGATCACTGTTTGCACCAGTCATGGTTATAGATTGCTCCAGTGGTGGATCACTTAAAAAATCATACTAAAAAACATTGCATTTTAAAATTACGAGACTGAGACGTTTTGCAACTTTTATAAGGCTTTACGGACAGATTTTCAAATTCACTTTCCTATCCATATCCCCTCCTCTTTCATTTCTATAGGTATAATGTGACTAAATATTAATTAATCATCTTTTTATTAGAATTTTTGGTAATAAATAAATAGAAACTCTTAAAGCTTCAGTTTCAATGATAAATAACATTTATTAATTCTGGGTATTTTAATTCAACAAAAATTTAACAATTTGAAATCAGGGGGTCGATTACGTAACTTTCCCACTTCCCACTTCACACATCTCACTTCCCACATTTTACATCCCACTTCTCACTTCACACATTTTACATCCCACTTCCTACATTTTACATCCCACTTCTCAATTCCCACGTCCCATTTCCCACATCTCACTTCCCACATTTTACATCCCACTTCTCACTTCCCACATTTTACATACCACTTCCCACATCCAACATCTTGTGGGAAATGGGAGAGATGTGAGAAGTGGGATATAAAAGGTGGGAAGCGTGATAAGAAAAGTGTAATGTACAATGTGAGATGTGAAGTGTGAAAATTGAAATGTGAGAAGTGGGATGTGAAATGTGGGAAGTGAGATGTGGAATGTGAAATATGGGAAGTGGATATGAAATATGGGAAGTAAGAAGTGAGATGTGAAATATGGGAAGTGGGATATGAAATATGGGAAGTGAGAAGTGAGATGTGAAATATGGGATGTGGGATGTAAAATGTGGAAAGTGGGATGTAAAATGTAGGAAGTGAGATGTGGGATTTGGGAAGTGGGATGTAAAATGTGGGAAGTGAGATGTGGGATGTGGGAAGTGGGAAAGTTACGTAATCGACCCCCAGGTGTTAACAATTAATAAACATTTGAATTAGTGTTAACTAAAATTTAACTCATAAAATTTTCAATAAAACAATGCGTCAACAGGCGAAAAGTAGGACTGATCCACCACTAGATTTTGTTACTTTTTTGGTTCCAGTCGTGGATCACCCCAAAACAATGGACACGCGCTACTTACAGACGTAAATATTGTTCTCAGGGCTCTATGGGGATGAAACGAAATGTCTCCTATTGTGAAAAGAATTAAAAATTGTCCTAAAATGGCTCCAAAGCTTTCTATTCCAAAATATACTCTTAACTTACATGTTAAGGAAAACTCTTGTTTTCTGTCACCACTTTAGTAATTGTTGTCCTACTTTTTTCGCGATGAATTTAAAAATTTTTTTAAATTGTAATATTGATCTGTATAACTTTCTTAACAATTACCGACACTTGCGGTTCATTTACTTACAAACGTGTAAACACAAATGACCATTTTTCTCGCAGTTGATCCACCACTGGTGCATGATCCACCACTGGTGCAGTTACCCTATATCATCTTTAAAATAAGACCAAGAACGTCAAAATCGGTTGAAATTTGTAGGCTCTATATTAATTTGTCCACGGCTCATTGTGTAGCGTAGCGCACGTGGAGCTTGTACGCAATTTTTAAAAATTCATTTAAACTTATTTAACTCATCAGGCCCATTCCGGCTCTTTTTGCAAAATCTTCTGTATGTTTTCAGGCATGTATAAATCATAAAAAAACAAAATTTAATCGGGCCCAAATTAAAAAGAAATTAATTTGTTTATATTAATTTATTTCTCATTAAAAATTAAAACTTTTTTTTTTTAAATTTCTTAAAAGTTGAAGAAAAAAGAAAACTTTTATTCTTTGGCAAGATTTTACCAAATTCAATACTTTCAGAGATATAAGCCATTAAAAAAAGTCTACTTTCGCAAAGTCAAATTTCAAAAATTCATAACTAAAAAATTTGGTCGATTTTTCAAAAACAAAAAAATACGTATTTCATGTTTTTCTACAAAATATAAGAAAAAAATATATTTACCCGAATTTTAAACCTCGACTTTAAAACTCACGTGGAATCGCCCATATATTTGAGTTAAATTTAAAAAATTAATGAAATTTAAAAAATAAAAAATTCTCATTTTAGCTAAAAAAATTTGTGTTTGTTATAATTCAAATTCAAACGTAAAATAATTGTATTCCTTGCATTAAAATAAATGGATTAATTTAAATTAATTTTTAATTAATTAAATTTAAATCAATTAAATGAGTAAAATAAATTTACTGCTTCCACCGCGAGGAAGGAAATTTTTTGCTTCACACAATGAGGAAGCAAAATGTTCATGAAATGAACATAAAGTCTCCCCTACTTGTTTAACCTGTTATCCCTCTTCTTTTAAAGGTTACTGTGTAAAGCCATCACCTGTGAGATAGTCTATTTTAAAGTCGTTTTTTAGGAATTTATTGAGAAAACTACCAGAGCTTTTTACAAACTTTCTGTTTTATTTTTCTCGTAGATCTGTCAAAATAAAAATCGTTTTTCTAGACTGATCTAGATCAGAAAACAGGAGGGGTCAGTTGTTTCCTACCGATCACTGTTAATAGCTCTCCTGTTTCTATTCTACTTGACTATAGTATATTTTAAGACATGCATAATATGTAAAAGATTCTTTTGTAGTTCAATAAAAGCTTGGACAGAAAAATTCAAGAAAATATTCTTTCCCTCTTCATGAACAAGATCCCTTAATTAAACATTCGTAATTGAGCAATTCCTAACAAAACTACAAAAATACTAAATCCGTTTCAATTAATGCTCTTGTTTATTTTCAGCTGTTCGTGTTTAAAAATTTAATCATTCTCAGAATTCATAATGAACCAAATTTAAACTAAATTCAAGAAATTTAATTTTGCTCATTTCCATAAGCGAATTCAAGTTCATAAAGTCAATTGACATTCCTAAAAATTGAATTATTTTATCTATTCACAAATAATTTAACTAATTAATTATATTTAATGTTATATAATCATTTTTATCTGTGTGTTAAAGATATTTTTTGCTACACCAATTTGTGAAGTTGGTTAATTATTTTCTTCAATACTCCCGTAGTGTATAAAGTAACTTTGTACATTATTTGAAAATGAACCTCTGTGCACACAGTTCTCTGAGTTTAAATTTCAACTTCTCAGATGAGCGTAGCAAAAAATATTTAACACAGTAGTTATCACTGGTGATATGAATTAAACATAAAAATTATAAAATATTTTTCAGATATTGTTAACACGGTATCACGAATGTCGAAAAAGTGTGTGATACGTTTAACCCCAGAATTTCTTTGCTTCAATATTGGTGATGAACACGTTCCTGTAGTCTGGGCAGAGCTTCGCCAAGCCCGTTTCTTTCACGAATATGAACTTACTGGCGCATATCAAGAGCAGAACGAAATTTATTTGGAATTAGACACACTGATGCTTGCTAGAAGTGTCTCTTCTTTAAAACAAAATGCAAAAAGTGCTAAGATAAAACTGTCAAATAAACAGCAACCATGTCTTACAATTGAAATCGAATTACCCTCCTCGAGCATGGATTCAAGACAGTGTGTTCATGACGTTCCTGTTCAAATAATTCCTCGAAGGCAGTGGAATGAATATCAAGCACCTAATATTCCCGAATTTGACGTAAATCATTTATTTAATTCTTAATCTGTAGTATTTTCCTGAAAGTCAAATCTTTGTTGCTATAGTCAGGGTGTCTAACGCACGCTTAGCTTCAAGTAGATTTAGGTTTTGCAAAAATGGTGACAAAATCGGATAGCGGCATTTCATTTTTCCTTCTTTAAAGCTTTAAAAATCGTAAAGAGCAAAATCATAGCTGATCATTTTTTCGAGTTCTTGTTGAATTTGTAATTTTTACTTAATATCTACCTGACAAGAAATTGTAAATATATGCCCAAGTAGCACGATATATCAACCAGATGTCACGGTGATATATCGTGCTACTTGGTGTTATTTCAATTTAAAACAAAAATGTTACTCGAATCTACTTTTGTTGCTAATTTCATATAACCAATTTGACGTTCCACTACCATTCGATTTATTATTGTGTAACCTTCACGGAGAGAAGAGCTTAAGTATATTCTACAAATCTTGTTTAGTACAGATTCTACTAAACAGCGAAGTCAGAGAAACTTCTCTAGTTTTGTCACACAAAAAATTTACATACAGAATAAAAATTTAGAAATCTGATTAGTTAGCCACAATTAGGCAGATTGTTGACAACCAATCAGATTTCTGCATTTCGTTTCTGTCGATAATTTTTTTTTTCTTTCGATAATCGTGTAAAAGCTCCCTTTTTATTGATAAAGAATAAAATTCTTTTCATTTCATAAAGTAGGTACTTCTCACAGAATAAATTTTTTTGTAATTAGATGGTTGCCACCCAGAAAAAAGCTTATTAAATACACCTTTTAGTGAATCAGATATTTTAAGAATGTGGACCGATTCAAAAATATTGAATAGGTTTTTATATCCTGGGCATGTCAATCTCACTGATAAATATTGTGTTGACATTTTGTTTGGTTAAATGCGAATTGTATTTCTGCAGAATAATTGTATTAATAATTGTTTAATATTACAAAGTATACACTACCGTCCGAAATTGTGCGAACGCTTACACCGCGAGTCATTGAAAAACATACTCGCGTGAAAATAAAGATAACTCTGAGAGAAATTAACGTAGAGACTTTTCCCTTATAGCGTTGGAAAGCTTATTAAATTTCGAAAAAAATGATACCTATTTGAATGAGATTGCTTAAATAGGTTTAAATATATCATGTTACAAAGTTGAAAAAATAATTGTAATTTTTTGCTTATTTCCTACCTTGACTTTAACCTCTTGCATGGTCCAGGAAAATCGACGAAAAAAATTGTCCTTTAACACAATTATTCTTTGAAATCTAAGCTTTCCATTGATTCCAAGAACAATAAAAAATGTTGACGGGTTTGCCAGTAATTGAAAAAAAAGGACGAGCGTGCACGAAAAAAAATTCGACCGTCAATCGCTCGATTTTCCCGTCTCGCTGCCTCTTTCGTTCGTGCGCCAGGGCCGAAACAGAGGATTTTGATTAGGCGCTTTTCGGGCACCATTAATTTCATTATTTTTGCCTTTTTGTGAACATAAATTATTTGTATAACGCGAAAGATATCATAATTGTGTTATAAGTTAATTATACAGTTATTAAAATTAAATAAATGTAATAAAAATTATATATTTTATTATTAAAAAATTCAATTTGACCAACGAGGTTTTTGATTCTTAATAATAAATTGTTGAAGGATTATAAATATATTTTAATTTTTACAAAACTTTAATTGTATAATTATTTTATTTATGATTGATTAAAAAATTAATATCTCTATGTATGTGAAATATTTTAATAATGAAATATATAAGTTTTATTACATTTATTTAATTTTAATAACTGTATAATTAACTTATAACACAATTATGATATCTTTCGCGTTATACAAATAATTTATGTTCACAAAAAGGCAAAAATAATGAAATTAATGGTGCCCGGAAAGCGCCTAATCAAAATCCTCTGTTTCGGCCCTGGCGCACGAACGAAAGAGGCAGCGAGACGGGAAAATCGAGCGATTGACGGTCGAATTTTTTTTCGTGCACGCTCGTCCTTTTTTTTCAATTACTGGCAAACCCGTCAACATTTTTTATTGTTCTTGGAATCAATGGAAAGCTTAGATTTCAAAGAATAATTGTGTTAAAGGACAATTTTTTTCGTCGATTTTCCTGGACCATGCAAGAGGTTAAAGTCAAGGTAGGAAATAAGCAAAAAATTACAATTATTTTTTCAACTTTGTAACATGATATATTTAAACCTATTTAAGCAATCTCATTCAAATAGGTATCATTTTTTTCGAAATTTAATAAGCTTTCCAACGCTATAAGGGAAAAGTCTCTACGTTAATTTCTCTCAGAGTTATCTTTATTTTCACGCGAGTATGTTTTTCAATGACTCGCGGTGTAAGCGTTCGCACAATTTCGGACGGTAGTGTATATTTTTTGCAGACCTAAAAAAAATATTACGTAAAAATATAAATATAAAAATATTATTTATATAATATAAATATAATTTTTCTACAAATTGTCTTTCTTTCTTATAAGAATTTTATTCTTTATCAAAAAACACAGTAAACTAAAAGGTATTAAAAAACGTTGTAGATTAAAATAATACCAAAAGTATTAAAATAATCGACTATTTAGAATTAAATTTATATATGAATATTTCAATTATTTTTCATCCTAACTTAAATTTTAATCTTCTGATGGATTATTATTATCCACGACGGATAAAAGAGTTGTATCTTATTTTAATCCATTTTAGGATTAAAATAATACCCTACAATTTTCTGTGAAAAAACGTTTTTAATGGGTTTCTCCAAAACGGGAACAGGTAGGACTTTATTTCAAATGGATTTTTAACCTATAAATATCTACAAAACGCTACACGTGCTGCATTTATTGTGTATTCAAGGATGATTTAGAATTTGGCTAATATTAGGATTTATAATACATATCTTATTTTCTTGCGAATATTGTACAATCAATTTGACGTTTGACTACCAGCCGGTACATTATTATAAAAGCCTTAACATCACTTAAAGTTTTACCGTTTTAAAATTTTATATGATCTTTGAATACACAAGATGTAAAATCTCTCTCTTAGCCAAATTCTAAATCATCCTTGAATACACAATAAATGCAGCACTGAGAGTAGGGGGTAATTAATCTTACTACCATGTCAGTTAAATCTACTAAACAGTATCATTTATTTTGGACTGACTAAACAGTCAGTTAAATGAACTATTTGTTTAGTAAAATGTAAGGGAGCATTTGTAGAATATACTGAAGCTCTTCTCTCCGTGAAGCTTACACAATTGTAACGCTAATTTAGATATTAGAAATATTAATTAAAATAATAATATTCCACAATCCCGTGTTTAAATTACGTACTGTTATTTCTCTACATACTACTCTCCGGCATACGAGCCTCTCTCATGGGGAGATTCTGCTGAAACGATCGAGAAACACGATGACGAACTGATTTGAACTACCTGTTACCTTTTGTATTGTACTCACGCAACAAAAGCAGATGTGAGTGACATTTTTGTTTTAAATTGAAATAACTTATATTTACAGATTCTTGTCAGGTAGGTATTAAGTAAAAGTTGCAAATTTAACAATAACTCGGAAAAAGGATCAGCTACGATTTTGGTCTTTACGATTTTTAAGGCTTTAAAGAAAGAGGAATAAAATGCCGCTATCCGATTTTGTTACCATTTTTGCAAAACCTAAATATACTTAAAGCCAAGCGTGAACGGTCAGGGAAAAGTCAGGGAATTTCAGAAAATTTCATTCAAAGTCAGGGAAATTTCTGTAAATTTCTACAAAAATTAAAATTTTTTAATCTAAAAAAACTTGAAAGGTGTTTATTACTATTTGTTACTAACATTAGAAATTAATTTATTGTTAAATATGTTAGTAACCATATTTTTGTCCAAATTAAGCAGAAATAAGGTTATTAAAAAGTCAGGGAAAAATCAAAAAATGTCAGGGAGGAGTCAGGGAAAAGTAAGGGAATTTTTTTCTAGACACCCTGATAGTTCGTGTCACGCACAGGGGGAAAAATCATAGAACTTTTGATAGAATTAATCAATTTTAGTAAATCAAAAATGAAACGAAAGTTTATTGACTACAGAATACAGAAAAAATACAGAGAACATGAAACAAGTTTTCTAACCTATTAAGGGGGGATAAGGTTAATTCGGTGAAAAAATGCATATTTTTAATAATTTTTTTTTTTGGCGATACAGAGAGAGTTAATTTATTTAACCAATTTTCCTATAATAGTGCAAGATTTAAACAATATTTTTCCAAATTTTCATTGCAAATATTGAGAATTGAGCGAGTGAATGTGAATTTCTTCAGACGCCTCCAATTAAAGTTGTTTTGCGGAGTACGCTGTAACTCGCGCCAGAATCATGTAAAACAAAGAAATCAAAATGCATTTTTTGTAAAATTAGTAAATTTTTTCAAAGTTTTCGGGGATACCTGAGGAATTATGTGAAGAAGTACTGTACCAAATTTCAGAACTGTCCAGTAGATTTTGTAGTAATTATGATAATCACGGACTTCAAAAATAACAAGTATCAGAAAAACGCTTTAAAGACCAGATGTACAAAAATTTTACTTAAAGCTTGGCATTATTTTTAAACATTAAAACGCAATTTAAAAAATTTGTCAATAGACATTTCTTACTGCTCAGGAATCAATATTTCAAGTAGTGTATCGAAAAATATTGAAAATTTAAAAATAAACTAATTACAGATGATTATTTCATAAAAAAACATGAATTTTTAAGTTTTTTTTAAAATTTTTATACAATATTTTTGATAATATTGAATATGTATTCATTCATTAAAAAATAATAATAAAATTTAAATACCTTACCCACACAGCATCGAAACTTTACTGAATATTTGTTAAAGGTCTAAGTGCAATCTACCGAATATTTAGTTGTAATACATAGTAAAGGTTGAATAAATATTAAAATGTCCGCTAAGATTAAATATTTTGAGCGAAAGTGGACTAAACATGTAAATTAAATGTTCGTTAAATGTAAAAAAATGTAAAAAAAATAACTTAACACAACGCGCAGTACTAAAGTAAAGCACCTATGGCTGCGCAATACATTTTTTGGCCTCTCAAGTTTGGTGCTCAATGTATATTTGAATATTAATCGTTTTCCAAAAAAAATATCAGGAATCATTATTTTATTTTCACAAATATTTTCGCCAAACATTTAACAACCATTTACTTTAAATGTTCAGTCGAACTTAAAGCTAAACATTTAATTTAAATGTTCATTCAACTTTCGCTTAAAACATTTAATCATGGCGGACATTTTAATATTTATTTAATCTTTACTAAACATTGCAACTAAAAATTCCGTAGTTTGGACTTATACCTTTTATAAATGTTTAGAAAAGTTTAGGTGCTGTGTGGGTACCCTCCCTTAAGGGATTTCTCCGGCAAATCGATTTTCGCTAGAATTTTTTTAAACTATGGGAAAATGTTCCTTATAATGTACTTTATAAGTGGTAAAAAACCCAGTACTCCTTGCCATGCTAAAAACTGAGAAATCTGGGTTCAAAGTTGCACCAGTTAACATACGATTCCTAATCTGAACATGCAAAACTCATAAATTTTATTTAATTATTTAAAAAGTTATCGATAGATTTTTTTTAAAAACGAGTATATTGTAGAATAGAATTAATAGAATAAGATATAAAAAAGTTTTAGTAGGGGTATCCATGCTAATTTTTGAATTACAACGTTTTGAAGTAGAAAAGTTAGGTTATCTATTGATTTTTCAAGAAAGTCAAGTATATTACTCGCTTGAGAAAGAGAGAGAAAACACGATAGAGAAGTGAGGTGTTGATTAGTATAAACTAGTCGCAAGGATCTAAGCACCACTGGAGCCGGAGAAATACCTTAAAAATCATTTTAATTGAAAACTTCAGCTTTATAGAAAAAGGTTATTTTTCGCCTGTAGTACGTACGAAGAAAAATGGTGAGAATAACTTTCTTATAAAGTAAACTTCAACATGTTATCCTGCTAATTAAAAATTTAAAGTCAATATTGAACAATAAAAATAGCGATAAAAAAAGAACGTATTTACTGGAAACTTGTTATCTAATAGTTTGAGTTTCCTGTATTTTTTTTCTCCTTAATTTGACGTGCTAGAGACTTCTATATTGACTTCTAATCTATAAGCAAGCTTATATTATTTTTAATTTTGAAAAAATTAGGTTCAAGACACCCAAAAAGTTTATTGGGTTTTTTTTCCTTTTTTTAAAAAAGTTTGTTTTATCTTGCGCACATGGGTCTTAAAGTATATATGTTTTAAGCTTTAATTTAAGCCTATATAGAAGTCTCTAGTACGTCAGGTTAAGGAGAAAAAAATACTGAAAACCCTCAAAAATACGGTTTTTAGAGACGACGACTTTACCTCCACTTTACTCAAATTCCTGACGTGATACGCAAATTTGGAACCCAGGATCGTGTTTAGCACACAAAAATACATTAGAAACTACTCTGAAATATAAAAAAAAACTTTGTAGACCTGTGTAATTGAATATATAAATTCTCATGATGTAGAGAAACTTAAACAGAATCTAAGAATTTGTTATATTATTTCAGATATCACTGGAAATGCCTCAGTTGAAGCACGTTCGCAACATGGTTGAGAGAATGAAAAATATGAGTCCATTTCTGATTTTAGGGACACACAGAGATGGAAAATTAATTCTTAAAGTGGAAAATGACGTTGCAAGTATTGCAACATATTTTCCCAATTTAAAGGTCTGGTGTAGATCAAATTTGGAAGAAGAAATTTCAGCCAGTGTTGATATAAAAAAATTCCATACCTTTCTGTCTTGGGATATAATACATCCGGATAGTGTCAAGTGTAATATTCTTCATGACAGGACAGTTAACTTGCATTTGTGTTCAGAAGGATACCTAACCATACACTACTTCATGCCAGCGATTGCTTCTTGATTGGTGACAGTCAACAACACTTATCAAGTGGAAGCCTTATTAATAGAAAATATTTAAATAATATAAAAATAAAAAATATATTTTTTATTTATTAATTCGTCAACATTATTCAAAACCTTATTTTTAATTTTACATTTGTGATTTACCATTTTAAATTAGTTGTAAGCTAAACTGAAACTTCGTTCATTCTCCTGGCGGAAGTTTTGGTGCATTTGATCGATTTGCTGAATTTTTTGACTTAGAAGATTAGTACGTTGATCAAGCCACTGCAAGCTGTTCATGTGAGCATTTAGTATCTTTCCAATCTGAACAATAGGATCACTCGAATCTTGAGCCCGATTTGCTTCATTCAAATGTTCAATAATTTCTTTCAAATCTTCAGACATTTGTTTGAGTTGAGTGTCTAAGCTTTCAGCAAGACGGTAAGTGTATTCTCGTTCCGGATCTGACACTGAGAGCTGAGAAAGTTCCTTTTCAAGAGGCACGAGGCAGTCCTGCAATTCTTTCTGCTGACCAACCTGCAGTTAAATTGGTATTTTTAATATTTATTTTTCTATTCATATTCAGAATGTATAGAGAACCCCTATAAAAATGATCATCTAATTAAAATCAATAATACCTACCACATAGTCGAGTTCATGTTCCAATTGTTGCTGTTCTTGTTTGACTCTTTCTACTTCCTGATTTAAAGTAACGATTTTCTCGCCGTTGGCTATGAGTAATTTGTCCCAGGCATTAACCTGCGTTGCCTGATTCACAAACACCTTTTCCTGCTCCTCTAATTCTAAAGTCCACTTATTGATGGATTCTTCTAGCTGACAAAAATTAATTGTTCCAACTTGACCACTGCTAGCTGATGTACTCACGCTGCAACATTGCTCATTGTAAATGGCAACAGAAAAACATTTAACAGTATATGCCACCTAAGGTGGTGACTAAATGGATCAAAAAAATTTACTATCATGAAACAAGAAAATATTTCAAAATATTTCCTGATATGGTAGGGGGTCACTTTTTCCAAATAATTTTTAGACAACAAAATTACTTATATATTTGCGGAAAAGACGACCAGGAAGCGCTCACTATGGTCTTTAAGTAAAAAAAACTTTTCCTACGACCCAAAAAAAATCATTTGTATTATCTTTTAAAGCATCATCTCAAGATTCCAAATCAACAATAAGTCCTAGCTACTCGTTTTGGCATTTCATTCAAAAATACGATTTTTTATTAAAAAATTTATTCAAATAAATTTTTTTTTCATTCCAATAAATTCAAATAATTTAATTCGGGTTAGATTTTATAATTTAAACATTTTAAAACCATTTTTCAGATAAATAAACAAAGTCGACAATGGTGAGCGTATTCACGTGATTTCAGATTCCAATATATATACCTATTATATATGAGGGGTTCCATGCCATTCTAACATATCGTTAACTTTGACTTCTTTAAAGAGATTCATGATTTTTTCAAATTTTTTCATCAACTCATTTACGAGAAATGAATTTTTTAAAACTTGTGGTTTTTGAAGAAAAAAATTGTTTTAAATGCTCATAACATTCTTACAAATGCATCAATTTTAAAGTTTTTTTTTAACTGAACTTTAACTAAAGCTTTCAAAACGTAAAAGCACCAGTACCTGGACGCTATTGAAGGGATCTCAAATTTATCGGTGTTTTGTACTAAGATAATTTAATATAATTAATAAAATGTTTGTATTTTCGTTTTATTTATCTTTGAAGGATACTAATTAGACAAAATTAATAATAATAGATGTTTTAATTAAATTAAAATCTTGAAATAATGAAATTTCTTATTATATTAAATCTTTGTTTAACAATTGGGTATGACATATATTTATGTGCGGCAGATTAACTTGGACACCAATTTTAGAAGAATAGTTTTATATAATTTGTTTTGCTCCTACGATTAATAAATTTTATTCTGCCTAAAAGCTAACTATCTAAAGAGTATCTTAAATTTTTTTTTTCGCCATTGACATGAAAGTCTTTTTTGTGCCTGTTTTGGGCAGATAAAGTAGCACTTTTTAAGGCAGTTTGGGTTAACTGCCTAAACAAGACTTTTTTAGGCAGTTGTTAATTTTTGCATAATTTTTGTTTTGCTTTTATTTTATTTATCAATTTTTATTATTTTATTTTATATACTATTTCATATATATTATATTATATATATATTTCTTTAAAATTGTTTCACTTTTTCATAACAATGGATGATTTCAATACTCGCTGTCTGTGCGACTTCGGTTCGACTTGGCTCGCCTTCGTCTTACCTACGTCGCACTAACGACAGCTCGTACTGAAAATTACATCCTCACCTAAAAAGTACTACTTTACGTGCTTGCCACATAATATACTATTAATTAATTTGGAGGCTATTTTAATTTCCTTTTGCTACTATTCATCTACTGGTTCCAATTTTTGCTTTGTCCAGGTACTTGTGCTTTTATCTTATAATTTTTTGTTTCTTTTGTTTGTCCCCTTTCGTCAGAGCGAATCACATGTGTATTTTTCATGATAAAAATAATTTTTACTTACGTGGTGTTAGTTCCTAAAGTAGTTTGTGGCACTATACTGGCAATAGATGTGGTGGCTGTGGTAATTTTGCTAATACTAAATCCCGTAGTAGCTGTTGAGGCGGTAGCGTCTAAAGTAAATCCAGATGAAGATGTTGTTGCTCCATTAAGATTGAATCCCGTACTGGCGGAAGTGGTCGTCGTTCCGGGAAGAAGAAATCCAGTTCCTGCGGTCGATGTTGTGCCTCCAAGATTGAATCCTGTTGTATTAGTGGCAGGTGCACTTGTGCCGAGATTAAATCCAGTTGCAGGTGTAGATGTTCCACCTAAGGAAAATCCAGCTGCAGGTGTCGTAGTTCCAAAGGTTAACCCACTTAATGTTGTTTGAGGTGTGCTGCCTAATGTGAATCCTGTTCTAGTTGCTGGAGTTCCGCTAGTCAAACTGAATCCTGTGGTCACAGGGCTAATAATAAAACGAAATAGTATCAGAATGTGTTAATTGAGAAAAGTAAACATGATGCCTTTTGAAGAGCTCAACATTCTTGTTTAAATTATGTGTGGATAGTTTACTATTAACTTCAATGTTTAAGGTATGCGATATAAAAGATTCATCTCAATAAACTTGCTTTTATTTTCTGCATGAAAATTAATATGTCAGTATATTTACGTTGAAGTAGAACCCGTAGAAGCTTGAAGGGTTCCCACAACTGGAGTTGTTTGAGTGGTTAATGATGGAGTTTTCCCAAGAGAGAAGCCTGACACTGATGATTGAGTGGCAGTTCCTAACGTAAATCCTGTTGTTGTTGTTGTCATTTTATATGGTTATTTAATTCTTTTGTTGACGTTAAAAATGAAGTCCAAATGTAAATCTAAAATTTAATGAACATATTAATGTATAGAAAGTTTCTATAAAACTTGGTAAAAATGAATTACAAGAAAAAAGGTTGAGAAAAAATTTTATTAAAAGTTTTTAACGTTTTAGGTATATTTTGTTTCAAAATCATAAATGGTAATAAATGTCAGAATCATTTTTGTGATAAAACATTTTTGGAATCAAAGAAGCTCTTGGAAATTTTTTTTTTTATGAATTATTATAAGAAAAGCTGATAAATTTTTAAAACTTCTTAAGGGATTAGTACCACATTTCAGTGACTTTTCTTAAACACTTTTTTCTATTACAAAATTTATTTTATTTACTTCAAACTTTTTATACCTAAAGAAAGGGCGGGTTTTAAACTATTAAAAAAAAATTTTTATTCCTTATTTATTATGGATTATCTTGCTGTCATGGCCGCCTGAAAATACCTCTACTTGTGATTGGCGGACACAACATCCCCAATTCAGGTCCTCGAAATATAAAATTTTTGATATTTTCTTGAAAAGTAAGCTCGTTGCTATCGTCGGAACTACAATCAACTATTTTCGATGAAAAAAAAACAAAATGGCGGACTTTTTTCATTTTTGACCTTGTTTTTTCAATTTAAATTGTTTTAAAAAAGGGTTAAATATTAATGAAAAATTATGATTCTAGTTCCGACGATAGCGGTATATGTGTAGAATAAGCCATAAAAATTTGAGCTTAATCGGTGCAATAGTTTTTCTTTTATGATGTCCGCCAGGTCAAAAAACGTTGTTTTGAGAAAATGCGAATTTACGAAACCATGTCTTTTTTCAAGAAAATACCCTCTTACACGACAGGATACATTATATACATATTTATGTACATATATGTGAAATTTGATATATATTCATATTTATATAGGTATATATTCATAAAAGCATACATTGTACTCGAGAAGAGTACGCTCCATGAGCGCGTGACTTTTACATTGTACCCCTTTTTTCGACATGTTACCGAAGTTTCCCACCAAAATAATAGTTTCCATAGCATTTCTACATGTATCTACTACAAGAAGATGCAGTTTTTAGAAAATCGATTTTCTTGAAAAAAGATGCGGTACTAACCCTTTAATTACTGAAAATTTAAAAATCATATAAATGAAAAATGTGCTAATTTATTTCTTATTTATTTTTGTTTTTGACATTCCGACATAATCTAGAATAATGTATGGAAAGATTTGACAAGTTCACAACATAATCTTTAAGATATCAGCTTTAATTTGCATTTTTGAAACTTAAAAAATGTTTTGTGGTTCCTGAAATATGTTAAAAAAGGTCCAAGCATGTTTTTTTTACAAATCAGCCATCGATCATCACTTTTTGCCGCTTCACTGCTAGGTTGTAGAAAAATATGCTCGAACATTTTTTAACATATTTTAGGAACCACAAAACATTTTTTAAGTTATCAAATTTTAACACAATCTTTAAGTTCTTAGCTTTAATTTAAAATGTCATATGTAAATCTCACGTGGAATCGCCTATATATTTATGATGTATTCCACGCCAAAGTGAAAGTCCATCTGCAATTGCATCTCCGATTTTTTGAGATCTTTTTCTTTTAGTACTTTTTAAGCTTAGTCCGATAATGGGCAAACAATTTTTACAATATTTTCGGAATTTTTCAAAAATTTTTGAACTTTTTAAAAATATTTTTGGTTTTTTTTATACTACGTACTTTTATGTATTTTGATGCGCTGATTACGAAAATCATAGTGACAATACCCGAAATAAACCATAAAAAAGTCACAAAATTAATGGTTTTTTTTGTTTATTGGGTAAAATATGCAAAATTAAAAAAAACTTTCATATAGAAGTTATAGATCTTATTAAAATACATTTTTTATATCTTATGCATTTTTTTTAATTTTGCATATTTTACCCAATAAACGAAAAAAACCATAAATTTTGGGACTTTTTTTATAGTTTTGACCATAAAAATCAAATTTTCGGGTATTGTCACTATTATTTTCGTAATCAGCGCATCAAAATAAATAAAAGTACGTAGGTAATAAAAAAAAAAAAATATTTTTAAAAAATTCAAAATTCCAAAATTTTTGAAAAATTCCGAAAATATTGTAAAAATCGTTTGCCCATTATAGGACTAGGCTTAAAAGTTTCGTAAAAAGAAGTAGCTTTTTTGTAAAAATTTGAAAAAAATCGATCAGTACGTCAAATGAGAAAAATGACTTTTTATCATTAAAACTCAATTTTGATAGTAATATCGTTTGAAAAAAAATTTCGATTTTTTTTTTAAATTAAGTTTAAAAACACACATTTTGAAAAAAATACTTTTAAAATTGATGCATTTTTAAGGAAGTTATGAGCATTCAAAAATTAAAAGTCATGAAAATTCTTCAATTTTCAAAATTCCATAACTCGAAAAAGGCTAGCTAAAAAAATTTGAAAAAATTCATGGAAGCTAGTCTCAATTAGTACCTACTAAAAGAAAAAAAATCGGAGATGCAATTGCAGATGGGCTTTGAATTTGGCGTGGTAAGTATACATCATATATATATGACGTTCAATTTATTATTAAATTTCATTTTTTTTAATGAAAAAATTATACTTCAAAGATTTAAATATATAAGAAAACTTATATACACAAAAAATTTTCATCGATTTATTTTAATGTGTTTGAGAAAAAAATTCCTGTACACATTTTTTGACTTTCTATAAAGTAGGCGCCCCCCTTAAAAGTGAACATTTTTTTTAAAATTTGAGCAAATTCTTGGTACTGTTTGGAATGTGCAGGCCGAAAATCCTGACGAAAAACAAAACAATACATAGATGAAAAGTAACTAATCATAAATGTAACTTTTTAGAAAGATTAATGTTTTTGAAATATAAATTCATCTGAAAAGTAATAAATTATTTGTTAAAATTACCACATAATAAAATGATTTTTTAAAATAAATAAACAGTCTAAATAAAATATTAGCATCAATTACTGACATTACTTAGCGGACTAAATGGTTAATTTATTAAATAAACACAAAGTTTGAGGTTCTAAAATAAAGCAATAAAGTTCTAAATCTTAATTGTATTATTTAAAAAAAGAAATTGAGCTATATTTTTGTGTTGTGGACTCAGAGAATGTCCAAATTCAACCATTATATTTTCTATAAATATTTTCATAACAGTAACCAACAAATATATTATTTTTTGATTTTGTTCATTTTTGTAGAAATAATAGCAATTTTCTCTGACTATTCGTTTAAAAAACCGCTGTTATATAGTCGTCAGATATGTGTGAAATAGTAACCTCATTTCAAACAATGCATTTTTGTTTATTGAACAAACGTAAATTAGATAAACAAAAAATATGTGCGGAGTATACGAAAAATTTAGTGGCTGAAATGCTGTCAGGATATAAAATATGTGTAATTTATAATAAACACTAAAAACAATATAAATTCTAACCTTATAAATGCACCACTAAAAAGATAACAAAATTCAATCAAATTCAATGTAGACATTCATGAATAGTCTAGGTTAGTCTAGAATAAAGTCGAACATTCAAGGTGCATCTACAACAACCTGCAATCTGTGTACACTTTGGTTGCACTTAATTCAAGCACGAAGTAATAATGAGACTCAACTCTGTATTTGCCATCTGTCAAGGTCACTGTACCATAAGTGACATGTTCGCTAAAGGGAATTAGCTTTCCAATGAGAGCGCATATGCAGTGTAATATACGTGTCTCTCTCTAACTAATAGGAAAAGTGCGACTGAGAAAGTTGCCGGCATTAGACTTAGATTGATTTCTCGAAAAAAAGTGAAACTTGGGAAAATTGTTATCCTACCTGATAGTAAAATATCCTAAAAAAATTTTTGACTTTTTTAAAATTTTAGGGGAGATAGAGAGGGATCAATTTTATAAGGTTATTCAAGTTGGGTGGGGGAAAGCCAAGATGGATGATGGCTGGTGCACCTATCAGCCTATCAGCATTCATTCCCACGAGAAATTTCTCGTGGGAATGAATGCTGATAGGATGCTTGTGCACCAGCCATCATCCATCTTGGCTTTCCCCCACCCAACTTGAATAACCTTATCAGTTTTCCCTGACACCGCCTACTATTTGAATTTTTTCTGTCTATAAATGCAATAAAAAAAATTTTGGCAGGTATGTTTTTTGAAGGTTTTTTCATGCTCTTTCCTATAGTACATTTCGTTTTTCAAAATTTTTAAATTTTGACCTTGATTTTCTATGATTAAACATAAATTTGCTTTTTTCACTAAAATCGGTCCGATTTTATTTAAAATAAATAATTGCAAACGAAAGCTGAAGTTTCTTCCGATCTTTATATAAATTTTCAGATTGCCGATTTTTCAATTCATTCATTTATTTAACTCAAATATTTCGTTTATTTGATACAAATAAAAAGTATTTGACACAATAAATTTATGTAATTGATTCAAATAATCTGAATTATTTAATACAAATAATTCATTATTTAATCCTAATACACTATTTCATCAAGACAAATAGAAAAATATTTCAATCGATTAAATATTTATTTGAAACGATAATAATGATTTACTTGAAACAATTAATTTATTTATTTCACTCAAATATTTTGTTTTATTGAAACAAATAAAAAGTATTTGATACAATAAATTTATTAATTCTAATTAATTAAATTATTTAATATAAATAATGCGTTATTTAATGTTAATACACTATTTTATTAAAGGAAAATAAAATATTTTGACCAATTAAATATTTAAGTGTAATGAGAATAATGAGTTATTTGATACTATTCATTTATTTATATATATATTATTTAATATTCTAAGTCCAAAAATCAAATATTTTTTCATCAACAAAAAATTAATGTTTACAATGATTCAGAACACCGAAACACGTTTTTTTAATAAAAATATATTTACACTTTTTTTGAAAATTCACCTGGGATGATTCATGATAATAATCATGAAGCTTATAATTAATTATATTTTATTAATTGCATTTAATTGGAAAATATAATTTAATATCTTAATTTTAACTAAATGATGTTAAGCACTTTTCTGAGTTAGGTCTTTTGCAAGTTTAAATGACATCAAGAAGTTAACATTCGTTTTCACATAGCGTGCGTAGCGTAGTTGGTAAAGCGTTAGACTCATAATCAGTAAGTCGTAGGTTCGATTCCCCCCATGCGTTAGATTTATTTATTTCTCAGGTTTGCGTTTAACCATTAATTCTATGTATGAATTAGTTGAAAAATGAAAATATCCGATCATTATTATTTATATTTGAGTAAGAAGTTAATTTAAAAATGAAAGAATTAGTAAATAAATATGTTATTTATTCAATTTAAATTTTGATTTATTTGAATCAAAAAAATCTTACATTTTATGCAAATAAATTATGTATTTGGATCAAATAAAATAATAATTGCCGCAATTAAAGAGGTTTTAGTTTCAATTAAAACAATTACTAATGACAAATAATCGAATATTTGATTGAAGAAAATTTTTAGTTGTTTCAAGAAAAATATTTTATTAATGCTAATAAATATTTATTTGAATCAAAAAACATGCAGTATTGAATGAAATAATTTTCATATTTGATTTAAATAATTATTTATTAGCTTTGAATATTCCATTTATTTGATTTGAATATTTTGTATTTGATTCAAATAACTATTTATTTGATACGATAAAATAAAATACTTAGGTTTAGTAAATGTGTATTTGGTTCAAATACATATTTATTGGATAATAGACATGTAAATGATGTATTTGGATCAAAATAAATAAATAAATTTGATCCAAATAAATTTTTTTTTCAGTGTATTCTTGAACTGATTTTCGTGCACGGAACTTTGAATCGAATGGTTTAGACCAATCGTTGCAAAGATTTGACAAGCACTCACCAATAATCAGAAGTGTCGCAAAGTTTCAATGATATCGCATGGTGTTCAAGAATAATGGAGCGGTCACACCTCGGCTGCAGGAGCAGTTGCCAATGGCAACCGTATAAGAGTAAGAGAGATGGAAAATCTTCTATCTCTCTTACTCTTACACGGTTGCCATGGGCAACTGCTCCTGCAGCCGAGGTGTGACCGCTCCATAAAGGGCCACCATTCCAGATATATAGAGTTCAGTGCGTTTACGAACGAAATTCCTGAGATAGAAGAGGACACAAATATATCTGGCTTTTTCGAACTCATATATTTCATACGCGAACGATTTTCGCGAAGCTATTGTACATTGGGCTTTACGATGTCAATTTCTGAATATGACACTGACGTGACCAACGTTGATTCGACGAAAATAATTTTATTTACTAAGATTAAATATTTCCTGGCCTTGGTTGAGGATTTTAAGTGTTTGAGGATGTATTTGAGACCAAAGAAAGAAGTTTCAATAAAAAAAAATTGCTTCTTGGCCTTTAAACTAATCTGAAAACGAAAAATTCGTTTGTTGATTCGTTGAATCAACGTTGGTAACTTCAGCGTTATGGCTATTGTGCATTGGCCCATTCACCTGTTGGCACATCAGCACTTATTGTAGAAGCACCTTGACTGCTCTGTTGACAGTCGGGTTAAAGCAAGTGTGCCAAACAATATGCCAAAAGTCATTTAAAAAAAACAAGAAAAAATGATAGCCAAATGGTTTTTTATTACACACATGTAGTATAAACTACTTTATTGTAAGTTTTTCTTGTTTTACAATAAATGGTAGATATGACAGTTTAAGGGTTAAGTTTACATAATTTTCAAGTGATAAAAAGTTAGAAGATATATCCTTATATGGTAACGTAATCGTTGATCCTTAGTGTACTTACTTTTTCTCCTTCTTTTCTGATGAAATTTAAATTTTGCATACATTTTTTTTAATTTATGTTAAATCTTTATTATAATATTAACAATTATGGAAATAGGGAAACAATAGGGCAGAGAATTGAAGGTGAGAAATTGAAAGAAATCTTAGTTCTCCATTAAAAATAATTTTGTCAATAAAAGTTTCTTAAATTGAATATATTTTAAAGACAATTTATGACAGCTTCTTAAAAAAGGTGTACAAAGGTAGAATAGTTCTTTCTTTAAATTGAAAAAATATTAGTCAAACATAGTGATTTACATTTTAATAAATTTGGAATGCGAAACCTCTATTTTTGAACTGAATTATTTTTAAATTATTACAGTTATCTTTACTCTAATATTTTATAAAATACAAATTAATTCATTATAATTCTCTTAACTATAAAGAAAGAAAATAAACTTAATTGTTTGTAAAAATAAAACTTGTAAAATTTGCTAAATATTTAGATTTTTCAAAATAATTCACCTTTATCAAATGTTAGAAGCGTTATATTTTTATGTTATTTATCTCCTAGAAAATATTAGAAAATAGAAAAAAAAGAAAATATTTATAAAATAATTTTGTATTTTTTTCAAGTCATTGAACTTGACTTCTCAAAAATGACATACTTAATAGTTGTAGCTATACAGCTCCGTTACTTTTGGTCTTAAACAATAAAAAATAAAATTGCGTCTTAGAGACGGAAAATATCGACGGAAGTCAAAATTTAAAAAACAGAAAATTCCTTGCGTATTTTAGTGAAAAAAAAGCTAAATGGATCCGCCAATTTTAATTTTCAAAAACTGATCTTGGATTCGCAATCAGCAACACTAAAAACCCCCAAGTAGGGGAAGGTGTGGGAATTGGAGCCCCTTAAGGACTCATTTTTCACTCCTTTTGTTATTTATCTTTAATTATAATTAATTAGAAATTTTCTTTAGATATTTTTCTAATTTTGTCAATAGTTCTCGACAGATGAACATTTTACAAAATATTTAAGACATAAAAAAGACCTACAGATTCTTTAGTATTAAAATATCCAATAATAACACATTTTAGACAATAAAACACAAATATTGATTCTTAGCAATTAAATATGCAACAATATCAAATTTTATGAATTAATCTTGTTTAATTTGCAAAAATATAAGGAAAGCCATATCGAGGTAACGAAACTCTGCTGGCTGACACAATTTTCCCATTACCCCAAAGAATTTTCACAGGCCACAAAAACAAACAATTTTTATTATTACCTCTATTTTTATTCATGTATCTAAATCTACACATATGTATTTATCTCTAATAAAATCACGAAAGATAATTAAATAATAAATTTTTAACCATTTACTTTGATCTCCGAAAATATTTTCCATTTAAGAAGAAAAACTCGAAAACTTGATTTTTCCTTGTAGTTTCTACAAATCTTTCAGAAATGTGACCATTTGTCTTCGTATGACATACAGAAAGACTGTCCAAGTTTTCCGAGTTATTTCCGCGAAATTCAAAGTCTCTATGTATGTACTTGAAATTAAAAAGCTCCCATTACCCCACCTTCCCTTATCTCACATTTAGAAAATTTTGTCTGCCGTATTTGATCCGCCATTTTAAATTTTCAAAAACTGGATTCCTGGATCCAAAAAAACTCAAAAACCCTAGATTAGATCTTTTTAAAACCTTAGCTTAACTTTATTTTGTAGTTTGAATTTTTGCTGCAAATCTTATTTTATACGTTTTTTCTTTTTTACACTACCGTCCGAAATTGTGCGAACTCTGCTTTTTCACCAACTATAAAACTGTTCAAATCTTCAAAAATATTAAAAATAAAATTTTTTCCTCTTTATTTTATTAAAGTTAATAAAATTCTGAAAGAAATGACACCTTGACAAAGAGAATATGTTAATTTTTCAATTAGATATCTAAGAAAAACCCAATTTTCAATGTTTTTACTATTTTTTTTATTTCTCTGGCAAAAATTAATATTTTTAAACGTTCTTAGGCTCATTGAAATCGTATTTTATTATGCAATTCAAATTATATAAAGCAATTCATGTACATAATCTTCCCTAGCGTATGCAAACCGTCAAAGTTGGTCTTTGTCAAGGTGTCATTTCTTTCAGAATTTTATTAACTTTAATAAAATAAAGAGGAAAAAATTTTAGTTTTAATATTTTTGAAGATTTGAACAGTTTTATAGTTGTTGAAAAAGCAGAGTTCGCACAATTTCGGACGGTAGTGTATTTCTACAATTACGAAATTGGTATTGATTTTATTACACAAAACAGTTTTTTACAAAGTAGAATAAATTTGTTGACCGTTGTCACATGATAATCAAAAATATTTAAATTTATATTCAAAGAAATGGATTTTTTAATACAAAACAGATTTAGATCGAAATCACTTGAGAGGTTAGTAAAAATTGAAAAATTGTTTTGTTCACTAAATCTAGTGAAGAACCTATTTATCGAAAAACATGTTTCGTTTGATTGGCAAAAAATGTATTAAATTTGTAAACCTGTGTAATCTAAATTAGACGTGGTTTGAGTCTGCACGACGCTCTCTATCCGGTAAAAAGACTGAAATTGAATGGAATTAAAAATTTTAATTCGTAAAAAATGATTATATTACATTATCATATGTCGATTATACTGAAAATCAGAGTTTTTTACCTTAAGGCATTGAAAGGAATAAAAAAATAATAAACCAATTCCCCTTTTGGAATAGAAACTTTTCAACTGCACCATTTCGAAATAGAAATAATCGGGATTAAAAATTTACAAAATCTATTCCTTTAAATGGAATACAAATTTCATTTGGAATGGAAAAGAATTAATTTTTAAAATTGTATCCATTTTGAAGGTATTGAAAAAAAGAGGGAATTTTCCGAATTAAATAGAATTAAAATATTTACAATTTTGTAAAATATAGGACATTTTTTATTCTTTTTATTTCGAGGCTTTTTACCGCCGGGTATACAGGGTGTACGAAAGTCTCGATATACGACTAGTACGTTCCTTACAATCTCGATTTTTTAAAAAACCCTTTTTAATCATAAAAAAAAAAATCATAAAATCCCTGGCGGATTGGGAAAACCGAGTTGTAACCGAATTGGGTTACGATTCGGTTACGTTTCGGTTCATTGTGAAATAATATCGTTAATTGACGAAATATGTAGTAAATAACTATTAGTAATGGTTAATATACATTTAGAGAGCTTATTTATGCAATAATAATAATAAATTAAGATATAATTAATTAATAATAAGTGTTTTAAGTGTACAGTGCATACAGTTGTTGAATTACCATATACATATATGTATATTACCATTAGCGGCAGCTGTGATACGCGCGTTAAGGATCACTTTTTCGAATGAATTTCTAAAATTAAGCCCTTGAGTGTCAAATGTGTAAGTGAATATATAAGTTTTAAAAAAATAGATCAATTTATTAAAACAACTTTTTTGATTTGTACAAATATAAAAAATAAATTTTTATAACGAACAAAAATTTTTTTAATGAGAAAAAGTTTTTTTCAAAATTAATCTTTTTTATTTTATTGAAGAAAAAGAAATTTTATTAAGAAAAAAATGTTTATTTTTGTTATTTGTTTAATTATTATTATTGTAATTATTATTTAAAATTATTTTTGTTATTTGTTTAATTATTATTTTTATTTTCATCAATAAAATGAGAAAGATTAATTTTGAAAAAAAAATTTTTATTCTTAAAATAATTTTTTTCCTCAATGAAATGAGAAACATTAATTTTGACATAAAAAAACTTTTTTTCCCTAAAAAATTTTTTTTTTCTGAATAAAAAAATTTTTTTTCTCAATAAAATGAGAAAGAATAATTTTGACACAAAAAAAACTTTTTCTTATTAAAAAAATTTTTGTTCGTTATAAAAATTTATTTTTTATATTTGTACAAGTCAAAAAAGTTGTTATAATAAATTGATCTATTTTTTTAAAACTTATATATTCACTTACACATTTGACACTCAAGGGCTTAATTTTAGAAATTCATTCGAAAAAGTGATCCTTAACGCCATCTAGGGTTTAACGCGCGTATCACAGCTGCCGTTAATGGTAATATACATATATATGGTAATTCAACAACTGTATGCACTGTACACTTAAAATACTTATTATTAATTAATTATATTTTAATTTATTATTATTATTGCATAAATAAGCTCTCTAAATGTATAATAACCATTCCTAATAGTTATTTACTACATATTTCGTCGATTAACGATAATATTTCACAATGAACCGAAACGTAACCGAATCGTAACCGAATCGTAACCCAATTCGGTTACAACTCGGTTTTCACAATCCGCCAGGGATCATCAGTAATAACTAGTATTTCGAGATACTAAAAGTTTAAAAGTGTTCTAATGATTTTCTAATGATTTTAAAACACTTTTAAACATGTACACATGTCACTGTAAAAAATATTTGATTTAATTTTGATAAAATAATCATTAAAACTTAATAGTTTAAATATTCCTGCAGAGAAATATTGTTTGGCGATTGAAAAAAAATAAAATATACCTAAGGATTTTATTGAAATTTTACGAAAAAACAATTTTAGCCATAATATAAAATACACATGGGAAACTTCAAGGGCTTGGCGGCGTCATTAAATAACAAGCGATTACAAAATAAAAAAAATTCGGCAGCTCTCTACGGGGCGGCCACATTCTCATTACTCTACGCACTCCGTTTATCTTTTGGACTCAAAACAGATAGTACATTTGACTACTTTTTAACTACCCTGAACAATTCAGAAGTACTGTAAAAAGAAAATACTAAAATAGTACAGATTTTAGGTATCAAAATAGAACCAAATGACAATTTAGTACCTAGATTCGGTATTAAATTAATACCTTTCGTTCTACAGTGAAGCATTAAACAAAATTTTAAAATTGTATCGATTATTTTAAGAAATTAGTTAAAAGAACTAAAAATGCAGTTGGTAAAATGAACTAATTTTTATTAATTCCATTTAAAATAATTCAAATTAAATACATACTCACAAAGACTTAAACTAAATAAGGCAGTACTTACATTGCCTTTCGGGAAATTAGATTCGGGAATATGACCGGGAATCAAGTGTAATACTTATTACATATCATAATAAGAGTGTAAACAAATATTAGGACGATTCCCATAATTAGCAATTATTCAAATACTATTTGAATTTAATAAACTTATTCCATAAAAATTAATTTTAATGCAATTTTTAAATAATTTGTTGAATAAAAAATTTAATAATATAGGTATTTAAAGTATGAAAAGAGTCAAGCATTTTCGAAAAGTATTCTCTTAATTTAGATCAGAGCATATTTATAGACTGTAAAATTAGAAAAATTTCACTAATTCATAAGTATGTATTATAACAAAACTAAATTTCTTTAACTAATTTTGATTTAAGCCCATTGAGACCAATGTTTTTTTAAAGGAGATTAATAATATTTTTTATTAGATATTTATTTGATGTTATTAATCCCTTTTTCCAGACCATTATTTTCAGTAAGCATACATACAAATGGTATGATTTAAAATATGTTTATCACTGCTTGTAATAATTATTTTTTCAGATCTTTCTAGATGTGATTCAAACATACTTCTTTATCAGTAATGTAGTGTATTATCAGAAAAATCCAGAACGATGTATTTATAAACCACAACTAGAAAGTTAAATTAATAGGTTTTATATGCTTGCCAAATAATGCATTTTTCTATACCAGATACCCAGGAGTTATTAGACGAATCTGGAAACAGTTATTTGGTGAGAGTTAATAATTTTTAAATTAACAGAGGTCCTAAAAGATATTTATTCTATTGTCTAGTAACGAAAAAATGACAAAAAGACTTTTTAAAAAGATTGTTATTTTGGTAGGGGTATAATATACACATAAACGGATTGTTTCACTGTACAGTGAGATATAAACAACTGCACAATTTGCACGAACAGTTAATTAAGGATTATGATGCAAGTCACCTGTCTTTTCCACCGAAAAAGTTTTTTCCTTTAACTATAAATCAACAGGAGGATCGTCGTGGTGCTCTTGAAAAATATATACAATCAATAGGACAAAACACGACAATTAATAACTCACCATTGTTAAATGGATTTCTACTTAATGCTCAATTAGAAACGGAAGGACGTAATCTTAGATTAGAGAATTTGAATATTTATCTGCATAATTGGCAAAAAATTACACTAGAAGTTATAAATGCTGAAAATTCAAAACAGGTTTTAAAAGTAAGTATCAAACAACTGTGAAAATAAAAGAAAGGGTAAAAAAAATAAAAGAGGTTGCTGATGGTGAATCTGAAGTTATTTTTTAGAAATTCAAAATGGCGGACAACATTTTTAAAAGAAGTTCAAAAATTCGTTTTTTGCTTGAAACTTTCTATATAAATGTTTTTGAGGTCGCTCATGACGAATATGAAGTTATTCTTTATAAATTCAAAATGGCGGACAAAAATTGAAAGAATACAATTAATTGACGTCTTCATGTTTGTATAATGAATTTTTTATTTTCAATTTGGTTCAATACATTATTATGATTAAATTACAGGTTTAATTGCACCTTAAGGCGATAAATAGGTTATTTATATAATTTTCTGAAAACAAAAACATTCATAAAGAAAGTTTCAAGCAAAAAAACGAATTTTTAAACTTTTTTTAAAAAAATTTGTCTGCCATTTTGAATTTTTAAAAAATAACGTCAGATTTGTAATCAGCCACCTTAAAAACTATTGAATGATATGTTTTCCGCAAAAAAACAATTCTTTCTGCTTTTTTTATCTTTTGTCTTTTGAAAAAAAAACTTTAGATTCATAATCAGCAACCCTGAAAACTGTTAAAGAATGAGTTTCAGAATTATATACCTCGTTTTAGCTTTTCATTTGTAAGAGTATTTCAAAATTTTTGACTTTTTGACTTTTGACAGCTCTATTGGCATCAAAAATGAAATTTTTTAAAAAACGCCCATAGGCATCTTAAAGTACACGAATGTAGAAATCTTTTAAGGCCTAGAACGTTTAAATCTATTAAACCTATTTTTGTTTAGAGCTCTGTCCGTGTTGGCGTGAAATGTCCCATACATATCAGGTATTCCACGCCAAATTAGACAACATTTTGCATTTAAATTTCCGATTTAAAAAGAAAATTTTTTTTAGTACTCATGGTTTCTAGCATTCATGATTTTTTTGAATTACTTTAGCAAGCAGTTTACGAGACATAAATTTTTCAATATTTCAGAATTTTAATGATTTTTATTTTTAAATGCTCTTGAATTACTTAAAATTGCATCAATTTTAAAAATTTTGTTTGTTTAATTTTATGTTTTTACGAGAACTTTTCGAAAAGTCGGTGCAAAAAGTTATGGAAAAATTAATTTACTATATTTTTTGCAATTTTTAAAATTCGTTTCTGAATATCGTTTCCTCACGATCGGACCAGACTTAAAATTTTTGTAAAAGGATGTAGTTTTTTTTGAAAATTTCTTCAAAAAATTAAAAGATACAAAACTCTTGATTTTAGTGCTAATGCAACTCACACTTCTCTGATTTATTAAATGAGTTAATATTTTAAGTATTTTTTTAATTTTATACAGGATAACAACCCACACAGCACATTGTATTTCCTAAATATTTTCTGAATATTTCATTTGAAAGATTTGAAATATTTCAAATTTTGACTCATGAAATCAATCGGAATTTTCTAATATGTTCAACATCCATAGGATTCTAAAGGCGGTTCCAGAATAGGTGCAAAAGCGAAGTACAAGTGCAAGTCCAAGTGCAAATCCAATGAGTGCGAAAGAAATAGGTAGTCTATCTATCTCTCTTGCACTCATGGGATTTGCATTTGGACTTGTACTTGCCTTGCCACAGAAACTGAGATGGACAAGTATGCATCATTTCAGTTAAATATTTCTAAAATATTTCAATAACATATTTTTGCAACGAATGCTGCAATATTTCTTCGCATGTGGACATTTCCTTGATTTTAGAAAAATTTCAAATTCAAGGACTTCGCATTGAAATATTTCAAATTTTTGAATGAAATATTCAGGAAATATTTGAGGAATAATCTCCCATATATTTGTAAATTAATTATTTATGTATTTTTTAGAAACTCTGTCGCCATATGAAATTACCTGAACGATACGATTCTTATTTTTCACTTTTCATTACTGTACAAGATGAAGATGACAATTTAAGAAGTAAGTTTTATCAAGAGACTTATTTTATTCACTATTTTGTATGTTATTATACACTACAACAAACTGTTAATTAATAATTATTTAGAAACTTTCAATAATTAAAAATTTAACTCAAAAAACGTAGTAAATCAAAGTTATTTCCTTGTTTTTCTATTTCGATAAAACTTAGAAAATTCTAAGTAAACGAAAGACACCATTGGTTAAAAATAATTGTTCAAGGTTCAAATGAATGAAAATAAGACTTTAGAAAAGTAGTTTTACTGACGGTTTATTTTAAATAATATTTTGAATCTATAATTTTCAAGAAGTGTATAATAAAACGGTTATAAAACTTTCAGTTGTACGTAAACTTCAGGATTTTGAATCTCCGGTTATAACGCTCAAAGCTGCTCAAAGAAGTGACACAAAAATTATTTTTGGAAAATGGTTTTGGGACATAGGTTACGATTTGGAATTGATACATGATTCTGTGGCCCTCAATTTACTGTATATTCAAACAGTCGCCGAAGTTGAGCGTGGATGGATTGTTGTTCCAAAACAAATGAGGCATCAATTGGTCTCACATTGTCAACATATTGAAAAAAAAGAAGTAATTATTTTCTTTAAGATTTTTTTTAATAAAGCCTATGCAGAATTACAACATAGAATGTAACACTGTATTTATAGTTAGGATGACAGGTTGACGGTTATTTTACTATTGTCTTACTTAGTTTCAGAGTCATACTCCATGAGCCGTTTTTTATCATTGTCCTTTTTGCCTTTTTTCACCTATACATTCTGTAACTGAATGATTGCTTGTAAGAGACCTTTTCATTCACGGTGAGCTTGAACTATAAGTTTAAATCAAAGTTCAAGTGAAATGGGATTTTCCTGTTGATTCCAATACTGGCAACCTCGCTGAGTATTTTTCAAGAAAAATTAAAATAATTCGCGTAGGGTACAGTGACCGACAACCTGGGCATACTTTCAACTTTAAATGACATTTTATGGGAATTTATAAAAGATTTAGTCATAAAATAAATTTCAAATAAAAGATTTGGGTTACAATTTATAGTACATAAGTTTAAAATTAAAAAACACTTTGATAATAGTTTATAATATTAATTTAAAAATTATGGTATGAAAACAGTGAATAAAGTAAAAATAAAGTAAAAAATATTTAAATTACTATTTAAGTAACATGATATTTATTAATATTATCACAAATTTTATTATTCAGATTTAATGTACAAAAAAAGTTGCTTTTAAAATACAGGGTGTCCCATTTTAATCTATCCGGCGAAATAACTTTTAATCAGTTGATTTTACAAAAAAATGTTTTAGACAAAATTTATTGTGCTCACAGGGGAACATCCAGTGGTAAACTTTAATTTGACCTAAATGACCTCATTTAGGTCATTTCAAGGTCAACTCATTTTTTTTAAATGAAACCACCTACTTTTTATGCCGGAAATCGATAAAGCAGGAAATTCCACGTCGAAATCGTTGATGCACTTTTTTCGATAGATCGACCTATTTAGGACAAATAGGTCATTTAATTATTATTGCATTTGGGGAAATAACTTTAAACTAATTAATTTTACAAAAACATGTTTCAGTCAAAAGTTGTTGTGCTTAAAGGGGAATATTCATTGATGACCCGAAATTTGTCCTAAATGACCAGAATTAGGTCATTTCATTTTCAACTCATTTTTTTAATGGAACCATCTACTTTTCATGTTACAAATCGGAAGAGCAGGAAATTCCACGTTGAAATCGTCTAAGTACTTTTTTCGACGGGTCGACCTATCCAGGTCAAATAGGTCATAATTAATTTTACCTACAAGGCCTTGGTTGGGTCTAGTGTTTTTTACATAATAATTTTTGCCCTGACGATTCCTTGCATAAAAACTTAATCTTTCTTCATGAAAAATTATTTGACATAGACTAGATCTAACTAAGGCCTTGTAGGTGAAATTAATTATGACCTATTTGACCTGAATAGGTCGACCTGTCGAAAAAAGTACTTGGACGATTTCAACGTGGAATTTCTTGCTCTTCCGATTTGTAACATGAAAAGTAGATGGTTCCATTAAAAAAAATGAGTTGAAATTGAAATGACCTAATTTAGGTCATTTAGGACTTCTAGCGAGAAGCAATACTTCTAAGAGATATACGAGTCTCATTATTAACGCGAATTCAATTTATGTGCTGCGACGCACTCTTTTCTTTCTTCCAATGTATAACACATTTTACTATCATTAAATTATTCAGTTTTCTTAATTGTTTGCTCTTTATTAATTTGTGTGCCTTTTAACGATGGATCAATAATAAAGGAATGATAATTCACCAGCGAAACAGCGATCTGCGAATTGGTAAGTTCGATCAATCCTTGTTCTTCTTACCTAGTAACTTGTCTCAATAATATTCTTATTCGCAACTGCTCAATGGATTTCGCCGCTGGTCGAATCTTTCTTTAAATTACATGGATTTCAGGAGTTTTCTTCAAATACATTGTGTCGACTGTCGTGAGCTGAACCCTTATTCTCTAAATCATTATTTAAAATCAAAGTCTCGCGAAGTTCGCCACACATGTTTTTGTAAAATTAATTAGTTTAAAGTTATTTCCCCAAATGCAATAATAATTAAATGACCTATTTGTCCTAAATAGGTCGATCTATCGAAAAAAAGTGCATCAACGATTTCGACGTGGAATTTCCTGCTTTATCGATTTCCGGCATAAAGTAGGTGGTTTCATTTAAAAAAAATGAGTTGACCTTGAAATGACCTAAATGAGGTCATTTAGGTCAAATTAAAGTTTACCACTGGATGTCCCCCTGCGAGCACAATAACTTTTGTCTAAAACATTTTTTTGTAAAATCAACTGATTAAAAGTTATTTCGCCTGATAGGGAACGTTTACATATGACGTCACGCATTAGAGGAAAGGGGGGGGTCTTGGTCAAACGTGACAAAACGTGACATGGCGTACGGGGGGGTTCAGTTCCTTCGTGATGTCACGAAGTATGTTTACTACTTTTATAGTAGAATTTTGAATTTGATACCTTTTCCCGCGAATCGAATATCAAGGCCTATGTCATGCGTATTATATCATCATATTAATAACTTTGTTTAAGAAAAAAATATTTATAAGTATATAATTGCAAGAAAAAATAAATTATTTTTATCAGAAACCCTTTTTATTACATTTAAGTTATCTTAACATTTATTATTTCTTTAAAAACAATTTTAATACCTTAGAAAATTTTTAAGATTTAAAAAAAACAAAAAAAAGGGGGGGGGTGTTTAAAGAACTTGACGTCCATTATCAAGGGGGACTTGTCAAATTGTGACAGAGCGTGACAAAGGGGGGGTAGGGGTCAAAAAAGCTGAAAATTAGCGTGACGTCATATGTGAACGTTCCCATAGATTAAAATGGGACACCCTGTATATAATTATTTAACAATTTCTTTATATTTATAAAATTCGTAATCAATAAAACAAATTTTTTGAGGTTATAGTTTTCTAGAAAGTACCATATTGAGGAAAATATAAACATAAAATTTTGTGTCAACTGTATCAGATTCTAAATATCGTATATTAATTAATTTACTAGTGATATTTAATTCAATATTGTTTCTATAGTTATTATCGTTTTTAATAGTAGGTGTCGGTCACTGTCCATTTCTGAAAAAAATCCATTTTTGTTTTAAAATTCATTAAATTAAAAAAAATGACAAAGTATAACTAATTGTAAGTTGTATAAAAATACTTTAAAGTATACTTTCAAAAACGGCTCCGTGAATTATTTTAATTTTTTTTTAAAAATATCAGGGAGGTCTCCAGTATTAGAATCAACAGGAAAATCCCATTTTGCTTGAGCTTTGATTTAAACTTGCTTCAAGTTTATAACGACTATGTAGTTTGCTTTTCATGTTCACGTTTTCATTTTGCTTACACCTGTAGATGATTATTTTTTTCTGAAAATTTATTGTGCATTTAATCTATTTTAATTTCGAGAAACAAGTTTCAAGCGAATCTAATAAACTTGAAAAAATTCGCCATTTTCAATTTTGTGAATCAGCTGTCATATTTAACGTCCTTGAAAACCTGGAAAACCGTAGAAAATGTTATATAAACATAAAATCACACATGTAAATGTGAAAAAAAGTTATTATCCAAAAACTCCATGGAAAGCCAGTTAAGGGTTAAGTGATAATTGACAGCTTTCCATGGAGTTTTTGGATAATAACTTTTTTTCACATTTACATGTGTGATTTTATGTTTATATAACATTTTCTAGGGTTTTCAAGGTTTTCAAGGTCGTTAAATATGACAGCTGATTCACAAAATTCAAAATTCAAAATGGTTAAGGGTTAATCAAAGTAATCTTATGCGTGTAACAGTCCTTGGTACAGCGAAATTTTTGTGCCTGTGGAATAAAAAATAATTTTAAAAAATTTTGTTTCAAAACATCAAGAAAATGGAAACAAATCAATTGAAACTTTTAAAATAACAATTCTTATGTATCAAATTTATCATTTTTTAGGGTTCCGTACACCTTCGGTGTACCGACGAACCCTTATGAAAAGACTCTTGCGTCCGTCCCAGCTTTGTGTCCCCCCCTTGCGGCTACAGTATTTAATATAGAGAGCTGAAATTTGGTACATACATGTATTATCACGTGTAGATTACAGGAAAATTATAGAGAGACCGATTAAATTTGATGGCTACGAGCTAGAAAGGAAAGAAATTGGCTTTTTCGAAAAAATGTCAAAAAATGACCCTGCCCCCCCTCCTTAATTTCTACATTTTTGTATATGAAGAATTGCAATTTAGTACACATACATATTTTCACGTGTAGATTACAGAAAAAATATAGAGACCGATTAAATTTGATTGTACTCGCACTTGTCCGCTTTTTTTTACTCTAATTAAATGATAATTGCCAGCTTCCCCAATTTTTTTCTTACACACAGAAAAAAGTTTCCTTTGTTTCAAAGAATGTTTCTTTGAATCAAAGAAATTTGTGCATTGGTATAGGGTCAAAGAAAAATTTCTTTGATTTAAAGAAATTACTTCTTTATTTGCTTTTTATTGACTTAAAGAATTATTTCTTTGATTTTACGAAATTTTTTATTTGAATCAAAGTAATAAATGTTTAGTTTAATGCACAAATTTCTTTAAATGGTAAATATATTTATTTTGTTTTGAGATTGTATATACGTTCATATTTTGATTACATTATAGTTTAAAAATATTAAATTAATTAAATATTTTTGATATACTTGAAATGTATTTCAAAGACATGTAATTAATTTAATGCGCATTTTTACATGTAAAACACTGAATAAAACTTCATAGCAGAATTTTGATCACTAAGAAAACAATCATAATACTCTGCGAATCACTATTTACACATACATCACTCGTAAATCCCAAAGACACGAACAATTCACAAACTTCTTTATTACTCACTGTAAGAAATACTAAAACAAAATTTAGCTATTAATACAACACTTTTTAGACCATAAATCCGATTATAATTATCACGCCATGAAAACGCTGCCATGAGGCACACACAGCTGTTTACTAATTTACGTAGTCTGCGCAAACACAGTCAAGGCAACTCAGCGTACTTAAGTTCGAAACAAATATTTCTTTGAATCAAAGAAATTTTTCTTTAGGTTAAAAAAATCATTCAAAGAAAAAATTTCTTTGATTCAAAACACTCAAAAATTCCTTTTTCGTAAAAGCAAAGAAAAAATTTTTTAATTCAAACAAATTTTACCTTTTATTCAAAAAGTGAGTTTAAAAAGACGATTTCTTTGTTTGAAAGAAATCTTTTCTCTGGATGTATATTTACATGTGTGTGCGAGAAAGTTGAACGATTTTTCGATTTAAAAAAATTTTAAAAGATACCAAAATATTTAATTAACGAAAAAGTAGCCAAAACTCACGTAAAATTAATGTTACAATGTAAGCCGTTACAGGCACGCTTTCCCATTAAGATAGAGGGCTCAATTTTATGGGAATTTTTTTTCTTATCAAATTTGGGGGTGGAATGAAACGAATTCCACAAGCTTTAAAGAATAAATGGGCATTTTCTAGTATTAAGAAACTGCAGTAGATAGGAAATACATTCTACAGCGCTGGAGTGGGTATTTCATCGTAGGCAAAAGGTTAAAAATGAAAAATATCCATATTTTCAAAACACTTTCAGCTAGGATTTAAATTCCATCTTTTTTTATGTACAATCAACCCAGAATACAGTGTCGTTTCCAGTTCTTATCGCTATTTTCATGCAACCATGCTTCAAATCAAGCCTACTGTGGATAATAATAATTTCCTAAATAATTTGAACATTTATCTTCCTACGTCGAAGACAGTTTTACACATTTAATAAAAAAGCGATTTATAATTTACCTTTCAGTATTTAAATCTAGCTCGAGGATTAAAGTATTATGGATATATACAATTTGCTCCTTGTGTATGTGATTATCCTCAAGTTGGTACGAAAGTGCAAGTGGCAATAGGTAAGAATGAATTAACATTAAGGATACTTAAAATTAAGGATGAGGATCAGGAAGCAGTCTTCAGAGTAACTCGCATGCGTTGTTGGAGAATAACAACATTAAGCAATGTAAGTTAAATACTAAATGATCGTAATATAATAATGCTTATTTTATTACTTAGTCGCATTCATTAAAAATTATTATTAACAATTCTCTTAATAAATGTATTTCTTTTAGAATTTTTAAGGTTTGAAAACCACGACAAAAATTAAAGATAAATTTGCTAGCAAAAATTTTTTATCTTCGTTTGATCTCTTCTTTTTTCACAGGGTGTAGACAAATGTGACGAGAATCTTGAATGCAGTTTAGAATTGTCGTTTGAGTATCTCATGTCTAAAAAACAGTTGCAATGGATTACAATTTCTTCCGAACAGGCAATTTTAATGTCCGTATGTTTACAGTCCATGATTGATGAATTGTTATTGAAAAATGTTGGTGGAGTTAAAAATCAGGTTTGATTTTTTGTTTTTAAATTACTCTATTGATGTTAATACTATAATACTATAATACAGTTCAATTTTATTTCAGATATAAAAATTAATTTTAATTCATATTATAAATTACGAAATTTTTAAACCAACCAACATAAAATTTAGAATCTAAAATATATTTTTAAAAATGTTGACCTACCCACTTTATTATAATAAAAAAATTATTGCGTTGAATTTTTTAAAAAGTTGGTATCTGTTCATTTAATACATAAAAATGTAAAGTAAATTGATTTTTTTTAACGACTATGCTGTCTTCTTCATATACATGCAATTATAATTTTTTAAATATTAATATACCAATATATATATAATTTATTTTTTTGTTCTAAATTTAGGATTTAACAGAAAAAGTATGGACGTATATCACGAGAGATGGTGAGAATCGAATTTTCATGGGTTCGCTGATTTCTGAAGACTTTAACCAATCAAATAAGGTATTTTGGAAACATAATAAACAAAAAAAAATTTTAAATCATAGGAAAAAGTAAAGAATTAAAAATTGTCATCGAAAAATTGTTACTGGGTTAGAATTTCTCAAGTTGACCTAAAATTTGCAAAGGTTGGAATTTATCAATGTAAATGTACAAGAAAATAGTTCTGCTATAGTTACAAATAACCTGTAAATTTGATTGAAAATAATTCAATTGTTTATTTTTTAAAAACAATTGAAATTTTGTTCTAACATTTTTCAAAATCGAATAACTTAAACAAAAATTGACGAAACCTGATGATTAATTTGAATACTAATTATGAAATTCCAAACTTGATAAATATAATTTTTACGTTTTCGAAACTTTCAATTTCTTATTAAAAATAATTGTTTATTCTAAACAAATTAAAAAATAAAATCAGACATGTGCGAGTTACACTCGAACTGAAATGGAGGGTTCCGTACACTCTTATTCATGACGCGTACACACATGCGTAACTATTATGGGGACAAAAAAGGAACCTAAAGACGGACCCCCATAGCCCTTCGGCAGATCCAAATTATTGTGCTGAAATTGTACATTTTTTTACCACAACTGGTACAAGTTTTAGTAGCGTCTCAACCGAGAACCCTCTTAAGATAACTAAGAAATCATGCGCATAAATTTGAGTATAATAACTTTCTCTGGTGGCATGTCTAGAGTTTTTAGGGTCTATGGCTAGAAAAGTGCCCACCGTATAACCCCTCTTTGTCTAATTAATTCTCCTTCTATTCTTTCCATTGCGGAATGAAGGTCTGATTCTACTGGAAATCTTGCCCCAAGGGCATGTTGTCCTAGATGTAATGGATGATTTACTAAACATGCCTGTCTCATAAACGTATCGATTAACTTCTTCAACGTTTTAAGCATGAAGGAAGTTAAATTGATTCCCTCTTGATTTTTTATCTTTTTAGTTTTATTAAAGTGCTTTTTGACTCTACCCCCATGTTTTTATATTCTTGAGATCCAAGAACCAAGCTTTTTGGGTTGACTGGTTTTTCTCGAACAAAAAAATAATAGAAGCTTGCAGATACTCGGCTGCAAGCGTTCATTCTCTCTTCCTCAGTTTCATAAGAAGAATAAAAGTTTTCCATAGAGGCCCTGAAATCCTCACAACATGAAGACGAATCGGTACTCCTAGGTTTACGAAGCTGTCTAAATCTTATTGTCTAAATGCAATGAGTCCGATAGTGAGTCCTACTCTTACACCATCAAGTCCTGCATATCAACCCACACAGATCTTGAGCCTATGGTGATGTCGAACACCTCTTTCCTGTTTACGGCAACAAATGATGGTGTAAATCAAAAACTGACAAGAAATTTAAAAGTTTCCTTACTCTTCATTGATGTTAATGCTATTGGTGTGCATTAGCATCACAACCTAAAATCAACGTCAGATCCTCCTGATGACGAAATTTCATCAGCTTTGTTACCATAGCCGGTGGTCATGGTTCGTCAATCGATTTTAGAAAATATCAAAAGTCAAACATCCTCTCTTGATTACTTCCGTGTTTATCTCGATATTTTACTTTTATAACCGCTACATGTCAAGTAGTATGCTCGAGAAAAAATACTATACGCGTACTTGGGGGAATTTCTTGTGGTGAGCTTACAAAATCCCCACAGTGTCCAAGAGTATCTTTATTTACATTTAGTTAACAATACCACTTAATTAGTTATTACTTGGATTATAGATAAATGCAAAAAATTCTTCAAAAGATCTACACGCTTGTGCTTGAGTCCCTCCTACTCTATCGTTCAAATGCAGAACATTAGTAACACTATTAATTTTTGCGTGAGAAGGTAATATATTTTCAAAAATTCATAAGATCAAAAACTACATATATTTGGCTTTACGGACATATTTCTAAATCTTGCACCCATTTTTGTCATACCGAGATACTACTGCAGCTATGACTTACTAAACGCCATATTCGAGTTTTATTATGTGCATACAAAGTACGCAACATGAGTTGCACGACGATTGGTATCTGAGGAGTATAATATATACAATAAATGATAAACATAACTTTTCTTTTGTAGGAAACTGAAAGCAGTCAACATACAAAAGGACCTATCATGAAAAATCTAAGTGAAAAAATTGGAATAACAAAAATTAAAAGGCCAAGTAGAAATTCTAAAATGTTATTTTCTAAGTCAGAAAGGACTGATTGTGATACAATGGAAAACAATGCATTTCATGTTATTGGAGACGATGATCTTTAAAATGCCAATGAGAACCGTATGTAATTAATTTAAAATTAACAACGGCATACAAATAATTATCCAGCTGAAATAATCCTCCTGGATTTTTTTAATTTGAAGAAATTTTTTCATATTTTTAACCATAAGGGATATTTAAAAATGGACATATTAAACATTTATTTAACATTTTAAAAATCCATGTTGACCGTTTCACATCACCATTAATTTCCACGTGAAAAATCCGGACTGAAATCTATGCTAATGTTTTCAGCTGGGTAGGAAATCTTATTTCAACTAGCCTTTTTTTTAGCCAATATATAAATTCAGAAATATACATTTTAATACAGTGGTACCTCGATTATCCGAACTAACTTAGGTAGGATCGGGTTCGGAATTGATTTTGAGAATTTTTGTCTATGTGGAATTGGTACTCCTGCGCAGGTTCAACAACCAAGACCTCGACTCATTAAAACATGTAGATTACAAACGACAAAATAAAGATGCAACTAAAACAAGTCAAGTTGTTAAATGAACAACGAAGAAGACATTGCCAATAATTATGGTATTTTGCCGTGAGATTCTTACAATAATAATCAAAAATTTCCCGATGAAGAAATGATACTCTGTACATGTATTCAGCTCATTTTACACGCAAAGAAACTGTACACTTATCCCTTTGTGACAGAGGTCAAGCACATTTTTGTAAAATTTTAAATTACCGTTTATTACTCCAAATTTTGATAACTGATTATTAATTAGCAATTGTCAATTAATTATCAATTATTATTCCATTGTTTACATCCAGATTTTTATATCCTAATATAAACTTTTAAATGACTACTTGCAACCCTACACTGCAATGAACGGTAATTTTGTTTGTTCCTGCAAGATTAACGAAAAATTATTTATTCTTTACTAATAAAATCCACAGATTTATAACTACGAAAAGCATTCTATAATAAGTAGGCTTAGTAAGGAGGCCAATGAAATCTCTGGTGATATTGATTTTTTTGAATGTAATGTAACGAGATTCACCTCATTATTACGTCGACTTGTACTTGACTTTAATTAGTAAACGGCAAGCTAGACATTATTTGTATTTCCTATTCTAATGTTATAAATATGTTGCGTGTGCAACTTCTAGTTTTTTAGGAATACCAATGTATGAAAGGGCTTGTCCCGTTTGTTCAATAAATAAATAATAATTTTCAATTTTTAACATGTTTCCAAATTTTACTCCATAATGATTTATTTAATTTTCAGAATTAAAATTAAAAAAAAATACTTATGTTATAAATTTTTATTTTGTCATCCCTAGAGTATCCAAGAGAATATCAACCACGCCATCTATAGGAGGTCCAAATTAAATACGCCTCCGATATGCATTGGCTACTCGAAAAAATCCTATCCGCGAGAGTGTTACCTCTGATTCCCTTATGAGAGAGAATACACAGAAACTTCTTCTTCTTCTTCAAAAAAAAAAAAAATTGTATATGGTGTGGCTTCGATAATATCAGGCCAATTCGATGAAACTGTAGTTCTTAGACGTGGTGAATGCACACAAAGTCCTGAATCAAAATAACAATGTGGTGAAAACCATTCTAATGTATAATGAAAACTTGTAACTTGAAGCAAAGTATAAGAAGAAAGGTTGTATCGAGTCCGAAGTAGTCTTAGAAAAAAGGTTAAAGCGCAGCACACGAGTGTAACGTTGTTTATGTATGTTGATTACATCAGAGTGGTGTGAGAATAGGTGACTGTATCGTGAAGCAAGGCGTGAGTATAATAGCTGTGTCCAGTCCAAAGCAGGGTGAGTGAGCAGGCAGTGTCGAAGCAACCGTGTTGAAGCACGCATGCGTGATGCAGTCTTTCTATGTTGCTTGCAGCAAGGTTGTGGAGAAACAAGGTATTTGTAAAGCTCAATGGATGCGTGGAAAGGAAAATTGGAAGCATAGATGGGAGCCCCCTCCCAACCGAACCAAAGTGAATTATAATAAGCAGTACAAACAATGCATTTTCAAAACTTATAGACGTATCAATAGCAACTCAATGAACAAGATCGATGTAACTGCTCACCGATGTGATCCCATGGCGCCACCCCGCGAGGGCACAACTGAGCCGTCCCGAGGTGAAGCCGCAGGGATGGGAAGTCCGAGTGTGTGGGAAGCATGATGTGTAGATCGGGTCCGAGCTAGAGGCCTGAGACAGATGTAAAATAAATATATCGCCTTGGCGGCTAGATAAAACCCTTAGATTAACTAAAAACTAAACTTTGAAACAATAACAAGTGTAACTTAACCTAGGATCCTACGTGCTAAAACTTAAAAAACTAATAGAAATAAAGTAAACAAATTTAATAACTACGGAGGTAGGTGAGATTAAATTAGTACACCGCGCCCAATAAAAAAATCCCCTAACTCCGAGACAGATTCTAGGTCTGGATGGAATATAAGAGCAGTAAGTTTTGCTTCCAGGTTGGAGATATCATTGAACTTTTTCCTGACAAAGTTAATGAAGTTCGGGCGGCCAGGATTAAGTAAAATGCAGTGGTTGAGCAGATGAGGAATAGAACCTATGCCCTCCCCACAAGAACAATGGGGGGGGGGGATATTCCAGTTCATTCGCAGAAAGTGTGCGCCGACGCATATGTGGCCAGACCTGAGACGAGATACCAGATTGATATAATTCCTAGGCAGATCAAAGCTCCGAAACCAAGGTCTATCCACCTTATGATTCACATATTCAAAATATATCTGAGAGCATCTTCGGGGATCGAAAAATGGCCATTGAATGTTAAAACTAGCTTGATGGTCCTTTTCAATGAGATTTTTAATCTCCTCCATACTAGGATGAGAGAGATAGCCCGTAAAAGGGGCATTACTAATATCAAGAGAAGCAGCCATTTTAGCAAGACGGTCGGCTTCAGTGTTACCCTCCAGGTCCAGGTGGGCAGGGACCCATAAGAAATTAATCAGTTGACCTTTCTTAGTGATATTGATAATGATGTTAACGATATCATGAATAATGGGGTCAAGGGAGAAGTTTGCGACCCTATCCTTCAAGGCAGAGAGGGAACCAAGAGAATCCGTACAGATAATGGATTTATTTATATTGTAATCCCTGACATATTTGCAAGCCTGAAATATGGCGAAAAGTTCCACGGAAGTAGACGAAAAGCAGCCCCTAACTTTAGTGCCATGCCTGAAATTAAGACCTGGAACGAAAAAACTGGCACCAGCTTCGTCATTAGACAATTTGTACGACCCGTCTGTGAAAATAGACGTAAAGTTCGGATATCGCGCCTGGAGAAAATCGTTTAAAGAAGTCTGATGTGACTTTGATCTCCTGATATTAAACCCCTCCTTGAGATCAATAAGAGGAGACAACTCAAACATCAGGTCAGACCAAACTTGGTTGTAGTAGCCAGGCCGCCTCGGTTTTTTGGGTGTATCAAAAATATCATAAGTAGGTCTGAGGTGGACGAGCAAAGGTAGGGTTGAGGCGTACTTAGGAAAATTTCGTTGATTTTTGCTTTTTAGATCCAAATGTGCAAGCCTTTTTGCCGTAGGGTTATCACTCCAGGAGCAAATTCTAATCGCGTTTCTGTGCAAGGCAAGATGCCTTCTAAGGTGGAGAGGAGGTTCATTAGCTTCTGACAATACTATAGGAATCGGAGTGGAACGCATAAAACCCAAAGCCGACCTTAAGGCCCTGTATTGCGCTTTATCCAGTTTTGCTAAAGTGCTTTTGGAAGCTCCGGCGAAAAGAATAGAACCCCACTCCAAATGAGCCCTAATCAGCCCCTTGTAAATCAATAGTAAGGTTTCCGGGTTTGCGCCCTTGGATACTCCTCCCAGCACTTTTAAAACATTGATAGCTTTGAAAGCTTTCGCAGCAATGTATTCAACGTGCAGTTTCCAAGAAAGCTTGGAGTCCAGAAGGATACCCAGATACATGATGGAATCGACAATAGGGATCTCCTGACCCTCTAGTTCCAGGCGAAGATGCTGATCAACAAGAGACCTTCTATCGAAGAGGCAGAGCTGACTCTTCGAAGGGGAAAAGTTAAGACCAGCCTCAAGCAACCACGGAGAGAGGGAGCGCACCGCTTGAGCCAAGAGATTTAGGGCGTCCGTTGCGGAAGTATATCGGCAGTAAAGTAATATATCATCGGCGTATTGAAGAATCCGCACCCCTGGTGGAAGACGTGAGCAAATGTCTCTCAAAGCTAAATTAAATAACAACGGGGAGAGAACGCCTCCCTGTGGAACTCCAACCCCACATTCATAGGTCCTTAGGTCGTCCTCCTTAAATGAGATGTTCCTTCTACAAACCATGTGTGCGACGAAGTTTCTCAACCTTGTCGGAGTACCGCAGCGTGCAAGATGGTCAAGAATCTTAGAAGGAAGGAGGGCATTGAAAGCCCCCTTAAGATCGAGAGCAAGGGCAGCCGTACCCTGGCCCAAGGTGAACCCCTTGAGAACATCAACCACAAGAACCGAGACACAATCGGTAACTGACCTGTTCTTCCTAAAACCAAACTGGTGGGGGGGAATCAGGCGGTTAAATTCAACATGGTGATCCAGCCTTTTTTGAATTAAGCGTTCCATTAGCTTGCCAACTGAAGAAGTAAGAGAGATTGGTCTGTACCCCTTGCCCCCAGGTTTGGGGATAAATTTAACTAAAGATTCCGTCCAGGAATCAGGGAAGATTGAGAAGCGAAAGCACACATTAAGGATATCCCTCAACTCTTCAAGGCTTGAGAGGGGAAGTTTACGAAAAATAATATTCGGGATTTGATCCTTTCCAGGCGCAGAGTCCTTTTTACATAGGTTGATGGCCCAATTCAATTCATCGCGTGAAAAAGGGAGGTTGTACGGGTCCTCCTCTCGCAACACCGGCATCATCTGAAAATCGATTGGGGAAACCTCTTCCCTAAACACAGAAACTTACAAATGAAATAAGAAGGTTGGTTAGTTGGTTGGTTTGGTTAATGGCCTTGTGTCCCCGGAGGTCAAATAGCCAGATGCTTTATGTCAGATCCACAGTTCAAGCCACATGCAGAATCTTGCTGCCATTAAGCTCGGACCACAATTATGCATGTTCGCAAATTCTCGCCAATTTTATTTTGATTTCTCTTTCTATATTCTAATTGCGAGTAGAGTTCCTAGAGCTAGAACTCTCGAGACGAGTACTCATTTCTCAGAAAGGTCGCAGATTTGAAGGGAAATTAGGACTTAACTCTGGGCGGATTGAGTAATCTGGTGAAAACACTCATCCTCCCACAGCCACAAGGTCGATTTGAATTTCCCAGTCACCCAAATTCAGTCCAGTAAATTGACAATAATCAGAATAATAATAATAATAATAATAAAAGGAAGAAAAACAAAAAAAAAAAAAAACATAAATGAACAAAAGCAAAATTTCCGTTCTTGGGGACATTCACTTATTTAAACTTAATGTATACCTTATACATATCTAATACTTATTTATTTGTTTATTCAATTATTTAATTATCCATTTATTTATTTATATATATATTTTTTTTAAATACCCATTCGTTTATACCCATTCTCAATCTTGTGATTCACCATTATATTGAATTCATGTATCTACATTATATTGTCATTTTAAATTGTTTGAAGAAACGCTCAATTTCATATATCCCCTCTGCCTGAATATAAAAAACCAACATTTTTAATGAGTCTGCAGCATTGTCCGATTCAGGGAATCTTTCCCTCAAAAAGCCAAGAAACCTTGGCCTCGCTGTCGCAAACAATGGACACTCGAATAAAAAGTGCAACAGTGCCCGCTCATCCTCCCCACAGATACAATCAAGAGTAAGATTCCACCCCTTTCTTCGGTACAGATCTACAGTACGGAAGTGCCCCGACCTCAGTCTATTAATTAGCACAATTGTGCACCTTCTCATCGTCAACCCCCCAAACCATGGCCTCCTACTCTTAACGTTAACAAATTGATAGTAATCATTAGTTGAATCTGAAATTAAACCTTACGGCCAACACACAAGGGACCATGAAATGTGATCCCTCCTGAGCACCTCTTTCAAATCACTAAATATAAACTGAAGACTCCTAATGAACGGTAGCTCCGCAGCAGTTTTTGCCAACCCGTCTGCATATTCATTGCCTACAATTCCTCTGTGTGCCGGCACCCACAGAAATCTGACTGGTCCCAAACCAAGGTTTATTGCCTCCTGAGTTAGTCTGTATATCTCCTGTACGCACGGTGAAGGCCGGTTACAGCTTAACGGCGAAGAACCAATCTGACCCAATGCCGCCCTTGAATCCGTCACTATTAGAATATTTTTCATATTTCGGAGTATTGCTTCCTGCAGCGCATAAGCGATCGCAATCAGCTCAAGAGTACGGATCGATTGTAAATCAGATACTCTTATTCCAAATTTTAGTTCTATATCAGGTATATAGAAGGAAATACCTGCCCTATTCGTATCTGGATTCAATGACGCATCCGTGTATATACAGGTAGCCGAAGGATAACTCTCAACAAGACAATCCCGTAAAGCCTCCATCACGTCAGCCGACTCTCGCATATTTTCTCCCGACAGCACGTCAATTTCCAATCTAGAATTAATACTGTTCCAGGTCATGTCGTAATATGAGGGACGGTTAGTTTTATTTAGCATATCTAAGATTCCTTCGACCGAGACAAAACTATTAAGCAGCCCCATCTTTTCTATATGTAATTTCTTTTCAACTTTTTTATTCTCCCTAAACTCCCTCGACAGATTAGCTAAGTTCCAAGTAGTTGGATTTTCATACCACTGAGCATTTCGGAGATGAAACGCATTCGACAAACATGCCCTCCTGAGGTTCGGAGAAACTATACCCGATTCTGAAAGAAGTATTGGGATAGGAGTTGTAGAAGCCATACCCAACACGGACCTCAATGCCGCATAAAGTATACCATCCAGTTTGTCCATATGCGTTTTTGCCGCCCGGTCAAAGAACATCGATCCCCAATGCAAACATGCATTCATCATAGTCTCGACTACCCCCAAGAGGACTGTCATAGAGGCACCCCCCTTCACTTTAGACAGAACCCTTATAATATTCAGGACACGACTGGACTTAACAGCAACTTGTTTAATGTGCGCATTCCACATCAATTTCTGATCAAGAAAAATACCTAAATATTTTATAGAATGTGAGCACCGAAGTAAATGCTCCCCAAGCTGTAAGCTATAATTCGACTTTATAACGTTGGTCGATCTAGTGAATATCGTAAACTGGGATTTCTGCGTTGAAATTTCCAAGCCTCGCTCAGCCAAAAATGGTTCTATTGCTCGAAATGCTTGACTAATTAAATTTCCAGCAATTGTGTGGTCCTCACTAGAAGCATACAAAAAGATGTCGTCGGCATACATTATTATTTTAACACCGTCCGGCAGTACTTTATGAACCTCCCTTAAGGCCAAACTAAACAATATCGGGGAGAGCACCCCTCCCTGTGGTACCCCTACACCCGACACTCTGACATTCTCATTCGGCCTATTAAAGTGTAAATTCTTGATTGCAATCATGTGACCAATGAAATTTATTATCCTGGAGGGAACTCCCAAACTCATCAGCTCGTCGACCACCTTGTCTGGTCTCACTGCACTAAATGCACCTTTAATATCCAGGGCCAGCGCAACAACGCTTTCATTTTGTCTAAAGGATCTATATATATCTGTTACGAGATATGCCACTGCATCATTCGACGATCTACCTCTCCTGAATCCGAATTGAAAGTACGGGAGCCAATCATTCGTCTCAGAAAGATACTCAAGCCGGCGTTGAACCAAGCGCTCGAAAAGCTTTGAAGGACTCGAAGTGAGTGAAATTGGTCTAATCCCTCCGCCTGCCTTCGGTATAAACTTGACCAAAGTCTGCCTCCAGCTGTTTGGGAACCTGCTGTTCAGAAACATTTCATTAAATAGATCAAGCAGAACATCATGAAATCGCGACGGCAAATGCTTCAATATTTCAAACGACATTGTATCCAAACCCGAGGATGATTTTGCGTTGGACGCCGATAGAGCAGATTTGTATTCTAACTCGGTGAATTCATCATTGAGTTGATGAGATCCGTCAAACAACAGCAGCGAATCAAATTTCATTGGAGGTACTTCTTCTCTCACCAGAAAATTTTTTAAATCTCTCACCTTGTCATTTTCCGGGTTATTATGTTGATCCACGTGTCTTTATCCAGCTCTAGTAATCATTGATCTGACAGAACTCCACGTTTTAGATAAGTTTTCCCTGAAATTCAATGATTCACAGAACTTCCCAAATGATTCAGTTTTAATTTTTCGTATCTTTCTCTTAATTTCATTATTTGATCTCTTATACCTTATTAGATTTTCCCTGGTTTGATTCGATAAGTATTCCTTCAAGGTATCCCTTCTCCTTTCTATAAGTTCCTCACACCTTTCATTCCACCAAAGAGGCTGAGTTTTTCTTCTTCCCTTCTTCTGGATAGGTCGATATGCTCCGTGATCAGTAAGTAATTCGACTGTCCTATCAATTAATCCCTCATATTTCAGATCCGATGAACAATCACCCAAGCCCTCCACCCATATAGGTAATTTAATTTCCAGATCATTGCCAAACTCTAACCAATCCACCTTTTTAACATTTAGCCGATGAGAAAACGATTCCATGGTAATTGGTCTAATCGATAAATCCATAATGAGAGGAAGATGGTCAGAACCATATGCATCCGTGCCGACCTCAAACATAATCTCAGGATGCAAGGTAAGTGGAACAAATGCAAGATCCAAGTTATTAGTCTGTTGCCCAAATTCCGGAACATGTGTGGGCAATTCGTCATTAATAGAGACATAACCACAGTTCTCAATTGCAGTTGCCAATTTATTGCCCTTCTGATCCGTTCTCTCAGATCCCCAGCTTGCAGAATGTGCATTGAAATCTCCACACACTAATCTAAATGCACTCGAGCCACCCGTATCCGCACCAAAAAATTCCTCCCAAGTCTCAATATCGGGATTTTAATCAGAAGGCGAATATACAACGAAACATTCCAATCTACCTCGAGGTGTATGAATCCTAATCCCGAGATACTCAGATGGATAAAAGTCACCCGGTTCCGTAAGCACAAACTCAACCTCAGATGTGACGATTTCATTAACAACCAAAATTGCGACTCCCCCACCTCTACCATGTATCCTATCCTTTCTATATACCCTGTAACCAAAAAAGAAAAAATTTTTGTCCGGTCGCAACCATGTCTCTGTGATACACACCACATGTGGCTGGTGCACCTGTACAAGTGTTTCCAATTCCGCTTTCTTAGGCAGTACCCTACCCCCATGTATTTTGGGCCGCTGATTACGAATCTGAAATCAGATTTTGAAAATTCAAAATGGCGGACAATTTTTTTAAATATTAACCCTTTCGTGCCCCCGGGCAACCTAGCTTATAGATTTTGTTGAAACTCGTCACTCGGGGGTTTTTGGGGTCGCTGATTTCGAATTTGAAGTCAGATTTTGAAAATTCAAAATGGCGGATCCAATATGGCGGACAAATTTTTAAAATTTTATCTGTTCCCCTTAAAACTCATTACTCGGGGGTTTTTAGGGTCGCTGATTACGAATCTGCAGTCATATTTTCAAAATTCAAAATGGCGGATCCAATATGGCGGACTAATTTTCAAAATTTTATCTGTTCCCCTTAAAACTCATCACTCGGGGGTTTTTGGGGTCGCTGATTACAAATCTGAAGTCAGATTTTCAAAATTCAAAATGGCGGATCCAATATGGCGGACTAATTTTCAAAATTTTATCTGTTCTCCTTAAAACTCATCACTCGGGGGTTTTTGGGGTCGCTGATTACGAATCTGCAGTCAGATTTTCAAAATTCAAAATGACGGATCGAGTTTGTTCAAAAAATTTTTAGAAATTCTTAAATTTTTCTCACTTTCAAATCAATTGTTTGCAGCGGTGACGGTCTTCCACACCACCTAAGAGGTTCCGAATAAGGCGCGTTAGGTTTTTTTACAGTGAACCTTCGCCAAGAACCCTATTTTAACAAGGTGGATGAATTTCATTATCATGTGAGTCGCGCGTATTTTCAAAATCGATGTAAGCTTTACATATAACAAAATACAAAAATTTGTAATATGAAAGAAATTAATTAAATATAATTTTAAGATGGTGATTAAAATAAAATTAATAATTTCAATATAATTAGTTTAATAAAATAATAATTTTAATAACCCCCGAGTGATGAGTTTTAAGGGAAATCGGTGAAATTTTGAAATTTATTCCTCCATATTGGATCCGCCATTTTGAATTTTGAAAATCTGACTTCAGATTCGTAATCAGCGACCCCAAAAACCCCCGAGTGACGAATTTGAAGAGAACAGATAAAATTTTGTATATTCGACCGCCATATTGGATCCGCCATTTTGCATTTTGAAAATCTGACTCCAGTTTCGTAATCAGCGACCTCGAAAAGATTAAAAGTCAATGTGTTCTTAAAAACGGATGAAGCCTAAATGAATGACTTAACATTATTGATATATAACTTTTGTTAATTTTTTATCAATGTTGTACCTATTGTTTAAAATAATTATAACTGTATAATACTCTTTTCTATTTTTTAACATATAGTAATAACGATTGTCAATAAAACTATCCATTGGAATTACTGATTGGGTTAAATTTGTAAGAGTTACATCAAATTTTGTAAGTGGTACATATATGTACCGGAGGCACGAAAGGGTTAATGATTTTTTAGAAATTTTTCAAAAATTGTTGGATTTTTATGGAATTTGTTACTTGGGGGTTTTACTCATTACGAATTTGAAGTCAGATTTTTATAATTCAACATGACGGTCGCGTATTAATATACGTTTATTTCAAGTTTCATAAAAATCCAACAATTTTTAAAAAAATTTCTAAAAAATCATTATAATTTTAAAAAAATTTGTCCGCCATATTGGATCCGCCATTTTGAATTTTTAAAATCTGACTTCAGATTCGTAATCAGCGACCTCAAATCCCCTAAATACCCAGTTTCACATAAATCCATCAATTTAAAAAAAAATCGTATACCACCAAAAATGTCTTCTTCTTCTTCTCTTTGTGTGACTTCTTGTCTTAGCAAACTGTCAGAACATTAAACAAAGATTAGAATTAGATGAGAGTTATATGATTTTCTCGTATTATTGGTTTCTTTTCTTGGTTGCGAGTGTTAGCATAGAGGTCCCTTCCGTCACACTTTAAGTCGACTTCAGCCATGTGTTGTACGTCATCCTATATACCAGGTTTGTTGAGGGAATGGATTGAGGATACGGATCTGTCCGATCCTCTCTCCATACCACCCGACCAAGGGCTAAATCATACCGTTTGCGCACCAGTGCAAGGAAAGGAACCCAGCTCCCTGACCAATTCCGCATCCGGTTTAAACACCAAATTCGTTATCGGAAAGTCTCTCTGCGCCGGACTGGCATCCGGACATTTTCGAATAAGATAATTAAATAATTCAACCCTATAAGGGGTAAGATTAGGACAATCATAGATCAAGTGATCCAGATACCTCCAACCAAATCCACATGTACAGCCGGGGGCAATGTTCCAGTTCATCCGGAAAAAATGGTCATCTGTACAAATATGTCCCGATCTGATTCTAGTGATTACGTTAATCCACTTTCTAGGTAGATATATTCCTAAAAACCAGGGTCTAGAATCCCCAGGGGTAACTCGGGAAAGGTATCGATGTTGTCCAATATCTACAGGACTAAAAGGCCACTCATGGACAGACCATGCTTCTTCATCCGCGTCAAACATTAGGTCGACAACATCCGTCATAGGAGGTCCAAAGTAAATTCTATTTCCCTGCCGGTTAGTTAATCGACACGCTCTGTCCGCCATGACGTTGCCCCTCAATCCCTTACCAGAGGGTATCCACATAAATCTGTAGTCCACATCCTGATTATTATCGATCGCTCTAGTCAAATGTGCTAAAATTTTGTAAATCCTAGTAGGATTAGTCTTGTACATCAAATTATTTTCAATTCTTTTAATTGAATACAGTGAGTCTGATAGAATAAGAACTTTTTCCATCAAGTTTCGCTTGGCATATAAGACGGCCCTAAAAATTGCGAAAATCTCTGCTGTGATAATTGATGTGAATGGTTGCAAAGGTGCCCCATAAGTATACTCGTTGGTTTGATTATAGAAGTTTATCGCCGCCCGCACAGCACATTTTATTTCCTAAACATTTCATGAATATTTCATTGAAAGATTTGAAATATTTCAATGCAAGGTTTATGAAATGTTGATGAAAACAGGAAAATGTCCGCCAATAAGAAATATTGCCGTGCAATTTTGCTGAAATATTACACTTTAAGACTCCTGCAATAATACACATGAAGACTCTGCAATATTCAGGAAATATTTCAAAGAAAGTTAGAAACTTTTTTAAAATATGAAATCAATCGTTATTTTCTAACATGTTCAACACCTTAGGATCGTAGAAAATTAAAAACTATTGCGCAGCTGTACAGGACATAGAAACTGAGATCAACCTGTGCGCATCATTTAAGTTGGAATTTTTCTATAATATTTTAATGAAATATTTCAGCAAAATTACACGGCAATATTTCTTATAGGCGTACATTTCACTAATTTCAGCAATATTTCAAGGACTTTGCTTTGGAATATTTCATAATTTCAAAGAAATATTTAGGAAATATAATGTGTTATGTGGGCGACAAGGCGCTGATAAAGCTATAGGTCGCGCCTGTATAAATAAAATTAAAGCCCTCATATTCCGCCGCTAAATGTGGCTCCAACGCTCAGGAAGGACTTTGAGATTCTTTGATTCGGAACCCTGTCTCCAGATCGCACTTGGGGGTTTGAGACATCACCTCCCACGCCAAATCGAAGTATGCCGGACGCCTACTCTGATAAGCCAACCGGGTTATGAATTTAACCCTATCAAAAAACGGACAACAAGGGAAGTCTATCCGGAGAAAAGGCAAAGTCTCCAAATTCCACACTCTCCCTAAGTCTCTCCAGAGCAAGAAGGAGGGGGTTCTCGCTCCATCTCAAATTTCTGGCTATGAATCTATTTGCTCTCATGCCCATTTTCATTGATAGAGGGATTTCGTTCGCTTCCGTTAGGAGTACCCCGATGGGGGTGGTTCTCATGCATCCCAAAGCCATTCTCAAAGCCTTATATTGAATTCTATCCAATATTTTCATTTGAGACTGGGGGATGCCGGCCAAAAAGGGGTCACCCCACGTTAGCAGGGCCGCTATCAGAAGGCTATATACATTGAGAGCCAACTGAGGATTAGTGCCTCTCGTAACCCTGGAGATAATTTGCAAGATTCCCAGCGCCCTAACCGCCTTATCTGCGTTAGACTGGACATGTGAAGACCAATTTAAATTTTTATCCAATATTATACCCAAGTATTTAAATGAAGAATCTATTCTCAATCGATGCCCCCCAACGCCTATATCTATCTGATCGAATGATCTTCGAGATCTCGAAAAAATGCAGCAAGATGTTTTGTTAGGCGCTATCTCGAGTCCCATATTCTGCATCCAGACCGACAAGGCATCAAGTGTTGCGTTGACCGCCTCAGACACCTCATCCAAAATTGAAAATTTATAGTATATCAGAAAATCGTCGGCAAACATTGTGAAATCAAATTCAGGAGGAATTATAGTTGGTACTTTCCTGAGGTAGAGATTAAAGAGCAAGGGAGAGAGAACTCCCTCCTGCGGAACCCCTACACCACATTTGCGTTTATTTGACCCGTCCGAAGAAAAAGATATCCATCTCTCCGCAGTCTGGAATGTGATGAAATTTATCATCAAGGGATGAATCCCTGCTCTTTTCAATATCTTGTGTAGAATGTTAGGTCTAATGCCGTTAAATGCTCCCTTAATATCCACAGATATTGCCAGAGTGTGAGATCCCTCCGTGAATCCTCTAGCGACATCGGTGACGAAGGTAGCTGCACAGTCGAGAGACGATCTCTCCTTCCTGAACCCATACTGCTGATCAGGGATCAAACTGTGGGTCTCCACGAAGTGTTCCAACCGTCTATGGACCAGCTTTTAATAGCTTAGACATCACCGACGTCAAAGAAATCGGTCGAAATCCTTTTCCACCCGGCTTAGGGATCAGAACGACATATGCCTCTCTCCAGGATTCTGGGAATTTAGATAGAGCGAACATTCTAATATATAGGAGTAAAATAAATTCCAGAACAGGTTGGGGCAGATGTAGAACCATCTCACTTGTGATTCCGTTCAAGCCTGGGGACTTCCCAATCTTCAGATATCCTAAAGCAGCCCTAAACTCGTTCATTGAAAACGGTTTAATTGAGTCCCAATTTAGCGGCGATGGGACATTAATCATTGGTATCAACTGCGGGGGGATGTCATTTCTCACCAATTCCTCCCGCATCCTAATCCTTTCAGGTGAAAGAAGGTCAGTATCTATATTTTTCGCTAGAGATTTTGTTCTAAGAGTCAGGAACCTTACCATTCTCCAAAGGGTGGACAAACCCCTGGACGGATCAATAGATTCGCAAAACTGTCTAAAGCCCTCAGACTTTATCTTTCTAAGCTTTCTAGATATCTCTGCATCCCTCCTTCTAAATTCAATTCTCGCATTTAATGTTTGGTTAGCTTGATACCTCCTATAATTCAGACGCCTCTCCTGCAGCAGCTCATCACATTCATGATTCCACCAAAGTGGCTGCATCCGTGTTCTTTTTCCGGACGAAGCCGGAAGAAAGACACCGCAGTCCAGGAGTCTACTACGAAGCTGACTAACAAATCTATCATCTATTTCCTCTGGATGAGACGACGCAACTAAATCCGGGACGAGAGACAGAGTGTCCTCTTCCATCAAGGAGCAGAAATCTGTCCAATCTACTCTCTTAATATTGATTCTGTTGTGTCCTGCCTTTACATAAGAGGGGGATAAATCACAAACTAAAGAAATAGGTATATGATCTGATGAGTATGATGACTCAGAGAGATTAAAATTTGATATTTGGGTCAGATATGGGGAGCAAAAAATCAAGTCCAAGTTGCTCTTTTGGGTTCCATCATCAGAAATGCGTGTTGGCAAAGATTCCAGTACTCGCGACCACACGTCGTCCAAGTTATCTCTCCCCGGAGGGATATAAACGAATGGTCTCGCCCAACCATCTTAATTACAGTAAAAATAAGAACAATATTTATAAATTGGGACTCAAACCCCTATGTTCCTATACACTAAAGCTAAAATTTATATATATATATATATATATATGTGTCTGTTCCTACTAAAATATATTCACTAGCCAAACAATACAAATTTATATTAAAGATTGTAAGGAAATTATAACTTTGAATCTATTGGTCGCTAAACTAAGCCTGTCTATAGGCAACCCGAGTAATTCGCGGCAAGGGTCGAGAGGTTTCGTAGAAACCGAACTGCTTTTCGGGGAAATGCTGGTTGGTGGGGAAATGTATCGCGACTAATAAATTTGTCGCCCCACGGCTTCTGTGCCTCATTGCTCTTAAAATTCCGAGAAGGGGGATTTCCGCGCCATATCTTGAGTCCGACGCCGAAGACTGCAAGGTAGTATTTAAAGATTATATCAAATTTGAAGGGTTTTTATCTTGTAAAGTACAGCTAAATAAAAAGCGATAATGATTTTTTTTTTAGTATGGCGTTAATTTAATCATTTTTTTATAAATTGAAATTTCATGTGATATATTATTGTGATCGACTTATATCAATATATTAATCTTTTTGAAGCCTTGTTTTTTTGTTATTTGACTTACTTTATTTGAATAATATCTATTCGTTTTTAGGGTTCCGTACTCGGTTCGGAACCCTATTAATATCGGTTTTTTTGAAATCGTGTACCCCCCCCTTGCGGCCACACAAATTTATCTGGAGGGCTGAAAATTAGTACACATATGTATTTTCGCGTGTAGATTACAGGAAGAATATAGCGAACTTGATTGCGATCAATTTACACAGCGTTGTCAAGGAAAAATAAAAAATTTCGAAAAAAATGATTTATTCTTCCTAGCGCACACAATATTCAACCCAGACAGTTCATATTTAGTATACAAATGTATTTTTACGGGAGAAATACAGGGGAAAAAATCGGTCACGATTAGAGTTGATGATTAACTTTTTATCAAGTTTTTCAAGAAAAAATGACAATTTTAGGAAAAAAATGTATTTTTCGACCAAAAACGAAGAAAATTTTATTTAAAGGAAATTAAATTTATATATTTTAACGTATTTTTACGTGTAGATTACAAAAAAATATAGCGAGGATGATTGGAGTTGATTTTTCTGTGGCTGTCAAGAAAAACTGATAATTTTAGAAAAAATCATGAATTTTCTCCCAATAAAGGAAAAAATTTTTTCTAAAGGGCTTCAAATTTACTATTTTTACGTATTTTTATGTGTAGATTATAGAAATAATTTAATAAACATGATTGAGTTTATTTCTTCAGTCGTTACAACTCTAAAATAAAAAAAATCGGACAAGTGCGAGTTACACTCGCACTGAAATCGAGAGTTCCGTACTCGAAGCGAACTTATTTGGTATAAAAACAAATGTTTAAAAAATATGTGTTGTATGTCAAATAAAATAAGTGGTACAAAAAGGAACAATTTTGTAAAATTCAAGAAAATTGTTCCTCTTCGTAACACTTATATTAGTTGTCATACAACACATATTTTTTAAACATTTGTTTTTATACCAAATAAGTTCGCTTCGAGTACGGAACCCTCGATTTCAGTGCGAGTGTAACTCGCACTTGTCCGAATTTTCTATATTTGTATATAAGTTCATTTTAAATTTACGTGTGATAAATTGGTCAATTCAATTCAGAAAGTAAAATTTATTACAAGATTATTTTACAAAGCCACCCTCAGTCAATTAAGTTTAAAACAGATGCATTAAAATCAATACCCAAATGGATCGAAACCGTTAAAACAGAAATATACTAAATATTAAATAATACTAAATCATGCTAAAATAATAATGATGCTAAACAGTTAAGAGAAAATAGAGTCGGACGCAATCAATGCTGTTCCATTGGAACATCTTCAGCCTCATTGGAATCCGAAGATTCCTCAGGTACTGGTGAAGGTGAGGGAGTGGGGGCCGAGCCCTCTTGGGACACAACCCAGGCCGTTGTAAAAGTAGGGCAAATGAGTCCCTCCGATGACAATTGGATATCAGTCTCCTCATAACTCAGGTTATGCTCTAAACGAGTTTTCATGACCTGGTATTCATATTGTGAAAATACACAATCCTTTGAAGAAGCCAGATGTTCCCCCCCACAATTAGCACAAAGAGGATTCCTATTTTCATTGATACAATTTCTCGTATAATGATATTCTGCGCAAAACTCACATCTTGGGAATTTAGACCTACATTGTTTTGCAAAGTGCCTAAATCTTTGGCATTTGAAGCAGCGTTTAGGGGGAACAATTAGCATAGTGAGTTCAAAAACAGACCTAGAGATGCGAATTGATTCTGGGATTGAAACTCCTGCAAATGTAAATTCCACCTTTTTTGACAGAGAGCCATCTTGGTTGGTGCGTCTTCTGATAGAGATCACAGTAGGGATCACTTCCAGCTCAAGTTTCTGGCTTAAAGAAATAGGAGAAATTTCAGTTTCTATATCAAAGGCTAATGCCCTACGACTAATTAACGAGGCCGGTATAAAAACTTTACATTCCTTTGCTGCCAGTTCTGAGGAATCCAAGAGGCTATTAGCTGTTTGCCAATTGGAGCATTCAACTCTAAGCTGATTCAGTCCATTCGAATATATCGATCTATCTGGGTCGCTAACCTGCTTTTCGAGATATTCCGCAAAAGTGATTCTATTATATTTCCCAATATGCCTATATTTATTTGTTGACTCTATAAGAACGATAAATGGTGGTGATGAATCAACCGAAAATCTAGGATTGCTCTCAATCGCGTTATTGACCCAAATTAATTCATATGGATGAGTAGTAGGGGTAGGTTCAGAATCAGTTTTTTCCTGCGAAGGATTAATATTTTTAGTAGAAGGTTGATTCTCTATCTCCTGAGATCGAAAAGAGGATGACATGTCAATCGCGGTATTAACTATGGGATAAGAAGAGGAACTAGTTGAAGTAATATTATCATCGGACAACGGGGCATCGTCACAGCGGACCGAGTCCGATTGATCAATGTTCATTTTCAAAGATTTAACCTCGATTTCCCCCCTTTTTGTATTTTCAGTACCCACTGACTCGGCTGAGGAAGTCTGTCTATGAGTACCGCTATCGGCATTATTTGTTAATTCCGCAATTAGATGTTTCTTCTTTGTTAGAGACTTTTTTACAGAATCATCCTTTGTCTTATCCACGCCCTGAGGATTCCTTTTACCCTTTACTCTCCAAATGGGAGAGTTTGGTGATATGTTCCGCGCTGAGGCCTTCATTGGCCCCGGCTGATGTGCAGTTCTATTATAAGACATATGAAAAAAAATGTTTTTAAAACGATTAATATTAATGCGATCCTAAGATATTAATTGATTGATTAATCTTAATTAATTAAATACAAAGATAAATAGTTAAGTAAATACAAAATTTATTCAATTAGAATCAGTTTATATTATAATTTAATTTAGTTGTAAAAGCCTTTGTTTCGTTCTCCCAACTAGATAGAGTACCATTATTTCTTTCAAATAAATAGCTCGTCCTATAGCATAACTCTTCAAGGCCAGTCAGGCGAAAAGAGACTTCTTTTCAAAACATAACAATTGTCATAGACAATCTCCTTTACATTTACATACAGTATGTCCTATATGCACAATGGTCAGGGTTATTTTATGATCTATTTCAACTATTGCTGATTGTAGCACTTTTGGTTCTATTCTTTATTTATTTCAAGTTAATAAAAAAAATTTTTTATAATTTAATTGGGAATTTACATCTATCCCCGATACATCTTTACACAAGTAAATAAAATAAAATAATGAGCCCTTGGTCGAGATAGTATCAGAGAGAAGAAGACTGGTTACAAGGAAACAAAGGTATGGTAAACAAATAACTGTGATTTAGATAAAAGGACAATACCTGGTAAGTTGTAATAGTATAGCTGACCTTGATGAAATATTAACTGATATGTCCAGAATTTTAATTTCCGTTTTCCAGACGATTCTTCCTTCGCCTTTTTATTTTACAAATCCAGTTACTATTCCTCACCGAATCCATCCATTTCCCTTTGCCAATATTCTATATTATACGGTTAGTGAATAGTCAGATTTATGGCGTTCTCTTTCGTCACAAATTGATGCGAAGCCAACGAAATCTTTTAAATTTAACTCTCCTTCAATAATATTGATAATTCTCTAATTACTTTAAAATCTAGTTCAATTTTGTGCTAATTCAATTTTCTATTCTCAACTACTTTGATTTACAATACTTAAGAGTGAGGTTATTCCTCACTATAATCTACTTATATGTCATTACTCGAGTACAGCTCAAACAAGACTCCCCACCAAAAATGTGAAATGTTTTTTGAGATTAGGAAGAAACGTACACGTGCAGGAGCAAAACGGACTTCAGATTCGTGTTCAGCGGCCCTGGCGGATTTGAAAAACCGAGTTGTAACCCAATTGGGTTACGATTCGGTTACGTTTCGGTTCATTGTGAAATATTATCGTTAATCGACGAAATATGTAGTAAATAACTATTAGGAATGGTTAATATACATTTAGAGAGCTTATTTATGCAATAATAATAATAAATTAAGATATAATTAATTAATAATAAGTGTTTTAAGTGTACAGTGCATACAGTTGTTGATTTACCATATATATGTATATTACTCAATAAAATGAGAAAGATTAATTTTGACACAAAAAAAACTTTTTCTCATTAAAAAAATTTTTGTTCGTTATAAAATTTTTTTTTTATATTTGTACAAATCAAAAAAGTTGTTTTAATAAATTGATCTATTTTTTTAAAACTTATATATTTACTTACACATTTGACACTCAAGGGCTTAATTTTAGAAATTCATTCACAAATGTAGGGAACCAACCCCTTTCTACCTCACCGCACCTCGTCCATACCGCGAGCAGAAGTTAGAGCGCACGAATGCGCATGCGCGCGGTTGGTGGTCAACGCGACGACGATGCTAATTGTAATCGTTTAGTCTAGTCAGGGACCGTGTATGAGTTGACACGATTGTATAAGGAGAGTAATTGGCATTGCATTAAATATTAATTAAATAAATATAAAGTGCCTTATTATTTCGACACGTCTAAAGTTGGGAAACCTTCTGATTTCCTATCAAATTTCCCACATTGGTGACCCCGACGTGATAGTCGGCCACGCGGAAATAATTTTCGCCACGAGGAAGCTGCCACGAGGTTGAAGTGACGCCATTATCGATCGACACCCAAGAAGCCAAAAAAAACCTGTGCCGAGCCGTGCCACAACGACGAAAACATTACCAAAAAAAGTTTCTTTCGCATCTTTGGATATTTCGTCTACCGCCAAGTGCTTGAAAACCAGGAGGCCAACGCTTTGGGGAAAATTCCACGGAACCTGTTCCCGCCAAGCCGCCATTTTTCGGAGTGTCTACAATCTTCACAAAAATACCTCAAATTCCACTTCCTGCAGCAAGACGGAAAACCCTCTCTAATTCTAAGTCGCATGCGAAATTTAATTCAGGATAAATGCAGCGATGAAATTCTAAAAACAGTCTTTTTAGATCAATTGCCGACTACCTGTCGCGCAGCATTAGCATTATCTGAAATAACCGATTTACAAAAACTCGCCGAAGCCGCGGACCGATTCATGGAGGCAACCGGCCAATGTTCATCGTGTTCCGTATCACAAAAAACCGAAAAAGAATCTGAAACCATTTTCGATAAAATAAACAATTTACACGCTAAAGTCGACGCGCTCACCGCACAACGCAAATCGTTTCCGCAGAAACAAAATCGATTTCGCTCTCGATCCGAACCACGATATAAAGATAATCGAAACTCAAACAATGATACCGATGAATCCGTTTGTTACTTTCATAAAAAATTCGGAAAAGCCGCAATTAAATGCCGAAAACCTTGCAAGTATGCTAAAAAAGAATCCGACGATTCAAAAACACGCGCGCGGCGCGTAGAAGTTTGCAGTGCTCTAAACGGTTCAAAAAGGTTGCACATCCGAGATCGCGACTCGGGATTAACCTTCCTAATAGACACAGGATCGGATATCTCGTTACTTCCAGCAGATTCCAAAGCCAAGTTACGTCCGTCCAGTCATGCGCTTTATGCCGCGAATAATTCGCGCATAAACGCATACGGAGAGAGAAAATTAACATTGAACTTTGGATTAAAAAATAATCTGATCTGGAATTTCTGTGTAGCGGCCGTGCCCTACCCGATCCTGGGAGCCGATTTTTTATCTCACTACGGTTTAAACGTCGACCTGAAAAGTAAAAAGTTAATTAATACTGCAAATAATTTAAACGCATCGTGCAAGTTTAAACAAGTAACGGTAACAGGCGTGAGCGTAATAGACAAGGATTCACCTTTTGCATACATATTTGCGATGTATCCACAAGTCACGGGTCCCCCTCAAAAACCGAACACAATTTTCGCTGATGTTTATCATCACATCGAAACCCATGGCCCTCCAATAGCATTTCCTCCTCGACGTCTTCCGCCTGAAAAACTCGCTTTCGCCAAGCAGAAATTCAAGGAAATGTGCGACGACGGCACTTGCCGTCCATCGAGCGCTTCCTACGCTGCACCATTGCACATGGCTCCAAAGAAAGAGGGGGGATGGAGGTTATGCGGGGATTATACAGGGGTAAATAAAGTCACAATCCCAGACAAATATCCAGTGCCCTATTTGCAAGATTTTGCATCGAATCTTCGCAATAAAAAAATTTTTTCGAAAATCGATTTACATCTGGCATTTCACCAGATTCCAGTTTTTCCCGATGATATACCGAAAACGGCTGTAATCACGCCATTCGGCCTGTTTGAATACCTTGTCATGCCATTTGGCCTTCGTAACGCGGGGCAAACGTTCCAACGTTACATCAATCGTGCACTAGGGGATTTAGATTTTATATTCGCATATTTCGATGACATTCTCATCGCGTCTGAAACTAAAGAGGAGCATGAGATGCATCTCAAAACCGTCTTGCAAAGATTGCAAAAATTCGCACTTCGAGTTAATGTAGATAAATGTGTCCTCGGCGTGAAACAAATTGAATTTTTGGGTTACCTAATTGATTCCAACGGGATAAAACCGCAACCGGAAAAGCTCAAAGCTATCGAGGATTTTTCGAAACCACAAAACGTTAACGAGCTACGACGTTTTTTGGGGCTTATCAATTTTTATAGGCGAAACACACCGCATGCAGCCCAAATTCAGTCACCGCTTTACATTTACCTTCGCGATTCTAAGAAAAATGATCGACGTCCGATTGAGTGGACTCCCGAAGCGAACGAAGCTTTCCAGAAAATTAAACAGGAAATGCTCAAATCGACTGTACTCGCCCATCCGGCCAATGAAGCTCCGACACGACTAGTGACGGATGCCTCAGATTTGGGTATGGGCGCGGCACTCGAGCAATTCCTCGACAAAACCTGGAAACCACTCGCATTTTTCTCGCGAAAGTTTAATTCGGCGCAAAACAAATACAGTACATACGATCGCGAACTAACCGCGATATTCGAAGCCGTTAAATTTTTCCGATATTTCCTCGAAGGTCGCGAATTTAAAATTTGCACAGATCATAAACCACTCATCTATATGTTCTCAAAATCAAACGAAAAAAGTTCCCCTAGACAACAGAGACAAATTTCTTATCTGTCGCAATTTACACACAACGTAGAGTACATAACCGGCATAGATAATACGGTCGCGGACGCACTGTCGCGAATCGAAGCAATCGCTTTTCCTGCAGAATTCAACCTGAACGAGTTATCGCAAGCTCAAACTAATGATGAGGAGTTGAAAGGTTTATTAGAAAAGGAAAACACGTCATTGAACCTGAAAAAGTTATCATGGGGTCCTGATCAAACTCCTGTTTATTGTGACATTTCAGGCGATATATTACGCCCTTTCGTTCCGAAAACTCTTAGAACACAAATAATTCACACCTTTCACAATCCTGCGCACCCGAGCGGAAAAGTAACTGATAGAATAATTCGAAAAAAATTCGTTTGGCCCGCTATGTATATTGATATTAAAGCCTTTTGTCGATTATGCCTCAGTTGCCAAAAATCAAAAATTTCTCGTCACAATTCATTGCTTCCAGCTCATTTTGTCGCACCCGAAGAACGTTTCCGCCACGTACACGTTGATATAGTAGGACCACTTCCTATAAGCGACGGATTTCGTTATTGCTTTACGATGATTGACCGCTTCTCCCGCTGGCCAGAAGCCGTCCCACTAAAAGACATCGAATCTTTGACAATCTGTCGAGCTTTTGTCTCAGCCTGGATTTCCCGGTACGGAACACCTGAAACCGTGTCAACAGACCAAGGCCTCCAATTCGAATCGCAATTATTCAAGGCCCTGTTGCAATTATCGGGAACACATAGAATTAGAATAACGCCATATCACCCGGCCGCGAACGGACTAATCGAGCGCTGGCACCGGACATTTAAAGCCGCGATAAAATGTCACGCTGACAAGGATTGGACCATTTCCCTTCCAGTCGTTTTGTTGGGGCTAAGAAACAATGTTCTGGATTCTGGGGCGTCGCCCGCCGAGTATCTTTACGGCACCTCAATTAGAGTTCCGGGCGAATTTATTTTACCAGACGATTTTTCACCCGACAAACATTTTTTCCTCGAAGAATTCCGCGAGAATATGAGAAAAATCAAACCAGCGCCAGTGGAACACAGACACAAAAAGAAGATTTTTTTTCATAAAAATTTAGAAAATTGCTCCCATGTATTTCTCAGAAAAGTTTTGATTATCAAAAAAGGTTTAGAATGCCCCTATTCCGGGCCGCACAAGATTCTAAATCGCGTCTCCGACAGAGTCTACGAAATAGACGTTAACGGCGAATCGAAAAGAGTCTCTGTAGAGAACTTAAAACCCGCGTATTTCACGATAAACGATGATCCTGTGGGAGATGCGAATAATCAAGCGAGCAATTTACCGTCGAGTTCCGCGCAAAGTCCTATAAACGCGACTCCGCAAATTAATAAACCAATTTTGCGTACATACGTAAATAGAAAAAAGAAGGTCACTTTTGGACCAAAAGCAAACTAAAATGAACTGAAAACGACTAATTTTAATTATATAAATTCAAAATGAATTTCGCGTGATATTTTTTAATTGTATACTAAAGATAATTTATTTTAAATTGGCTAAATAAAGCCCTGTGATATTACGCATATATATATAAAAAAAAATAATGATAATGATTTTATTCCGGCTCGATATAGCCTTGTGATATATAAAAAAAAAAATAATCTATTTTATTATGGCTCGATATAGCCTCATGATTATATATATTAAGAAATTATATTGTACGTCGACAACCAATTATACAGGTACCCTCAGTATTATATAACTGCAACCCAGTGCTAACATTAATTAAATTAAATTCACATAACTTTTTTCTTTGCATTTCAGAAAAAACAGTGTATTAAATTTAAAAATAACTTCCTTTTTTTCCTTTAGCAAAATAATTTATGTACGACGAAAAATTATTACAAAAATGTTAACTGTAATTAAATTCAAATTTTTTAAATTAATGTATAAAACGATTTTTTCGACGACCGTTATCACTTAGGGGGGAGCTATGTAGGGAACCAACCCCTTTCTACCTCACCGCACCTCGTCCATACCGCGAGCAGAAGTTAGAGCGCACGAATGCGCATGCGCGCGGTTGGTGGTCAACGCGACGACGATGCTAATTGTAATCGTTTAGTCTAGTCAGGGACCGTGTATGAGTTGACACGATTGTATAAGGAGAGTAATTGGCATTGCATTAAATATTAATTAAATAAATATAAAGTGCCTTATTATTTCGACACGTCTAAAGTTGGGAAACCTTCTGATTTCCTATCAAATTTCCCACACAAAGTCATCCTTAACGCCATCTAGGGTTTAACGCGCGTATCACAGCTGCCGCTGATGGTAATATACATATATATGGTAATTCAACAACTGTATGCACTGTACCGTAAAATGAGGTAAAGTCGGCGTTTGCGGGTAAAGTCGGCCGGCGCTTTAAACACTTAAATATTGTATTTCATTTATTAATTTACATTAATTCTAACTACATTTTTAATAAAACTCGGATTTCTTCTGGAAAAAAGTAATAGTTAAACTTTAAAATGATTTAAAGCGCCGGCCGACTTTACCCTCAAACGCCGACTTTACCCCATTTTACGGTACACTTAAAACACTTATTATTAATTAATTATATCTTAATTTATTATTATTATTGCATAAATAAGCTCTCTAAATGTATATTAACCATTCCTAATAGTTATTTACTACATATTTCGTCGATTAACGATAATATTTCACAATGAACCGAAACGTAACCGAATCGTAACCCGGGCACTTTTTTTTGTGTGGCTGTGTAATCGCAAATAGCTCAGCTACCAAAATTTAAACAAAGGGGGGACGCATGAATATTTCCTTCATTAGACTTGACGGAATTTTTGTAGGGTCAAATTAGAAATTATTGAATTTACATTTAGTAGAATTTTAAAAAAGAGATTTTATAATGAGCCAAATTTTAATGTCGAAAAATTACTATTTAACAAAATTCTGATTTTATAGAATTTCTATTTAACTGGACTGTGATAAAAATGATTTTCTAATATTTCGAATTTTCTAATAATATAATTTCTATTTAACAAAATTGATATCTAGAAAAATTTTCATAAAATAGAATTTTTATTTAGGATCAGAATTGTTCTTCTATCGAATTTCTATTTATCCGAATATTCACTTTATAGAATTTTTATTAACAGAATTTTCAATTAAACGAATTTCTATATAACAAAATTCTTATTTAACAAGTTTTATTCAAAAAATTTCTTTACAGTCCAATTTTTATTTAGTAGAATTGTCATTTAATAGAAATTCTAATTAACTAAATGTTTAAGACAGAGAATTTCTATTTCACCGATACTTTATTTGACAAAAGTTTCACTTATTCGAATTTTTATTCGATAGAATTCTTAAAATCTGGAATTTCCATTTGATCGAATTTTCATTTATCAGATTATCCACTTGGTATACAAATTTTAGCGGGAGTTTTAAAATCATCCAATCACAATTTTTTTTATTAATTTTTGATTGGTTGATTTTACAACTCCCGCTGAAATTTGTATACCAAGTGGATAATCTGATATATGAAAGTTCGATCAAATGGAAATTCGACATTTTAAGAATTCTATCCTATTGTTCTGACAGTTGGGCGTGCCTTAAGTCATTAAGAAGAAGAAGAAGAAGAAGAATTCTATATAATGAAAATTTGGATAAGTGAAACTTCGGTCCAATATAGTATCGGTGAAATAGAAATTCTGTCTTAAAAATTTAGTTCATTAGAATTTCTATTAAATGACAATTCTACTAAATAAAAATTAGATTGTATAGAAATTTTTTGAATAAAACTTTTGTTATATAGAAATTCTCTTAATTAATAAATAAACAAATTTCATCTATAACATATGTAGAATATGTGGGTAAAGCGATTTTTTGATATACAACGTCCTTTAAAAGTTTTAGCACTGATATGGCAGTGTGTTCAAGCGCGCGGTTAAGCGTAGTTAAACTTTCAAATGCGCTTTTTTCGAAACTAATTTTTTCGAACTGGCGTCCATGATATCTCAGGAACCACTTGACCGATGTTGATCAAATTTACAGGGCATGTTCAGTACATGTGTGGCTATCGCCCGAACTAGAATAATTAAAAAAGGTCAAGTAATTTTCTTTTTATACGACGCAATAGGTACAAAAAATTCAATTTTTAATATTTTCAAATAATCCTAGTTCCGGTGATAGCTACTGTCCTACAGATTAAAATGCTATATTTTACTTTTTGATTTTGGATCAGTCAATCAGCCGGAATCGTGGACGCCGATGGACAACTGTCTAAAAATCAAAGTTACTTCCTTGTATTATAAGTCGAAAAGACTAAAGTATTTTTACTTGAAATAATTTGTAATTGTTGTTGAAATGTCACTAAATGTCTAGTAAAAAATTTGAAGTTTTATGTTTTCATAGTTTAAAAAAATAGGTGCCATCACACGGGGTGACCCCCTTAAATGTTCGCCCAGATAGCTGGGGTTTAAAATTATCTAAGCATAAAGTATTTTAAATAATTACGAGGAACTTTCTTCTTAAATTAAATTAAACTATATGAAAGATTGTACGTATTAATAATGGTGAAATAGGGGTCTTCCATAAACCACGTGGCCCATTTAGGGGGGGGGTGTCAGTAAAATGCTACTCTAATTTTTAGTATCCTTCTTTTTCACTATAGTAAGGAAATAGTTCCAGTTCTGGGCACCCTTTTGTTTATGGCTCATAACTTTTAATCAAATGCGTATTATGAGACTTGTGTGACCTTAAAAAAACTAAATTGATTCCTTCAATTGGAAAGATTTTGTTAAGAATTTAGTGAAGTGATCACTTTTAGTTAAAAAAAATAGTACCCGGTTGGGGGCCTCTAGGAGAATCCGCAAAAAAATGAAAAAAATTAAGGAAAACCACCATAATTGAAATGAAAATGATAATTGCTAAATAACATGGGATTTTCCAATCACATTCCTGCAACATTTCATTGGAATATTGGGAACATTTTAAAATAATATTTGACATCATATTCGTAATCAGCGACCCGAAAAACCCTGTTATTGACATTTTCGTTAAAAATAATTACTTTTTAGAAAAGTTGACAGCTTAATTGACAGCTGCTAACGGTTAATATGACATCATAATCGATATGAGCGACCCCGAAAACCCATATAGCTTTATTAAACTAGTAACAATAATCTTATTAAACGGAAACATTTTGTATTATAATTGTACTCTAAATTAAAAGGCCGTATCGCAAAGTCATGTACATAAAATCCTTCTGTTCAGTATAAATATATTTTACAATATTTCGGTTTATAGCTTATTATAGTTGTTACTGTATTTCTATTGTATTTGGCAATTTTGAAACATAAAAAGTATTATCCACTTTCATATACATTCATTTTTTCTGAATTAATTCTAATGGGACTTTTACGATTGAAGTAGTTCGTTGAATTCTTTTTATATGAGAAACTGGTATCGCATTGTCAGAAATTTCGCTAAACAAATTTAATAATATAAAGGTGTTGCCATTTATAAGCTGAAACTCTGTAATTTCGCCAATTTCATTAGACATTAAAATGACAAATGTGTCATTTGTTTTAGTGGTTCTGTTGTACTTTGTACTATGGAACATTGTAGACTTATATATGCAACGTTTAAACAGTTTTCCACTTTTTTCATTTTCTCCCAAAGTGTCCAGAAGTACTATTTCATTACTTTGTTTGTCAGCATTTTTACATTTAGAATGAGAGAAAATATTTCCACAAAAATTAAGACACTTTTCAGACGTTGCAAGTTTTTAGGGTTTCGTGGCCCATGGCCGAAAGCCTTATAGTTTCACTTTGGCGACCGTCTGTCCGTAGTATATTTTGGGGCACCACAGCTCCCAAAATCAAATTTTAGGACACATATCCCAAATTAAAATTTTGGGGCACCACAGATCCCAAATTAAAATTTTGGGGCCCCACAGATCCCAAATTAAACTTTTGGGGCACCACAGATCCCAAATTCAAATTTTGGGGCCCCACAGATCCCAAATTCGAATTTTGGGGCACCACAGATCCCAAATTCAAATTTTGGGCAAACATAGCTTCCAAATTCGAATTTTGGGGCACCACAGATCCCAAATTCAAATTTTGGGGCACCATAGCTCCCAAATTCAAATTTTGGGGCCCCACAGATCCCAAATCTCCATTTACTGAATGGACATTTTCCCGAATGGACATTACATGTCCCATTAGTTAACATGCCCCTATAATTGACATGTCCCAGTAGTTGACCTGTCTCAGTAATTGACATGTCCCAATAGTTGACATGTCCATATAGTTGACATGTCCCTATAGTTGACATGTCGCAGTAGTTGACATTAAAATTTAAAGCGCCATGAAACCCTAGATGTAGGCGCAATTGCGCCTAGTTCTTTTCCTATTTTTTGAGAGTATAATCAAAACTAAGTTTTAATAATGTTCGTTTTGCTATCTGATCAAAAACACCTTTCGGTCCTGTAACTGCTTGTGTAAGGTAGAAAATTGCACCTTCGAAAGGGAAGGTTGATGTAGTCCATAAAGGTCCAGTTCTACGTACAGATTCAACTAAATGTAGTAGGCTATGAATATTAAAAGTCATAAAGCTGTTGCCAAACATCTCCTGCAATTTATCAACGAAAATGAGCAATTTTTCTTCACATATTCTTAATTCTTCTTCAGATATAGAATCCTTTAGTAGAATAAAGATACTTTCTACGAGTAACGCATACTGATTTAAAACTTTTGCTGGAATTAGATCTTTCAAACATATAACAGAGTAAAATAACAAAAAGGATCGCCATTCCGAAGCTTTCCATTTTGCTTTCTCATTTATTGGTCTTGGTTGACGATAAATTTCTTGAGGAGGAGTCATTTGCAAAAGTTTTTCATTTAACTTCCTAAGGTTCACTGCCGTTATAATCAACGGTTGGTTGATTTGGTTCAATCCAAATATTAAATATATATTTCACTACGCCTAGAAGTACTGCATGTAAATAATCGACAGGAAATCGCCATACTATATCGAATGTTAATAAGGAAAGCAGGACAGAAGTACCGTTGGCGCTCTTGCATCCCTGGCGGATCTCGAAATCGGAATATACGCTGAATTAATTCGTTGTACATTCGTTACACAGTGGTTAAACATTTAGTTGGAGTGAAAATTGTGTAGAAACTGAGTGGAAACTGTGGAAAAGTGTAATTGAATTTAATAATAAAAGTATTTAGTGATAGATTTGTGCTGTATTTGTGATAAATTAACGTGTTATTATTAAATAAATAAAGTTTAAAGTGTAAAATGTTCGCGTATGTGAGTTTGACAGGCTAGGGAATTTTCTAGTGACATCCCTGGCGGATTCGATTTACCTAAAATCGACCCAGCTGGGTCGAATCTAAGTCGAATCTAAGTCGAATTTAGGTAATTATCAAAAAAAAGCTTTAAATTGATGAAAATTTATAAAAATTAGTATTGTGAGGTTAAATGAACATTCATAGAGTTAATTTTTGTAAGAATTTTAATTATTAACGTGATAAATAATAAATAATTACTTGATATGTGCAAGTGGTAACTGTAGATTTTAACTCGTTGTCAGTTTTCATAATATTTTCAGAAATTAGTGTAAAATGTGTGAAAAAATAATTTATATTTAATAGAAATTGCAAATTTTATTAAATTATTTTATTATTTAACAATCACATTTCATAATAATTGCAATTTAATTAAAAAATAACAGTTTTCTTAAAAGTGACAAGAACTCTATTATACCGACCACACACGGTAAAAGTGCGCGAATATGAATGCACATGATCTTCTGGCGGGAAAATTCAAATTGTTAATTACAACTATTTCATTATTATCTTAATTTCATTAATTAAATGTATTTGATTAACCATAAAAGATAATCATTTTATAAAAATTTTCTCAGAAATGACGAATTAATCATTTATTTATACCAATTTACTTATATTAATACTAATAATCACTATTTCTTTACTTTTAACTATCGCCCTATATTAGTTGCAGACGCCGTTAGATGGCAGCAGCATGCAGGGAGCACAAATTTCCAGCTATCCTATTACTTAAAATTAGTGATTATTAGCATTAGTATAAATAAATGATTAATTTTTTTATAACTTGTATTAAAAAACAATTTCATTAAAGAATTGTGAATATGAAATAAAAAATCTGCAACTTTTTTTTTAAAAAAAAAAAGAATTTTGTTAAAAAAATGTAATTGTTAAATAAGTTTTAATGTAAATTTTTCTTATTTTTATGTCTAAAAAATTATATTTTTGTTAAAAAATTATGATGGCAAAATACAAATTTAACTAAATTTTTTGATCTTTTATTTAAGAATTTTTTAAAAAGTTATAAGTAAAAATTTAAGAAAAATATATCAGCTTAATTTTTATTATTTTAACAAAATTCTAAAGTTTTTTTTATAAATAAAGAAAAAAATTGCATATTTTCTATTTAATGAATGTTTAAAATTTGTAACTCTTTTCAAATCTTGGCGCGCGTTCCGCTGTTCCGTGTGTGGTCGGTATAATAGAGTTCTTGTCACTTTTAAGAAAACTGTTATTTTTTAATTAAATTGCAATTATTATGAAATGTGATTGTTAAATAATAAAATAATTTAATAAAATTTGCAATTTCTATTAAATATAAATTATTTTTTCACACATTTTACACTAATTTCTGAAAATATTATGAAAACTGACAACGAGTTAAAATCTACAGTTACCACTTGCACATATCAAGTAATTATTTATTATTTATCACGTTAATAATTAAAATTCTTACAAAAATTAACTCTATGAATGTTCATTTAACCTCACAATACTAATTTTTATAAATTTTCATCAATTTAAAGCTTTTTTTTGATAATTACCTAAATTCGACTTAGATTCGACTTAGATTCGACCCAGCTGGGTCGATTTTAGGTAAATCGAATCCGCCAGGGTCCAAATTGATAGTCGATAAAGAAGTTGAGCCGCCGACTTTGCACGGTAGGTGGCAGCATTCATACTTTCTCCTTTTTAAAAATTCTCTTTGTCAATTGTAAATAGAAAAATTAATTTATTAATAAGTTATATAGTTTCTATGTTGTCATTTTTTTTAACAATTGAATTTTTGAAGATTGTTTAATGAGATAAATTAAACTTGTATAATCGATGCAAATTGTTATTTTTAAAATACTTTTAAATAAATCTTTTCTTTTAATTACATTTATATTAAAAATAAATAATAATAAAATAAAGAAAGATAAAAAAAGTTTTCTTTATTAAAATTATGATTAAATTAATTTAATTCAATTTAATTAAAAAACAGCAATTTGCATCGATTATACAAGTTGAATTTATCTCATTAAACAATCTTCAAAAATTTAATTGTTAAAAAAAATGACAACATAGAAACTATATAACTTATTAATTAATTAATTTTTCTATTTACAATTGAAAAAGAGAATTTTTAAAAAGGCGAAAGTATGAATGCTGCCACCTACCGTGCAAAGTCGGCGGCTCAACTTCTTTATCGAAATTATTAATTTATCACAAATACAGCACAAATCTATCACTAAATACTTTTATTATTAAATTCAATTACACTTTTCCACAGTTTCCACTCAGTTTCTACACAATTTTCACTCCAACTAAATGTTTAACTAATGTGTAACGAATGTACAACGAATTCAGCGTACATTCCGATTTCGAGATCCGCCAGGGATAGTGTTAGAAGTCATCTCATATTCCAATGAACAATTGAGGGGCTGATAGTAAAAATGGTTTAAAATAACATTGGGAGCAAAAGTGGGATAAGTGACTTGGGAGCAAAAACGGGTTAAAATGATTCGTGTAATTTATTGATAAATTCATTATATTAACGATTAAAAAATATTAACAATAGGAAAAAATGCATATTTTATTATAATTAATATTTTTTAATCGATAATATAATGAATTTATCAATAAATTACACGAATCATTTTAACCCGTTTTTGCTCCCAAGTCACTTATCCCACTTTTGCTCCCAATGTTTTTTTAAACCATTTTTACTATCAGCCCCTCAATTGTTAATAGAATTCGCTGAGGGACTAATATTCACATTTAACTCATCTATGTAAGATTTCGAAGAAGCTGTAATTTCTCTTTCTGATACATCCATCTGATTATCAAGCTTGATGTTTCTACATCTGAAAGCAAAAATAAAAAATTAATACGAAACAATATTACCTCTGTTTTATTTATATTGCTTTCATTAAATTACGTTAAACCTAGATTTTTAAGTTAATTTTCTTGCTACAGAAAACGACTGCTATAAAATTGCAGCCAACTTAATGCAATTCTTGTACAATTTTTCGACAGTATTGTTCTTCTGGAATGCAATTACAATACAATATAAGAAAACTTTAGCCAATCAATTTAATTGTAAATAAATATAAATAGCATAAATTAAATTACCGATTTACATATTCTTCTGTAAATGAACATTCATTTTTTTTCCATCTCCAACACTGAGGAAACTGTTTGGTATCATCTACTGAAGTTTGGTTCTCCAAACCAAATTTTTTATTTGATATATGTGCAACTAATCCGTTTGGTTCGGGCTACTAAATTTTTTCGTTGAATCATTTTGTTCGGTCTACCAAATTTTTTGTTTTGCACAACTAACTTATTGTTTTTAAGCAAACCAAAAATTTAGTTAAATGAAAAAAATTTTTTTCTTTTCTCAACCAAATTATTTTTTGGCTCACACTTATATTTTTTATTTTTCACTTAATTTTATCACTTTTGTTATCCTCTTTTATTCTTTTCGCTTTATATTACCTACCACCCTATGTCTACTTAAATTAATTTCTATTGCGGAAAAACCTAACACTGCTGGGGATCGAACCCTCAGACTAGTGATGCATTCAAGCAAGAAATGACAAGAGAATATCAATATCGATAATTTCTCTTGTCTGACAAGAAAAAATATTGTTATTGAATTGTTTTAAATAACCAAGAATCTTGGATTGTCAAGCAACTTCAAGCGAGATTTTGATAATCGTTAAAATTTATTATACAATGTAAAAAGCTTCGAAAATCTATACTAATTATAAGATACGTAAAATTAATTTGTTCACAGAGAACAATGCATATATTTTAAAATCAAACATTTTTTGAATAAAGAAAGTAAAAAATGACACGTTTGCGCCTTTAAAATAAAAATTATTTTAATTTTATACAAATAAATCTGTTTGTATTTAGTTAAATACGTTTTAACTATCTGAAAAAATTTGATTTAAATAAATTTTGTAGTAAAATCATAATATTATAGAAATTGTTGAAAAGAAAAAAGTACAATAGGTTTGAATCAAAAGTCTGTCGTTTTCTAAAAAAAGAGAATTAAAAATTGTCGTCAATTATATTTAATTTTGGTTAGTTAGGATTTCGAGAAATCAATAATAAAAATCAACAAATTTTGATGTTTTCTTTTACGTCAAACAAGTATTTTTAAACAAACAATGAAACGATTTTTTCAATTTCTAAAAATTTAATAAATCATCTAAATTCTTTTATGAATTTTTAAATTTCGATACATAAATATAATCAAAAACATTTGAAAAATATATATTTTTAATTAGCATATGAAATAAACAATTTTTTGAGAATATAATTCATTAAGTAATTTAAATTCTTATTCTAGAGAATTAAATCGGGCACGTATAGAAGAAGTCAAGCTACAGTTGACCCAAGAGTTAAGGCACATGCATGTCCGAGCAGAATCATTCGTTAGTCTGTTTCTGTGCTTCCGAATTGTCAATCCCGCCTTTGAAAATAACCGTTCGGAAGGAACAGAAGTAGCTTGGATGCTTAGGAAGTCTCTGGTCATTTGATTTTATCGAGTTCCTTTTGTTCAAATACCGTCTACAAAAAATTAATACTATAAAACCTGTATTCTTAAATAACAATGAGTCTTATTTTATGATTTGACATCTTGCGCTTTAGATATTTTCAAAATTTTAATAAGCAGTTTCAGTAAATAAAAAAATTGAAATATGGATAACCCTAAACTTTGGCAGATTTGTTTCAAAAGTTTTCTATAAAAACTGGCAACTGAGTATTTGAACTTTTTTCTTAGGAATATTTACCAGGAAAGTGTTTTTTTTGTTTTTATAATTTAATTAATTTATTTTAGTTTAGTTTATTTATTTAATTCTTGTTATTATTGTTATTATTATTACTTATTTGATAAATTTAACTAATTTATTTAATTTATGTATTTATTTTATTTTATTTATTTATTTTTAATTTTAATTAATAATAATTTTATTTTTATTCAATAATAATTTTAATTAATAATAATTTTATTTTTACTTAATAATGATTTTCATTATTTTTAATTTAATTTTTCACAAAATTATTTTAAAATTTCTCTACTTGAATAACCTGAAATCTTGAATTTACCAGAATTTCCAATAAGAATTTCGACAGAAATTCCAAGGAACACTTTTCTGGGAATTTTTTCACGTAGGTAGAGTTAAGAAATATATTTTGTAAATATGTTCAATGGATTCAGTTTTTGTTTCATCAAAAAAAAATTATTTTAAATTGAAAAAGTTTTAGTTTAGTTTCAAGTAAAATTTAAGTATATATTCAACATATCTTTTTAACAATGTAAATTTTTCTTATACACTGGAGTCTCCCAAGAGAGGACTTCTGAAGAGAGGACTAAGTAGTGACGCGGCGCGGTAAGGAGTGAGGGGGGAAGAGATGGGCGGGATCAGAAAGAGGAACGTGAACTCAGGAGCGTTTGTTTTTAGTGTACCTTTCTCGCGTAGTGTTTTACATACGTAACAGAATGTATTCTGTTAAAAAAACACATCTCTGTGATACGATATACGGCCCTGGAGTGTTTACAATTTTCGGCGTCAAGGACGAATTCCGTAGAGAGGTCCAAGACTCTTTCTGTCCTCTCTTCGGAGACTCTAGTGTATTTTTAAATAACAGAGTGGTACAAGAAATATTATTTCTACATTATACCTTCGGTTTTAAAGGAATATCTTCACAATAAATTTCTTCAAAAAAGTCTACATGAAAACTTTGTATGTGTCTCTTGATTCCAGAAGTATTTGCATTTTTCATTTTTATGATTTTCTCTAATCCTTTAGTTTTTTCGCAAAGCGTACATTTTGCAAATTTTTGGCCATTATCATCTGTCCCATATATAAAAATTGTATTTAATTTTTCTGCACGATCATTTCTGGGTTTTTTGAACTTCGAAGTATTAGCTGCATCACTATTCATTTGATAAAAAGTAATTAATCTACAACTGTAATACTAACCTTTTGATATTGAATTTTCTAAGTTCCAAAAAATATTACTTAATTTTATAATTAAATTATACATATTTTATATAAATTCTGGACATCTTACTTTTCGGATATTTCCGGTTGAAGAGACCTTTTTTGCGGATTTAAATTGTCTGACATTTTAAAAAATTAAACGACAATTATGACAGGAAACAAGAGGCTTGCTTGTTCTTGTTTATAAATTTCAGACGAGAAGTTAGGTATTGTAACAAATGAAAAACACAAATTTCTTGTTGTCAAAACTTTTACAAGATCAAGAAATATCAAGCAAGAGTGAGAATTTCTTGTCTTGAAATGCATCACTACCTCAGACTACGCAACGCAAATCAAGAACGCTGATCACTACACTAAGAATCCTAGTGATAATGTGAGTGTAAATTATTTTCATAAAGTATACAGGCTGGAGAAAAACTTCCGTTCTTTTAACAAGCTTTATTCTCTCTGTTCGATATGCATCACTACACACACTTTTTTACCGAATTTCTGAAACACATAAAAATCCCGAAAACACTTGAATAAAACTGGACGACACGAAGAGCGAAGCATGGTTAACGTGTGACATCCGTAAACAGAGAAATAAGCCATATTTACGAGAACAGCGCATGCGCAATTGAGCATTCAGACGGTTTGGTTTGGAGAACCAAATTATTCAGTTAACAGACGCAAAAGCTTGAACGAAATTTTTGGTACAGCCAACTAAATTTCTCGATTAATTGCTTCTTTCGTTACTGTTATGTCAACTACATTTTTGTAATCTTAACTAAAAGTGCTCCACCAAATTATTTTATTAACATTACATTATTATTTTTCTCAGTGAACAAGTTGTCGGATGTACATCTTTAGGGTCATAATCAGCATCGAGAACCGTCTTATTTCTTCTTTCACGATTCATTATATTGGATCTGATAATTACAATTTTTTCAAGCTGACAACTGTCAAAGGCAACAGAATAATTAGAAACCTTAACTTTAATTTTATGACAAAATTTACCCAACAAATATAAATACTGCCAATAGGATTTATTTCGGTACGACAGAGATTATTATAGTACAAAGTAGATTTTTTTAAGTAACACCTAATATTACAGTTATATTACTGTAATATTACACGCTTATTTGAAATACATAAAAATTTTAATTTTTCTATGATAACCCACACAGCACATAAAATTTCCTGAATTTGTCCTGAATATTTCATTGAAAGATTCGAAATATTTCAATGAAAGGTCCATGAAATTTTGATGCAACAATGAAATGTCCGCCTATAAGAAATATTGCAGTTCCGATTGTACGAAAAATTTCAGCGAAATGTTGAGGAAATGTGAGGATGAAAAATTACTGACATATTATTTTTTAATATTTGCAAAATAAAAAAATGAAATATGTTACAAATTTTTAAGTGAAATGTTTTAAAAAGATTATTCATTAAAATTCTAGAAATATCGAAATGAAATATTTCTAAATTGTTAAAAATACATATTTAGGCAATATCATCCGGATGTATTTGTGAAAAATAAAAAAAATAAATTTCAGAAATAAATTGCGGTAGTGATTGTGAAAATATGTGACAAAATTAGTTGACCGATAGTAAACCTTTGTAAAAGAAAAAATTTTTCGATAATAATGCCTTAAATTATAACTTACAAGTGAATCTTAAATTTAACATATCTCAAAATGTCTTAAATCGACGTATGCCGTCTTTCCGGCGATCGGTTCAGATGTACTTTTTGTCATTTGCAATTTTAGACAAATTAAATTTTAAACATTTGAATACTCTGAAAAATAGAAATGTTATCAAATGACAATTCTGCGAAAAAAATTTTTTGTTCAATTATAATTATGCAGTAAATTAAGAATTCAATTAAAAAGTTACGAATATTGAAAGTCCAGTCAAGTAAAATTTGTAACAAATTGACTTTTATAGTATATCCTTGCGTACCTGAGCGGATCTTATTTATTTTAAGTATTCTATTTTTATACTTACTGTTCATATATATCAATCATGTTTCGCTTGTTGCATCTTACGTGTAATAATTTCTTTATAATAAATAAATTGTCACTATTTCACTAAATACACAAATTTTGTCACATATTTTCACAATCACTACCGCAATTTATTTCTGAAATTCATTTTTTTTATTTTTCACAAATATATCCGGATGATATTGCCTAAATATGTATTTTTAACAATTTAGAAATATTTCCTTTCGATATTTCCAGAATTTTAATGAATAATGTTACGGACGGATTTCCGTAATAATTTAATTTTTTTTGCTAAATATTATTCATTAGAAATAATATTTATGTTTATATTTTTATATTATATTGTTATTAGATTATAATACTTATACACCTACAACATGAACAACACAAACACATTCACCTATTAATTTTCGGGAACTAGAATATTTAAATAATACTTCTAAATAATTCAATTAATATTTATAATTTCATTTTTTTTATTATTTTATTTAATTTCCAAATCAAAATTATTTCGCAAATGAATTCAGATTATTGAACCTCATATTGCGAAATAATTTGAACTAAATTATTGGTCGATTGCACAAGTTGTGGGACTTACACTGTAAAGAGTTGCCACATTATTTTGGAAAATGAGGAAACATATAAAGTATAAAAGTAAATTAGGTGGTTGAACCGATCACGCCACTAGAAAAATGCAAGTTTGCCAAAACTTGCATGGAGACAACGAGGTGTTGATTGCAAAATCAACCCTCCCACCTCCTAAAAATCGCATACCAACAGGGCGTGATCGTTGCCACCAAATTATTATTCGAGAAGTCTTATTTTATATTTCCCGCAAGACGGACGTATTACCCGCAAAAGGGCGGAAGAATTTTTATTTAAGTTTTGTTCCCACCAAAGGTGGTTGATTCAGTTATTTACTCCCCTCAGAAAGGGTAGAGTCTACGAAATTATCTCAACAATACAGTGAAAATTCCACATTTGTAAAATCAATTGTTATATAAAAGTTCTTAAAATTAAAAAGAAGGAAAAATTAATTATCAAATGCAAAGTGCTATAATTGTTAAAAGTGCAAGTTACGATTAAATTCAGAAAGTGTTTTATTTTGTTTATAACAACAATTGTTTATATTTCAAAACTAACTGTTTGGAAAATTCAGGTTTGGTGAACCCAAACTTCTGAATTTTTAATAAGCAGACTTTGAAATATTAAAATAACTAGCTAAAAGAAACGCGCGTAAACGCGCGCGATATCTACAATTTTTTATGAAAAATTAAAAATTTATTTTTATTTGACGGACACTTACTGGAATTTTGATCTCACAAAAATAATAATATTATTTTTAATAATAATATTATTTTTGTAATCGTTACTGTATTACTATTTCAACATTATGGTGTTATAATAATATAATACCTATTATTGCCCAGTCAATATGACCTTTCAATTTTGTACTCAAATATAGATTATATGCTACGATCGTCGAATTGTCAGCAATACATTTAAATGACCCATCTCAGGATCCATGCAGGGTGAATTCCTATTTTGTTTACCACAAGGCCCATGAACTTAAAATCGCTTTACAATGTAATTACTTTTAACCAATACAGTTTTAGTTTATTGCTTTAAAAAATTTACTTACATGTGTTTCACCTATAAAAAATTTCATTAACTATAATTCAGCTAACTAATGCAACAATGATAGTCTTATATGAACGTGAATTAGCGTTGTTTAATCTTTTTCCACATTACATTATTTTCGATAATGATTATTATTTAACTTATTTTCCTCCACACTTTTTATTAATATTCAAATCAATATTCAACTCACAAACTATTATTTAACCCATAAAACAACTTCAACCCTTAAAACAATATTCAAACCTCTTTCTATCTATTTAAATACTTTTCCAAAAGCCAGCATCCTCTGTTATGAAACAGTTAAAATTTTTTTTCCAATATCAAAATATATTCGTTCTGCAATATCATTTTTTGTCCTTAAAATCAAAATATCTTTAATGCCAAAATTATCTAATACCAAAAAATTTTTCCAAAAGCCAGCTTCCACTATTATCAAACAATCAATATTTTTGTTGCATTATCAAAATATATTCAATACTAATGTTATCCAATATCTTATATTATCCTCAAAATCGTAATATCTTTAATGCCAATGTTATCAAATACCAAAAAACTAAATAGATTGAAGTATTTTTTATATGAAACATTTAAGACAACCAAAAGAAACAAATATCTTCTATACCAATATTATGCAATATCCATATTTTATGCATAAAAAAATTATTTAATAATCAATGTTTTATCCTCAAAATACATATATAATTATTAATACTATACAAAAATAGGAATTTATTTTTTGGGCCCAATACAAAAATGAAAAAGACAAATATAATATAAGAAAATTCAACACGTGCAGTAAGTTATTGATCGACAAATTGCAGAAAAATAATATAAACTATATAATAATCAAGTTAAGTTACCTGAGACTATTAGAAGCTTTTTTTTAGCCACACTACTACAATGTTGTTGCAACGGTAGACGGTTGCTCTATGTTTATCTTACGTCAGCAGTAGCCGTTTCACTCCATTGAGGAGAAGTGTTATATCCCCATTCTTACAACCCGGGCCTATGTTGAGTTCTCGCGTGAGGCAGATATTACGGTAGGCCTGAGTGGCGTCCTCAGGGATAGGTGTTAGTAAGTTAAATATGGATACACCACTTCCACTCACGAGAATTAAACGGTTATCATCTATATCACATATACAATAATAAAAAAATTTTCCCTCAACCCAAGGCTGTTAGGACGAATCGATCGATCACGGATTGGGTCCTGAAAAGGGAAGTGGTATATCCTCACTCTATCGGCCTATCCCGGGCTCAGACCTTGAGTAAGTCAATTACAGCGGGGGCCTGTGCGGCGTTATCGGGCTTAATGACAATATTATTTTATGACGCTTAATGAGTTTTTCAAAAAAAATTTTAAATATAAACATTGTTTAATTTATTTTGACATATTCGTTTTCCTCAGAAGTTCACGATTACGAGCATATATTGCTCCAATAATAATAAATGTTAATATTGAAAAATTTTATAATTTTAGTTCAATTCAATAAACCTACATGATGTGTTTTAAACCGATTAACCCAAAGGTGCTGGCACCAAAAATTTTCTTCTTGCTTTTTATTCCCCAGTACATATAACCACATGGTGATTGTTCGAGCCGGGCTGGTAAAGTGGGGGACACAACTTCGCCTTACAGGACAGTATTTAAAAGGTCATCGACCATCTTATGAACCCTCAACCGAAAGCTGTTTTGACAAAACAAATTTCAGGTAGAAACCTTCGAGAACAAGAAACAAATATCAAATAGTCAATATTTTTTTAAATAATAATAATATAATTTAAGAAGATTAAACACATGCACTAAGTTATAATGTAATATCTATATAATAATCAAGTTAAGTTACCTGAGACTATTAGAAGCTTTTTTTTAGCGACACTACTGCAATGTTGTTGCAACGGTAGACGGTTGCTCTATGTTTATCTTACATCAGCAGTAGCCGTTTCACTCCATTGAGGAGAAGTGTTATACCCCCACTCTACCAATCTGGGCCTATATTAAGTTCTCGCGAGTGGCAGATATTACGGTAGGCCTGAGTGGCGTCCTCGGGGATAGGTGTTGGTAAGTTAAGTATGAATACACCACTTCCACTCACTGGGATTAAACGGTTATCATCTATATCGCATATACAATAATACAAAAATTTCCCTCAACCCAAGACTGTTAGGACGAATCGAGCGATCACGGATTGGGTCCTGAAAAGGGAAGTGGTATATCCTCACTCTATCGGCCTGTCCCGGGCTCAGACCTCAAGTAAGTCAATTACAGCGGGGGCCTGTATGACGTTCTCGGGCTTGATGACAATATTATTTTATGACGCTTAATGTGTTTTTCAAAAAAATTATAAAATTTTTAAATATAAACACTGTTTAATTTATTTTGACATATTCCTTTTCCTCAGAAGTTCACGATTACGATCATATATTGCTCCAATAATAACACAGGCACAAAAAAAAATTCAGGTCCCAAAAAACACAACCCCATATTCCTATGTTTTTGGGGTCGCTGAAACCGAATATGACGATGAACAATTTTTTTGACTACCCATTTTCCCGCAACCACCCCTTGCACCTACTCACGGAGGTTGGAATTTCAAATTAAAAAAAAATTGAGTATGGTGTCTATTCCAATGTTTTTTGGGTCGCTTCATCCCAAAAACACCATTGAATACAAATCCTTCCTTTCCTTAACCCCGTACAACCCTCTGGGAGGGGGTTAAAATTTTAAATTTCCTACGTTTAAATCCTACGTTTCTTGGGGCGCTAAAATCAAAAAACACCACCAAAAACAAATTCTTTACCCCCTTAACCCGCTAGAACCCCTGGGAGGAGGTTGGAATATCATTTTTCACGGCGCTAAGTGTAGAAAAATAAATTTCCTTAAGACTTTGTAGGTGCGTATTTGTGTAATCATAGGTAACTTTCTAGAAAACTTTATTGTTGGTGATGTTTTTTGGTTTCAGCGACCCAAAAAACATAAGATTAGACACCGTACTCGACTTTTCGTGAAAAATGAAATTCCAACCCCCTCCAGGGGTTGTAGGGGGTTAAAAGGGTAAAGAATGTGTTTTTGTTGGTGTTTTTTGATTTCAGCGACCAAAAAAACATAGGAATAGATACCGTACTCGACTTTTCGTGAACAATGAAATTCCAACCCCCTCCCAGGGGTTGTAGGGGGTTAAGGATTTGTTTTTAGTGGTATTTTTCGGATTAAGCGACCCAAAAAACATTGGAATTGACACACTACTCGATTTTTTTTTTTTGAAACTCCAACCCCCGTGAGTAGGTGCAAGGGGGTGGTTGCGGGAAAATGGGTCGTCAAAAAAAATTTTCATGGTCATATACGGTTTCAGCGACCCCTTTCATTACAGTATTTAAAAGGTCATCGACCATCTTCTGAACCCTCAACCAAAAGCTGTTTTGACAACAAAAATTTCAGGTAGAAACCTTCGAGAACCCTAATTATCAAAGTAAAGATATATATATGTATATATAATCTAATAATAATGAGAAAATTCAAGTACTAAGAAAATGTGAATGAATGACGGAATGAATACAAAGATTATTATACTATAATTGTTGCAAGTCAATAAATATTAAATGTTAAATAAAAGGAATTTATTAGAGAACAGAGGAAGAAAGGATATACTTCCGCATGTTTGGGAATCATATATATATATATAAAATCCGAAGTTCAAATATCAAACGTTGAAAAGTAATTAGATACTTTTCAGTATCTTTATTTTATTATTATTCTGGTGAGTAGCTTCAATGCTATATATATATATTAATTTAAACATATATAAAATCTAAATACGATAAACAAACATCATTTAACACACACCATCACACTCACTCTGAATACACAAATTATTTCTCTTGATGTTAAAATCTTTATTTTGTTATTGGTTATTTTTTTATTTGTTGTATTTACGACAAATAATATTTATTTGTGAGACTTGAATTTAAAATTCAAGTAGCTTAAAGTAGCAAAGTTTCTAATTGTAATCATTTTATATTAAAGATTTTAATTGGGAAATTGAATGTACACATTTTGGGGGTTGTATGAATAAATGTTATGTTATTTTATGTTAATTCAATTCTTAATTTATTTAGTCACCTTTATATGTGTTATCTCATTTCTTTCTTTGTGAATATTTTCAACAAAATACTATCTACCCGGGGGTGTTGAATAGATAACACTCTGGGCAACAGTCCACTGCGCTTTTTCTATCTTGTGTAGCGAAGAGCAATTACGCTTTCCGAATAAGCGGGTTGTTAATAATAAAAATTAGTGTTGTTTCTAATCTTATTATTTTTCTTCAAAATTATTTTACTTTATTTTATTTATTTTTGTTAATCAACATCCGTCTTTAACAAATAATCTTTTCAAAATATTTCACTTAAAAATTTGTAACATATTTCATTTTTTTATTTTGCAAATATTAAAAAATAATATGTCAGTAATTTTTCATCCTCACATTTCCTCAACATTTCGCTGAAATTTTTCGTACAATCGGAACTGCAATATTTCTTATAGGCGGACATTTCATTGTTGCATCAAAATTTCATGGACCTTTCATTGAAATATTTCGAATCTTTCAATGAAATATTCAGGACAAATTCAGGAAATTTTATGTGCTGTGTGGGAAAGCGAAAAAGAATTATAATCCCGGTAAGAAGCGAGGAATAGAGAAAAATTGAAAGTTTGCAGACATAGAGCAGAAGTTAAGAATTTTTAATTTTTCTGAATAGGCGATTTTACGTTTTTACCCAATTCCTCACTGAACATCAAAATATCAGAAAAATGAATTGTTTTTCTATTCCCAGTAGAGGTAAGTCAATAGAAAAGAATTCAGACTTCTTATTCTTCTTAATGCGCAAAGTTTCATATTTTCAAATTTTTGGTAGCGAATAGAGAAAAATTAAATTTTTGGAGAGTAAAATTTAAATATCTATTCCTTTCAATCGACAGTATCAAAATTTCTGAAGCGCATTGAAAGGAATAAGAAATTTTGAGAGTGAAGTGGATATGTCTATTCCTTTTAATTGATTGTGTCAAGGAGGAATTTAGAGGAATCAGGAGCGTATTTAGAGGAATAGAAAATTTTAGATTAAATGAGGTATCTTTATGCCTTGCAATTGACTGCGTCAGGTTTTTAAGAGCATATTCAGAGGAATGGGAAATTTAGGGTATAAATTCAGTATTTCTATGCCTCGCAATCGCCTGAGTCAAGTTTTTAGGACCGTATTCAGAGGAATGGGAATTTTGTAATATGAATTAAATATTTCTATTTCTTGCAATCGACTGCGTCAGATTTCTAAAAGTGTATTGAAAGGAATGAAAAAACTGGCGAGTATATTAATAATTCCTAATCATTTCAATTTTTTTTTAAATATTATAAGAAGCGAAAGAAAATGAATATAAATTTTAAGATTTTAAAAGAATATAAGTAATAATTAATTACTAACTAATTTAACTAGTTGATCATTTTCAATTCTTCTGAATGGGTGAATTTACGTTTTTACTCAATTCCTCATTCAACATCAAAATATATAAAAAATAAATTCTTTTCTATTCACAGTAGAGATAACTCAATAGAAAAGAATTCAGGCTTCTTATTTTTCTTAATGCGCGAAGTTTCTTATTTTCAAACTTTTGGAATCGAATAGAAAAAAATTTAATGTTTGGAGAGTAAATTTTAAATGTCGCATTTTGGACCGCATTCAGAAGAATAGAAAATGTGGAGAATAAATGAGGCATTTCTATGTTTTACAATTGACAGCGTCAGGTTGTTAAGAATAATATGTATATAATTTAGAGTATAAATTTTGGCCAAGTCAATTAAGAAGAATAGATTTTTCTACTTTTTTTTGCTTCATCGAGGAATTGAATAAAAACGTAAATGCTCCCATTCAAAAGAATTGGAACTCTGAGTTCTTTTCAATTATTCGCCTCTTACCGGGAAATTATTTTTATACTTGAATATTCTGTAAAATAGAATTTTAATAATATTAGTCAATATATGAGACCTGAACTATTTATTTATATTATATGGAAATATTTCCATAAGCTTAAGAAAATTCTGGTAAAAAATTGAGTGCTGATTAAGTATTAGCATTGTATAAATTACATTCGTTTGTTAAAAAAATTTGCTATATCAACATTGTTACTTAATTTATTTTCGAAAAAATTGGAATGTATGCAGAATTCACTTGATTGAAATTTAAGTTCATGTCCATGTCATTCTAAATTAAAATGTCGAAGTCAATAAACTTCACATTAAAATTAGGTATTAAAATTCAAATACCATTTTTGTGTTGTAAAGATGAAAAAATGTTATAATTTTTATTTATTAACACAATTAATCATTTAAAACTATTTAAATTGACAAAATTATTAATTAATATCATTAATGTTCATAAAAATATATATACGATAATATACTCTTTGTAATAATGAACATCTGAAAAGCTGTTTGATGACTTAACAAAATAATATATGTATCTGTTTAATGTGTTCATTATAAGAGACATTTTCTCAAAAAATTTTATAACCTCCCCTGGTCGAGCGCGTTAAGGCGCTCCCAGTGCGGTTGAGAGATATGATGGTCGAGGGTTCGAGTCTCAGAGTCAACTCGTCGGAAAATCCAAGATTGAGAGATGAATAATCATTTTTTCTATTTTTTTCTATTCCCAGTACATATTAAGTCAATAGAAAAGAATTCAGACTTCTTATTCTTCTTAATGCGCAAAGTTTAATATTTTCAAATTTTTGGTAGCGAATATAGAAATTAAATGTTTGGAGAGTAAATTTTAAATATCTATTCCTTTCAATCGACAGTATCAAAATTTCTGAAGCGCATTGAAAGGAATAAGAAATTTGGAGAGTGAAGTGGATATGTCTATTCCTTTTAATTGACTGTGTCATGACATCAGGAGCGTATTTAGAGGAATAGAAAATTTGTAGATTAAATGAGGTATCTTTATGCCTTGCAATTGACTGCGTCAGGTTACATGTATAATTTAGAGTATAAATTTTGGCCAAGTCAATTAAGAAGAATAGATTTTTCTACTTTTTTTTGCTTCATCGAGGAATTGAATAAAAACGTAAAATCACCCATTCAAAGGAATTCAGATTCTGAATTCTTTTCGATTCTTCGCTTCTTACCGGGATTAATCAGTCAAATATTTGTAATGTTACTGTAATATCTCAAAATTGTCATTTGACATAAACGATATTTAAATAATGTCTAAAAGTATTACATTTCCCTCAACACTTTTTTTAAAAAATTACTAAATGATAAATGTCAATTATGTCAAATGACATTTTTGTCACATGTCAATTGGGCCATATTCATGCGCACCGAAATTTTCAAACTTTTGTCATTTTTTGATAAAAAATTGCATAATAATTTGTAAAATTGCATTTGAAAACATGTTTTCTCTGCATTAAAATGCTTTTTTGAAAACTTGAAAATAGTTGTCTGATTCCCAAGTAGCACGTAATATTATAGTAATATTAAAAAGTCCACTTCATGGTAATATTACTCTAATGTTACAGCAATATTAACCGGTAATATTAAAAAGTAAACCTCATGGTAATATTACTGTAATATTACAGCAATATTAACCGATAATAATATTACAGCAATATTTAACCGATAATATTACAGTAATATTACAAAAATTTCAAAAAACACTTAAAAGTATTTGATTGATTAATTCTTATCTTTTTGTGTGTTATCATAAAAAACTTTGGAATTTTTATCTATTTCAAATAAACGTATAATATTACTACAATATTACAGTAATATTACTGTAATTTTACTGTAATGTTACTGTGATATTACCAGGAGGCGGACATTTTAATATTACTGTAATATTACGTGCTACTTGGGTTAATTCTTTTCGTTTCTGCTTTATCGTATGTCGAGAGACCCCTAATATACAAGGTTAAAATACACTGAGAAAAAAAGCACGCCGTTTCAGCGGTAAAGTCATGCAGTTTCTGCATTAGTGACACTGCAAACAGAAAACGGCTGTTTTGACATTGGAACACTGCAGTTTCTGCATTGGAATACACAGCAGTTTTTGGCAGTGCTGTACAAACTTAAAAATTAATTTTTAATTCTTTTAAAATACATTTCTTAAACATCTTATAGTTAATTACTATATAGTAATAACAAATGTTTTTATAATAATTATAATTTATTTCATAATAATATAACTTATTAATATATATTTAGGGTAAAATGTACAGTGACCGACACCCAGACAGTGAACGACACCTGCTATTAAAAACGATAATAACTATAAAAATAATAATATTGAATTAAATATCACTAGTAAATTAATTAATATACAATATTTAAAAACTTATACAGTTTATACAAAATTTTATATGTTTATATTTTCCTCAATATTTAATACTTTCTAGAAAACTAACCTCAAAAAATTTGCTTTATTGATTACAAATTTTATAAATATGAAAATATTGTTAAATAATTATATTTTAAAAGCAACTTTTTTTGTACATTAAATCTGAATAATAAAATTTATGATGTCGGTCACTGTATCCCTTACCCTATGCACCAAAAAATTAAGTCAAATGACAAATATAGAAATTAATTTAATTAATAAAATAAATAAAAAATAATAATAATAATAAAATAATGAAAAAAACGACACAATGAATAAATATACGCAAATGCGCGTCTGAGAGAAACACAACGAACGGGACATGTGACACGGTAGTTATAGCAGAAAACTCATGCAAAAACTGCAGTGTTCCCCACAGTCGTTTCAGCGTTCTTAAGCAAAGCTGAACCCACATGAGTGGATGGCGCTATTTTGGCATCGTTTTTTTCTCAGTGTACAATATATTAGTTATTATACCCATAGATGATAAGTCGTATTACTCACTGTATTTTTAAGCTATATCTAAACTAAACAAACCCTTGTGCGCCTACGCACTGCATTTTGGACTACATAACATATTTATCTTCAAAACGCCCTTTCCGGGCTACCGGCTTAAATACACTGAGTGCGTTAATTTTAAGTTAGGTCTAATCTAAACTCTAAAGACTGTAAGAAGTAGAATAATGAATTATTCTAAATTTCTATTGTATTTATTGCTAGTCCCTTAAGGCCCAGTGTTTTCCCGATAAATTAAATAAGTTTATATTCAAAGTGTCAAACGACACGACATAAAATTGGTGCTAAGTGTGGGGTACACTGTGAAGAAAATTTGAGAATTTTCGACGAGGAGTTCAACAAGACGACGTCCAAGTTGAAACCAGGACCAAGCCTCTTCTGGACAGAAGAACGAACAACTCAAGGCTGAGGGGAATCAAACTAGCAGCTGACAGGACAAATTAATAAAAAGGTGAGTGCTTTTAAAAAATATATTTAAAGCATTACACCAATAAATCATAAAGATTATACATATACATTATATACATCTTTGAAATTAATAAAAAAAAAGAAAAGAAAATTTTATTATCATTTATCATGGATACGAAACCGGGATTATTTAAACAATCTCTTGAAAATATTTTTGGAACAAAAAAGGAAATTGAAGATAATCAAGATAAAAATAACGAAGTGAAAAATGAAGTTATAAAAACGGAATTTCACGCGGAAGATATTAAAGTTTTAGAAGAAGAAATAGAAAGAAAACAAGCATTGCTTAATTCTTTGAAAACACCCACGGTGAGCTTGAATACAATTTTAATCAAAAGTTTACTAACTGCAAATTTCTTTGGGAATTTTAAATCTACATATTTTTAGATGTATTTTCCAAAAAAAATTAAAATAATCGGCGTAGGGCTTTTTGAGAAAAACCAATTTTATTATTTTTACAAAAACCTACTTTGCATATTTTTGTTTATGTTGACAAATCTATCAAAATATTAATACCGCAGATGTGAATTCAACAATATCGTAATATTTTTTAATTGATTTCAAACATATGTAAACGATTGTAATTTATAAACAGAATTTTTAAAAACACATTAACCTAAAGTTCTAGATATGTAAACTATTATACTGACACACAGCACGTAAAAGTTTTTTTGGATAATCCGGATGATCAATAGTAACCTTGTTAATCTCCCAAGTAGATTTAAAATCAAAATGGACAGATTCCATTGCTTGCTCACTAAAAAATCCTAAGCCTAATCCATTTTTTTCGCAAAACTCTTTAACGTGAAAGAAAACTGCATGCACCTTTGGAGTGACTTCAATTCCTAATTCCATATAACTTTTTCTAAAAGCTTCTATGTGTTTTTTGTAATTCTTGTCAAGATCATTCCCGAAGCATGAAGATACAACATTTTTGAAGTCATTGAAAACTGTTACATATTTTATCACACCTATGTTTTTCATGCTGCGTAAAATATCCACATTGTTCAAAAGCTTTTTGCACGAATTACCTTTGAATGCTGGTGCACCGTAAGTGATTTCACGTTCCGCGTAACAGGCTTTTGCCCAAGCAAGGGATTCTGTCTCATAATCTTTCAACATGTGAGAAAACAGCGTATTGACCACGCCAAGCATAAGGTGTAATTCCGGCGGTGGAATAATATCCAAATAAACCTTGTCTTTCTCACTCATGAAGAGTGGTGGATTAACGCAGTTAAAAAAATTCTTCGCTTTGTTTTTTATTGCTCCACTTCCACGCCATTTTTCGTAATTTTCCAATGTATTTTGCGGAGATCGGAGAGTGCTACACTTATGAAGTTCGCCTTTTTTTGCATGACACCAGGTGCATGGGTATGTACTACTATGTGACATAATACCAGCTAAAATATTTGCTATTTTAAGGTCAGTTGCAATCGTGCCTTCGAATGAATTTAAACGCAACTCAGACCAAAGTTGATCAACGTTTTCATAATTCTCCTGAGAATTTGGAGCGATTGATAATATAAATAATTTTTTAACCCCGGAATCTTTAAATTTTTTTGCAGAGATGCCCTCATTATAAGTAGAACGCTTGGACTGTTTGATTTCGTTGGTCTGAGTTTGTATTGAAAGGCAAATCTTCAAAAATCCGCCTCCTCCATCTATGCCTAGTTTTAAGACAGGATTTGTAACATATCTCTGATTTTGTACATATTCGAGGAAACCCTGTAAATTGCTACAATATACAACGACTTTAGCATCAGCGGAAATTTCTTTGCCTTTTACTCTCACAAACTCAAAATCTTTATAATCAAAAAAGTTATCAAGCGAGTGAGCTTTAGTCGCAAGCTTTGTTTTCAAACCGGACTCAATCACTTTCCTATTACAAGATGCTACACGCAAAGCAGATGCAATTGAATTAATCTTTCGATTACTTAAATTCAGATTAGTTTGAATATTTGCCATATCATTTACAGACAATAATGGACGCTTCAAAGAAGAATTATCTTTGGTATTTTTAAACTGAATTTGAAGAGGTCGACCTTGCAACTGAGACAAAGATACATTGGAAGAAACATTTTCTTTGTTCTCGTTAAATTTTTGCTTCAGCACTGATGAAATTACTTGACTTTGGACCTTTGATGGCATTTCTAATAAGCAAGAGGAAAAATTGGTCACTTGAGAGGTTGAATTGCACTTATGTACTTTTCCTTTTCCAATGACAGAAAAACAGGATAGGCATCGTTTCTCAGCAACGGGTTTTTGTGTTGTTTGTTCTAAGATATATATAAAATTATTTTTAAAAAATTACAAATTAAAACCATTTAAGTCGATACAAGTAATATACATGTAGATATCTACCTAAAACTTGATCTTCTTCAGTTATTTTTGAAAAATTTACAGGTTGGCTTCGTGCTATTTCACAAACTTTACACATACACTTCAAATTGCCTTTCGATCTTGTTACTATTACATTTCTATTTCTAAACATGGAAAAATCAGGTAGATCTATTTGTTTATCCTGAGTTTTGGCGTTAAAAAGAAGTATTCTACAAGAGACGCACAAGGCTGCCGGAAGTGTATCATCATCCAGATTTATCGAAGGGCTAACTAGGTTAGCAATGTACGTTTTCAATGTGCTTTTAATAGAAAACATTTTTTTATGTTTTCGAAAGCACCATAAACACACTTTATTTCGATTTTCATTATGCGTTAAAGCCTTATGTGGCATTTTCAACATAAAATTAATTTTCACAATAACAAATAAAAGTGAAAAATATCTGACATTATTATGTGCGAAGTGAGTAAAATATTTACATAACAAAGTACAATCAGAGGAAATATAAAAATTGTGTACTATTACTACAATTTCTGTAAAATAAAATGTAATACGTTTTTTCTCAAAAAGCCCTCCGCCGATTATTTAAATTTTTTTTGGGAAATAAATTTAAAAACCTGTAGATTAAAAATCCGCAAAGAAATTTACAGTTAGTAAACTTTTGATTAAAATTGTATTCAAGCTCACCGTGCACCGCGAGCGACGGCGCCACCGGAAGAAGATAACAATTTTTTGAAACCGAAAGATGTAATTTCTTGGGTGTCATCTTTTGACGGATCGGGAAGTGTTAGAATTTTTGTTCGAGAAGTCGAAGACGCGCTTTCACAAATGCATAGGTGGATAGATAAGAAATGTGTTTTACGTATGGTTTTAGCTAGTCGTGTAACGGGTCAAGCAAAAGATCTCATATGCTCTCAAGAAGCAGATAATTGGGATGAAATTAAAGATTTATTACTAAATTATTACGATGTTCAGGACATGCCTTATACATATATGAAAGAACAAAGAAATAAAGTTGTGCAGAAGCATAATGAAACGGTAAACGCGTACGCGAAAAGATTTTTAGATTTTCATAGAAAAGTTATGAAAGCAGCCGGTCAAAAATCCGATCCGATTAGAGCAAAGTTTGCACTAGAAGCGGAAGAAGAGGAAGGAATTTGGAGATTCACCGTGGGTCTCATTGATAAGATAAGCGAACGTGTAGAAAATCAAGGGCCACGCACTCTTAAAGAAGCGATGGCATTAGCATTAAATTCGGAAAGTACAATTCGAGAAAGAGAACTTTGTCGGAAAATGGCTCAAGTATCAATAGATAGGAGAGTAGATTCATATAAATCAAATTTTAGTAAATCTAATTTAAATCGATCAGAAAACCAAAATTTCCATTCTGCTGAACGCTATAAAATGTTAGGTCGAGAAAGAGAAACAACAAAACAAACAAACGAGATAAGAGATCAAACATGCTCAATGTGTCACACGAAGGGTCACACGGAGTCAAAATGCTGGAAGAAAAATTGGAAACCAAATTTTCAGGAAGGCTGATACGAATCAGACGATGCGGACTCACAGAGCAAATACTCTATATCCGACCAACAGGAACTCGAAGAACTATCAGACTCTTAATTGATTCGGGAGCGGAAGCAAGTATTATAAAAAAAGATGCGTTAGATTTTGCTACATGTAAACCATTAAAGGACAAATCGCGAGATGTAATTATGGGAAATTGTACGATAAACATGTTAGGTACCTGCAAATTAAAAGTTTTAGGCAAAGAAGACACATATCTGGTTGCAAAAGATAATTTTCCCATAGAGTATGATGGAATTCTAGGTATTGATGTTATGGCAAATCACGATGCCATTAATAATATAAAAGATCGCACTATTACACTTAGTGATGAAATTTTTAAATTAAATGAAACTCCCACCATTATACCTCCTCTTTCAGCAAAAGTTTTTAATATTACCTTAGACAAGGAATATTCGCAACCTTGTTTGTTAGAAGGAAAGGATATTACATCAGGTATTATTTCGGGTAAACAAAAAGATAAAATCTATCATTATAATTCTTCTATGGATTATCAATATATTTATCAGTCTGATATGAGTGTGAGACCAATTAAACTAATGGAACATCCGGAAAGTGTAAAAATTCGTACACTCAAAACTGTCGACGTTTTGCAAAGAAGAGAATTACTTTTTTCTAACACGCGATTAAATCACCTTAAAGATATAGAGAGTGAAACAATTAAAGAAATTATTAAAGAATTTACAGATGTATTCGATTTGCCAGGAGACGAATTACCTGTAATAAATGGAATTACACACGAAATTCACTTGGATACTGCCATTCCTATACATACCAAACAATACAGATATCCACCTGTCCATCAACAGGAGATAACTACGCAAACACGAGAGATGCGACGAAAAGGAATTATTGAAGAATCTAATAGTCCCTACAGAAGCCCACTATGGTTGGTTCCGAAAAAGAAGGATGCATCGGGAAAACAAAAATGGCGGATCGTCGTGGATTACAGGAAAATTAATGAACATACACCTCAAGACAGTTATCCTTTGCCGAACACCGAGGAAATTATGGAAAACATTGGAGGAATGCATTATTACAGTGCTTTTGACTTATCTTCTGGATTTTATCAAATTGCAATGGATGAGAAATCTAAAGAGAAAACAGCCTTTTCAACACCGGATGGACATTTCCACTTTAAGAGAATGCCAATGGGATTGAAAAATGCTCCAGCTACCTTTCAACGAGCAATGAATTTTGTACTGCGAGGATTGGTAGGAAGAATATGCTATGTTTATTTAGATGACGTCATTATTTTTGGTAGGACTTTAGAAGATCACAATAACAATTTGAAAATTTTACTAGAAAGACTGAGAGAATTCGGTATCAAGTTACAACCAGATAAGTGTGAATATCTACGTCCGGAACTGGAATACTTAGGCCATATTATCACAAAGGATGGAATTAAACCTAATAAAAATAAAATTAGTACAATTGAAGAATTTAAAGCTCCAACAAATCAAAAAGAAATTAAACAATTTTTAGGTCTCACCGGGTATTACAGGAGATTTATAAAAAATTATAGCAAAATTGCCAAGCCGCTTACAAATCTTTTAAAGAAAGGAGAAGAATTTAAATGGACTAAAAAACAGGATGAAAGTTTTGAATATTTGAAACAATCTCTAATTAAAGAACCGATTTTAATTTATCCGGATCATTCTAAAGAATTTACACTTACTATAGATGCCAGTAATTTTGCACTAGGAGCCGTTTTATCTCAACAGGTCAATGAATTTGATAAACCAGTAGCATTTGCATCACGCACCCTTAACGATGCAGAAACTCGTTATAGTTCCACAGAAAAGGAACTACTAGCCATCGTATGGGCTACAAAACATTTCAGGCATTTTCTGTATGGCAAAAGATTTAAAATTTTGACTGATCACAAGCCATTAAAATGGCTTATGAATGTAAAAGACCCATCTTCACGTTTAATGAGATGGAGACTAAAATTAGAAGAATTCGATTATTACATAGATTACAAAAAGGGAAGTTTGAACACTAACGCTGACGCCTTATCTCGACAAGTACGAGCCCTGCATGTTTCAGATAATGATGACGACTTCGAGGAATATCTTACGCAATACAGATATACTAATCTTTGTCCCTTAAAGGAAGTGTGTAAAACCAGATTGTCTCGTATTGTGATTGGAACAGACAAGGATATAATAATTGACGGTGAAACGGAACCAAGAATTGCCTATGCAAAATTAAAAGGGCACATGATTTCCACCGAAGAAAATATTTGTTACGATTTGTCACCTTTAGATGAAAATATACGAAACAAACTAATTAGAATGATAAAGTATATTCACACAAAATAATAGAGATCATAACTCAAGAAAGAAGAGTATTAGAAGATGAAGCTGAACAAAGGGAAATATTAAGGATTTTTCATGGACCTGTTAATGGACATTTAGGAATTAAAAAAACAATAGAAGCGATTGGGAACGGTGGTCTAGTAACAATCTAGTAACTTTGACCCATTCTCTCCCTCCATTTTGTTTTTTCTACTCTTTCTAACCTATTAATTGAAGAGAGACAAAGAAAGAAAATGGAGGGAGAGAATGGGTCCCCACCAGATGGCGTATTGCAGTTTAGCCGATCCCAATTGCCAGAAAATATTATTGGAGAAATCTACACAAGGACGTGGAAAATTATATAAAATCTTGTAAAGATTGTCAACTCACTAAAAGAGCACAATACAATGTTACTGCAGATGGAGTATTAATACATCCGCCTACTCGAATAAATGAAAGAATCGCCATCGATCATGTAGGACCTTTACCCATGTCGGAACAAGGAAATAAATATATTTTGAGTGTTCAAGATCAATTAACTAAATTTCTCACCTTGATACCTGTTCGAAGCGTACAAGCATCCGATACAGCAAATGCATTACTGACAGAATATGTTTATTTATATGGGACACCACATGAGGTTATAATGGACAATGCGAAAGGATTTCAATCCGAAATTGTTAATATTCTCTTTAAATCATTAAAGGTAAAACCCATTGTTATCGCAGCAGGACATCCACAATCTAATGGATCCTTAGAAAGAGCACACGCAACCATAAAGGATCAATTAAAAATTTTAGTGGAAGACAAGCCTGAGAATTGGGATGAACACTTGAGAAAAGTTCAGTTCATATTCAACAGCATGACTAATAGAGGAACAGGATTCTCACCTTTGGAAGCTACCTTTTTGTCAAAGCCTCATTTGGAAACCACTATACCAACGTTACAACTCAAATCACAGGATGCAGCAAGATACTTGGAAGAGCTCAAAACAAATCATATTGATAAATTAAAGGAAATAAGGCAAAATCTTATAAAGAGCAAGATGCAATACGAAAAGGAAGTATCATCAAGGAGGAAAGGGCCTACACCTCTCTATCAAGTGGGAGATAAGATACTTGTGAAAAGTCTGAGAAGCACACCATTATCGAAAATATTTAGTGGACCTTATATATCATTACGCATATTAACTCAGAAACTCACACACACATATAGAGTTAAAAATAAAGAATATAAAAGGCATATTAATGAAACAAAGCCTTTCGATGGGTAAAAAATTTTTGTTACAGATGCTGTTCATTTTTGTAGTACTGTTGACAGCTTGTCTCGGATTAAGCTACAAAGTCACTCCAATTAATAACCCTATATTCAAGGAGGAGTTATTCGACGTAAGACTTTACCATGAAGTATGGACTACAATTCACTTTGCAGACTTCCGTGATGTCATTGAAGATACCAAACAAATGGGAAAACATATCGATAAATTGTCAAATTTATGTGGAAACTTTACTCATTGTAATCATAAAATTTCTATTCGCACATTATCCACTAGATATAATAAGATAAAAAATAGATTAGATACTTTAATTAGTCTAAATAATCATCGACTTAAAAGAGGAGTATTTAATTTTGGAGGGTCAATATTGAGATACGTTTTTGGTACCTTAACTGAGGACAATGCTAATTTAATAAACAACGAAATTGCTAATGTTTATAATAACGCTGCAGGAATTGCTAAACTTTTAAAAAATCAAACCGCAATTATCAGAACAACTATAAGACAGTTTGAAAAATTATCTGCCTCACAGTATGTAGATATAACAATATTAACAAACCTTGTAAAAAATGGAAGTACGAAAGTTAATATAACCCTACCGAAAGAGTGGTACTGGATTGGTACTGGGAAATTGGAACTGAGGGCTCAGTACCAACTCAGTACTAATTTGGTGCATTTTGGTACTGAAATGGAACTGGGAAATTTACCTGCGAAAAGGGTCGAGTTACCGTTAAAACCCTCATAAAAGTGAAAAGCGACTAGCTTTTTCAATATGTTTAAACAAATACTTTATAGTTATTTCAATATTATATTTGTTTTTCCTGGATTTATATTATTTTCATACATTATTATGCATATGATATGTCCTTTCCCAGTAAAAAAAGATTTATTGAGCAAGCGATTTGGCTGATTGAGCAAGCCGTCTGCCCAATTGTCTAAACGACATTCGGACAATTGGACTGTTTGCTCAATCATCCAATGCATTATGCCCAATCACCAACATTGTATTTCGCGTCTAATAAAAGAAGAAATCGGTCCGAGTGTTGAGAAAATGATAAATCATGAATAATTATTGTTAAAAAGCAAGAAGTAATATATAAAAATACCTGAAATAAGAATAAATAACGAGTTTTGTAAAATGTTATTTTTTAGTTGACAGTGCACTGATGTAATATGAATTTTGTCGGTAAGAGTGAGGAGTATGATAAAGAGAAACGTTTCTTTATCGACTCGTGATACATTTCAATTGATAATAAAAAATTGTAGATTTCTTGTTTTTTTAAAAAATAAGGAGAAATTTCAATTGAGTATTTAAAAATAAATTTTAATTGATTTAATTTAATTTAATTAGTGGATTAATGAATCAGTGAAGTGAATTAAATTAAATTAGGTTAAATACATTGAATAGTGGTAAGTAATTATATTTTGTAAAATTATTATTTATTAATAGAATTATATTCTTTGTTAATTTGTCTAGTATTATTCTTTTTACAAAAAAATAAGTATAAATAAAAAAATGAGCCTCATAACAAGAATTATTTGGTCAATATTTTAGGAAGGTGTCATTTGAAGAAAGTATTGAAAAAAAATTAAAAAATTTTACTGTTAATTTAAATTTTTATAAAAAAAAGACGCAAATAAAAATGTTTAAATTTAACTTAATAATAAATTGACCAATTATTATTAATTATTATTTTTCTCACAATTATCGTGATACTATATATATTTATAAAAAAAACCAGCATTTTTGCTTCATATGCCAAATATTTGAATAATTAGATGTTTTTTTTATTATAGATCCGGGAGCATTATATGTTTTAGTGTAAATTATATTTTGATCCTTGATATATAAAAATAAAATTTTCTTTAAAATAATTGGATTAATTTAAATCTCCTATTTATTGTTTCTTTTAATAAAAATCCTATTTTATTTAATTAATTGAGTTTAATAATATAAATATATTATTATTAAATTCAATTATTTTACTTACCAGTTTTTATTTATACTTATTTTTTTAAAAAGAATAATACTAGACAAATTAACAAAGAATATAATTGTCTTAATAAATAATAATTTTACAAAATATAATTACTTACCACTATTCAATGTATTTAACCTAATTTAATTTAATTCACTTCACTGATTCATTAATCCACTAATTAAATTAAATTAAATCAATTAAAATTTATTTTTAAATACTCAATTGAAATTTCTCCTTATTTTTTAAAAAAACAAGAAATCTACAATTTTTTATTATCAATTGAAATGTATCACGAGTCGATAAAGAAACGTTTCTCTTTATCATACTCCTCACTTTTACCGACAAAATTCATATTACATCAGTGCACTGTCAACTAAAAAATAACATTTTACAAAAACAGTCCAATTGTCCGAATGTCGTTTAGACAATTGGGCAGACGGCTCGCTCAATCAGACAAATCGCTTGCTCAATAAATCTTTTTTTACTGGGTTGGCAGCTAAATTCAAAAATGATGTCCATTTTTTTGTCAAACTTAAGGTATACGAGATAAATTATAACTTTTTTAAATGTAATTATTTTTTGATAAATTTTAGATATTCATAATCTGGAAATATTAACGAATCTCAATATATATTTTTTAAAGTTGAGTTATTAAAATTATAATCTTTTTAAGCAATAAAACTCGGGTTAAAATTTTAATCCTTCAACAAAGGACCTAGGGGTCTATTGTTCAAGGAGGGATTGCAATATAATTTCCAAACTTAACAGAAATTTTCTACAAACTATTATGTTTTTTTTGCTGTTTTACACGTATATCGTGAGAGATGGTTTGTTAATCTTATATACCTTTAAAACTATTGTTAAAGTACTTTAAAAATGTCTTCTTATGGGTTATCAGGTAGTGGTACTGAAGTGGAACTCAAGCCAAGTCCAATTCAGTACCATTCCAGTACCACTCTTTCGGTAGGGAAATATCTTTAATTCTGATTTAATGGAAAGCATAGCAGGAACAGAAATCGCTTTAGGTGATTTATTAGAAACCGTAAATGTCATTTTTGAAGCCATTAATTCCGGGAAGACAGGAGTTGTTTCACCTCAACTTGTGTCACCTCAAAATTTTTTACACGGGTTAAAAGTAATAAGTAACGTGCTTAATATGAAAGTACTTCCATTTCCTTTAGGATTGAATTATTATTCCATGTATATGCAACTTAACACAGTGCAGATAATGTTAGCAAATAATAGATTAACATATGTTATACATACACCGATTCCTACAGAGCCATTATATCGAGCTTTTAAATTTATACCTGTACCTATAGCTAGTTGGACAAAGTATTATATTTACGAAAATGTAGCAACTAAACCAATTGCCATTAATCTTGAACAAACAGACTATACTTTAATAGATGTAGAAAAATGTATTACCATTAACAGTCTTAGAATTTGCGAAATAACAAATCCAATACATAGATTAGCTATAGAGACTAGTTGTTATTCGCACTTGATAAGAGACAAAACAGATATGGAATGTAAAAAGAAGTATTTTTCTTTATTAGATACTTATATTTTAGCTCTTACAAACGGTTACACTTGGTATATCTTACCTTATCACTCAGAGACTATCTATTTTCTGTCCGAATTCGCACGAGAGAACTGTCATCATTAGTAGTCCTTCTATTTTTGAGTTGTCACCACATTGTCGGAGATCATCTCAAACAAATCTATACCTACCACGAAGTCACACAAATTCGACAGATGTGACAGAATACAAAATAAACATTACATTCACACATTTTGAAATGGACATACTACAAAATAAATTTCTCACATTACCTACCTTTCAGGTAGACATATAGATTTACAAGACCTTAAAGATTCTTCAAAGACTCTAGACGAAATGACATCTGATTTAGACCTCTTAGTAGCGACACAATCAAAACATGCTTGGTTTCAGACTGGACATACGACTTTACAATATATAGGGCTTTTTTGCACGATTTTCGTTATAATATACGGATTATTAAAATGTGGTTGTTTTTCGGCACTGTGGAAAATTCTGCAGTGGATATCATTTTCAATATGTATTAAATTTGAGTATAATGAACAGACTATTCAACCTGTAATTTCACCACAACAGTTAAATTTACAGCCCGCTGTATATGTTAGAGAAATAGATAGGAATTTACCTGTTTCCGAACCCTCTGTAGGATTTCGAAAACTATTTTAAGGGGGGAGGTGTCGAGAGACCCCTAATATACAAGGTTAAAATACAATATATTAGTTATTATACCCATAGATGATAAATCGTATTACTCACTGTATTTTTAAGCTATATCTAAACTAAACAAACCCTTGTGCGCCTACGCACTGCATTTTTGACTACATAACATATTTATCTTCAATACGCACTTTCCGGGCTACCGGCTTAAATACACTGAGTGCGTTAATTTTAAGTTAGTTCTAATCTAAACTCTAAAGACTGTAAGAAGTAGAATAAAGAATTATTCTAAATTTCTATTGTATTTATTGCTAGTCCCTTAAGGCCCAGTGTTTTCCCGATAAATTAAATAAGTTTATATTCAAAGTGTCAAACGACACGACAGTAAACAACTTTGAAATTTTAGTATATTTCAAATAAGCGTGTAATATTACTGAAATATTATAGTAATATTGCTCTAATATTACTGTAATATTACTGTAATGTTTCTGTAATATTACCATAAGGCGAGCATTATAATATAACTGTAATGTTACGTGTTACTTTGGTAATATAATAACTTAAGAATATTTGGTTTTAGAAGAATGTTTTTCTTTTGTGTAAAATTAGGAAAAAATGTTTGAAAATAAAAAAAATTTTAATGTCGTTCATTAAAAATATAAATCTCAACGTATGGTTTATAAAAAAAATTTATTTTCAAACATGTTTTTTCTAATTCAACACATAAAAAGAAACTTTGTCTGAAACTAACTGTTATTAAGTTATTACCAATTTCCAAAAAGTACAATAATTTTTAAAAAATCATTTTAAATGTGAGACAACATGCTTACAGATGCAATTTGCCAAACTGAAAATTATGCAATTTTTTCTCAAAAAATAACACGAGTTTCAATTGTAGAATATAGTAATATTAACTTAGTTATTAAGACGCATCAAAAAAATGTTTCTCTTTTAAGATGTCAACACATACAAAAATTTCCTTACGAAAAACTGAACAAAGTTTTTGTTTGTAAAAGTGTATTTTAAAAAATGGGACCGTAAAACTCATAAAACGAGCCGTTTTATGGCTTAAGTCAAACAGATGTAACGAATCTTTCCGAAGGAGAAAATACGGATCTTTACTAACAACCCTACTGAAAATCCTTGTATAAGATCTTGTACAATTTCCTGTACAGGATCAGCAACTGAACTTGTACAAGTTCTGACCAGTTCCTGTACAGAAAAATGGATACGAATTTGGAACAAGTTCATGTGTGAGATGTTGTACAAGATCTGGTGCAAGATCTTGTACAAGAAAGATATTTGTACAAGAAAATGTACATGATCTTGTACAATTTCATGTATAAGTACTTGTACATGAACACGTTCATGTTCTTGCACATGTATAGTTGTACATTTTTTTTTTTTTAATAAAATTTGAGATTTTGATAATTTTTAACCACTAAGATTCGTAACTCATGCATGCTAAAAACTATTGCGCAGCTGTAAAGGTTAATGTAAACTATTGCGCAGCCTTTGAAGTTTTTAATTTTTAGTAAAGAAAGATCTTGTACAACATCTCACACATGAACTTGTTCCAAATTCGTATGCATTTTCCTGTACAGGAACTGGTCAGAACTTGTACAAGTTCAGTTGCTGATCCTGTACAGGAAATTGTACAAGATCTTGTACAGGGATTTTCAGTAGGGAATACAAATCGTCAAAAATGCACCGAATAACAAATATTTTTGTTTTGAGAGGATATACACACCGAAAAAACGGTATTCTAGTTTTAAGATTATTATTTTCTTAAAAAAATATTCTTAAAAATATTCTTAAAATATTCTAGTTTTAAGAATGTTATATTCTTACATAAATATTATTCTTAATAATATTCTAACTTTAAGAATATTTTCTATGTACTAAATCTTATTCGGAGTGTTTTTTTTTGCAATCATAGTGGAAAATGGAAGAAGTTACCGTTTAAGTTTGTATAATTGTAGCGTAATAATTTTATCGAATTTTTTACCAAAGAGTACCTTTATTAGGATTTGTACCTATAAGAAAATTATCTGTGCATAAAGACTGAAATAACTGTAAACTTTAAAAGTATTGTTCTCTACAATTGTAATAATTGTTGTTTAGTTTTAATTTTTCACGTTTAAAAATTTATAAAAAAAATATTATTGCGTTTCTTAATCTTATCCACGTAATTTAAGTTTTTATGATCCCAAATTGAAAAAAATGTTCGACAATTGGTTAACATTGTCTTTAAGTATTAAAATTGTGTTCTTTTTTGAAAACTTTAATAAGAGTAATATTTTTAAAATAAAAATGCTGTACTTTTTCTTTATTTGAAATTATGTATATTTTGGTTTAAAATTAAGTATTTACTATTCTTAAATTAAGTTTATAGTATTCTTAAAACTGCTAAAAGTATATTTCTTGATACAAGAAGAAAATATACTTATTTTACGATTATATTCTAAAAAAGTGATTCTAAGAAAATATTCTTAATATAAGAAGATTCTATTCTTAATTTAAGAATATATTCGTGGCGCCTATTTAAGTCTCGCATATTCTTAAAATAAGTTGAAAATTCTTAAAATTAGAATATCGTTTTTTCGGTGCATACAGAGTTAATCTAACTAAAAAAGTAGTTACTTTAATTACGTTCCAGTTAACTATTCAATGTTAGTTAAATTTATTGCGTTATTAATTTTTTCAATATAAAATATGGTTTAAAAAGATATACTCTTAATATGAGAGAACATTCCTATACTTAAGATTAATTCACTTAATGTAAGAGGATATTTATAAATACAGATAAGGAAAATACCCTCTTAAAAATAACTTTGAAATAATAAAATTGCAATTATCTAATTTGTATCCTTTAGATAAAGTCTCTGAAAATAAATAGAATATTAGGTTTTTTTCTATAGTTTACAACTGTAAATTACTGTAATATTACATGCTACTTGGGAATTGTTTAAATGTAAATACATGAAACACCGTTGGGAACACAACGGTCACTAAAAATGTTATTTAAAAAATAAAATATGATAAAGTATTTATTGGTATTTGTAGAAAAAGTGTTCATGAGTAATTTACGACCTTATTTGTATCAATTTAATACGAAATAAGTGAAATAAAAGATAAAATATGGAGCACTGTTATATCAGGGTTTTCTGTCAAATTTTTATATAATTCAATGAAAAGTGTTTTAGATATGATTTTTTAATAATAAAAAAGCAGTGAAAAAGTATTAATTTATTATTTTAAAGGCGCTTGTATACCTCACCGATCCCGAGTATTCTATCGTCGTGCAGCATTGGAGTAAAAGAGACAAAAGATAATTGTGTCTCTTTTACTCCAATGGTACACGACGGAAGTATACTCGGGATCGGTGAGGTATACAAGCGCCTTTAAGCATTTGAAAGGGTAATAAATAGTGAAAATTAATGTGTTTATTGTGTACTATTTGTGTGTATAGGACAACGTTTATCGACAGCAAGTTACAGGTTACATCGGTGAACGCTAGATGGCAGCACAGTAAACAATTAATAAGACTTTGACAAGAAAAATATTTAACCCACTGAACGTCGATGATGCATCTAGACACAAATAAAAAAAATGCTAAAGACTTATTGAATATTTTTAAAAAATGTTACTAGGGGGTTTTCGGGGTCGCTAATTACAAATTTGAAAACATTTCGAAAATTCAAAATACCAAATAAAATATAACAAAATAGAAAAAAATTAAAACATAGGGCGGTATTCATAGTCGATACTCATTTCTTAAGCAGCGACTTAAGCTGACACCTAGATTCATAGTCGTGCATTGTGGATTGACTTAAGTCGCAACTTAAGCATTTGCTTAAAGAAGTAAATGCTTTGATTTTGAGATGCATAGTCCCATCTTAAGAATGCCAAGTATTCATAGTCAAATAGGATTTTCTTATTTGACATTAAGGCCTAAGCAGAATAGATTCTTGAACGGGAACGCAATCGTGAACGGAAACGTAAGAATGGGTGAGAGAAGAATAATGATATTTGCTATCCTTCTCTTACACATTCTTACGTTTCCGTTTACGATTGCGTTCCCGTTCAAGAATCTATTCTGCTTAGGCCTTTACCGGTGAACTTATTTGAACGAATTGAGGTTATGATTTAAAGTCAACGTTTTAGTTGACTTAAGCAATAACTTATTAGTGTATTTATAGTGAAAAAAGTGTTAACAATGGATATAATGCATTATTTAAGAGACATTGAGGATGATATTGATAATGAAGATGGTCCAAACAATATAAGACGTGCAAAACGATACATTCGAGATGCGGAAAATCCTTTTGAAATAGATGAGTGAGAGTTTCAGAGACGTTATCGTTTTCACTCCACGCAGCCTCCTTAGCTTTCAAGGAACAATCGCTTTTGCGATTTTCAATAACATGGGAAAAGCTTTTGATAGTTTGCAGGAAAAGTTTTCTTTCCGTATTGGTGTAATATGCTTTTTAGACATTTTATTACTACAAAAAGTTTCATTAATTAGTATTAAAATTAAGTATTATTTATAATAATTTAATTATTTATTGTTTACAAATTTTATATTCCATTATATTTTTATTTTAATATATAATTTAAGGGAGTGAGAGTAGCAGATTTATATTTGGATACATTTATTTCTACAAGAAAAAAGAATTTATGTATGAAAGTAGTTATTTTATGTTTATAAACAATTAAAATTTTTTTTTTTAGCGTACAGCACTTTTTTAAAAACGAAAGTATATAAGATAATATATAAAAAAAAAATTACCAGTCTTTTTAATTTGAAAAAGAAAAAATAAATTGTGTTCTACAAATTGTACGCCTAATTTTAAAAATATTAATGTTAATATATTGATCATTATTTTGAATATTTCACTATTATGTATTATTATTTATCAAATTTTAAATACATTTCATTTGTTGATTATTAAAAATTTTTACTTTTAAACAACATTAAATATATTCACAGGTTCATATTTTTGAATTTTGTTTTATTACTGTTTTTTATTACAAACATTTAATAAGAAAAATATTTTACAAATTTACTTTTTTCAAATGATTAAACAAAAAAATTTTATAAATAACATTAAAAACGCTGAAACGAAAAACTCAAATTGAATACAACGCAAGTATAAATATTCCTTGGCGCATTGAGGCGAATTTTCAAAACCATTTCTTATTGGTGGATTCAAGAGAATACTGACGGAAAAAGCCGATTGTTCAATAAGATCATCTTAAGCATTTGCTTGGTCAAGAAATTCTTAAGCTGCATTTTCTTTACCAAGCAATTGCTTATTTTTGACTATGAATATATATGGTCTTAAGCTCGACTCATTCGAATAAGACCGTCTTGATCAAGCAACTCTTAAGTCCTTGCTTAAGTCGGAACTATGAATACCGCCCATAATCAAATTCTCCATCAGCTTGCTACTCGGGGGTTTTTGGGTTTGCTGATTACGAATATAATAACAGATTTCCAAAAATCAAAATGGCGGATCCAATATGGCGGATCAAAACAATTAAACAATAATTGAATTTATTATATTCGTAATCAGCAAACCCAAAAAAAATTGTTTACTGTGCTGCCATCTAGCGTTCACCGATGTAACCTGTAACTTGCTGTCGATAAACGTTGTCCTATACACACAAATAGTACACAATAAACACATTAATTTTCACTATTTATTACCCTTTCAAATGCTTTAAAATAATAAATTAATACTTTTTCACTGCTTTTTTATTATTAAAAAATCATATTTTAAAAAACTTTTCATTGAATTATATAAAAATTTGACAGAAAACCCTGATATAACAGTGCTCCATATTTTATCTTTTATTTCACTTATTTCGTATTAAATTGATACAAATAAGGTCGTAAATTACTCATGAACACTTTTTCTACAAATACCAATAAATACTTTATCATATTTTATTTTTTAAATAACATTTTTAGTGACCGTTGTGTTCCCAACGGTGTTTCAACGTTATTCCGTTCAAATCGCGTTGAACCCATCCGCTAGGGCTTGTACAAGAAAATGTACAAGTTCTTGTATATGTTCATTAATGAACTTGTACATGTTCGAGTGATGTTCTTCAACAGGTTCAGCATCTGGAATTGAGACATGTTCTTGTACCAGAACTTGTACAAGGTCCTGGACAAGAAACTATACTTGTACAAGAAAATGTGCATGTTCTTGTACATATATAATATATTTTTATTTTTTTTCTCCCTTACTGTAGGAAAAAATGAATTGTTTAGTGGGAATATGTGATGTGTTATTGTGAATTTAAATATCTATTTTTGGAAAGAATGGCTAAATAAAATGATGATAAGTTATTAACATCGATTCTTTCAATAATTTTTTTTCACCAATATTTCCTTTAAAAAATATTTTCTTTCACTAATATTATTAATAAAAAAATTGTTTTTTCATTTATATTTTAGTTAAAATTATTGATTTTTACCAATATTTTTTAATTAATACATGAATTTTTTTGATGAAATAATTCATTTTTTTTCACCATTATTACTGTTTAAATTTAATATTTTTCAAATTTTTTTTGATAAAAAAAATTAATTTTTTACCAATAATATTTTTTTATTAAAATATTAATTTTTTTAAATAAAATAATACATTTTTTTCTAAAAATTCCATTAAACAAATATTTTTGCTTATGATAAAAAAAATACATAAAAAAATTCAAAGAAAAGAAAATAAGAGTGCTGTTACCTACCTGCTAAAAAACGCGGTTATATTGATTTTATCGACAAATGTTGATAATATACTGTACTAGATTTCATCAGTTTTATACATTTTAGACAAAATTTCAATTTCAATCTCGTGCTCCACGAATGCTCCGCCAATTTCGTGGAGCATTCGCATCATACAATCCGCCAGGGCACATTAAAAGATTGTAACTAGTTTTCTTCGTAAACCGTTGTTTCTAGTGAATAAAAATTTCTTTTGTATAAGTATGAGCTGAAAGGAATCATAAGAGGAACAAAAATAAAAATTGTAAAACAGGGGAATAGGCGAATTGGGACATAGGTCTGTTCGACACAAACAAAAACAGAATTGAAGTGTACAACGCTATTGTTAATTTATTGCGTTAATTATTATTATATGTACTAGCTAAAAGAAACGCGCGTAAACGCGCGTGGTATCTATAATTTTTGTAAAAAATTAAAAATTTATTTTTATTTGACGGAGAGTTATTAGAATTTTGATCTCACAAAAATAATAATATTATTTTTGTAATGATTACTGTATTACTCTTTCAACCTTTTGGTGTTATAATAATATAATACCTATTATTGCACAGTAAATATGACCTTTAAATTTTGTACTCAAATAAAGATTATATGCTACGATCATCGAATTGTCAGCAATACATTTAATTGACCCATCTCAGGATCCATGCAGGGTAAAGTCCTATTTTGTTTACTACAAGGCCCATATGAACTTAAAATCGCTTTACAATGTTAGAAAGTTCTGGATTCTTTATTTCGTCTGTGATTTCAGCACATATCATTTTATTTAAAGTTTCTGAATCGCAAATTTGTGTACGTAAACATATAGTTAAACGCACATGTGGCAATCCACGCTTTTTTCTTCTCTATGAAAGACGATACATATAAAATTGTAAATGAATAAAATTACGATTTATGAAAAGACAATTCCAATGATTCTCTACAAATCGAAATCCTAATATTAGACATTCTAACTGCCGTAAAATGATTTAATTAATTGTTTTCAAAAAATGATATCAAATGCTTGCTCATTATACATATTATTATCAGTTTCATAAATTAATCTTTTAATTTACAGCAAATGCTATTTCATATACTTCACACTTAACTGTACCAATCGGCTGTTGATCAACACCTACAAAAAATTCTGTTGGTTTAAAAGGGAAAAATCTAATTAAATATTCTATTTGATGAATATTCAAACACCCTGCATTAAGGCTTTAAAAAATAGTCTTAATAAATAATAAATAGCCTTAAAAAAATATTACTCCATCGTAATAAACACAAATCCAATGACCAGAATTGTTATTACCGCTAAAAACTATTTGAATATGTTTATCTCTTTCTCCAATTGGAATAATTAAATCAAGCATTTGTAAATACAAAGTACTTTGCATAATGAAAAAAGAATTTGAATCATTTTTTAATAATTCTTGAAATTTATACATATGCATATCATTTAACATTTTATTTACATTTTCAATATTCTTAAAATCTTTATTACTTAAAATAAAATACTCTTTTATGTTCGACATGGTATCCTTCTTGAACTTTTAAACTGTCGATAAAGCTAATTTTCGAAAGTAATCGTTTATTTTAGTTTCTTGCTTTCAAAAAATTTACTTACATGTGTTTCACCTATAAAATATTTCATTAACTATAATTCATCTAACTAATGCAACAATGATAGTCTTTTATGAACGTGAATTAGCGTTGTTTAATCTTTTTCCACATTACATCATTTTCCATAATGATTATTATTTAACTTATTTTCCTCTGCACTTTTTATTATTATTCAAATCAATATTCGACTCACAAACTATTATTTAACCCATAAAACAACTTCAACCCTTAAAACAATATTCAACCCTCTTTCTTTCTATTTAAATACTTTTCCAAAAGCCAGCATCCACTATTATCAAACAGTCAATTTTTTTTTCAATATCGAAATATATTCAAAACCAATGTTATCCAATATCATATTTTATTATCCTCAAAATCCAAATATCTTTAATACCAATCTTATCCAATACCAAAAAATTTTTCCAAAAACCAACTTCCACTATATTCAAATAATCAATATTTTTTTCCAATATCAAAATATATTCGATACTAATGTTATCCAATATAATTTTTTATCCTTAAAATCCAAATATCTTTAATGCTAAAATTATCCAATACCAAAAAATTTTTCCAAAAAAACCCTCAACTGAAAGTGACAAAACAAATTTCAGGTAGAAACCTTCGAGAACCCTAATTATCAAAGTAAAGATATATATGTATATATAATCTAATAATAATGAGAAAATTCAAGTACTAAGAAAATGTGAATGAATAAAGGAATGAATACAAAGATTATTATTCTATAATATTGTTGTTAAAGCGCGTTAAGGCGCTCCTAGTGCAGTTGAGAGCTATGATGGTCGAGGGTTTGAGTCTCAAAGTCAACCCGACGGAAAAATTCCAAGACTGAGTGATGAATACTCATTTTTTTAAATTTATTAATATTATTAAGGACAAATAAAAACAAAATGTGACGAACTCTAATTGTATTTTATTTAATAATTTATTATATTCCACTTATTTCAATCAATTTAATATATTCGTATATTATCGGCACCAGTGACACACATATTGGCAGGACGCGTGTGCAACACAAATGGGCGGGCTATTTGGACATCAATGGCACGCACAATGAGCTGCATTCTAGCCGACACGTAGACCGATTAATTGGACCGCAGACAGAACATAGCGCGCTATTGGCTATGTGGACGACTTCCTGATTATGGGGTATTTTTTAAAATCCTTTGGTCAGATTTGAGATATTAATATGATAAATGAGCCCACCAAATTTTATCTAAATCCATTAAAACCTGTTAAAGTTATCTTCTAAACAAAAAAGGGATCCACACACACACATACATACATCCGGACAATTGATCAGGATCTCATATAACATGTTTCTATATAGAAAAAAATTTGTTTCCGCCACTTGTGAAAAGTTTTATAAACGAAAGGACTACAAAGCTTCCTCCACGAGGAAGCAAAATTATAAAAAAATTAATTTTTTTTTAAATTTTTTAATTTTAAACGGAAGTCTATTTCCTTCCCTTTGTGTAGCCGTTTGATTTATTGAAATCGGTTCATTCGTTTACAAGAAACAAGCATTTGTTTAAAAAATGACAAAAAAAATCACTTTGCAATAACTTCTGCAAAAAAAAAAATACTGTGGTCTAATAGAACTGTTTTTTCTATATTTCGATTTAAAAAAAATATTTTTTTATTTTCTGTGCTGATTTCACGAATTCTGACCCATTTAAAAAATACACCCTGGATCCTGCGTGGGATCCTCTTATGGTTCCTACAAATGTTCCTTGGCAAGAAAAAAAAAATGAAATATTTTCCTGTACAGGATCATGCGAGTGTTTCTGTGTAGGAACCTTTGCATGAAATTATTTTTAATAAATTTTCTTGTACATGAATCTGCAAAGGTTCCTTAGTAACTAATGTTCCTTTACAGGATCCCTGTTCCAATATCCTGCAAGGGATCCTAGTGCGATCCTGCGTAGGATTCTAATCCATCAGAGAACCTTTAAGGATCGTACAGGAATTTTTAGCTGGGTTGTAACTAATAGAAAAAGTAAATTTATAATTTTCTAAGAATAAAAAACTTGAAAACAGAAATCATTTTAATAACACTTTGATAATAGGAATTATTGCTATAATGTGCAGTGAGAGAAAACAAGAAGATATAAGTTTTAAATAAATGATCATGTTTGTAATATGATATCAATACAATATGTAGCATATTTCATCCTGTAAATTGATGATTATAAAAGTAAGAAGTTAATAAATTTGTATATACCGTACAAGAATCATTTAATCACCAACATTTCTAAAGTGTAATTTAAGCATTTAAAAAATTTGTCAGTGAAAGAATTAAAAACAATGCAATTTGTCTACAGACACTCATACATACATAAATACATGTACGAAATTAGGATTAAATTTTTAGGTTACAAATAATTTTGGTAATAACGACTGAAACTTTTAGAAACAAACTTTGTTTCTATAAGAAATGTGTTTTTGTTCTATATCAAAAATATCATATTTTTCTGTGGTGTGAACAAGACATCGAAGATATCTTTCTCAGGCATCAGTTTGAATCACATTATACAATAAACTTTGCCGGTCATATTTATCCGAAAATATAAAATTACATTTTTCAAGTTTTTGTGCTCTTGAGTTATGAGATACAATTAAAAACTACAAACAATAAAAATTCTTTGTTTTTTCTGTCATTAAAATTAATGATTCTTATGAAATTGACCATTTTCGCTTTGTTTTAGAAACATATTGGCTACTTTTTTATATTTCTTTTTTAAATCATTGTAGAGCTTATGAAAAATCTAAATCGATTTTTTTTAATTGAAAAAATATATGATTGAAACAGCAGAGTTGCAAATATCTATTTATATTCTACCTCGTAATGCTATTTTTTACAATTGAAAAAACAATTAAAGAACGAAGAATTTATGATCGATACTGAGAATCTGACTTATTCATTTGATTCTTTCATCTCAAATTGTCTCGTTTTATCTCATTTCTTCAAAAACTTCTCGTAGGGTGCATGCACCAGTGAGTAATTTTAAGCAAATTATTTTTTTAATCTGAATTTGACAAATCGAAACTTTTTTCATTATTCTTTAAACGAAAAAGGTGTTGAAATTTCATGTTGATTTTATGAAATAAGTCTTATATATAAATATAATCTTCAATTATATTCTAAACTTATTGCTTAGGAAGTGACTATTATCAATGTTGAAATAAAGTTATAAATTAATTATATGGAAATTAAAAAAAAATTTATTTAATGTTCTATGACGAAAACAACTAAATATACAGTTGAAATTTTTAATTTGTTCTCCACAACGTAATTAAAATTATTCTTCTCTAATACTGGTGCAGTAACCGTAAAAGAAATTGTTAAAGAAAAATATCAAATATATTAAAACTACTGAAAAAATTTAAATATATATTAAATTGTAAATTAACTATTGATTAATTATAGTATAGTTTTTTATTTAAATAGGTACTTATTATAGAATATATAAAATCTGATAAAATGTATAAATAAATGGGTAATTCTTTGAAAATGTATAGATTTTTTTCGAAAACATTTTTTCGAGAAGTTGAATTAAAGTATAAAGAGAATTTTGCGGAAAAATTAATAAATAGTAGTTTTTGAATCAGTCTTTTCTCTTTAATTAAAAATGGTAAATTAAACATTTATAACATGCCAGAAAGTAAAAAAGAATTGCGATAAATTGACTTATAACCTCCATGAATTCTGCTGTAAGTGAAGATGATAATTTAAATTCATTCTAATTCATTGTCAGAAATCCTTTACGGTGCAGCCTAATTCGCTGTAATTCAGCGTGTGTTTGAATTTACAGTTAATATGTGACAATTCGTGCTTACTAGTACGTTTTTAATTTTATGACAAGGTCATATGAGCAATTCCACGTGAGATTGAGGGGTCTATCCTCCAATTCCTTGTATACTACGTTTTTGGGTAGAGGTTATGTGTCTAATTGAGTAAAAAAAAATTTTGAAAAAAAATATTTATTATTTTTCGAGATATTTGCATTAAAAAATTAGTGCAACTTTTTTTTCAATTATTCATAACTTTTTCACTTTTATTCCAAGCAAAAAGTTTCTTAAACGTTTTTTGCTCAGAAAATATTCAAGTTTAAGAAACAAAAATTAATTTTAGAAAATTGAATTTTTTAAATTTATTTATTTAAAAAATTAAATTTGTTTTTAATTTTTAAACTTGTTATCGGGCTCCGTTTAAGCTAAAAAAATTCATGACATTCATTAATATGAGCCAAAGACATGTGCCAAATTTGACGAATACCCTATTTTTTGTTTTCGAGATAATAATTAATTAATTAATAAAATTTAATAAAAAATGAAATATTTTACGAACAAATAAAATTAGAATAATTTTAAAAACGCCATTTTAATGCTTATCAAAATCCGCATCCAACGAGCCCTATATGAACTATTTCGGATGAACGGATTTTATATTAATAATTAATAATAATAATTATTTAAATAATTAATAACATTTGAAAGAGTGACGATAAACAGTTAATTTTTTGTTTTGAAGATCATCTAATTCTGTGTCAAATAAGACCATTGCAAATAGCATTTTTAACAATATAAATTATTAACAGATGATTATTGAAAATCGCTTTTTGAGCACCCCACGGCACAACTTGGCGTAGGTTTCCTACCATCTCGGCACGGTATTTTACGGTCTTTCTCTAAATAACATTTTAAAATTAATTTTCGATTCTTAATATTCTTTTCTGGACACACAATTAGATGATCCAAATTTTTTTTTCTTAAACTTTAATATTTTCTGAGCAAAAAAAGGAAAAGAAACTTTTTGCTAGGACTAAAAGTGAAAAAGTTATGAATAATTGAAAAAAAAGTTGCACTAATTTTTTAATGCAAATATCTCAAAAAATAATAAATATTTTTTTTCAAAATTTTTTTTTACTCAATTAGACACATAACCTCTACCCAAAAACGTAGAATACAAGGAATTGGAGGATAGACCCCTCAATCTCACGTGGAATTGCTCATATACAAAAACTAGTGTTTAAGATAATAAAAGTTCTTACATTTATCCAATCTCTTATGCTTAATATAGCAAGGTGTAAATATAAAATACGAAATTATTTTAAGAAATAATTGTCGTCAATTGAAAACCTTGCTTAAAAATTACTTTGGTGATGTAATTTTTTCAAAATTTTCAATTCGTCAAGCTCATAAAACATTGGTAAAGAAGTATGTATGGCAGGTAATCTAAATGTTAAATGTATTGTAATAATAGTCATTAAATTTAATAGCATATAAATATATAATCTACTTTTGGTAGTTTTAAGTTGACTTAACCCTCAGGGTACTGACTATAAAGTGTTAACTTTATGTAGGAACTGACATGTGTTAACCTATCCCTGCAACTTTGATCAACTGTAATTCGTCAATGAAAAACAAATTTTCATAAATGAATCGTGAATTTTCTCAGATTTGTGATATTATTTATTTACTAAAGTTATTATTGTTCCTTTTCAAGAGATTATTTATTTTCACATTTTCTTGTCATAGACAATATTGAAAAATATAAAAATATTTCAGGTAGTTTAACTTTAAGATAGCGTCAGCCGATTTTTAATCTATTCTATAATAGTATATTAAGCAGCAAGGATTGATAGTAATTAAGCAACTCTTGTTGCTTAATACACTATTTTTCGAAGTTTGAAAATACGCGATTTTTGAAGTTGGGAAATTCATCACAAATCTCATAAAAAAATTATTGTATAATGCAAAAAACACTTGATGTATATACAATTGATAAGAATAGCATAATTTAACAACAGATTAGACTAAAAAATTATTTGAACTTTAATTAAAATTAGAATGCGTACAGCTAGAATAAGAAGCATATATTGACTAAATCTGCTTGAAAAGTCACATACAGTTAGGGATCAAAAATTTTTTACCCCGGGTCCCCTTCGTTGACTTTTTTAAACATGACGTAACTTTGAAAATGCGCCAGGGTTTCTAACGCAGTTAATACCCTGAGGGTTACACTTTTATTTGGAGTTATTCTATAGTAGTGAATCTTTGGATGAATCTTTTAACATTAGAGTAGTTAAATGTTATAAAATTTTAATTCTTAATGAGAATAATAATGTTAATTTTTTCCCGTATATAATTATGAAAACAAGAAGGACCAACGGAGTGTGGTAATAATGATTCGACCCCATGTAAATTTTGTTAAATCAGCGTTAATATAATAAAAAAACTAATTTGTGGAAACTGCTAACATAAGATATACAAAACAGACTGATTTAATTGTGAAATTAGTTCTAATAATTAAAAGTATTTTTGATATAAAGTTATTTCACCAATTTTTATTCAATATCACATGCGCTCAATACTTAAATAATTTGATCTTTTTATCTCTGGTTATACCTGCATATGCAATATATTACAGCAATGTTTTATAATTAATTAAAAAACCCTCGACAATTTGGATCAAAACTTGTTTCTTGAAGTTGCTGTCAGTGTTGGATTGACGACTTCAAGTACCGATACAGTTTACTTTTTATCGACAAACCTTAGTCCGAGTTGCGTATGATGGTAGTTTATTAATATTTAAAAGAAGGAAATAGAATTGTAATTTTTACCTAATTTGTTTAAAGGGGGAACACCTCCTGTAAATTTCAAAAAATTGATTTTTTGCATTTTCTTAAGCTATATATTTTTAGAAGTGTGTCTGTAAATTTCTTAGTTTATCTGGTAAAAAATGAATGAGATATACAGCAAGTCTCATTTCAACCATGAACGTTGAACTTATAAAAGATTTAATATGCTTCATTAGTATATAATAATCTAGAGTTATTAATCTGCTGAAAACCCACCTTATTTTTTAACAAAAATCAAACTTTTAACTTTAACAGATCGCCGTTTTGTTAAATATGTAAAAAAATTTTAATCCTTCGATTAGTAAGAAAAAAAATCTTGTAATTAATGTAAAACAATTTAATTTTTGCATTTCAAACAAACCATATTTTCAAATTTTTGGTCACCACTCATCAAGTTCTTTTGGAAGCCTCATTCATGGCTCATTACTGACACAGATTGTAATAATTTTTTTTTCGGAAATTAAATAAAATATATATAAATAATATTTTTTAAAAAATTTAACGGTTTATTAGAAAAAAATTCTTGATAAACACTTTTTTTCGCCTTACAAGTGGTATTTCCCCTTTGAACTATAAATTTTAATTGTTTTCATAATTATTATAGAAAAAAGACGTCAACAAAAAGCAAATATTTAATTGCTTTTTTTCTGCAGGAAGAATACGGAATTAGCAAAATTATATATTTATTAATATTTTATTGTGCTTTACGATGCTTCTTCAGTTCGAGTGAATTTGGAATTATTATTGATCTGGATAACACCTTTATTTTTTTTGAAAAAATTGCTATTCAATTAAATTAATCAGTTAAAAAGTTCGTTATTTTATCGAAAACGCCTGTTTTAAAATTAATAGAAATTTTGTTTTATTTATAAAAATTTCTTGTTTAAATTAAAAAGTGAAATAAAATAAATGTTTTTCTTTAGATTTGAATATCATGTCTTTACAATCATGAGGTAGTGTATACCTTAATAATACAAATAATAATAATGAGAATGAATCCCTATAGTCTTGAGAAAGAAGTGGGGATACAACTCGGACGCGGTACACAGTCGATAGTAGACGTGAAATTTCCAGTAATCTTATAGTTGCGATACTTGATTGTATTAAAGGTCAATTTCAGAAGAATCACCACAATTCATTCTCTACATAATCTACATTACATTTTCTTAAAAGCAAATAAACTCGAACATGTTACAATTGGCACTTTGCACTTGGAGTCATGCATTTTTACGTCAAATGAAATTTCTTACTAACAGGAACATTATTGGATTCTAATTAAATATCAAAAATTAAATTCAATAACTATTTTAATAACTAACGCCTTCAATATGCTAAGTGCTTTATAAGTAATATTAAAATTGAGTTCTCCTCATATTTATGTATATTTCATTATTATTCTCTCTCGTATAAAGTTATAAACTTACATCTAAAAATCTACATTTCACAAGCCACTGGGAAGTCTCCAGAATTATTCCTAATTCACAGAAAATTGTGTTGTATTCAAATAAGATGTAACGCTCCTATTTTCATTTATACAATACAATTTTCCGTGTTGTGATAACAAATCTTAGATCAAACTTTCTGTTTTTATAGGCTTCTAGCATAAAACAACAGCCAGACATTAAAAAGATTTCTCGGTATTATCATTGCATCAGGTCAATCGGAATTATTACTATTATTATTATTATTATTATTATTATTATTAATATTATTATTATCATTAGTAAAATACAAAAAGGTAGTACTCTTTAATTGTAATTAGTTATACACAAATATACTTTTAGTTTTTTCGTAATGAAGGAAAGAAGTAAAAGAAATTTACAAAAAAAGACAAGCGTTACTTATTAAGAAGCTCTCTAAAACATTCCACTATATCACTCAAGGAAAAGAAAATTTCTTGCACACAAAAATTAATTGCAACCATTAACGGCTTGGAACATTCTTTTTGTTCGATTCCCCAAATGTTCCTCGTCGCAGATTCTTCACTTTCCAAAAAGGAATGAAACATAATTCAGTATTCTATTTTTTTTCATTTTACAAGTTCCATTATCTTGTAATAAAAATATGCTTATGATTTACAATGTTTACTGTAATTTATATTTATTTTCTTACTGGTCAAATTGAAGCTCTCTTTCGAATACCAACGTTTTTAGTACCTATCACATTAATTGTTGCAAGTATTTGAATCGTAGGCCACGAGTTACAAGTTTTCACAAGAAAATGGAATTTGGAAAAGAAAAATTAAAACTAGACATATCATATCTTACTGTAAAGTTACAGTAATTTTATAAGTGAACTTAACAAAAATTTATTGCAAACTAGAGACAAGCTCTAAAAATCATAAGCGAAAACGTTATATATTTTAAAGTAGTCGAAAAAAAGAAAAAGATGTTTTAACAATATTAAATTATATTTGGTCCCACTTCGCAAATGAAAGTGGTGAATCCGAGAGAAGAATTTAAGGGAATCGACAGAAAGAAATGAAATGCTAATAATAATTATTTCAATCGAACTAGAAAATGTTTTAATTTCTTCGAATTACTACATGCAACTTTCTTTTAGCAGAAATTCAAAAATTCTTTCAATTTATAGTTCGTTTTTACTGTCAGTGACCTCTATAGAGAAAAAAGGAGCTGCGAAGAAACATACATAAACTTTTGCAAAAATCTAACATGTTTTAAAAAATAAAAATAAATTATACTAATTAAAAATAAAAAAATTCACCGAATGAATGTTCCGAACTCTTGATTCATTCAACGAATAGACCGAAAGAAAAAAGTGGTATTAAAGACTAATAAATGTTGCAAAATGCTGGTACTTTAGTAATTTTGGAAAATCATAGAATAAATGAATAGTTTGCCTATTTGATTGCATCATAGCAGAGTTTATTAATCGTCGTGAAAATTGTTTATAAATAGGACGACTGATATAAAACCAATTATCTTCTGTGTTGAATTATTTACTGTAGGTTCTAAGTTTTCGCATTCTTCTATTTTTGTATTAAAGGAAAAAACTAAAACCTTTATTTGAGAGACTTTAAGTGAAGCGACCAAGAGGTAAAAATTTTCTTTAATCGTGGTCTTATTGATATGAAAATGTTATGGCTTTTAATTTTTTTCGCTATACAAGTATTTTTACTGTTTTTTAAAACAACTTTTAACTGTTCATGACTACAATGGCCACAACGTAGAAACATTAATTAACAGTTTTTCAATTTTCTATAAAAACTTGGAACCTTAAGGTATTTTAGATCTCTGAATCCAAATATAGTATCAAAATTCAAAATAACCGATCGCAATTTTTAATTTCGATTCAGAAAATCAAAACCATTAAGATACTCAATTTCATGAAAATTCGACCACTTTTTGTACTAAAAAAATGGTTATCGACCTTTTAAAAAATCATGTCTTCCTCTCAAAATAACATTTTTTTATTTAATTATTTTTTAATTTTTTAAAAATTTAATTTAAGAGAAATTAACAATGACGCCTAAAATTTTTATCCTTTTCCACTCAATAAACATTAAAGGAATTTTTTTTCTTGATCACTTCACATGAAATCCCATATTTTTGCATTTAAAGAAAATGTAATAATGCATCCCATACAGTACATTATATTTTCTATATCTTTCATTGAAAGATTTGAAATATTTCAATGAGAGGTTCATAAAATATTGATGAAAACAGGAAAATGTCAGCCATTGAGAAATATTGCCGTGCAATTTTGCTGAATTATTATACTTAATACTTCTGCAATATTACATATGAAAACTCTGCAATATTCAGGAAATATTTCAAAAAAATTTTGACTCATAAAAGTTCATTGAAGTTGAAAATTTACAAAATATTTTAAAAAATATTTATGCGACGAACGCTGAAATATTTCTTATATAATACCGGGCTATTTGGTGAATGTGAGAAATTTTTAAATTAATGAAAAAATTACGTATATTTACCAAGTAAATTGGTAAATGTGCACACTGACCAGCGTTAGTTGGTAAATGTTGATATTTTATTTTTGTAAACATTTCAATGAGATACAAATCAAACTTATACAAAGTGAACAGATTTGTAAAAGTAGAATGTTTATATTGTCACTCTTAAATTTATTCTTTCAGTGTGCTTTTGATAGCTAAATTGTTAGTTTAATTAAATTTTAATTTTAATTACATGAAATAAAAATGAGTGAATGTATTGAAATGAAAAAAAATTTAATGAATTGTCAGAAAATATTATAAATGCAATAAATAATAATTCCTTCTGTTTATCCAAGGAAGAATATATTGAAATTGTGCAAGATGATGCTAAAATGAAATTAAAAAAAAACATGTATGGATTATCGATGACTCAAGAGGTACGACGTAATTTCAACTGGAAAAGAAAAAAAAATTTATTTACTTTCTAAAAATAGTAAATTGAAGAATTTTGTGACGAATGAAGATATTTTTGATATTATTCATAATGCTCATTTAAATGTTGGACATAGTGGACGAAACAGATAGAACTAAAAGAAAAATTTGCAAATATTACAATTGAGACGGTGATGTTATATTTAAGCTTGTGTGAATCTTGCCAAAAAATCGAAGAGCAAGAAAAGAGGAATAGTTGTGAAACGTCTGCTTAGCTCAGAATAAATATTATAAAGATTAAAGTTGTTTTAATAAATAGTAAGAAAAATATTTATAATAATTAAAATATTTTGTAAACATCAATGACAATGATAACAATAATAGCAAATAACGTTTAACAAAATATCAACATTTACCAACTAGTAAATTACGAATAATTACAAAAAAAATTAGTATGGAGTACTTTGCAATCATTTTCGATAGTTACTAACTGATGTAGCTGTAGTATAAGATGTCTCAATTCATCTCACAAAACAACTTTCTACAGTTAATGACTTTGTAGTATAAAGCGACTTATATTTCATGCGAAATAGAAATTTCTAACGAAAAAAAACCGTTTCAATAGTATTTTAAAAGACTTAATGTCTAAAGAACGCGTACACAATAAGTGCTTTTATTTCTTTCGAAGAATATGAAGCGTGTGTAAAAAAAGTAGAATTTACAATCAAAAAATTTGACTTGAAATACAAAGTACATTCCTTAATATTTTTCTCGTAACAACGTTTTTACGTACTGAACTGAAACTAGTAAACCGAATTGGTTCAAATTACAAAACGCTTTGACGGATTATCCTGAAATTTAGTAGGATTTGAAAAAAATCCACACAATTATTTTTACCTATTTTTAAAAATTTTTTAAATACATTTAAAAAATATTTAATTTTGTAAATTTAGCTTTGATTATTAAATAACCTTTTTAAATTATCTATGAGGAAGCATAACGTTCGTAAAATGAACGTATGTACTTCTTTTATAAAGTTCTTTTTTATTTTTTCTCATTTTATTATGATATTTATGGATTTTATATGTTCACCTATTGCCCTTAAATGTTTCTTGCTTCCGCAGTCAATTAGCTCATAAGAGTGAGACTGACAGAGAGAAATAAACTTCTGTTTATGTAACTAATCCTCGCAGGTATATCTTACATATACGTTTTTATTATCACACACTATAGATTAATTGAATAAAAATCTATTATCATCTATATCTAAATAACATTTGTTGAATTTCTTAATGGTTGCTTCTTTAACAAACATGTGCAGCTAGTCTAAAATTGTTTAACTCATTTTACTTCAAAAATAAGAAAAGTATAATTGACCTGACAAATGAAAATACTTTAAAGTGACTCACTATTTTTAGTGGCTAGTATTAAGATTTCTCAAATATTTCAATAAATACATATTAATAAATCAATAGTTGACACTTGCAAGCAGTGCCGTTAAAAATAGGTTTCAAAATCGATTTCAAGTTTAAAATCCAAAATGGTTTTTAGAACAGTTTTGATTGTTGAAAATTTATTCAAACAAAATTTTCATCAACGTCTGTACCTTGAAAATAATGTAGAGATTTGAGAATTTAGTTGATGATTGTTTAAAAAAATGCTTTGCTTGCAAATAAATGAAAAAAATTTTCTAACCTTTCGAGTTATATCTTTGAAACATGGATTTTTCAAATTTAAAAAAGAATTAAACAAAAACCTCCAAGACTTAACCTATATTACAATTTTCGTTTTCTAAATCAAGGTTTTGTAAAATCTCAAAAAATTGCATCTTTACAATAAAAAATAATATATTAACGGAATAACAATTATTTCTTTTGATTTTCAACATAACAGTTTTTCTTCCTCTTGCCTTAATTACGAAATTGATCGCTCAACAACAAAGGCAAGGATAAAAATTAAATTTTCACATTGAATTAATTTTTCTCCTATTTAGTTTGACCAAATTTGAGAAAGTCGGGGAGAACTATAGAATAAAATCTACGAATTTGTACAACTGTACACCTTTGTCCTATCACACACGTGCTTCATTCACACAAAAACAGAGTACATCACTGTTAGAAGTTCTGTTGACGTTTACGCTTAGTGTCCATGGCGTCGAGTATTGGCTGTCTCTTGGTTTGATACCTTCTTCTAAGCTCGTCGATTTCTCTTTCCATCTCGGCGTCTAGACTCGCCATTCGTTGCTGCAGTTCCTCGTACGAGAGAAACTTCAGCTGCAGGATATAGTTGTTTATCTATATTAAAGTGTTTTCATGATGCCTGTTATGGCGATAGAAAGCTTTCGCTTTTTCAAATTCTTTGCGGAATAAATACTAGTCATTAGGATCACAATAGATATTCTACGTAAATATTCCCTAAAATTCTATACACTGGAACGTCAATCTTGCAAAAATCTTGAAAAGTACGCATTTTCGTGATACTACTTTTTTCACTGTTTGGTCCCGGGCCCAATTTTTTGGGTTCAAAAATGTACATCTTTTGTATTGAATATTTTTCACGAAAATGCGTACTTTTTGAGATCTTTGCAAGTTTCCATACTTTAGGTATATTTCATTTTATGATCACCAAAGACGATTCATTTAAAAAAAAATAACTCTTTTCGACAAAATTTTTAAATTTTGGAGTCGAAAAACATTCAGGTGTATAATTTGATACTTTTTTATACCTAATATTGTAATTTTTCTATTGTAGAATAATTTAAAAGAATATTTTTGCGGTCTTATGATGAAAAGTATAAATAAGAACTTTTTTGTGGCTTTAGGAACTATGAATAAAGGAAGTTACATTTTATCCAAACGTTTCGGCCTTGATATAAGCCCTCTTCAGTGAAATTTTATTTTATACAAATTTTTTAATTCTACATTGATTTTTTTGTAACATATGGACAAATCTTGAGAAAAGGACGATGTAACAGTATAAATATGAAAATTTTTAAATTACATGCACCCATTTGATTTATAGATATAAATGATCGAAATATGTTTAGAAACAATAATTTTTTTGCATGATCCATTTTCCTTTAGTGCTGAAATAATTATATTTAAAAAACTAAAACTAAATATTTTTTGGCTAGAATCCATTGTTCAAAGCGAAAAAACAAATGACGATTATTAAACTTTAAGATATATAATTGCATAGGGGCATTTTTAGTGATTGGCCCTAAAGCCATAAAACTATAATTCTTTACATATTATAGAATAAAGGAGGGTGTTGATAAAATGGTAGTATTGATTTTCGGCTTTGAAACGTTAAAGTGTTATTTTTTTTTAAAAATACATCGCCCTTGGTAAATATATAATTAATTATATGAAATATTGATACTGTAGTGTTAACGTAAACAAATGGTTATAATAAAAATTGAAATAAAAAAATCAAAAATCTCTAAAAAGCAAAAAGCAAAATGATTTCTAGAAAGTCTGAGATATGATGAATACGCTCCTGTTTTTCGTTTTCAAATTAAATAAAAAAAAGTTAAATATTGTTAACAACTTCTTTTTTCGAATCTTCGACTTATTTTGAAAATCGATCCAATTTGCCTGAAAATTGTTACTCGCGGATTGTCGTGGTCGCTAAGTCTTTCAAAAATTTTAAATGGCAAATTCAATGTGGCGAACGACTTTTTGTTACTTGGAGGATTTTGGATTCGCTGATTAACATGAAAAAAACACAAATCTCAACAAGCGGAGTACATATCTTTTAGCATTGTAGAAGGATATTTTTTCTACTTTTATTTATTAGATCCGCCAATTGAATTTTGAAAAATTGAAATCGGATTTGTAATTAACAACCCGAAAACCCCCGATTAACAATTTTCAGGCAAATTGGATCGATTTTCAAAAAAGTCGTCTGACATTTTGAATTTTGAAAAACTGACATTGGAATCAAATTTTGAACAATAATACAGAATCTTTGCGCAGCGCAAAAACTTTTCAACTTTTTGAAACTTTTGAATGAAATTTGTATTTTTATGCTATTTGAATTTCAAAGTCTAGTGAACAAATCTTTCTTTCAAGTCCCAGTGTATGCCGAACTTCTAGTGGATCAAATCCATGATTTTGTTTATAAAGATAAATAAAAATGTTAAAAAAATATATGTTCTTATCCAGTTTCGTGAACTAGGTTGCTTATTCAAACAATACCAAAAATAAACTATTAAAATTTATTTAATCCTATCTTAAGCATGGAGTTCTCGTGTCAGGAGAATTATTCAACCAAATAAAGGAATGTCCTAACGGCGAACCAAATCAGAATACAATAACATGTGTTATCCCTGTGGCTTAACTCCTACCAGTTTTGGTTCATGTACATTTTCTTAAAACACGTCTGATAATGTACTTATTCATAAATTAAATTAATTATTGTTTGTCGAAAACGTTCACTTTATGAACACGTTCATGTTCTTGTGTATGTTTATGCATCTCTGTGTAATATTAAAAATGAAAACTTTAAAGACGTAGCATGTGTAATTAGAGATAGTCCCATTAATTACAGCTTATACTTTTCTAAAATGTGTACAATTTTTCACAAATGACATGTATATGAACATGTACAATCTTATTTAACTCAAAAAATTGTACATGTATAATTTTTTGTACAGGAACTGACCAGAACTTTGTCATCCGATTTAAAAGATCTGCCATCAGCTATCTACATGATAATTGGACGATAAATTATTGAAAAATAAAAATAATAAAACAACAATTTCAAATTATACTGCAAAATCATAAATATCGACGACGACAGTAAAAATGTTAAATAATTCAAGTCAACAGAATTTGTCAACGGTAACAATAATGAAAACCCAAGAAAAAATTCCACCGAGAAGGTGAGGATGATAAAAAAAAATTAAACCAACAGTGACTATTGGCGGTGTAAATGTTGATAAACCAATTCCGGTATCGCCAACCAAATCACCGCCACTTGAAATGCCGAGAAAAATTGATTGTTGTGATCACGTCAGGATTTTAAGTAAAATGGGGGTAGAGTCTCCAAAAAACGTGTTTTTGAGGGTTTTCAGTATTTTTTTCTCCTTAACCCGATTGAAATAATAAAAATTAACAGTTATTTGAAAATTGATTAAGAATAGAAATTTTAATATAAATTTAAATAATAAAAAAAATATGACAATATGCGAATGAATTAGATAAATGATATATTTGAATCAGTCAATATAAAACAATCGAATGACAATCATAAATACATACAAAAATTAAACTTTAAAATATCTTGTCTCACTCATCCATTCATTCAATCAAATTATAATTGTTTAAAGTTGTCCTAGATTTCCGTACAAATAATAAATAAAATTAAATTAAAACTATATTGATAACTCAAAAAATATTAGATGTTTCAAAAAATAAGATAAGAAATTGTATGAAGATGATCCTCAATTATAAGGGAGGATGAGTGGATCAAAACTGATATAAAAAATGAAAAAAGATTGTATTGAAGTATATAAAAAAAATTAGTGATTCATTCGAGCGACACGATCCGAGAAACGTTTATCAAAAAAATGTCAAGCATCAATTTCATGTTTTTATAGGAATCAAAAAAAACTTTTTTAAAAAATCTGGTGGTCATTTGAAAAATAAACCAAGAAATCCATTTTGAGATATTATATTTTACTGAGGAAAAACAATTTGTTCAGAAAAGCCTATATATTATCGGGAAAATATGAAAAATTGTGTAGCCTTATAAGGTTATGTCGAATATGCAAATTTTCAAAAAAGTTTAATTGTGAAAAAATATACAATTGAAAGAAATACCGGTTAATTAGTTTTGTTTAAAAAAATTGTTTGATTTCAAAAAAATTATACAAATAAATTACCCTTTTGCTTTGAATTCGAGGAATATTCTAACTTTTAAATTTAAATGTTAACATTTATTATAAACAGGAATACTTAAAAATTAATAAAATTTAAATTGTTTTAATAAATTACATAAGAAATAAAAATACTCCTCAATAACTATAAAATTTGCAAACAAATTTAATAATTATTATGAGATAAGTAAATTTATGTTTATTTTGCTATTACAATTTTTATTAACTAGTTGAAATATCTACGCAAAAATAAAAAAAATTCTTTAGGAGAAATGTGTAAATAAATTTACATACTTGATTTGTTAAAATGAAAAAATTTAATTTAAAAAAATTAGCACCCTATTTTTGACATTTTCGAGAAGTTTGCTTGTTCTCGGTAGGATTTTGAGACGATCCAATCCGAGAATTAACAAATGAAAACGCGAGATGATCGTCTAAAAATAATAATCGAACATTGACAGTTTTAACCGAGGTTAATGATTTTCTCGTATTGTCGTGCATCACTAAAAAAAATGATAAAAACTTATCCAGTCGGTGATTATTTAACTGCGTTGTGGGATGAAGGCGTCGTTTGGAAACTGGTCTCAATATCAGATGAGTATCGCTGGATTATTTGTCAATGAGCAATTATATATTATATCACAATCCAGAATATCTCAATATTTTGAACACAAAAATTCCTCTATTGTCAAAGGGCCCAAATTCAGAAAAAATTTTTGATTAATCCCAAGACCTCCGCACATGTATCGCTCTCGTATCCCAAAAACGGAAGCACCACCAAAAAGCGCCACTATTTTAAAAAATATAAAGAAAAAAATATCGCAAATTTAATATAAAGTATTTGAGACAATTTTAATTAATAATTTAATATATTTAATATAGAATTTGAATTTTAGCTTTGGGCTGTCGTCGACCCGCAAAGACGTCGCTTTGAAATCAACCGGAAAAAGTGAGAGCGGGACATGTGCGAAGATTACTTTTATTGTTTCCGCGAACTCGACACCCCACCCTTCAATCCCTTCTCACTGTCCAGCGATACCCATGCCTTATCGCACCTTTTGGCTCCTTTTCCCCGAAATACAACGACTTCCCTCGAAAGAGGCAGAATAAAAATGAAAGAAAATTGCGCGAACTTTAAAATAGTATTGAGCTCTTCACAGTATTTTTTTCTCCTTAATCTGACCTTCTTTCCAAAATGCGTAGCAACCCCGTTTAGTTAAGAACAATAAGCTTAATTTCAAAATTATTTATTTTATTCTCAGATCCAGATACAAACGCGTTTTCTTTAATATCTCTGTTTGAGTTTAAATGTAGATAGTGTCTCTTTTAAATCGGACGGCAGAACTGATATGGTAGGAGTTCAGCTACTAAACTTGTACAAGAAAATGGTCAAAATCTTGTACCGTGATTTTCAACATGAATGCGAGTTAGTGGTTTCCGTAAGCGGAGAAATATGGATTCAAGGAAGAGATAGCAATCGACCGAGAATAAAACGCACGCGTACTAAGTAGTAGGCTACTTTGTAAATCTTTTTCGGATTCAACTCCATCCCTATGAACTCCCTATACTTGAAAATATTATAATTTTCTTTTAAATTTAACGACGTTCTGATTCAGTCATTAAGAACGATAAGATTATTTTATCAAAAATTTCGATCTACTAAAAATTCGCAAAAAAATTTTAGGAAATATTTATCCATTAAAGTAAGTCGTGCTATTTGATTAAAGAAAGAAAGATAATACTTACAAAATCGAAATCCCTTTCCGTGAAAGCATTTTGAAATTTAGATATGTTATTATGAGGCGGTTCTGGCACTGGATGCGAAATTTGATTAAGTTGCAACTGTAAATTATTTTGAAACCTTTGAGATTCTATTGGATTCTGTAAATCTAATTTATTCTCTACTTCAGGATTATGCATTCCTAATATCTGTCCATTCCCCTGAAAGAAATTTCACAATTATATTACTTCAAATAAAGTAATTTCATACAGAAAAATTTACCTTTCCTATTTCTGGTGCTTCTTTTGTATCGAAGTGATCCAAAAATAATGGCCGATATTTCTTTCCCGATTCAACTGAACCAGTATTATGCCCTGAAGAAGCGAATTTAAGTGTTTCAATATTGTTTATTAAACGAACTAGAAAGAAATAATATAATCATTTAACCCTTTAACGGCTGAGTTTCTTCCCGCAGGCTGTGTAAGTATAATTTTTAGCAAATTACTTTTCTAAAACAATTGTTAATGTTCTTTAATAAAGAAAACAAATATTTTATTGAACATCATCTTGGTTTCGCTCGTCATTTATCTTCATTGACAAGAACTCATTAGACCAAAACGTTAAAAAATTTATTTTTTATTTTTTCAAATTACTAACGGATCTCAATTGTTTTCTTTTTCATTAATCTTTTTTTAAATATTATTATGATTATTTGTTTGATTTCCAAAGTGTCGTTTTTCAATTTTAAGAAATTTGTTTGGTTCGTTTTAAAGGAACTACTGCTTATTAAAATATGCCATGTTACACAAAGGCTTGAAACTTTTACCCCGTCCAAATCTTACATTTTTTTAAAGTAAATTAATAATCTTTGGTATTTAAAGTTGTTTATTTATGTTAGATATTTGAAATTTTGAACTTGGTCACTTGACGTGGAATCGTTCATATATGTACCGCTGGCCGTTAAAGAGTTAAAAATAGAGTGTAATTGTCATGAATTAATTATCAAGTTAATAAACTAACTTTTCATCGTTGCTTCTGTATCTGTGTCGCTGTTAATAACCATCGTACCCAGATCCAAAATCCCTGAAACCAGTGTTCCTGTGTCCGGAAGATCGTGGGAAGGTACTAGAGTTCCTGAATCTTCTGGAAGAGGTCTCATTGTTCCTGTGCAGTCATCCTCGTCCTGAGGAAATATTTTGCAAGAAGTTAATATATAAGAAAACTAATTCAAGGTGCATGAACGGAAATATCAAAAGATTAGAGCATGAAATTTAAGTGAGTGAAAATTCGACACAATTGCTCTGGTCTGGGCTAAATAAATAAAAAATGTTTACCGAGTCTTCTGTGTTTTGTTGACTCTTGATTGCCACGTTATTAATCACATGTGCTCTATGTGCACTTTGTTTTTCTCTCATCTCATGCGCATCTGCGATCATTTGACTGAGAATACTTGGTTGTTTAGCATTGCCTTCAAAAAACAAAAACTTAATCAGAAATGAAGTCTCGAAAATAGGTCACAGCAGTTCTGACTTGTGAAAGTGATCTCTACCTATGAATTCATGGTGCAATAACTCAGTGGCAGTGGCTCTTTCTTCCGGGTTTTTAACAAGGCACCCACTCACAAAATCTATAAACTCTGGACTCCACTGATCAGGTTCTCTAAAGCTGGGAGGTGGTTTCGTAGGGATCATGAAAATTGCTCTCATCGGATGAATATCCCCGTACGGTGGTTTTCCCTCTGCCATTTCAAGCGCCGTTATTCCAAGAGACCAAATGTCCGCCACACAGTCATAACCTATTTCTTGAATGACTTCGGGCGCCATCCAAAATGGTGTACCGATCACGGTATTTCGTTTAGCCATTGTGTCCTATATTAACCAATTTATAATACATTTATAATGTTTTTATTTACATGTGTTATTAAAAAACTACAGTAATTATACAAAATTTTTGTACACATCATTCTATCAGAGGTAAATATAGAAAATACTTTCGGGTGACGGGAATATTACCTTCTTTTCGGGAAACTAGTATATATTCTTCTTAAGTGAATTTATCACTTGTAGAACCGTCACTGCTTTTTATATGACAATTTTTCTCAAAAACAAACATGTAAATGATGCGCGTAAATGTGGAGAAAAACGAGACAAAACATCCAATTTGAAATAATGATTTTTTTTAAATTTATTCCTTTGTTCCGACTATAGGCAATTTTCTAAAATAATAAATAATTTTTCAAGAATCTGGTTAATTTATGTAATTTGAAGGATCTAGAATCACAAACGACTAGTGTTAGAATAATCGAAAGATTCTGATTTTAATCATTTTCTGATTGGTTTCAATTGATCAAAATGATGATTCTGAAAAGGGAAAACTTGATTGAAAATGGAGTTAATCACAATCAATATTCAATGAAAAAGTTTAAATTACAAACGTATGTAGAATGATTACGTACTACTCTGAAAGAAAATTGGAACCGTGTAATTTTTTGTATAATACATACTATTAAAAAACATTTTAAAAAACTATTATAAATATGTTTTTCAGAAGGTTGGAGTGATTTTAAGGATAAAAACCGCTGTCAAGTTATAGTACTGATGATATTAGGCGTAGAGAGGAGAATGGGAAGTTGTGCAACGGGTTTTGTTTTTGGATCAAAACTATTATAAAAATTATTTTTTTAACTATTATATATAATATAAATTTTGCAAGTTTTTCGAAAATACTGCGTTTACCATTTTTCAAAAAATGTGCGGAGTTGTGCAACACCGTTCAAAATTGACGAAAAACATTACAGGTCTTGGAAATTGCATTTTACGCGCGTATGTAAGACAAAAAGTCTCATCTCACTAAAGAACAATATTTAAATTGCATAAAACATTCGAATTATTCATAGATAATGGGAAAGACACGAAGAATGCTTGCAAACATGACGGGTACCACTTAAAATGTTAGTTCTAAACGAGAAAAGAATTTGACAATAATTGAAATTTGTCACATTAATTGCTATTATAAAATATTAACGTGTTGCATGACTCCACATTCTCCCCTACATATTGCTTTCTCATAGATTTATATATGTTTTGTAGTCATTTCATCAACACTTTGCTTCCTCATAGAGATTTAAGTCAATAACTAATATTAAAAATTAATCGGGGTATTAATCCTGTGAAATATTAAATCTTTTATCTAACTTAAATTTAAAATATAAAAAAGTTGGCAAGTATATCAATCGACGTATCTTACATTCGCGAAAAAGATGACATCAATTGAGTAGCTGCCTGCAATAACTCGCCGAGCGCTTGGCCGATCGCTCTAACGCCAGTCAAACGTTCAAAAACGTGAAAAAAATGAAAAATCAAAATTTTGATTTTTGAAAAGTGCAATCTTGTAGGACATAAGATGGCGCATCTTTTTTCCTTTGAGTTTTTTTTGTAGATCAAAAAATAGAGTTAATATATGCAAAACACTTCAAAATTTTATTTCACAAATTTCATTCAATTTTTAAACATAAATCATAGTATCTTTGACAAATTTCAATGAATCTTATTGAAAATTAATATACATACGTATTTAGGTCCATAGAAGACGACAACATAATCAAAAATATTAAAATCATCAATTGTTTATTTATAATTAATTGTAAATGAAGACTTGTCAATAATAATGTTTACTTACCTTTGTCGACATAAAGTGTGTGGGGAACTTCAGAGTTGAAGAAACTTCCAGTGAGACATTTGTTTATCATAATGTAAGGAAGTTTTTTGTAAAATTGAAAAACAATTTATCAACAACTTTAGAAAATATAGAACGTTTAAGAAAACATGCGCGACGCGCTAGCGAGTCTCCGCGCGGAGAATTGCACACAAGAGTTAAGAAGGACGTTATGTTATGTTGTGATATATTATGTTTTGAAAATGGAGCCAACATACTATCACTGTTGATATGTAACAATACACTAATTTCTTAAAAAAATGAAGAAACAGAAAATAAAGATATACCATAATATTAATTATTAAAAAACTTATTTGCAAACTGCACAAACAGTACATACAAGCACCAAAATATTTTAAAACTATTGATTATTAAGTAAATATTAAAAAAACAGTTGTTCAAATTTAATTTGCATTTTCATAAAATTAACACATATTTTATTTGAAAATCATTTCTAAGAATGTAGTGACAATATTTGTTTCTGTATTTTCGGTCCTCTACAACTCTTGTTTGCAATTCTTCGCGCGGAGACTCGCTAGCGCGTCGCGCATGTTTTCTTAAACGTTCTATATTTTCTAAAGTTGTTGATAAATTGTTTTTCAATTTTACAAAAAGCTTCCTTACATTATGATAAACAAATGTCTCACTGGAAGTTTCTTCAACTCTGAAGTTCCCCACACACTTTATGTCGACAAAGGTAAGTAAACATTATTATTGACAAGTCTTCATTTACAATTAATTATAAATAAACAATTGATGATTTTAATATTTTTGATTATGTTGTCGTCTTCTATGGACCTAAATACGTATGTATATTAATTTTCAATAAGATTCATTGAAATTTGTCAAAGATACTATGATTTATGTTTAAAAATTGAATGAAATTTGTGAAATAAAATTTTGAAGTGTTTTGCATATATTAACTCTATTTTTTGATCTACAAAAAAAACTCAAAGGAAAAAAGATGCGCCATCTTATGTCCTACAAGATTGCACTTTTCAAAAATAAAAATTTTGATTTTTCATTTTTTTCACGTTTTTGAACGTTTGACTGGCGTTAGAGCGATCGGCCAAGCGCTCGGCGAGTTATTGCAGGCAGCTACTCAATTGAGGGAACTTTCTGGTTTAGAATTGACAAAAAAGACACGTTTTAAAACTTTTATTCTAAGAAAACTATTAAAGAAATTGCAAAAATTCTTTTTAGACATTGTTGCACATTACGTAGAGAAAATTTAAAAAAAATGTTTGAGTGTATTTAGCTGTTTTTTGTAGCTGTAGGTGGCGACTTCCAAAAAGTACCTATTTTTAGTGCACTTGATTCCGGGCAACCAGTAATATATAAATTCAAAATTCAACCATAAGGAATCGAATGATCTTTGGTTTTTTTACATATTGTTTAAAATACGTTTTTGGATAGTAATTTTATGATACTAAGGAACATTTTCAAGCAAAAAAATCTATTTTTTTGGAATTCTAAACCAGAAAGTCCCCTTAAGTTATTTTTCACGCCAAAATCTGTCGGTTACAAAATATACTGCAAATTAGGGTAAACTGGCTTCTACACCCTTAAGTGTCAGGAAAATGTCGCTAGATACATGTAAAGTATAATTACCGTTAATTGACCAGCAACGCCAAAGTCGGCTAACTTTGCGTGTCCTTCGTTATTGAGCAAAATGTTTCCAGCCTTAATGTCCCTGTGAATTTTTCGTCTAAGGTGAAGATATTCGAGACCCTTGAGTGTATCACAAAGAATTGTAGCGATTTCGTCTTCCTGAAGAGTTTTTTTTCTTAACCTCATAATATCACTTACGGATCCTGCTCCGCAATACTCCATGACAATCTATAAGGTATGAAAAACTTTTTAATTAGATATTTAAGAAATACACAAGACTTTTACCACATGCTCAAAACACTTGTGTTTTTGTGCGTGCGAAGCGGGTTGTAACTCAAAATCTTTAGGTTAACTGTCGTCAGAGGGAAAAAAAATCAGACAAGTGCGAGTGAAACTCGCACTAAATCGAGGGTTCTAGACATGGTCATTTTTTGCAATTTTTTCGAAAAAAACCAATTTCTTTCCTTTCTAGTTCCTAACCGTGACTTCCAATCGGGTTCGCTATATTTTTCCTGTAATCTACACGTAAAAATGCGTAAGTGTACAGAATTTCAGCTGATAAGATTTAAAAATATAGAAGTTAAGGGGGGAACATGGTCATTTCTCGCAATTTTTTCGAAAAAAATCAAATTCTTTCCTCTCTGGCTCGTAATCGTGACTTTCGTTCGGGTTCGCTATATTTTTCCTGTAATCTACTCCTAAAAATACGTATGTGTACTGAATTGCAGCTCACCAGATTCACAATTGTAGAATTTAAGGGGGGGGGGACACCTTTTCTGGAACGGACGCACGAGTCTTTCCATAAGGGTTCCGTCGGTACATCTACGGTGTACGCAACCTTAAAAATACTCGGACATGGAAGAAAAAGCTTGTGCAGCCGCTTGTTCGAAAACATTGTGCTCGTCAATAAACTCGGAGTTCCCACCCTTGATGCATTATATACTATTGTGTAGAAAATAAATAAAAAAACCGCTGCCAACTTTTTTAGTATAACACAAGCCTGCAAAAAAAACAAAATTTCCGTTTTCAGAGATCAAGAAGTCATTTCCCGTAACTTTTGGTGCGCTGAATCCTAATCTGACAACGAAAACCTCCCATCACGTCAGGATTTTGAGAAAAGTGGGAGTAAATATCCCAAAAATCACGTTTTTGGCAGTTTTTGAAAATTTCTACAGGGTAAATCCGACGTGCTAGAGACTTGGCATATGAATAAAATTAAAGCTTGAACCCTGAATTTTACGACGATATTGACAACAACAAAATAAATTAGCTGTCAAAAATGGTTTTTTTTAAGTTGACAAGCATAAAAATTGACTCACAACTGTTCGTAAATACAACTATTTAAAAAAATACTTGGATTCGCTTGGAATTTGTCACTCGGGGGTTTTCGGGGTCGCGGATTACGGATATGATGTCAGATATTCAAAATGGCGGATCCAATATGGCGGACGGCTTTTTTCAAAATCGATTCATTCCGACATATTGGATCCGCCATTTTTAATTTTAAAAAACTGACATCCTATCCGTAATCCGCGACCCCGAAAACCCCCGAGTGACAAATTCCAAGCGAATCCATGTTTCGCAGCTAATTTATTTTGTTGTTGTCAATATCGCTATATCGTCGTAAAGTACGGGGTTCAGGCTTTAATTTGATTCATATGCCAAGTCTCTAGCACGTCGGATTTACCCGGTAGAAATTTTCAAAAACTGCCAAAAACTTAATTTTTGGGACTTTTACCCCCACTTTTCCCGAAATCCTGACGTGATGGGAGGTTTTCTTTGTCAGATTAGGATTCAGCGCACCAAAAACTACGGGAAATGACTTCTTGATCTCTGACAACGGAAACTTTTTTTTTGCAGGCTTGTGTAGGTAATTACTAATTAGTATAATAAATAGTAATTTTAGTATAATTTTAAAAAAAGTGTTAAGTTGTTGTTTCTGGATGTTTGGAGAGATAGATTTTTAACATCAATAACTTCGTAATATTTTATAAACAAGGAGGGGGTCGGCTGGCCTCTATGTTGACAGTCAAACACCCAAAAATGCAGATAAAATTAAAATTCGAAATTTTGATTTTTGAAAAGTACTACATTGTAGGAAATAAAGAGGCGCATCTTTTTTTCCTTTCGATTTTTCTTGTCAAACGAATAGTTTAATTAATAATTAAAAAAAACTGATAAATTTTAATTTTCAAATTTCTTTCAATTTTTAAACATAAATCGTCGTATCTTTGTCCAATTTATTTTTAAATAATTAATACAAACTATTAATAATAAATAAAAATTGTGTTTCAGTGTTAAAATAAAACATTTTATTCCTATTTTTATGAAAAAAATTTATGAACTTTTACATAAAATAAGTTTAACACGGAAAGAATAAATTCAATTGTTTAATTTTTAAATTAATTTAATTAATTAATTTAATTTTTAAACAATAAATTTATTTAATAATTATATAATTTAAAGTTATTAATTTATAATAATAATGTACAAGAAAAATTTGTAAGAATCTAATCATCTTTTATTGAGTGCATCGATTAGCGATTTTATCTGTTCGGCGACTCGCTAGCGCGCCACGTGTGAATCTTGAATCTTCAATATTTTTTAAACTAATGAATGAATTAGTTTAACACTTTCCAGAAAACTTCATTATGTTGTTATTCGCAAATGTCTCACTGGATGTTTTTTCAACTTTGAACTTCCCCGCAGACTTTTGGTCGACAAAGGTAAGTGTGTGTTCAACAATTGAACTTTTTTAATAAAATGCGTGTGTATGCAAAATTCAAAATCAAATTAATTAAGATTTGACAAAGATACGACGATTTATGTTTAAAAATTGAATGAAATTTGAAAATTAAAATTTATCAGTTTTTTTAAATTATTAATTAAACTATTCGTTTGACAAGAAAAATCCAAAGCAAAAAAAGATGCGCCTCTTTATTTCCTACAAGGTAGTACTTTTCAAAAATCAAAATATCGAATTTTAATTTTATCTGCATTTTTGGGTGTTTGACTGTCAACATAGAAGCCAGCCGAGCGCTCGGCGAATTCTTCTTCCCGGCCGCTCAATTTTAAATCAAATCTATACTTTATATATGCCAACCAATTCGTTTCAATGCAGGGAATAAAATTATTTCATATATAAACATGAATTTAAATAAACACAACATTTTTTAGCTAAAATGTGAATTTTTGATTTTTTAACTTTCATTAATTCTTTAAATTTCAATCAAATCTATACTTTATATTTATATCAATCGATTCATCTTGACGTAAGGAAAACGATTATATTATATATTACCTTAAATTTTTTCAATTAAAAAGAAATTTATGGAAAAAAGACGATAAAATTTTTTTTTTGGGGTATTTTTAAAAATCCTTTCGTCATTTTTGAGAGATTAATGTTTTAAATAAGCCTACCAAATTTTATTCAAATCCATTGAAACCTGTTAAAGATATCGTGTTCACAAAAACGATCCACACACATACATCCGGACAATTGATCAGGATCACATATAACATGTTTCTATATAGAGGAAAATTTGTTTTCACCATTTTTAAAAATTTTATAAACGAAAGGAGTACAAAGCTTCCTCCACGAGGAAGCAAAAAGGTTCAATAATAGGTGAATTCATTCGTTTTCAAATATTCTCTAAGTTTTTTTGATAATTTTAAAGTTACATAAAGATTTTTAAATAAATAACACAGGCATGCAAATTTAAATATTTATCGGTAAAATGAATGCAACTAGGTGTTTCCGAAGGGAATTTTATGCTGAATACGAATCTGGTGTCCAAAATGCTCCATCACGTTAAGTTTTTGAGAAAAATGGGGTTGAAACCTCTAAAAACAACGTTTTTGGCACATTTTGAAAACTCGTGAGGCAAAATCCTCTGAAGAGATAAAAACTTTGCTGTTATCAGAATTAAAACTAAAATCATGATCTTTCAAATGAGCCCACATTCGACTCATTCCCTTCAACCGTTAAAGCATGGGGTAATAAAAACAATCTAAAATATCTCACTGTTCGAAAACAACTTTTTACCCACACCAAAACACAGCCCTTAAATTTATTGGCAAAGCAGCTGAAAAAAAATTGAAACCTTATTCTCAAACACTGAAGAAAATTTTAAACTAATAAGTGAAACCAGTCCTAAAATATCAATTTTAACTTTTTACTTACATAGTAAGATAAAATGAAACAGATATAATTAAAAGAGTGTTTAGTTTTACATGAAAGTATCGGTATATAATTTAGTGATTTTTATCCATAAATTATGAGAAAGTAAAATAATTAAATGAAATAAAAACTTACAGAATATAAAGTAATAATGTTGAATCAACTTGAAATACTTTTATCAATTTGTGATAATAAATGTAGTCACTGTTAATACACTTTTTACACTTTTGTAGTAAACTGTATGTTTCCAGCACCTCATATACTTTAAATTTATATTTTACAATAATTCATTTCTACAAGGTATTATAATTTTTTTAAATTAGTCGGAATGTAATGGATTGACCCCATAATTAATACGTAATTGGATTTGCTTATTGTTTTTTGAATTTCAACTCATAATTATTGAATTTGATTAAAGTGAAAAGTTTACAAACCCATAAATCTGTGTTTTTGAAGTAGCTTCCATAATATTTTACAACGTAAGGGGAGTCACATTGTTGCATTATAGAAATTTCTTTAATGATTTCCTGCAAGTCTGTGTCGACTGGTACTTGTTTTATTGCGAGTACCTGTCCACTCTCTTTGTGGAGTGCTTTATACACGGAGCCATAAGATCTGACAAAAAAGCAAACTCAAAATTATTCAATAATTACAAGTAAGAAGCAGACAATATCCATTTTAAAGTTAACCTACCCCTCGCCAAGTTTACAGATAATGTCAAAAACTTCTTCGGGTTGTCTTGTTAGACTTTCTTCTGACAACTTTTTTAACTCGCTGTAAATAAACACAAATACATTAGACAAAATAAACATGTAACATATATTATTGCGTTATTTTCTATTCAAAATTAGTATCTGCAACTGAATCTGCCTCAATCTAAATAAAATGAAATCACACATTCTATTTTTGTCATTCGAAAATTGGTTATTGATTCGTAAGCTGTTGCTCCCAAACTATTAATAACCTATGTTGATGCATGATAGAATATGTACTTAAAAAATAAAAATTTATTTATTTTAGAATTCTCAAGTATGAAAGCAGTAAATTAATAGAAAATAACGTTTCCTCATAACTTTTGTAAAATAAGGTGATGGTATCACATATTGGAAACATTAATTCCTTGAAAATTCAGTTGACAAAAGAAACACATAAAAACATGTTATCATTGATAAGTGAAAAATATAAAAAAAAGAAAATTGAGTGAAAATTCTGAGTAACATTATAACAGCCGTAGGTGATATTTTTATTGATATTTTAATGAATATGAATAAAGTAGTTATTGAAATGAAAAAAAAGAATGACATCAAACTATTATCATGGTTATGTTAACATTGTCAATTTTTTAGCACTCCTTTTAAAGAATGTGAGTGAACGCATTTGGAAATTGAGAGTAAAAATAATTAAGTACCTCTTTGAAGACATCTTCACTTTTGGAGTCTGCGACTAGCACTCACACTAAAACACACGCGATTCACATTTATTCACAGAAATTTGTCGAAATTATTCTTTGAGTAGTTGCAATCATAATCTGATCTAATTGACTATTACATTTTTATATGATAAAACAAAGTGAAATAACCACAAACGACTAACCCAAACATTGAAACTAATTTTCTGCCAATTGCAGAACGCGCTAATATCAACTACTTCATATTGTCAACTTCAGATATTGTAAATTTCTTCATTATCGACTCAATTGTTATACGGTGTACAGGTGCAGTCGTGCAGTCACATTAGGTTGTTCAAGTTGGGTGGGGGGAAATCCAAAATGGCGATTAAGCGGTGCACACATAATCATAAGAAATGTACGGGATGAAGTCGAATTTTTTTAATATCTCGCTTAAATTAAATTTTGGAACCTAAGTGTATTAGGATTTTAGTTTCTATTTTTAATTATCTATTTTATGCGATGATAAAATCTATTAAAAAATAAAATCTTTTTTTATTATTGCATTAAATAGATAATTAAAAATAGAAACTAAAATCCTAATACACTTAGGTTCCAAAATTTCATTTAAGGGAGATATTAAAAACATTCGACTTCATTCCGTACATTTCTTAAGGTGCTTTTATACCTCAAATTTTCATCAGATGAACATTATTTCTGGACCGTGAAAATGCGTGAAAAGTCATTTTCACGGCGGGTATTTTTGAATTGTTTTAAACAAAAAATGTTTTTTTAAGAAATATAATATTAAATAATTGTTTTAATATGTAAGAACACTTTAAAATAGTGATAGAAAGATGATTTGATTGAAAAATTTAGCAAATTTTGCTTTAAGGGCAGGTCAAAGTCGATGCAATTTTCCCATTTGAAGTTCTATGTAAAAATTGCTTAGACTTTGACCTGCCCTTAAAACGTTTTCTGCTACAAGGAAGTGTAAAATGACGATGTTTGTGAAATGGTTTGTACAGTGCTTCTTTACGGAAGCGCCTATGGGCCACCCAAAGGCACGTACACACGTAGGCTACATGTAGCAAAATCGAGTTGAATTGACGACATGCATGCACGCGTGCCTGCAATTTGTTGGTATTTCATAGCATTTACGTTCTGTTACGTTTTCAACGTGTATGTCTGGACAGACTGCAGATTTTATAAAGAAATATTTGTTTTTATTTCTTTAAATATTCTATAAAAAATAAAAATAAACAAAGGCTTAAAAGGTAACCCCACTGAAAATTCCCACATAGGCTCCCATATGGGAAACCACATGGGTCCCTATATAGGAAGCCATATGGTTTCCCATACAAAATCGTATACGTAATTGGAACAGGCATTTGAATAGGAAGTTAAGTCGGAATTATCATATGAATCCACATCCACACAGGAATGTACATTCCTATTTCAATTCCTATAATATGAATTTTTTTTCAACTTTAAGATATATATCTTTCAATAGTAGAGGTTCCTGATAGACTACAGAGATGAAAAAAATTTATTGCGCAGCCGAAAAAGTTGAAGAAAACTACTGCGCATGATATTAAGTTATAATGTGCATTCATATGATAATTCCACGAAGTAGTATAAGGAGACGTAACGCCATGCATTCAAAGCAACCCCAAATGCGTGTCCTAGAGTTACTAAGGTTTTCGAATAATGCTCTTGTAGCGCCTCTACTGAGATAAATCGGAATCAAAATATGTCGTCTGCTATCGCGTAAACAACTGTAGTTGACAGCAAAAGTGTTTTGATCACGAAGTGGTTTTGATAAAATATTGTGTAATAAATAAATAATAAAATAAATATTGTGAAATATTAAATATTAGTGAAAGTAAATGAAAGGTACGTTTTTCATTAAGAATTTAATAAATAACTTATGTTTTGAAGATTAAAATTACAACATTTATCATAAATATTACTTTATTTTAGGTTATTCATTAAATATTTGGAGAATAAAATAATAAATATAGAATGTAGTTGCTGAAGCCAAATATGGATTTTACAACATTCAATTTTACAACTTGCAAAACCAATTTAAGTATGATAGAATTGCCATCAGAAAAGTGGTGCTACATTAAAGGAAATGAATCTTTCCTTGCTTTTTTGAAATTAGAGAATGATGATAAGGCGAGTGTAATAAAAAGAGTTGTTTTGTATAGCGATTTAAGTATTAAAATTATTATAAATAAAAAAATTCATCCTTTTTCAAAGTTTGTGAGAATCGAATCTGTGGATGACTTAATTTCATTATTAAAAGCTGTTGATGAATTAGAATAATCAAATAAATGTTAAAGATTAACGTTTTTTATCTAACAAATGTACTTATAATACTTGTATACTGTACAATTTTATTAATTCCTCGCTATCTGTGCTGTTACATAAAAAAGTATAAAAATGACTTAATCAGAGTAAAATTTTCTTTTATTTATTAATTTAGTTTTAAAAAGATAATCTTTTTTTCAGTTCTCTATATATACATTAACAAAGCACAAAGTGCAAGCGCGAAACACCGGTTCAAGACAATTTGTCAGCACATGCGAGCACGTGATAAATTTTAATTCTCTATTTCTCCACGCGCGGCGTCCTCATCGCATTATTAGAAAAATGCGTAAACTCTAGGACACGATTTTGGGGCTCAAGGTGCTTATATACCTCAAATTTCGATCAGATGAACATTATTTCTGGACTATGAAAATGCGTGAAAAGTCATTTTCACGGCGGGTATTTTTGAATTGTTTTAAACAAAAAATTTTTTTTAAGAAATATAATATTAAATAATTGTTTTAATATGTAAGAACACTTTAAAATAGTGATAGAGAGATGATTTGATTGAAAAATTTAGCAAATTTTGCTTTAAAACGTTTCTGCTACAAGAAAGTGTAAAATGACGATGTTTGTGAAATGGTTTGTACAGTGTACATGTTTCTTTCAGTTATTCGAAACAATTAGTTGAATTTAAATTTATTTGATAAACATTTCAACTTACCGATTTATTTTCAGCACTCATTATTTATTACAAGTTAAAAAGAACCGACATAACATAAACAAAACTCTGAGAGACACTAACAAGGAAGAAGCACTGTACAAACCATTTCACAAACATCGTCATTTTACACTTTCTTGTAGCAGAAAACGTTTTAAAGCAAAATTTGCTAAATTTTTTAATCAAATCATCTCTCTATCACTATTTTAAAGTGTTCTTACATATTAAAACAATTATTTAATATTATATTTCTTAAAAAAAACATTTTTTGTATAAAACAATTCAAAAATACCCGCCGTGAAAATGACTTTTCACGCATTTTCACGGTCCAGAAATAATGTTCATCTGATCGAAATTTGAGGTATATAAGCACCTTCACTTTCACCACAATCTACTATGGGCGTTACGTCTCCTTATACTACTTCGTGGATAATTCCTACTTAATTTCCTATTCAAATTCCTGTTCCAATTACGTATACGATTTTGTATAGGAAATCATATGGCTTCCTATATAGGACCTATGTGGGGATTTTCAATATGGTCACTTAAGTGACCATATTTTTTTAATGGTATAATTAATTTTTATTTGTATAAATTTATACTCACTTTCTGAAACATAACCTCAGAATGTATATAAAATAAATTACTTTATTATTAAAAACAATAATAATGTTTTAAGTCATAAATAATATACATTTACAAATAAAAATTAACTATATCATTAAAAAATATGGTCACTTACCTTTTAACCCTTTGTTGCATTTACATCAACATGTAACTCCAACCTGAGCCGTCCACTGAAATATATACTGTATGGAACAGGCAGTCCATCTCTAAGGGTACGGTCACACGAGTTTTGGAAAAACCATTCTTGTCTTTCTCTCTCCTATTACAGACGCATAAGTTTGTCTCACTCTGCATTTTCCGTCTTTGGGAAATGTAAGAAAATGCAGAGTGAGACAATCTTATGCCTCTGTCTTAGGAGAGAGAAAGACAAGAATGGTTTTTCCAAAAGTCGTATGACCGTACCTTAACCGCGGCTTAAAGGACAGACAATCCGCAGGTATCGTTTTCTCTCTCTGTACAATGTGATGACGCGTTCTGCACATGCGCACTAACAAAACTGAGAAAGAGGACGATACCTGCGGATTGTCTCTCTCACAACCGTTTTCCTCTCACAGCCTGGACTAGGACTGCCTGTTCCATATAGTATATAATTCAGTGGAGCCGTCGAACCAACTTGTGTGTTCTTTACGACAAGTACATTGAAACATCGATGTTCTGTATGATAAATATGAAACGAGCATAAGTTGGTTTCGCGTAGAAGCTTCCGTATAATCGCCATTTTGGATTTCCCCCCACCCAACTTGAACAACCTAAGGGAGCAGATTTGTAGGGCCGTTTCCGAATTGAGATTTTTAGAGCACTTTTGTCTGTGCTTGTTTTTTCGTGCGAAAAAAGGACACTGCATACTCCCCGAGTTCACACTTTATGAAAAATGTGCTAAAAAACCCAATTCGGAAACGGCCCATCGGAAGTGCGCTAAAAATCCCAATTCCGAAACGGCCCTACACTTTTTTGTTTCTTTCTAACGCACATGTTGTTATGTCAACACGTGTGTTAGGAAAGGACAAAAAGTGTAGACATAACTGACCACGTGTTTATCGCCGTGGCGCTCCCGGCTTTAGAATAGGGCGCCTGTAGCCCACTGCATGTCTTAAAAGGGGTGCGGAGGGTTGTACCCATCTAGCTAAGTACCGCTTCGACGGAGACGCTGAGATGGGACATTATCGATGATGTATGAACGCACTACGCCTGCCAAGTGTTCACCATGTGAAATGGGACCTTCCCCGTGCAAGGTAGCCGTGGAAGTCCGGTCGGAGAACTTGTCTTCCCGTACCCTATCGCGTGTCGTATGAGGGGACTGAAATCGGTGCTACAATGGGCTTGACGTGAAAGCGACGCGCTGACGTCACAATGTTAATCAAATGGGTGACGTCAGCACGTCGCGTTCACGTTCGCGTCGCGTACCATGGATTGTAGAGCCGACTTAAAGAGGGAAATTTGAACGCAGTACGCCTCCTCATCCGGAGGCAGGGTGAGACCGTTGTGGTTTCAGACTGCGGTCTGACACTTCGGTCTGGGAGCGGATGTTCCACGTGGTCCCCGTTGGAAGTGCAGGATTCTTGTCCTCGCTAACTCACGCCCACTCCTGTTGGGGTGTTATCGGGTCCAAGATGAATGTTACTAACCGTTTCGCCATTCTATTGGGCACCCTATTGTATGAGTGTGTGTGTGACCTACCAGACCATCGGTAGGTGGAGCTTAGCTCGGAGACGTAACCTCTACGAGGTCCCCGCTGGGTGCTTTGATTCCCTTCTTCCGCTCAAGTTCTACTTGCACGGGCGAAGGGAATCAATGCTAACCTTCTCCTCCTGGAAGGGCACCCGGTCTTCTTCGCCGTTTTGGTTCTTAAGGGTACGGTCACACGACTTTTGGAAAAACCATTCTTGTCTTTCTCTCTCCTATTACAAATGCCTAAGTTTGTCTCACTCTGCATTTTCCGTCTTTGGGAAATGTAAGAAAATGCAGAGTGAGACAATCTTATGCCTCTGTCTTAGGAGAGAGAAAGACAAGAATGGTTTTTCCAAAAGTCGTATGATCGTACCTTAAGGACCTTACAACGGCAATTTTGCCCTCCTCTTTCCCCATGGTGCATCGGTAGCGAGGCGGCTTGTCAAATCGCTGCCGTTTCAACATGTCGGTAGTTCTTTCGTTATGGAGCTTCTACAATAGATCCGAGAGGCAAGTCCAAGCCTGAGTGGCTCGGACTTGTACTTGCACTTTACTTTCGGACCTATTGCAGAAGCTCCATTAGGGGGTAGATATGCTTATTTTAAGATCGAGAGTTATAGTCCTTAAGGACTTAGGCATCCCAGTCGGCCTTGAGCACGACGATAAGCGCAATTCTGACCACGAGTATACCGTTAGGGTACGGTCACACCTCGGTAAATAGCGAGGCTACCTGTCTATCATGTAATATATAACGTATAAGAGTGAGAGAAATAAGAACATTTTTTATTTCTCTCACTCTTATACGTTATATTACATGATAGACAGGTAGCCTCGCTATCTACCGAGGTATGACCGTACCTTATAAGGTTGGTATCCATTGTCCCCACTCGCCATTTGTCATAATTCTTGTCAACTATCGTACCCTGCTCTAGTAAAAATTTAGTAACTTTTAATTTCAACAATAAAGTCACTAAATTTTTACTAGAACAGGATGCAGTAGTGGACGAGAATTATGACAAATGGCGAGTGGGGACAATAGGTCTAAGCAGAATAGCTTCGCGAAAGACATTCGAGCAAAAAGACAGCTCATGGAGCGCAATTCCGTAAACGGCACTTGTCTAAAGGCCTTTCACCAATATGTTCCTAAATGTTTGCGTTGCGTGACTGACGCGTTGGTTCCCAAGCACAGTGACGTCATCAAAGCATTGATACTAATCGCGAACAAAAAATTTGGTTAATGTTCCTCTTATCCCTGTTTTCCAACTTTACAATTTTTAATGCAAATGTTTCTCGACGGTATTTAATAATTTTAATTATTTAATATTTATACTTAAAAAATTCAGTGACTTAAAATCATAAATCAAACTTTTTGTTCGCGATTGGTATCAATGCTTTGATGACGTCATTGCGCTTGCAAACCAATGCGTCAGTCACGCAACGCAAACATTTAGGAACCTATTGGAGAAAGGTCTTTATGCTGATTCTACACTCACCTAAAATTGAGCGAGCGGTCGGCTTTTCCGTGGCGCTTCCCATATTTAACTATATCTATATATAAAAAACGTAACGCAAATGCGGACCGCTCGCGCACTTTTAGGTGAGTGTAGAATCAGCATTAATGCACCGTCCCACGACAACGTAAAAACGGAAACCATGAGAACGAAAGAGATAGTGTGATATGTTCATCTTTATCGTTCTCGCATGTTTTCCGCTTTCACGTCGGCGTTTCACGCTGTAAGGCTGCAGTCCCATGGCAGCGTTTTGCGTTGCGTTTTGTCACTAGGCCATGAGTGTAAAAGAGATGCAGATATATGTTTGCTATGTTTACACTCAGTGTCTAGTGACAAAACGCAACGCAAAACGCTGCCATGGGACTGCAGCCTTATGCTGCAGTCCCATGGCAGCGTTTTGCGTTGCGTTTTTTCACTAGACCATGAGTGTAAAAGAGATGCAGATATATGTTTGCTATGTTTACACTCAGGGTCTAGTGACAAAACGCAACGCAAAACGCTGCCATGGGACTGCAGCCTTATGGGACGGAGCCTTAAGTTGGTTCTACAATAAGCGCGTCGGACGTGGACGGGAACGTGTACCTAATGAGAGAGAGGGGTCACAATGTTCTGCAAGGGTCTGTCCAGAATACGTATACGTAACGTCACAATGTATTTTAAATAGATACGTTAAGTTCTCGTTAATGTTTTTGGTCTATTGTGGACACATCCCAAAAGTCGGTTCTACAATGGGCACGTTTATAAGTGAACGTGTACGTACTGGCGTCAGAATGTTCTGCAAAAGGGTGACGTAAGCACGGAACGTACACGTTCACGTACAAACGTGCCCATTGTAGAACTGACTTTAAAGCTAATGCATAAAGGCGCTCTCACACCTTTTTGGCTGCCTGCAGGTTACCATGGCAACGCATGAGAGTGAGTGCAACAGAAAATTTAAAAATTTGAATTTTCAAATTTTCTGTCTCACTCACACTCGTGCGTTGCCATGGTAACCTGCAGGCAGGCAGGCAGCCAAAAAAGGTGTGAGTGCGCCATAATAGATTTCGGAAAATCGCTTCTGAACGTAGAGCTTGAAGATAGAAAGGACAAAAATATATTCGTCTTTCTCTATCTAATGATTCATTCCCGAAGTTATTGTGCTTAGGCCTAAATTGTCCAAAAGGTAGAACCCGTGATTCCACTTGAGTAGACCCCGTTTATGATCAGTGTATTGCGCAGTCGCACCAGGATCTTTTCTGGTTATAGTATCCATTTTGATCACATGTGAGTATATTGAGACTTTAATTTTAGTGAAAATTATTAGTAATCATTTGCTTAAACGTGAGTAAAAACACTTTTAATTGCACAGCTCAAGTTTGACTGATTCGCATCGGCGAAAAAAGTGTTGGTTCCTCTTTGTATAAAATGTATAATTCAACATTTCGGGTGCCTTACAGTTGACAACGGGCCGCTGGCAATGTGGCTAACGCTCTTTCGCGCCATCTTCGCCCTTACTTTCCCTAAATTATTTTGCAAACAACGGGAATATCAAAAAATAGTGCTAAAATCGTTGTCGGTTTACTTTTCTCTTGTCGGAGACTTTTTATAATCGGTTGTAGATTTATTGTTTTTATCGTAAAATCGCTACCTTACGTTTCATATTCTTTGGTTAGCTTCTCCGATTTGTGTTTTTCACCTTGCAGCTCATATATTCTCTATTTTCTATGACTCGAAAATAATAAAAAAAATTTTAAGCAGTTTCTTTAAGATATTTTTCACATTTACATTTAATAATGTCAAGCTTTAAAACTTGTTCCTCTGCCACATGGTTATTCACCCCGGTATTTGCAAGTTGGTTCACCACTTTTACTCACATACTTTCAACTTTTTTTTCCCAATATTTATTATTAACTGGTTTACTCAAATTCGTAGTGCCGTGAAAACAAATTACTCACCTGTATTTCAAGTTGGATTTCAACAGAAATTGCCAAGTTGAAAATTTTGTACGAAATTTTGCAATATATATATATATATATATATATATATATATATATATATATATGTACATATATATTACATTGAAATGTTTTATTTGCGTGGATTAACTTTATTTATAAATTTATGTTTTTGGTGATAACAACATATGGCTTGGACATCCAATTAGCATTTCCAATTTTTATGTTTTTATTTATTTCCAATATTTTTTTCAATCTGAGAAGTATGCTAACCACGTAAAAATATTAATTAATTGATTATTTAATTGATTTTGAACATTTATCGAATATGATTGTTTTTATTGTAAAATAAGAAATGAGTAGATTGTGCTTTGTAAAATTGTATTGAATTTATGATTTGAGTTTAAGAATATTAATGATTAGTATTTTTCATGTAGTGATATAATTGTTTATATTTTGTGATAGCTCATCTATTTAATCAAAGATGGCAGATGTTATGGACGACAGTCATTTTGAGTCTGGAGACTCCGGAGCCTCAGTGACGTATCCCATGCAATGTTCTGCACTTCGTAAAAATGGATTTGTGATGTTAAAATCTCGACCTTGCAAGATTGTCGAGATGTCAACTTCCAAGACCGGTAAACACGGTCACGCCAAGGTCCACCTCGTAGGCATCGATATATTTAATTCCAAAAAATACGAAGATATTTGCCCTTCCACACACAATATGGATGTGCCATTCGTTAAAAGAGAAGATTATCAGGTAATATCTTTATCATTGGCAGACAAAAATAATTTTACTCCGTAAATAAGATACACGTTAACAAACCCTGATAATCCATTTCAATTTTTCTCAAAACATCATTTCTGTGCAATATACAATATATTATTCATAAGAATCAGGTTTTATAATTAATTACTGTCTTTGAAAATGTTTCGTCAACTTTTTTTCTCTTTTACTTCCATTCTCACTCAATTACAATGAAAATTTTGAATTTTATAAAAGTAGAAATTTTTATTTTTTATAGCTTGTTAGTCGGAAATAATAGAATTAAACAAATTTTAGTTAAAAGTTCAAGACTAGCAAACAATTTTTAAATAATTCTTTCCGCTACTTACTAAAATCAAATTCCTTTTGTTATTAGCACTTTTTAAACAGGAAAATGTAAGCTTTAGGGTGGTAAGAAGAATTTTTTTTAAATTATTTAATTTATGTAAAAAATTTACTTTGAAAGTTAACATTTCAAATATCTCAAAACACGCTGTTTCAGATTTTAATTAAATCTATGTAAAAAGGAAACTTAAATATTCTAGTTTTTATTTCCGTAAAGTTTATAATGGACATTTCAGAGGTTAAATATGTATGATTTGAGAATAATTTATTGAACAGAGCAGCATTTCTTATATGAAATTTTTGAAAAACCCAACAAACATTCTCTGCTATTATAAAGTTTTATGAGAACAAATGCCACTCCGCTCAATAAGTGATTTTCAATTCATATATATTTTAACCTCTGGAATGATTGTAAATTTTCATTAATTTTTCAAAATCCTTTGAAATGTCCATTATAAACTTTACGGAAATAAAAACTAGAACATTTAAGCTTTTTTTACATAGATTTGATCATTTGAAACGTGTTTTAAGATATTTGAATTGTTAATTTTCAAACAAAATTTTTTATAAAAATTACATAATTTTTTAAAAAATTCTTTTTACCAACCTAAAGTTTATAATTTTCTCTTTTCAAACTACTAATGAAAAAAATAATTTGATCAATCCGTTATATTTCAACTAAAGTCGTTGCTGACTAATTATAGAAAATTATAATACTTTGCAGAAATGATTTTGAAGTTATCAAGACAACGAAATGAAAAGAATTATTAATTAAAAATTTGATTATTTATTGTAAAATATGAATTTAAAGAGCCGAAATCTTAATTTTTTAGCCATTAGAAAATATGAAAAAAAACATAGAATTTATCATAAAAATAAAAAATAAATGTTCAAATTTACTAAGAATGAATAAATGTATCATTATCAAGTGATATAATTATTTAAAGATGTGAAATAATATATAAAATATGATATTCAAGAGCATATGTCTACCTAATTTTGCGATTTTTATTCATTAATTATAAATAATAGGAACCATTAAATTAAATAATAACATACCAAATATGAAGTTCTTGTTATAAAATTTTAGAATTTCTTTGCTCTTTTCTTCTCTCTTCTTCATAAGTATAAAAAATTTAAAACCAAAATAGCCACTTTATTCCTTTCCCTTTTTTTGAACATCAATAACTTTCTTGGAGAAAAATAAAAAAATATGGGTCTTCGAAAATTATTTAAATGGACACTAAATATACATACACTAAAAATTTCACGTTATTCCCGAAGCTATTTTCGAAGATAAAGATGATTAAAAATTTTTGTATTTCTGATGCTATATTTTTTAAACTTAAGAAGAGAAGAAAAATGCAAAGAAATTGTAAAATTTTATAACAAGAACTTCATATTTGGTATGTTTTTATTTAATTTAATGGTTCCTATTTTTTATAATTAATGAATAAAAATCGCAAAATTAGGTTGACAGATGCCCTTGAAAATCATATTTTATATGTTATTTCACATCTTTAAATAATTATATCCAATTGATACATACATTTATTCATTCTTAGTAAATTGATAGTTTTCAGCACCTACCATACTTTAAATTCATATTTTACAATAAATAATTAAATTTTTAATAAAATTCTTTTCATTTCGTGATCTTGATAACTTCAAAATCATTCATGCAAAGTATTATAATTTTTAAAAATTAGTTAGCAACGACTTTAGTCGAAATATAATGGATTGACCCAATTTTATTTTAGTAAGTTGGACAAATAATTATTTAAAAATTAGCTCATACTGGCAATTGTTTGCTAGGGGAATCGTTTTGAAATAGAATGCCTGACATAAAAGTTTAATAAAATGTTTTTTCTTACATAATATCAAAAAAAATTAAGTATAATTTTTATCTTCTTTTGACATTAAAAATACTTTGTTAATATAAATATGTAAAAATTGAATTAATATATAATTATTAGAAATAAATTTCAAATGTACCAGTATTCTTCCACTATATTGACTCTATTACCGTCCAGGCTTCATCAGTAAACTTTTTAAATTAGTTATGACATCAAAATTTCAATAAAAACGTTAATTATATTTAAATACTTCCAAAATAATTCTAAATACAGAAAATGAGCCGCTGGATTCTAGAAGGGCACGTAAATTTTTTCGGCCTGAAAACGAAGTCCCCTGGACACTCAAAATTCATTTTTCAAATTTTAATATTTTTCGAGTATATTCTTATACAGAATTCGATTGCGTATCTTTTTTTCTTAATAAGAAATTTTCCATCTTTTTCCGTTTTTGAAATATAAGAGAAAAACTGTTTTTTTAAAAAAGAAAATTTTCATTGTTTTTTTGACTTCAACTCGCGACAGCTCAGACAATTTTATGAATTTCTTAATGAAACAAAAACGAAAATACGTGTTATTATATTCTACGAGTGACTAAAAAAGAAAAAAGTTTTTTTGATTAAAAATAAAAAAGTTATTAATTTTTTAATTAGACATTGCAAAATTCATGAACTGCAATTTTCACCCTGTGAGGAATTTTCGTAAATTTTCACCAGCAACAAACTTCCAGTGAAAAAGTTGTTCATTAAGGTCCAAAGAAGTTTTCTGGAAAGTTACAATTATTAAGTTTCTAATTTACCATTAAACAACTCTGACAAAAAAAATATTGATGAGTCACATATCAAACAACCCTGTACGAGTGCTATCAATTTTATTATTAAATTTTTAATTTTACCTTCCAGTATTTGGATTTGCAAAAGTTTAAATGTAGTCAATTAAGACTGATTTTTGTATTTTTTTAACGAGCAGAATATTTTTAAATTCACTTCATTAAACAAATTTTGCTTTAATTGTTTTTTCGCGATAAACTAACAAAATTCTATATGTAGACATGTGCAGCGAAAATTTTTTTTTTTTGCAGTCTTAGATTAAAAACTATTAAAAATTAAATGTTGAAACTCACCAAAAACATAAAACACTTTATTCTGCACATAGGAACGAAATAATTATTACAAAAATTTATTATTTTCAAATAATATATAATTGTGCGATTCCAGGTGAGATTTTGACTTTTTCGGAGTAGGTTAACCGATTGCAATGAAACTTTGGAATTTTGTTATACATAGTAAGACTAATCTTTAACGTAAATTGCAGCTTAAAATATTTGTTAGTTTACGAGATTTGCAATAATAACAAAAAATTTTAAACTACTATATTTTCTGTTCCAATAGTCGAATTGAGGTCTTCCTTTTTTTAAAATATCAAGGAAAATAAGAGGAATAAATCTCTTTGAGAACAATTTTTTATAATTTCACAACTAAAAAATGATTAAATAATAATTGAATAAATTTCGCGCGCCAATCTAAAGTTCAATCACTCAAACGCTAAAATGATCTTACCTGTGTTTTCTTTAATGTTCCAAAGGAATCCAATTGTAAATGCAAGTTTAACTTATTTAATTTTAATAATTTACTAGTATAAACAATTGTGATTTCTGCTAGTTGACGTGCAGACGACATTGCGCACGCAGAATTCTCCTATAACCAGCTGACGTGATTCATGGACTAAATGAGTAAATGTCTGTACGTCAACTAGCAGAAATCACAATTGTTTATACTAGTAAATTATTAAAATTAAATAAGTTAAACTTTCACTTACAGTTGGATTCCTTTGGAACATTAAAGAAAACTCAGGTAAGATCATTTTAGCGTTTGAGTGATTGAACTTTAGATTGGCGCGCGAAATTTATTCAATTATTATTTAATCATTTTTTAGTTGTAAAATTATAAAAAATTGTTCTCACAGAAATTTATAAGGTCTAATCTAATATAAGGTAAAGAATATTATTAAAAATATATGTGCAAAACGACAATTTTTTCTGAACACCGACAAAAAAGTTGAAAATAAGAAAGAATTTTGAAATTTTTTCCAGAAAATTTTTTTAAAAATTATATATTATTTGAAAACAATAAATTTTTGTAATAATTGTTTCGTTCAAGTGTACAGAATAAAGTGTTTTTGGTGAGTTCTAACCTCCATTTTTTAATAGTTTTTTAATAATAGCGTTTTTAAAAAAATTGAAATATTTAAGGTTACGAAATCACATCGTGAACCTCCTTCTTTTGATAATTAATATTTTTAAAAGTAATAAAAATTTTACCATAATATTACGGTTATTGAACTCAAGGAATCATCGAGTTTCACATATATTAAAACTAGATTTTTTAAAAATTTGGTCATGGGGAAAGTTTATCAATCTTATAGTTGTATATATTTTGCAATATTTAAATTTAGAAATCTTATTTATTTTTTCAGCTAACAGATATATCCGACGATGGCTACTTAACTTTGATGTCTGATAATGGAGACATCCGTGAGGATCTGAAAGTTCCCGACGGCGAGTTAGGAAGTCAGATACGCACTGATTTTGACGGAGGAAAAGACTTATTGGTTAGTTGACAACTTAATTTCATTCATATACTTTTCAATCTTCGCCAAAATTCAGTCTAAATCACGATGCTGAAGTACGCAACGTTTATGATCAACGATTAGAAATTAATTTTTATTTAACACGGAAAATATTATCTAAATTTTTTTTTATAATTTATCGATTAATAAAAACTACAAAAATATTTTTCAGGCAAAAAATTATAGAATTTTTTATTTTTAAAAATTATTTCTTTAAATATCGTAATCATAAACGTTGCGTTCTTCAGCATCGTTCTAAATCAATTTTAAAGAACGCTACCAAGTTTCGTTTAATCATTTAAAAAAATTTGTAAAGTAATTATTTTCAAAATTTTATCTTCTTTTTCTATTCTTTAATTATAAATTAATAGAGTCTATTAATAATGTAGAAAAAGTATACAAAGTTATAACTGAAACGAAATATTTGGCTTTCAAATAGTAATGAGATTTTAGATTATAATCTTAAACAGATAACTAACTACTTCTATATGTAGATAACTAAATATAAGGTAAGACCACTCAGCGGCGCCATATTCGAAAAATTAAAAATGGTACAAGAGACATTTTTTTGCTCTTTTTTTGCTATTTTTAGCCGCCAAAAATAATTTTTTTGCTCAACGCCCTTCCAAGATACCAGGACGCCGCTAGCTTGCTGGCAACTCAGTGGTCAACTCTGATAAATTCATTTAATTCAAAATTTCCATTGGACCATATTTTTTTATTTTTTTTTGCTTTAAAATGGCACTTTTCAAAAATTTTAAAAAGCGAAACCAAAATAGAGGAATAATTTTTAAAAACGTCTAGATTTGATAACAAATAGTTACTCGGGAAAAATATGGGTTTGATAATTACGAACTTTTTTTTTTGGTCCTAATAAACGACACTCCAAATTCGTAACTAACAAATTTCAAGCAAAATCTGTTAAATAGGAAAAAAAACGCCATCTTTCTTAACAACTTCGAAATTATTTAAAATTTTTTTGCTTATTTCGTTTTTTAATTTTAAAGTATTTTCTTAAAAACATAGAAATTTTTTTGATTATTTTGCTCTCTGATTATTAAATTAAAACTATTTTTATAACAACTTAAAAACATTTCGGATATTTTTGCTCTCCGGTTTTCAATTTTAGAGTATTTTCGTAACAACTTAAAAACATTTTGTATTTTTTTGTTCCTCAGTTTTAATTTTAAAGTATTTTCTTAACAACTTAAAAACCATTTTGGATTTTTTTAAGTTGTTAAGAAAATACTTTAAAATTAAAAGTTGAACAGCAAAAAAACCAAAAAAATTTCTAAGTTTTTAAGAAAATACTTTAAAAGTAAAAACCGAAATAAGCAAAAAAATTTAAAATAATTTCGAAGTTGTTAAGAAAGATGGCGTTTTTTTTCCTATTTAACAGATTTTGCTTGAAATTTGTTAGTTAGGAATTTGGAGTGTCGTTTATTAGGACCAAAAAAAAAAGTACGTAATTATCGAACCCATATTTTCCCGAGTAACTATTTGTTATCAAATCTAGACGTTTTTAAAAATTATTCCTCTATTTTGGTTTCGCTTTTTAAAATTTTTGAAAAGTGACATCAGATTCGTATTCAGCGACCCCAAAAACCCCTGAGTAACAATTTTTAAGAGAATTTGATAGACTTAATGGAAATTCCGCCATTTTTAATTTTTGAAAATCAACTGGGGTGCCATTTGAAAGCAAAAAAAAATTAAAAAATATGGTCCAATGGAAATTTTGAATTAAATGAATTTATCAGAGTTGACCACTGAGTTGCCAGCAAGCTAGCGGCGTTGAGCAAAAAAATTATTTTTGGCGGCTAAAAATAGCAAAAAAAGAGCAAAAAAATGTCTCATGTACCATTTTTAATTTTTCGAATATGGCGCCGCTGAGTGGTCTTACCTCTAAATATATATTACTAATAATTTCAGAAATTTATCTTTATTGTATGATATCTTTTAAAATTATTGATAAAAAGAAGTAAAGTTACTGGAAGCAAAGTATTTCTTTTTTTTTTTAATTGTTTAGTTAAAAAATAATCTTTTTTACAAATTTATTTTTAAGTTATGATTTTTTCAGAATTTTTGATCATGTAGTTTTTGCAAAATTTAAATTTGCCCAAGTCCTTAAAAACAGTGTATTTTATGTAGAATGAATAGAAAGAAAGTGTCGTGCAATTAAAAATGGAAAAATTTAGAAGTTGCAAACTTGCGGGTTTCATATAAGAAAATAGGAACAATTCTCTTACTCCGCATCACCCCCTGAACAATTCTTAATAGTTAAAAATCCAAAAAATCGCGAGTCTTAAATTTCAATAACAAAAAAACTTTTTAAAACTTATTGAATTTCTTTAGGTAATATTTTTTCAAAATGTTATCTACATTAAAAAACAAAAAAAAATTTAGTTTCCCTAATTTTTACGTTTAAAGTTACTTTTTGTTAAATCAAAAAACAAAATTTATGCTTAACTGAATTTTTATAAAGCACAAGTTTTGAATTACAAAATTTTCACATAAAAGAACACATGTTTAACAGAACTTTTATTTGGAACTTGAAAATACTAAATAGATATAGAATTCGATGAAATTTAATATCTTAACAGTTAATATCGAGATCTACAAATTCCCAAAGTTTAAAAACAATTGACTGTTTCTGAGCTCCACCTTCCCCTACTTTATTTCTTTAGAAGTAAACAATGACTTTTTTATTTTCCAGTGCACCGTTTTGAAAGCTTGTGGGGAGGAGGTTGTTATCGCCATCAAAACCAACACTGCCCTTGACAAATAATTGTGTTCAGTTCCAACCGTTTACAACCCAACAACCCGCTTAGCCAATTGATATCTTTCCATTGGTAAAAACAAATCAAGAGAACGAGTCAACACAGAACACAGCCAACAATATCAACAACAGCGAAAACTCAGCAGCGGAGAGAAATAACTTTTTAACAAAGTAACATCCACTTACATGCTATTTATCCAGACTTACACTAAAGTTTTTAAGTAATGTATGTGATTATAGACTGGGAAAAAGCATTTTCCAATCTCATATTATCCATACATTAACACACATACACACGTTGTTTGTTATATAAGAAATACGGCGACAACTTTTCTTTAAGAAAAATAAAAATTGAAAAAGCCTTCGCACATACGAGATTTTTTTATTCTACAAAATCGCGATTTTCTAACTATATTGTCGGCATGATATAACAAAACAAAAACTACTTCTTGAGAAATTCTGTAAGTTATGCCTTAAGAGGTCAAACACCTGTTTTGCTACATATAAAGCCTTCGTCGAGTCTACTGAACGGATCAATTTTTTTCTACAAACTTTCTTAAGTCAATCTTACTAGTGCTTTTACTTTTAATATAAATTGTTACTATTCCAGTGATCGACAGTTTTTTGTAAAAAAAAGAAAAACAAAACTAAAAGATATATAATTGAAATATATATAATTGAAATCAAGGCTGTTGTCGCTTCGGGGTAGAACTGAGAATGTTTTGTTGATTTTTTAACGAAACAGCTTTCTCAGTAGAGCGGACACTTTACTACGATTGTTTTATAAAATGATGAATAAACAGAGAAAGCTGGAAATTCGTCTTTTAAAATTGTACTCCCAAACACTCGTATTTTCTCTCAGGTTAGATGTTGTCGATTTTAAAAATCAATATCATTAAGTGTAAATTAATGTCACGCAAATCAATGACCTCGTTAAATATGTTATTCTAGAAGTTTCCCGTTACCTTTTATGGAAATTCAACGAGTACTCGTGTGCTCGAGATAATGCTTTTCTTAAATTCAACGAGGCAATGAAGCTTCTAATTTGAACATTTGAGTTTCGAGAAAAGCTCTTTCTGCATAGTGCCAAAAATCGAAATATGGAATTCGAAAACGCAGCGCTGCTCTAGTGCTGTGAAATGGAAAAAAAGAAAAATAAGCTAAAACACATAAGGGACCTGAAAGTTCGGTTAGCAAATTTTCAAAGTACAAGTCATTTTCGCACATCATTTTTAAGTAAATCAACCTCTTTATTTTCAATTTCGGGTCCCTCTAATATAAATAAAACGGCCTTAAGTTACCTCAATGTAACATAATTTTGTATTAGATTAATACGACTTTTAGAATACGTTAATGTAATGCCGTTCTTTAAAGAAAAAACGAACTCACGTTTTCTTAAGTAAAATATTCAAACTTCGCTAATTATGTACAAATCTCATCGAACCTTTTTTTATTGAGTGTTACATTAGCGTATAACAATTAAAGAGTCATCTGAAAGTTACTAACGCGAATCTAGCAAGTTTCAAACTACGATCTGTTAGAGATGTTCAACCTGTAGATGTAATGTCAAACTGAAATATGATTCATGAAAATGTTTAAAATAGAAGAATAACAATTGACTTCTTAACATTTTTATAGAGAACAAAAATACTGAGGCATATAAATTTGTTTATAAACATAATAATTATTATAATGATTAGCCTCGATGGAATATGTGAGTTTCTTTATATTACTCCGTAACTTAAAACATTGTACAATTTTTTCTTTAAATTGTAATACTGTATTTGGAGCTACTTTCTTTAAGCTTTATTAAAAAATCGTATTTCTATTTCATCCAACGTACTTTTCATCTTTCTCGAATTAGAGTTACTAACTTTCGTTAGTCTTTTTCATTACTGAGATTTTTAAAAGGAAGGTCAACTTTACTCTCGGTTGAAATTACTTAAACACAGGAATTTAACTAGTGATAAGTTGAAAACAAATTTTTTGGTTTGGGATTATGTCAATAAGTCGAACACCTTAAGAGGCTGTGGTACCTTGCTTAAATAGTGTCATGAGTTAAAGATCAAGTGACCCGTTATGTAGCGTTGGCATTCATACGTGATAAAGTTATAAACCAAACAAGAGGTTTAATAAAGAAGAAGGACCAAAAAAATATGTTCGAGGCTCGAAACTGTTTGCTGAAAAAATCTCTTTGTATCCTGCCTGTGATGACAAATTCAAGGTTTGTTATATTTAATATCAAGAAGTAAACCCTTACTAAATTCGTTTATCAAAAAGTCCTTAGGAAATTAATGTCCAGATCTGTCATTTTTTCATGTCCTCTTTTTGCTATACCGGTAATTGTTAACAGGAAGAATTTTTAAAAAATGACAAAATAAATGTCACTAAAAATTACTGATAAAAAAACAGGATTAATAATTATTAAGGGGAGATTACGGTGATTTTGAGATATTTTTCAAAGATTTTTTTGGTAGGTACTAAAGAAAATATTTATTACTTACAATTTTTTTATAATAAAATACATGTCTGAAAGAGTCGAAAACAATTTTATTTTTTTATTTTTTTAAATAAACTACCGAGAAAAGGCTGCCGAAAGTGGTACACACTAAAAGTTTGTCACACTTTTTCTCTTCAACAGTTAATTTGAAATGAAAAATCCAAAATTTTTCATAATCTATACTATTTTGACTATCCTGTAAACTAGAAACAGAAATATTTATTAAAAAAAAAACTTTTGAATTTTTCGACAAAAATTTTACAATTTAAATTGTTTATAACTTTTTAAAATATTAATGGAATTTAAAAATCCAAGTTCACACGAAAACTACACATTCAAAAAACATACTGTCCAAATTTAAAGTTAATTGGTTGAATAATTTTAAAATAAAAGTGTAACAAAGTTGAAAATATGCAGTTTCGAGAAATACGCGTTTAAAATTTTTTAAGTTGAAATTAAACAAAAAAGCGATTCTTACTCAATTGGCGATTTCGGCTCCGTACATAGTTCCTTCTTCGGCTTGTAAAAGATCATTTTTAAGGCCGTTTCCGAATTTGGATTTTTTTTCGCACTTTTGATAAAGTGTATACTCGGGAAGTATGCAGTGTCCTTTTTTTGGCACGCAAAATGAAGGACACTGCATACTTCCCGAGTATACACTTTATCAAAAGTGCGAAAAAAATCCAAATTCGGAAACGGCCTAAGTGATCTAATGCCAGTCAAGTAGCAGTGAGTATCTCTGGGCCATTTACTGCTGCCCGACTAGTATATATACGCGTGCGTTCACACGCTGGTCAAGTTGTTGCATGTAGCTACTCAATTTGTGTCATTTCTAGACCTTGGAAATACTTTAGACTAATTTTACCGTATTCTTAAATAGTTACTCTAATCAAAAATGAACAAACTAAAATTACGATTTTTTGATAAAAATCACCGTAATCTCCCCTTAACATATTATAAATATAATGTAAAGACCTATTTAAGGGAACGTTCACAAATGATGTCACGCACTTTTTCAAAATTTTTTACCCCTAACCCCCCCCCTGTCACGCTATTTTATTATATTTTCTTATAGAAAAAATACATTGTGTCACGTTTGGCAAAGACCCCCCCCCTCCCTCTCAGTGCGTGACATCATTTGTGAACGTTCCCATTTATTTATTTATGTAACTTCCCGTGTGGAAAAAGCCACGATCTTGCCCTCAAGAGTTCGGGGCCCCCGGCGGGGGCCCATGAGGGCTGATCCATATGGCGAATCCATGAGGGGCAACGTAGGGGCCCCGCATGGATCGCCCTCATAATCGATTAGCAAAATTTTCTAAGTCCAAAATTCAAATATTTTTTCGTCAACAAAAAAATGAATGTTTCCAATGATTCAAAACAACGAAAAACGCGTTTTTAATAAAAATATATTTACACTTTTTTTGAAAATTCACCTGAGATGATTCATGATGATAATAATCATAAAGCATATAATTAATTATATTTTATAAATTGCATTTGATTGGAAAATATAATTTAATATCTTAACTTTAACTAAATGATGTTAAGCACTTTTCTTTGTTAGGTATTTTTGAAGTTTAAATAGCATCAAGAAGTTAGCATTCGTTTTGAAGTAGCGTGCGTAGCGTAGTTGGTAAAGCGTTAGACTCATAGTCCGTAGGTCGTAGGTTCGATTCCCCCCATGCGTTAGATTTATTTATTTCTCAGGTTTGCGTTTAATCATTAATTCTGTGTATGAATTAATTGAAAAATGAAAATATCCGTTAATAGTATGCTTTAATTACATATTTTTTAATTTTTTAATTAATTAATTTATTATTACTTTTAATTATACCCGACAGTTAATTAATTAGAACGTTAATTAATAAATTCAATTTGAGTAAGAATTTAATTTAAAATTGAATAATTATTAAATAAATATGTTATTTATTCATAACTTAAGCTTATTTATTATTAATTAACTTTTATTATTAATATTATTGATTAAAAAACATTATGGCAAACTTGAGGGCCAGATGAGGGCAAACGTGAGGACCCATAAGGGCGCCCTCATCGATGAGCATGTCGTTTCCATGAGGGGCCCCTATATGGATCATCCATATGCGCCCCTCATGGCATGAGGGCGATCCATAAGGGCCCCCACTGGGTGCCCACATCACTTTTCCACACGGGTTGGTTTTATTTAATATTTATATATTAACACTTTTATTAATTTCGAACAAAATTGATATTCTTTGTCAAGGGGTTAAAGTATTTTATTAAAATCTGTAAATGATTAAATTAAACTGAGAAATGTAATGAAATTATATAGGATTGTCCATACCCATTCAACATAACATTTAAATTAATACTTTTGATTTGGCTAAATTTTTACATTCTCATCATGAGAAGGTATTATAATAATTGGTTACGAATTAGCTTATTATTTCCATCAAATATTCAATTTTTCGACTTTATATTTTTATAGTTTAATTAAAGGCAAATAACTATTCTTCTTAACATTTTTCAGTGAGAAGTGAATTCAAAAAGTTAAAGGGCTTCAAATATTACTAATAATCTCTATATTTTTGTTAAAATTCAAATTACACTACCGTCCGAAATTGTGCGCACTCTGCTTTTTCAACAACTATAAAACTGTTCAAATCTTCAAAAATATTAAAACTAAAATTTTTTCCTCTTTATTTTATTAAAGCTAATAAAATTCTGAAAGAAATGACACCTTGACAAAGAGAATATGTTAATTTTTCAATTAGATATCTAAGAAAAACCCAATTTTCAATGTTTTTACTATTTTTTTTATTTCTCTGGCAAAAATTAATATTTTTAAACGTTCTTAGGCTCATTGAAATCGTATTTTGTTATGCAATTCAAATTATATAAAACAATTCATGTACACATTCTTCGCTAGCGTATGCAAACCCTGAAAGTTGGCTCATGAAATGTCAAAAAATTGTGATTAATATTTATATGACAAAAAATGATCAGTAAAATGTATAAATCTTAAATTTACTTACATAAATCAGAGAACTTTAGAATGATATATTTACTTGATTTTTAAACATTATATTTTATTGTAGAATTAAATTTCAATTTTTTGACATTTTATGAGCCAACTTTTACGGTTTGCATACGCTAGCGAAGAATGTGTACATGAATTGTTTTATATAATTTGAATTGCATAACAAAATACGATTTCAATGAGCCTAAGAACGTTTAAAAATATTAATTTTTGCCAGAGAAATAAAAAAAATAGTAAAAACATTGAAAATTGGGTTTTTCTTAGATATCTAATTGAAAAATTAACACATTCTCTTTGTCAAGGTGTCATTTCTTTCAGAATTTTATTATCTTTAATAAAATAAAGAGGAAAAAATTTTAGTTTTAATATTTTTGAAGATTTGAACAGTTTTATAGTTGTTGAAAAAGCAGAGTTCGCACAATTTCGGACGGTAGTGTATATGTTCAAGTTGAGAAAAATCAGTTGACAAAATGAATACATTCTTATTCCATACCGTGAGAAATATCATACTATTATTGCATAAAATTTCTCAACCGATTTTTCCATGGATTAAGTATGCGTAATTTGCTCGGAATCTATGCAAAAAATGCATGGCTCTTACAATTTGTACATATATTTTAAAATGAAAAATCAGGCATTCATACTTATTTATCTAAATCTGAAGCACCAATATCAGTGGTCTTGAAGGACTATAAAATGAAATGAAAATGGATCCAAAATCTGGTTATGGGGGGTGTTTCTAGATGGCTTGTAGATTTAGAATTTGGAAAATTTTAAATCCTAGCTGCACTCTTTTTTGAAATATCGATATTTATGAGTTTTTTTATTGTTATTATTTAAGGTGATCTGTACCTCAATTTTCAACCATGTGAAATTACAATTGAAAAAATCTGGAATATTTTTTTCGACACTATTTTGGGTAATGTTTTATTTCACTCCATAAACAAATGCAATTTAACCGATATCGAAGATGACAAAATCGAAAGAATTTTATTAAAATCTTTATTATTTACTGCACACTGTCAAATGGGGGAACTCGTGTAAAAGAAATTTTTTTACATTCTTTTTTTTACTTTAAGGGGTTAGGTGGATTTCGCAGGCCCAAAAAAGCATAGTTTTACAAATTTTTTTCTAATAGATGAAATGAAATACTTTATTCAAACAATTAGTACCAAATGTACACGGAGAGAAATTTTTCACTTTAAAAGTACCAATACTATACTAACGATTTTCGTATGTCCGTTTTCTTAACAAAAAAGCTTAAATTTATACTAAAATAGTTACAAAAATTCCCATGCGTTAAAAGATCACTGGTATTAACGTTATTAGTAGCAATTTTATGTCTATATTGCACAAATGACAAGTGAACATAGTTCCCCGCTCTTCCGTGCGAGATTCGTTCAAGGCACATACCAATACAGCGTCAACATCGAGCGATTATTCCAATTAACTGTCAAATAATCGCTCGACGTTTGACGCTATATTAGTATGTGCATTGAACGAAATTCGCATGTCAGGATGAAGAACTATATTCACATGACATTTATACGAATATAGAAGAATATCAACGACACTTTATCTCTCGAGAACAACCCAAAATATTTTAGTATGTCCAAGAGTGGTATTGGTATAAATTTTATGCTATTAAGTCTCAATAGTTGTTTTACTAAATGAGTAAGTAATTTTCATACGAAATTAGGGAGAAATTTCTCTCCGTGTAGTTAACGATGCGCGCGAGATCGCTCTATTCTTTCGCTTTTTGTCAATATAATTTTATAAATTGTCAAGTAAGTACTATTAACAAGTGATAGTAAATCTTGGTGTTAGTGCAATAGTTATCGAACACGTCTTCAATGCCGTTTCCGGATTGAGGTTTTTAGCGCATTTTGATAAAGTGTATACTCGGGAAGTAGGGGAGACCGAGGAGGAAAGTAACAGAGGAGGAAAGTAACAAAGCTTATAACTTTTAAACAAATTATCGGATAGACATGGTTCAAACATATTTTTAGTCGGCACTGTTCCCCCTTCCTCCTCCATAGTGTGTCCGAGCCTGACAGGAAAGGTTAGGTCTGATTCCGGTGTGACGTGCAGAAAAAACGTCAAAAGTAAGTTTTCGTTCAAATTTTCAAAGTCTCGTATTTCTTTAATTTTATTGTTTTTCAAAATGTGCCTTTCGTTATTTTGTAGCCTTATTATCTGTCTTTAAGTTGTGCTTAAACAAACAATTTAACATTTGTGTAGTTTTAACTTTTTTGTTGACATACAAGAAAAAAGCGACCGAGGAGGAAAGTAACACGCTACTTTTCTCCTGTTGTCGATATTGTCCATGTTTTAACTAATGATTGAAGCAAATCGTATTTAATTTTACGAATAACAGAGATTTATTTAAGAAAAACCTGTGATCTAGGTAAGCATAAAATACGTTTAAGAAAAAAAATGAGCTAAATTCATAAAATGTTCGAAATATGTGCTAAATATGTCCCAAATATGTGCCAAATAAGTATAAAGTGTACTTAAACTCTTATGTGTTCCTAATAAAAATATTTCTAATTAATAATAGTCATTAGTCTAAAAAATTTTACATAATTTTATACTGTTACTTTCCTCCTCGGGGGTGAGGAGGAAAGTAACAGATGAAGAGCTTGCGTAAAAGTTATACTGTGAACTGTCAATTTATTATAAATGTTTAATTCAAATTTTATTTAAAAGGTGAATGTCCAAGCTTTCATTTAATATATTGGACAAATTTATCCGACAAATATTTTTAATGCTAGCATAAAAAAACTGATTTTTGTTACTTTCCTCCTCGGTCTCCCCTATGCAGTGTCCTTTTTTTCGCACGGAAAAACAAAGACACTGCATACTTCCAGAGTATACACTTTATCAAGTATGCGCTACAAATCCCAATTCGGAAACGGCCCAAGGCAATATTTAAAACACACTTTTCTTAGATTTTGTACTTCCTCTTCACATCTTTTGTGAACTTTTTTTTTTTTTTTTTTTTATTTAAATTATATATAGATACATATATTTTATATCTGTAAATATATCTACTTCTATCTATTGGGGTGGCAGCGATTCCACGCGCAATTAAACTCTACACAAATGAATTCTGAACACCTACGTGAAAAAGTTCCCGGGAGAAAATTCCGAAAATTTGTATTTCTGATCAAAGAAAGGTCCACAAGGGAAATTAACCTGAATTAACAAAGATGGGAAACCAGCTGGAATTGAGCCGCTGGATTCTAGAAGGGCATGTAAATTTTTTCGGACGAAAAACGAAGTCCCATGGACACTCAAAATTCATTTTTCGAATTTTAATATTTTTCGAGCATATTGTTATACAGAATTCGATTGCGCATCTTTTTTTTCTTAATAAAAAACTTTCCATCTTTTTCCGGTTTCGAAATATAAGAGATAAACTGTTTTTTTGAAACGTAAAATTTAATTGTTTTTTTAACTTCAACTCGCGCTAGCTCAGTCAATTTTACGAGTCTTTCAATGAAACAATCCAATCAAAAATTTACTAATGGCGCAGTACTGGCACCCAGTATTGGCGCAAGAGTTGGCGTAACTTTGGGATGCCACTACTGGTTCAGTACTGGCCGAGTACTGGAAGTTTTGTAACACAGCCACACAAAAAAAAAGTACCCGGGCCGGGGAATGAGACCACCATTTCTTGATGTATTTTGATGCGCTGAACACGAATCTGAAGTCCGTTTAGCTCCATCACGTCAGGATTTTGACATAACCTCAAAAAACAGCTGATTTTAAATGACAGGAGAAATTTTTTAAATAATGGCAGATTTGTTTGAATCTTGTTACTCGGGGGTTTTTGGGGTCGCTGATTACGAATTTAACGTCAGATTTATAAAATTCAAAATGGCGGATTCAATATGGCGGACGAATTTTTAAAAAGTAGTTTAATTTTTATGTAACTTGGCCGATACTGGGGTTCAGAGTCCCTGCATCGTAATACGTTTCCTACGTGTGTCTGCCATGACGGCATCAAAGCCATTATCCAGGGACTTAGCCGGATAGCGGACAAACTCCGTTGTCCACCGTCACCGCGTGGAGGTACCCTGGATGCAGACACATGTAGAAACATAAAGATATTTGACCACCGTACTATATCTGCCATTTTACATTTGAATAATCTGACGTTAAATTCGTAATCAGCGACTCCAAAAAACCCCATGATACCAATTTTTGTAAAAATCCAACTACTTTTTAAAAATTTGTCCGCCATATTGGATCCGCCATTTTGAATTTGAATAATCTGACGATAAATTTGTAATCAGCGACTCCCAAAACCCCTAGATACCAATTTTCGTAAAAATCCAACTACTTTTTAAAAATTCGTCCGCCATATTGGATCCGCCATTTTGAATTTATTAAATCTGACGTTAAATTCGTAATCAGAGACCCCAAAAACCCCCGAGTAACAAGATTCAAGCAAATCTGCCATTATTTAAAAAATTTCTCCTGTCATATAAAATCAGCTATGTTTTTTGAGGTTATGTCAAAATCCTGACGTGATGGAGCTAAACGGACTTCAGATTCGTGTTCAGCGCATCAAAATACATCAAGAAATGATGGTCTCATTTCCCGGCCCGGGTACTTTTTTTTTTTGTGTGGCTGTGTAATTTATTGTATACACAGTAAACTTGATTGTATCTTTTTCTATTGCAACGTTTTGATGCACATAAGTTATATCAAAAAGAGATCGTTTTGTGTATCATTTTTAGAAATGATACACGAAACGGTCTCATTTTTTGATGCAAAAAATTTAATCAATCCATGTTAATTTTGATAATTCCACATTGTTAAAAAGTATAAATCAAATAAATTTATCGAATTAGTGGTAATTTTTTTAATAAATTAAAATTAGTTAGGTATAATTCTAATCATGTAAATTTTAAAAATTACACATTGTTACAAACTATAAATTAAATAGGGTGTACTTCCGAAGTAGGGGTACCTCCGATTTTAATAAAACTTGGTATACTAACGTATTTTGGTGCTCTGATTACGAAAATGATAGTGAAAATTGGCGCAAATTTGATTATCATGGTAAAAACTATATTTATATTGCTAGTATACCTCTCTAAGGATCTTTTAAGATTTTGAGTTTCTTTTAATAATTCTCCCATTATCTTTGACGTTTCCGAGATACTCCGAGAACTCGATCGTTTTTGTGTTAGTTTTCGGGACGAGACGATTTGATAAAAACAAATAAAAGCTCGAGTTGTTATTTAAAAAATGACAGTTAAAAACGAGATATTTTGCGCGAGATAATCGATCTTCTCGTATCGTTGTGCATCACTAACTCCAGGTAATACTTTTTTGGTATACTTTGGAAAAAGTGTCTGAAATTTTTAGTAACCCAACACAAATTAACCCTTTGCGGCACACATTTTTCATTCCATTCAAAAATACAGATGATCACACCTATGAGGGTTTTTGGGGTCGCTGATTACGAATCTAAAGTCAGTTTTTAAAAATTCAAAATGGCGGATCCAATATGGCGGACGACTTTTTGAAAACTTAATGCAATTCGCTTGAAAATTGTTACTCGGGGGTTTTTGGGGTCGCTGATTACGAATCTGAAGTCAGTTTTTAAAAATTCAAAATGTCGGATCCAATTTGGCGTACGATTTTTGAAATCTAATGCAATTCGCTTGAAACTTGTTACTCGGGGTTTTTCAAGATTATTTGGTAGCCTTGAAAAAGGCTGATTGTTATAGTTGCTGATTACAAATATCAAGTTTGTTTTTTAAAATTGGAATTGGAAATTCCATTTTTAGTTGTGATAAGCGTCGAAACAATTTCTTGCTGACAATAGGCAGAGTGGAACATTGCAAGTTTTACAAATCCAGGCCGCTCGCTTTTGGTCAGCTTTTGTACTACAATGAGCACATATTGGATCCACATTTTGAATTTTGAAAAACTAACATTGGATTCGTAATCAACGACCCGAAAACCCCCGAGTAACAAGTTTTAAGCAAATTTCGTGGATTTTTAAAATTTTCGGTCGCCATATTGGATCCGCCATTTTGAATTTTCAAAAACTGACTTCAGATTCGTAATCAGCGACACTAAAAACCCCCTAGTAACAAGTTTCAAACGAAGTGCATTGGATTTTCAAAAAGTCGTCCGCCATTTTGGATCCGCCATTTTGAATTTTTGAAAACTGACTTCAGAATCGTAATCAGCGACACCAAAAACCGCCGAGTAACGAGTTTCAAGCGAATCCAAGCAAGTTTTAAAAAATTGTCCGCCATATTGGATCCGCCATTTTGAATTTTTAAAAACAGACATCAGATTCGTAATCAGCGAGCCCAAAAACCTCCGAGTACAAAATATCGGTTCCCTTTATACCTAAATTTTCGGTAATTAATTTTTTTTTTAAATAATGAGTTTTTTGACAATTATTTATTTATAATTGTTTATAATTTTGCGTAAATATTGTTACTTTTATTTTCGTTTCATTCAATAATATATTCTCATTCACTTAAAAAAAAATTAATGAATATTGCTTAAAAAACTTAAAATACAGTAAGAAAAGTTGTAAATAAAATAGGTAGTAATCTGTGTTACCACTGTGCCGCAAAGGGTTAAATATTAATTAAATTAGTCAACTAACTAATTAATATTTTATTATATAAAATCGAAAACACAAAGAATTTTCATTCCTTCTTATAATATATATTGCAAATTATTATTTTAAAAAATCAAAAAATAAATGTAAAAATATGTTTATTATAAAACCAAAGTTTTTATAATATATAAAAACAGTTCAGTAAAAATAAAAATGTTTATAAAATAATTATAATGTATATAATTATGCAATTAACTATTTAATTATTTTATTATTCTCTTTAATTTATTAATTATTATATCAAATATAAATAAATTAACATTGAATTCAATTAACATTAAATTTTTGTTTATAATTCACTTTTGGAAAAAAACTGAAGAATAACATCCAGAAACAAATTACAATAATTTTATTGACCATTGAAATATATAAGTTTCTAGGTTTAACTATTTTTTATAATTTCTATTAAGAAAGGTTAATTATATATTTTATATTATTGATAATATAACATTTGTGCAATTTTACTTGCGATTATATTTAATTTTTTAAATTAAATTTATATTATAAATTTTATTTTTCATAAACAAATTTATTTCTTTTAGTTTGATCGTTTAAAATTTTTTTTGGTTTATTGCATATCTGAAAGCAAAAAAAAATCTTGCAAAATGTTTTAGACTTGGTCTCAGGAAACTTTTTGTTTAAATAATTTTACTCACAGAAAAGCAAAATAAAGTACATTTTAATTTTGAAAAATAAAATCAAGTTGAAAAGATTTTGATGAACAAAATATTTAAACAAAAAGATTCATCGGGTTCACTCTAGAACTTTTTGTAAACTAGTATTAATCAAAAAGAAAATCTATTTGAGCCAATACTGGCTTAATATCGGCTCAGTACTGGTTTTCCAGTACTCGGAGGGTGGTACTGCAACAGTACTGATACAATGAAAATACTAGTACTGGTTCAGTACAGACTGCCCAGCCTCGGCAGCCAATACTGAACCAGTACTGAGCCAGTAGTCAACTCTGGTATAATACTGAAATTTTTGGTTGGTTAAAAACGAAAATACGCGTTATTATATTCTACGAGTGACTAAAAAAGAAAAAAGTTGTTTTGATTAAAAATAAAAAAATTATTAATTTTTTATTAAGACATTACAAAATTCGTGAACTGCAATTTTATCAATGCGGGGAAGTTCGACAAATTTTCAGCAGCAACAAACTTCCAGTGAGAAAGTTGTTCATTAAGGTACAAAGTGAATAATGGAAGTGGGAGTAAAAATAAGAAAAAGTTATAATGAAAATAAAAAAGTAGAAGTGGAAATGAAGGTGAGAATGAGAATTAGAAAAAGTGAAAGTGGTAATGAAAATAAAAAAGTGGAAGTGGAAATAGCGGCATGAAAATGATAAAAAATGGAAGTGGAAGCGGCAATGAAAATAAAAAATTGGAAATGGGAATGAAAATTAGAAAAAGTTTAAGTGGGAATGAGAATTAGAAAAAGTGGAAGTGAATGTAGTCATGAATATAAAAAAGTGGAAGTGGAAATGAAAATTAGATAACCTGGAATTGAGAATGGAAATGTAATCACATTATCGACCCTCTAGTTTTCCATCTTTGTTAACTTAGGTTAATTTCCTCGTAGAAATTGACCAAAATTGACCAGACACCGGTCAGTCATGGTGAGAACTCCTGGTTTTCCATATTTATTAGCCAAAACTCTAAGTCAATTTTTCTATAAGTTTAGGATTTTATAATTTTTTGCATTCTGAACAACTTATTCCTATGGCGGAAATTGCTAGATATGGAGCTGGTTTTAAGATACCAAAAATTAAAACCCTCAAAAACGGTTACTACCAGAATTTTAGATTGTGCACTTTTTTACAATTTGTATATTAATATTTTGATTTATAAACTTTTTTCTTTAACAATATGTATACTTATGGTTTAGAATGTAGTGAACATGAATCCGATGTCAAAAATATTTTTTGATAGCATCCAGGTCTCAAAAAAGCTGTCAAACTTTTAACAACGAGAGTTTATAAGGGTTTTTACACCTATTTACGCAAAAATGGTTGTTTTTCGAAACATTGAGTCCAATTGAAAAATCAATTTGTAATTTAAAAACTTTAACCACTGACAACTTCCAAAATTTTATATACTGTTATTTCATTTGATCTCAATGTTTTAAAAATTAATTATTTTTGAGTAAAATAATGTAAAAGCTTTCAAATTTTTCATTTATACTTATAATGTTTCGAAAAACAACCATTTTTGCGTAAATAGGTGTAAAAACCCTTATAAACTCTCGTTGATAAAAGTTTGACAGCTTTTTGAGACCTGGATGCTATGAAAAATTATTTTTGACATCGGATTCGTGTTCAGCACATTCTAAACCATAAGTATACATATTGTCAAAGAAAAAAATTCATAAATAAAAATATTAACATACAAATTGTAAAAAAGTGGACTAAACCTGTGGTAAACCCCATTTAAACTATATACCTTCGGTGGCACGGGTTAATATTCATTAATTTAGCTGCCCTTGTGCACAGGTCATTTTTTTGACATTTTAAAGTGAATTCCGGCCGGCGACCTAAGAAATTCCAAATTTCGAAAAATAAGGGCCACCCTATTTTACAAGAACATGTACATTTTCTTCTATGCGAATATTCAGTATATTTACTTGTTCAAAATCTTGTCCATATCTAGCAATTTGTCAAAGGAAAAAGTTGTTCAGAATGAAAAAAACTGTAAAATCCTAAAGTTACAGAAAAATCGACTGAGAGCCAAAACTAATGAAAATCCTGCGGGGTCCTTTAATTTTTTAAATAGTTTTTAATAATCAAAAATAACATATGCTCAAAAATGTGACGTAATTTTTAAAGATAAAATGATTTCTATTCAATGTGCATTTACGGGCTAATATTAACACATATAAGTATTATAAATAATTCTCATTCAATGCAATTTGGTATAATCTGAAAACCATTTTTAGAAAAAAAGTTTAAATATTTAATCCATTATAAAAACTTTTATATAATAAATAATTTTGAAATTTCTTAAAGGTTAATACCTTTAAATTCAGACAAATGTTATATAATAATTATATTTCTGATAAAAATGTAATGTTTTCTTTAGTGTTAAAACTCAAATAGCCGAACATCGTTGCAACAATATTATATTATCATTAAAATGACAATATTGCAAATATTGCACGGCAATATTACAGAATAATGATTATCTCCGCTTATCGGAAATATTGTGTGCCCAAAAGATCAGTTTTTTTTCAAATTCAAACTCCCCATTACATTTTAGAGTAAAAATAATTTATAGAAAAAAGAAAGTGTATAAAATTCAGAGTAATTTTAAAAAAACGAACCCTGTAGCTCAAAAATTGACCGAGATATAGCTTCCGCAAAAAACACATTTTTTTCGTGATTTTAGCCAAAATCCGGTATTTTTCTGTTTTTCCAATATAGCGTTGAAACTAATTATTTTTTGAAAAAATCACCTACAGGAAAGTTAAAGCTGACTAAATTCCTGACAATTTGAAAAAAAGAACAACGTGAAAGCTCTAATATTTTCCGAGATACAGTTTCTCAAAAGGGTCAACTTAGAGAGAAAATCCCCAAAAACAGTTTTTTTCATAAAACAAAGATAAAACGTGGTATAATCGTTTAATGTTTTCTCAACTGAAAACTGTCATATTGGTTCGACATTATGCGCAATATGATCATAATTGGTCAATTAGTTTGTGAATAAAGACAGATATCCCACCTTGCCCGCTATCCCATCTTGCCTCCCTTTTCCCTAAATAGGAAATTATCAGAGCTATTACATTGTTCTTTTTGCAAATTGTCAGGAATTTATTCAGCTTTACCTCTCCTGTTGGTCATTTTTTCAAAACATCGTTAGTTTCAAAGCTATATTTGAAAAACTGAAAAATACCGGATTTTGGCTAAAATCACGAAAAAAATGTGTTTTTTGCGGAAGCTATATCTCGGTCAATTTTTGAACTACAGGGTTCGTTTTTTTAAATTACTTAAAATTTTTTACGCTTTCTTTTTTCTATGAATTAACTATTTTTACGCTAAAATGTAATACAAAAGCGTCAATTTAAAACTGATTTTTTGCACCTATTTTACAAAAAAATTTTAGGCTCCCGTAGGAGTTGGACTCGTCGGGTTCAGAAAAGATTATTTGAATATTAAAATGTCCGCATGTGAGCCAATGTTTAACGCGAAAGTTAACTGAATATGTAAATTACATTTTCGTATATATAACGAAAATGTTCATTTCGTACATTTTCGTTTATAACGAAAATGTAATTCGTACATTTCGTAGTGGAAGGTGGGGTAATGGGAGATTTTAAATTTCAAGTACAAAAAGACTTTGAATTTCGTGGAAATAACTCGGAAAACTTGAACTATCTTCCTGTATGTCATACAAAGACAAACGGTCACATTTCTGACAGATTTGTAGAAACTACAAGGAAAAATTAAGTTTTCGAGCTTTTCTTCTTAAATGGAAAATATTTCTCGAGATCAAAGTGAATAGTTGAAAATTTATTATTTAATTGTTTTGTGATTTTATTAGAGATAAATATGTGTAGATTTAGATACATGAATAAAAATAGAGGTAATAATAAAAATTGTTTATGTTTTTCTTCTTTTTTTCAAATTGTGGCCTGTGAAAATTCTTTGGGGTATATATGGCTTTTCCTATTTATTTGAAAATTGAAAAAGATGCATTTATAAGATTTGATATTGTTGCATATTTAATTGCTAAGAATCCATATTTGTGTTTTATTGTCTAAAATGTGTTATTATTGTATATCTTAATACTAAAGAAGCTGTAGGTCTTTTTTATGTCTTAAATATTTTGTAAAATGTTTATCTGTCGAGAACTATTGACAAAATAAGAAAAATATCTAAAGAAAATATAAATTATATCATTTTATTGGAATTTCAAGGGAGAGCTCTCAATAATAAGAGAAAATGCATTTTTTTAAAAAACATTTTTTCTTGCAAATTTACTTTTTTGTTCTTAATTTCTAATTAATTATAATTAAAGATAAATAACAAAAGGAGTAAAAAATGACCGAAACAATATTTTATTACAAGAATTAGTTGGTTTTTTTTAATCATTTTTCTTAAGGGGCTCCAATTCTCCCATCTTCCCCTTATTTACATATTCGGTCAACTTTCGCGTTAATCATTTTCTCACATGCGGACATATTTTAATATTTAAATAATCTTTTTCTAACCCTAATTCAATACTCCCAACTTAACCTTTAAACATTTAATGAATCTTTAGGGAATTTTCGGTGTTGTGTGGGATATTGGATCCCTCATTTTGAAATTTGTAAAATTGTTGCCAAATTCGTGACCCTCTAATAACAAATTTTAAGTAAATCTGTTTGAATACTATTGATTTGCAATTATCAAGTCCTACATATTGGATCCGTCATTTTGAATTTTGTAAAACTGACTAATCAGCGATCCTAAAAATCACAAGTAACAAATTTTAAGGGAATCTGATGAATTTTTAAAAAAATTATGTCGCTATATTGGATCTGCCATTTTGAAATTTTTAATTCTGACATCAAATTCGCGTACATATGTACGCGGTAAATTTTTTTCAAGATTAGTTTGAAAAACAACTTTAACCAATTTGACTTAATTAATTAAATTATTTTTATTATTAGCATAATAAATATAGTAAAAGTATCTAGAAAACCTCTTACTTTTAAGAGATTACAAAATATGTGAGCTCCAAAAATTTTTGAAAGATAAATGAAACATTTTCCAATACCATTATTAGCTATAAAGAATATTTCTACAAACAATGTCATTATTTTTCAAATAATAAGTACTAAATTAAAAAATGTAGATATATTTTTGATAAGTGAAAATATTTATTTCACTAAAATAATATAATAAAAAAAAGAATCGCACAAAAATTGAAATTCTTTGCACAGATATTTTTTTATTTATGAAATACACTTCCATAATTATGGAAATAGAAAATTTAAAAAGTTATTTCTTGTCTCGGGAAGTAAATGCTCTATTAAAAACTCGAAAATAAAGTTGTTTATATTTAATAACACAATGAGTTTAAATAATGTGTTTTGAAAGGCAACTGCGCTACAAATGTTCTAATAAACATATCCAGTTTTTATATGTATATAGCAGGTATATAGCAGGTATCACGCATAGTTTCACTTAAATATTTAATGTGAAGAATAGTTAAATCTCTTAACTCTCCATGTTAAGGTACACGAAATGTTGAGGAGTTTGGTGCTGTGTGGGTATACGTAAAATTATGATAAATTGAAGAATTTGAAGTATTTTTAAAAAATTAAGGCGAGTCTCTTGAAGTAGCGTGATAAATAGGAAGCATGCGCAGATTCAGAAATTTCGCCTGTTGCATTCAACGTCGTGTTATGTGATTGTCGTCTACACAACACAACCCAGTCTGGGCCCGCCTTATGTACAGAAAACTCATGTACGTAATATGTCAAGTGAGGCGTTGGTCTTGTGAGTGAATATGCCTTATCGTTCACTTATTTTTAAGGTTCTTTAAAGTGGATGTTGTTGATTAAGACATGCAGGAATTTCAAACTCAGTGTGTACAACTGACATGTCAAACAAAAACATTTAATTCATCCGGTGAATGTTGAAAGTGCGCGAGAATTCTGCTTGTGTTTACACTAGTAAGTGTCCATGGTGACGACAGTATTTCATTATAGTATTTGCACAAAATTTATTTCTATATACTTACACATTACATACAGATTTTAATAGTGAAAATGTCAAGAGTAAAACTCAAAAATTTATTAATTCTTATAAATTTTTTGTTTGTAAAATTTACTTAGATAACAAGTCTTAAAAAATTAATTGAAATATATATATATGTATATATATTTATAACGGTCTCTAAAATTGATTTATATCAACGATCGATAATCAATATAATAATATCGTAAAACTTATGAAGCGGAGTTATCAGATCAGTCTTTTTTACCAATTTTTCAAATTATTTTATTCAAATACCGCAACAAGAGTCTTAAAAAATCTACTGTTTTTGTCTGGAAATTATTAGACAAATTTTGTGCGTCTGGGAAAATTAACTAATATGTGTAGTGACTCTACAGAAGATACCCACGTGCAAGGAAACCCACGTGCGATTACATATTACAAGCTATATCAGAAGAATTTTAAAAGGAAATTTATATGGTATATATATGCAAGTAGAATAATAATTTAAGATAGGGGAGACCGAGGAGGAAAGTAACAAAAATCAGTTTTTTTATGCTAGCATTAAAAATATTTGTCGGATAAATTTGTCCAATATATTAAATGAAAGCTTGGACATTCACCTTTTAAATAAAATTTGAATTAAACATTTATAATAAATTGACAGTTCACAGTATAACTTTTACGCAAGCTCTTCATCTGTTACTTTCCTCCTCACCCCCGAGGAGGAAAGTAACAGTATAAAATTATGTAAAATTTTTTAGACTAATGACTATTATTAATTAGAAATATTTTTATTAGGAACACATAAGAGTTTAAGTACACTTTATACTTATTTGGCACATATTTGGGACATATTTAGCACATATTTCGAACATTTTATGAATTTAGCTCATTTTTTTTCTTAAACGTATTTTATGCTTACCTAGATCACAGGTTTTTCTTAAATAAATCTCTGTTATTCGTAAAATTAAATACGATTTGCTTCAATCATTAGTTAAAACATGGACAATATCGACAACAGGAGAAAAGTAGCGTGTTACTTTCCTCCTCGGTCGCTTTTTTCTTGTATGTCAACAAAAAAGTTAAAACTACACAAATGTTAAATTGTTTGTTTAAGCACAACTTAAAGACAGATAATAAGGCTACAAAATAACGAAAGGCACATTTTGAAAAACAATAAAATTAAAGAAATACGAGACTTTGAAAATTTGAACGAAAACTTACTTTTGACGTTTTTTCTGCACGTCACACCGGAATCAGACCTAACCTTTCCTGTCAGGCTCGGACACACTATGGAGGAGGAAGGGGGAACAGTGCCGACTAAAAATATGTTTGAACCATGTCTATCCGATAATTTGTTTAAAAGTTATAAGCTTTGTTACTTTCCTCCTCTGTTACTTTCCTCCTCGGTCTCCCCTATTATTTGACTTTTCAATGAAATTCAATATTTTTAGAAAAAAGTGTTTGTTCGTTTGACTCGCTTTAGACTGTGTGGCTGAGCGTACGTCATTTTATTATATCAAAATATTCAGTTATTCTCGAAATCGTACATAACAGACCACATTTGAAAGACATAGAAAACGTACATATAATACTAAAAAATTTGAGCATTTATAAAAAAATACGAAACTTTTTTTTATAAAGAATGAAAAAAAATATATTTGGGTCATTTCATTTAAATTGTCATTTTTTTCAGTTTTATAAAACTCGAACCTATATCATAAATTCCACTATAAGCTCAGACTAGATAAAAAAAATTTAAACTAAGCAAAACACAGAGAAGAGTGAGTTAAAATGAAAAACTGACATTTACATTTCGCTAAGAAACTAAGATTTTGCTATAAATATTATATTATATTATACTTTTTTCTAACGGGAAGGTTAAAAAAAATTGTTTTATGCATACTTACTTATACTTACTTACTTACTCACAATGAGTTCTGGGTAGATTATCAATAGTTCTAGAGTTCTATAAGTTTTAATTCAATAGTTCCGTAGATTTAGACCAGAAAACATGATATGTTGCTAACTTCACCCAGCACTATAATTTTCGCAAAAAAGAGTTCTGACATATTATTCCGATAGAAAATACAGAGTTCTCTTATAAAACAAAAAATAGTTCCGCAAAATTTAAAAATTTATTTAAAAATTTTAAGTTTTAGTCGATTTGACCAAAGTTTTGGCATCTTTATCAATAGTGCAACAAATTATTCTTATGAAATTCTACTCTTAAGGGTATGTGGGAACCTCCCACGTGACCTAGTATGGAAAAATGTGTTTTGGTAGTATACGGAAAAAAATAGTTCGTGAAACTTTCGTAAACTAGTTGTTCACATTTGGACGAGCACAGAGTTTGGAAATCTTTCATTAACTTTTTTCAAGATTCCACAAACTTTTTTTTGTGCGCGTGCGCAGACATTGATCGTCATGAAGAGAGTGATGAACGTTCGTGAAATCTTGGAAAAAGTTAATGAAAGATTTCCAAACTTTGGGACCGTCCAAAAGTGAAAAACTAGTTTACACTCAGAAAAAATTCGTTTGAAGCAACCAAATTTTGGTTAAATCAACAAAATAAATGCATTGATATACAGTTAACCAAACATTTGGTTGCATAAAACAAACGTTTATTTAGCTCAATCAAATATTTTCTTTGTTCAAAAAATTTATTAAAATAAACCAAACAGTTATTTAGATCAAATATATATTTATTTGAATTAAACAAATTTTGTTTGAACTAACTAAAAAATTGGGTAAATATAAAAAGATGGTACATTTGGTTCAAACAATAATAATATTAAGACATTTCAATTTTTTGATATAACGCTTAATTGGTAATTGTTATAATTTAAAAAATACTTTTTTAAATACTTTTTCTATTGCATTATATTCTGCAAAAGAATACAATTTTTTGGTCTCTTTTAGTTCTTTGGGCGATTGAATTTAAAAACTAATGTCACTTTGAAAAACTTTTCATATCACGTCGCCACGTAGAGTAGAGTCTCATTACTCGCAGGACGTGAAAACATCATCTTCCCATTACTTCTAAATAATATTATTAGTTATTTTAATAATATTAATAATTAAATTGTTTAAAATTATGAACGATTAATAAAGAATTAATAAGTATGTAGATATACCGTAGAAGTTAGTTAATAAGTAAAATAATACTGTTTCAGAAAAATTGTTTGTAAAGTATACGTTTATTTGTTTTTGCAGATAACATAATTTTAAACAATAATAGTTTTTAATATTTGAACATTTAACAATATTTTAACGTTGTAGCTACACTTTTATTTACTAACATGATTTATATTACAATGAAAAGTTATAGTACATCACTTTTATTGTATTTTTAATTATTTTGTATTTTTATAATAATTATTACTAAAAAATTTGTTATTTCATTGTAATAAAAATTAAAAATATTTAATAATATAATATATTTAATAAAAATTTAGATACAATAGATATACATATTTAAAAATTTTTTTAATTATTTTTAATAATGTTGTTAATTAATTTTTTATTAATTGTTCATAATTTTAAAGAATTTAATTAATAATATTATGAAAATAACTAATAATATTGTTTAGAAGTAATGGGAAGATGATGTTTTCACGCCCTGCGAGTAATAAGACTCTACTCTACGTGGCGACGTGATATCCGGCTGGACGCGTTTCCTTAAAACTTGATTATTTTTTAAACTATTTAATAAATCGCTTTGGAAATTTACAAAAAACTTTATTACACATTGATAAACAAATGTCTCACTGGAAGTTCTTGAAACTCGGAACTTCCCCGCAGACTTTTTGTCGGCAAAGGTAAGAAAACATGATTATCGATAGGTCCTTAAATAACAATTAAAAATTTTTAAACAAATGATAATTACGAACATTGTTATTATGTTATCCTTTTCTCTATACTTCAATGTGTTAGGATATCAATTCTCAAGTAATTTCATTAATAATTTTTGAAGATATGACCATTTATGTTTTAAAATTGAATGAAATTGAAGAATTAAAATTTGTCAGTTTTCTGTTATTATTAACTAAAATATTCGTTCTACAAAAAAATTTCAAAGGAAAAAAAGATGCGCCTTAATATTTTATACAAGGTAGTAATTTTTAAAAATCAAAATTTTGAAATTTTTTTTTCCTATTTCTATGCCTAAAACTGGAATGAAATTGTCCATTCCGAACGAAAAGCGAGTTCTTCTTCCGAGCAGCTCAATTGTAAGACACGCATAAATACAAAATTTTGCATTAAAAGTAAAATATTGTAGTGAGGGACAGGTAATTTTTATATTATTTTAAATAAAGTTATCTGCAGTTGATTTTCCTTATATATGGAAGTTATAGTTCACTATAAAATTTTGTTTCGCTTGTGATGTATTAAAATTACGACAATATGTTCATTCGAAAACTAAAAATTCATCCTTGGACATTAGGACACTCATAATATTTTGTCTGAATTTCGTTCTGTCATATAACATCATCTTTATATGCTTCCAAGTTGAAAAATATTAAGATATTGCATTTTACTAAAAAAAATAAATTTTACCAAAAATTATAACAAAAAGTTTTTATTGGTAAAGGACACGATTATGACAATTTAAATGAAATGACTTATTTACCGAATTTAAATGTCATAGGTAAATTTCACGTGGAATCGCCCATATATAACATGGCTAGATAAAACAGAAATGACTGCACCTACTTACTAATCGTTTCTATCAGCGGAGAAAAACGTGATGGAATGTAATAATTATGACAGTACAATTGTCTCATTGGATGGCTCAAAGAATGAATAATTTCGTAACATATGTACTGCGTCGTTTAAAAACTATATATAAAATTTTGAACATTTTTATTTTTAGCACGTTTAATAAGTAGAAAATCCTTATGATTCTAGTTGTTTATAATTTCGAGACGCAAGCATATTGGTCCATAAATTACTATCAGGGCAAATTTTCATCGTTTCGGAATTTATCAGTTTTGAACTGAGATTTACTCGAATATTATTAATTTCAATTATTTTATAGACGAATTTTTAATAATGAGAATTATCATTTGTAGGATTATTTAAATGAGTGAATTATAGTTTTAAAGGATTGCAAATTCTGTGAGGTACCCCTATTGAAAAACTCCCCATCATGTTACGTTTTCGAAAAAACAGGGATTGAAACCCCTAAAAATAGCGTTTTTTATCATTTTTTAAAAATTGTACAGCTAAACCCTGACGTGATACGAACTTCGCTGACATCAGAAATTAAAGGCTGAATCGTGCTCTTTAAAATGGGCCCTATGCCAAACTGTTTGCATGTACCCTTAGAGCAGGGGGTGTGTTTATATCTAGGGATGCAAGAAAAAAATGTAAACAGAACATAAAAGTTTACAATTCAGTACATTTCAATAAAACATATGGTACCGCCATTTTTAGGGTTTCGTGGCCCATGGCCGAAAGCCTTATAGTTTCACTTTGGCGTCCGTCTGTCCGTAGTATATTTTGGGGCACCACAGCTCCCAAAATCAAATTTTAGGGCACAGATCCCAAATTAAAATTTTGGGGCACCACAGATCCCAAATTCAAATTTTGGGGCCCCACAGATCCCAAATCTCCATTTACTGAATGGACATTTTCCCGAATGGACATTACATGTCCCATTAGTTAACATGCCCCTACAATTGACATGTCCCAGTAGTTGACCTGTCTCAGTAATTGACATGTCCCAATAGTTGACATGTCCATATAGTTGACATGTCCCTATAGTTGACATGTCCCTATAGTTGACATGTCTCTATAGTTGACATGTCCAAGAGTTGACATGTCTTAATAGTGGACATTATCGAATGGACATTTTACCTAATGTTTTAGGTAAATTTATAAAATAAATTTTATTATTTTTTTTTAAATTATTTATTTTTGATTTTTTTTTAATTAAAATTTAAAGCGCCACGAAACCCTAGATGTAGGCGCAATTGCGCCTAGTTCTTTTCCTATTTTTAATTTTTGAAATTTGTCTTCAGATTCGTAAAAGTGAATAAGTTTAATCGTAATTATGCAAGTACGTCTCGTCGAATAGATCAAATTGTAGATGTTTAAAGCACGTTAAAGATATTTAAATTTTTTTTATTATTATTAAATGTTGAACAATTGATCAATTTTTGAATTTCAATCATTTTTTAACTTAAATCATTAGAACAGAACAGAAAAAACTTATTTTTTATATTACGAACGAGAATTAAACATAGAAGTTGCGAACGTACTCTTCCGTTCGCGTAATGATAAATTATAAAATCTTACAAAAACATTGGACTTATCGGTCTAGCCGGCAACTTTTCTAATACATTCGCTATTGAATCCTTTACGTTCAGCGGCTGAAGTCGCGTACTATAACCCGAATAAATATTAGTTTCAACTCCACTTTCTTCTGATACATTTTTAATACAACGACTAATCGTTGCGCTTGTTGTGGCTCTATGCGGATTTTTATACGTGAGAAATAAAAGTTTTTCGTTCGCGGATCTTAGGTTATTTGTTTTAACTAAATATTCTTGAACTATAGTCTCCCAACGCAAAGCTCGGGTTTATCATTTAAATAAGGTACATACAAAAGAGGCTGTTCTCTACCTACTGCCGATGTCTTAATTCTACTAGTTATAAAGATTTTAACCGCCGTTTCAGTAATTTTAATATTTGGAGTTTCTATTTTCGACAGAGTCTGTAACCTTTGGGCTATGGCCAGTGCAAGAAACGTTACTAACTTTTTAGTTAATTTTTCCAAAGATAGTTCTTAATTACACGCGTAGGTCGATAGATGACATCACAGAAAAAACGCTGGGTAAATTTTGTTGCGGGTAATTTTCACCAATGCTAATTCACATAGACGGTGGCGCCCTCAACTAGGATAAAATTTGTTGCAGGTAATTTTTATACCGATTTTGGGGTGAAAATTCTACTTTTTTTTCGTGTTATAGAACAATGTCTGGATCCCATATGTCATTATACTTTGATTTTTGGGGTTTAATTACAGTAGCCCCTTTACACAAAAGTTTAATTGTTGGGTCGTGTCCTAAATCCACCGTAACGACTATAAAGATAGCGCGCAGCGATATGTATTTAGTGTCATATTGTATCAATATCATATTGAGCATCAATCTCCCATACGTCTGGATCCTTCTTCCAGGAAATAAATTTGTTGCACTTTTTATTAATAAAATCAAACTCGAAATGATTATTCACCAGGTCATGTACAAGAGCAGCAAGTGAACATGTAAAAAGAATTTGAACAACGATCTTATAAAAGAACATGTACAAGAACTTGCATATTTTTATTCATGGTAATAACTAAACAAATCAAGTTCTCGAGTCCATGCTCGTTTACTTGTATAAGATCGAGCGTAAGTTCATGTACATGATCTTGAGTTTTCCCTTACAGTTTATAATCAAAAACTTTAATGGCTGCGCAGTAGTTTTCTATGGCTTATATAAAGCTGCGCAGTTGTTTTTCGCATGTATGAGTCTTTATGACCAATGTTAAAAATCTCCACAAATGCAAAAATAAAAAAATTAACACAAGATCATGTACATAAACTTGGGCACAATCTTATACAAGTACACGAGCATGGACTCGAGAACTTGATTTTTTTAGTTACCATGAATAAACATATGCATGTTCTTGTACAAGATCGTTGTTCCAATTCTTTTTACATGTTCACTTGCTGCTCTTGTACACGACCTAGTGAATGAACATGTGCAAGATCGGGTGATATCTACTCTGAGAATTCAGAACTGCGTGTTATAAAAAGACAAATGAAGCTAAGTTAATTGTTAATATGTGTAATAAATAATGTTTTGCAGATATTTTTAAAAGTATTTTCTGTATTAATTAATACGTATATTTTTTTTAGACATAGAAATGACCTGTTATTTATTGGAAATCGTTTTATGTACATAATCATTTATTATTACACAGCCCCACAAAAAAAAAAAAGTGTCATGTACTTTTGACCGGAATACCCTAACCCTATGTATTTTGACGCGCTGAACACGAATCCGAAGTCCGTTTTGCTCCATCACGTCAGGATTTTTTTCTAACCTCAAAAAACATGTCGGATTTTGAGAAGTAGGCGATTTTTTTAAAAATTGCTGTATTAACTTCAAACTTGGTATCTGGGGGTTTTTTGTGTCGCTGATTACGAATCTGAAGTTAGATTTTCAAAATCCAAAATGGCGGATCCAATATGGCGGACGAATTTTGAAAAAATTTTAAGATTTACTTCAAACTTGGTATCTGGGGGTTTTTTGGGTCGCTGATTACGAATATGATGTCAGATTTGAAAAATTCAAAATGGCATATCCAACATGGACTTCTATCGGACATATTAGATACGCCATTATCTGTATCTGGGGGTTTTTTGGGTCGCTGATTACGAATATGATGTCAGTTTTCAAAAATTCAAAATGGCATATCCAGCATGGACTTCTATCGGCCATACTAGATACGCCATTATCAATTTTTGAAAACTGACATCATATTCGTAATCAGCGACTCAAAAAACCCCCAGATACACTATTGCACATTAATTTTTAAAAAATTTCGTAAAATAATGTCCCCCTACCAAAAAAAAATTCAAGGGGTAGTTCCCCCCATAAATCAGCTTTTGGTGAAAAACAAAACATACGTGTCAAATTGTTTTTAAAAAACTACAAAACTGCCAAGTTTCAGAAAAATCGTCGTATGGCACTTCCCTAGTGTTACTTGTCAGCAACTTAGAAAACCTGTAGATACCAAATTTCATAATAATCTGACAATTTTTTAAAAATAATTCCTTAATATTGAATCAGACATGTCGAATTTCGGAAATCTGACATCAGATTCGTAATCAGCGACCCAAAAAACCCCTAGATACCAAGTTTGAAGTAAATCTTAAAATTTTTTCAAAATTCGTCCGCCATATTGGATCCGCCATTTTGGATTTTGAAAATCTAACTTCAGATTCGTAATCAGCGACACAAAAAAACCCCAGATACCAAGTTTGAAGTTAATACATCAATTTTTAAAAAAATCGCCTACTTTACAAAATCCGACATGTTTTTTGAGGTTAGAAAAAAATCCTGACGTGATGGAGCAAAACGGACTTCGGATTCGTGTTCAGCGTGTCAAAATACATAGGGTTAGGGTATTCCGGTCAAAAGTACATGACACTTTTTTTTTTTTGTGGGGCTGTGTTATTAATATTTCTTAATATTATAACGCTGACTTTGTTAATTATTTAAAAAAATAATATAGGTAAAAAACAAAATATTTAAAGTAGCATATTTTTAAAATAATTTTATTATAAACAAACATTAAAATTTAAAAAAAAACATATAAATAAAACATTAATTAAGTATAGGTAATTTTTTCATTAAAAATGCTATAAGTTTTCTAATTACTTTTAAGCAAAGTGAAAGTATATTTTTATTTATTTTGAGCTTATATATTATTTTCAAAATATAGTTTATGGAAAAAACAAAATTTGTAATAAATTGCAAACCAAAGTCGTTGACTATATCGTATAATTTTTTTTATTTTACAATAATTAACCGAAATTAATATAATTAATTATTTATTTATACATATAAATATGATGAAAATACATTTTTTTAAACACTGAAGAGTTTAACAAAAAGTAGTTAACAGTAAATATAATACAGATAGGTCTGAAAGAAGTCTCTTCTTAAATATCTTTTTTAAAAATAAAAACTCTAAATGCTTATTTACTATTCATCTGAATTTTCTTCATCACTTGTTATACAATTTTTGTTGGCGGACGTTTTTTCCAGAAAAGATGAGTAATAATCGTGGTATTTTGCAGGTATAATATTTTTTTACACAACGTTTTGAGGTCTTTAATTTTCGTTGAAGCAAGTCCTTGAAAACTAGAATACGCTCTTTTTGGAATGTACTTTTTTACATTAACACTATTTTTTTCATTCTTGAAACAAGTGTTTCGTATTCCATATTGAAAGCTGTTTTGAATTTCAGCTGGTTAGGATTTTCTTTGCACACATATACTTGTTTTAATTTTGAAATTTGTAATGGAAGCAACTGAATTTTATTTTTTTTAAGCAATTTTTTGCACCAATCATTCTAGGAGACAAATCTTTAAAGTCTTTAATCATATCATATGTCACGTTTATGACTTCATAAATTGGTTTTGTTAATTTCGCCTCCCTTATAATTTCACACCATTCGTTCATAGTAAAAATTTGCCTTCCTTTAGCGTGTCTTTCAATAGTAGCGTGTACTGAACCCCCTTTCTTTTTTTGTGTGACCGACTTCTAAAAATGAGTGCTTAATTTTTACGTTGAATTTACAAGAGGCATACACGTACATAGAAAATACATTTCCGTTTCTGTTTTGCCCGGAACAATTGTCTGACCACATGGAAAATTCTACTCGTGATGCCTAAAGAAGATTTTGTCTCAATATAATGAAATAAACAACTTGCTACTTCATTTGATCCCTTTTTGGTGTCGTTTTCACTCCAAACATAACAAGTAGCTTCATGTCGTATAACATCATAGATCGTAAAATTGTATACTGACAATTTACGTTTATAATACAAAGAACATGCTTCTGTTTTCAAAGTAGTTAGTACTTTTTGAAAATCAAAAATTATCATAGACACATTTTTATTCTTTATTCTCAATGAGAACTTGATATTTACTTTTTAATTTTTCTTTATCACTTTCTGAAGCGTTCTGGTATCCTTCACATGTGTTGCACAGGTCTTTTTTGGGTTTAAAAAAACTAATATTAAATTTTGTATTAAAATAATGGTGCTTATAGTTGCAATATCCTTTTCATTTTCTTTCATCACGTTGACATACATAATGTACATTCTGCTCAATGTTAAGGTTTCTTCTAAATATTCCCGACTAGAATCTTTTCTAGTGTAGTGAGATTCCACTCTTGGGAACATATTAATGTGTTCTATTACGCTTTTGTGACATTTACATCCACAGTTTTTGGTTTTAACTTTGACATTCCTCTTTTATCAATTAAATCTACCTGTTCATTTTTTATTTTCTTAAAAGCAGTGTCTATTATTTGTTTACTAATACCTAAAGTATTTAAAAACATTGTTTTGCAAACAACAATTTTTTTATTTCTATCATTTATGGTGTACGTTCTGGAGAAATCTCTTGTAGAATTTTTTTCCCACATTTTCCTTCATATCTGACCCTTTGATGACGTGTCTCAGAAGAAAGTCATATTTTCTGGTGTGTTCTGGAATACTTCAATAGTCTTTAAAAAAGTTTTTCTTGCATCTTCGGGAATTTTTGTCTCGCATTTAAATTGACAACCAGGGCCACAAGTTCTTTTCATTGAACGAGCAAGAACGATTTTTTTTGTGAATAATGATGTGTATTCTAGTCCACGATTCGCTGCTTTTTTTGTAGAATTCCTTTTCCAATTTTCTTTATTGCAAATTCTTTTTCTTGATAAAGTTTTCGTCTCATCACTCTGTCTTTTTTCTTCTTTATTACTACTACTTGATTCAATTATACTGCAAAAAGAAAATTTTATTTAAAAAATAGAAGTGAGTTTCACTTTAAGCTGTAACTTTTTGAAGACAGCCTTTGCTGATTATCTGAACAGATATGTTTTTTTATTTTATTTTTTTTATTTTTATTATTATACTTTACATTTATTTATTATACTTAATTATATTTAATTTAGTATAGATCTTATTTCTTAGACAAACTTAGTTCGACATTTGTCTTAATAAAATAATTTACTTTTTACTGTGTACTTCAGGATTGTCAATATCGAATGAAATATCTTGTGTTTCATAAGAGTCAGAAGTATAAATTTCTTCTTCAGATGATAAATGAACATCAATTAAGGCCAAATTATCGTCAGAAAATTTTATAGTTTCCAATTCATTATTATCGTCAGAAAAATTCATAGCTTCCAAGTTTTTATCATTATTATCATGTTTCAAATTGCTACATTCTAAAAGATTTGATTCATTTTGTGGAATATCAAAATTGAAAAATGATGAATGAGTGTCACTGGACGAAATATTTGAAAATGGTTCACAAAAAGCATTGTTGCCAATGGTAATGATGGTTTCCATTTCAATATCAAATAAATTTTTTGTTTTTTGTAATACTTCTGTAACACGATAAATTTTACATATAAAACTCACATTTTAAATTGTTCTCTATTAAAATTTTTAACTCTGTTGTGTTAATTGTTATAATATTATTAAAACATTTTTATTTTAATATATTTTTCTATTAAATTAAACTTATTCAATTTAAATAATAGAATGAAAACCATTTTTTAATTTCTGAAAATTAGGAATTGAATTTTATCTTTATTCACATTACAAAAAAATTTTTTAAACATTTTTTCCCTATATAATCATAAATTCGGTTTACAAAAAGAATAAAAATTCGTGGTTATCAAAATCAATATATCTGTATTATTCTTATTTTAAATACTTACCGCTTGAAGTTGATTCTCTAGAATCCATGATTAATTAAATTGATTTATTACTTATTTTATTAATTTGTATTTCAGAAACATTTCATATGCAAAATAAAATTAAACTGTCAGTTTCCAATATGACAAGAAATGTTATAAAAATTTTTATTCGACCCTGACTTCACTTGTCTTTTTTAACAGGCAATTGTGAATAAGCATTTTCTTGCATTGAAAATTGAAAAAGAATTTTATTTCAGAAATTTTTAAGCAACTTCATATTGCATTTTATTTTGAGTTAGGATTATATATTACATTTGACTTTAAATAAGCATTTTATCAACTGGAGGCGTCGAGTTTTAAGTAATTTATGTGAGATTCTTGCTGTTGCCTACTCCACCAGTCATGAGTCGATTGTTCGTCGCATGCAGCACCCCATCCGGACAGAGAATCGTCTGTAAAAATTTCTATCTCATAATTAGTTGTTCTTATTAAATTATCAGTGGAAAAAATGTTATCAATCCACACTGAAGAAATTTTCATTTTCCTCTCAAAATCACCGTTACTATTCATTAAGAGTAAAAATTTTTTTCTCTCCAAGATTTTCGTGTATAAAGGGCCATGTGGCACAGCTGGACACGCTTATACTAAAATGCCTAAAAATTAAGCAATATCTCTGATTTTACAGAAAGATTTTTCGCGAAATTTCAGAGCGCGAGAATGAATATTTTGTCTCTTATCAGCTTTTAAGCGAATTGGCATGTTTTCTGAATCCCATAAAAAACCTAAGAATTTTACCACTTGGCTTAAGTGAACTTTTTTCAACATTTACAACCAAGTCTAACCTTTCAAGGACTTCTCGAGTTACGGCTATATTTTAGATACATTTTTCCCTTGATTCTCCAACCAACAAAAAATCGTCAAGATATAATACAGAGATGAAAGAATTAGATCTTAAGTAATGAATTTCATGATTTTCGTAAAAATAAACGGGGCGAGCGACCGTAGCAGGAATTCTGTGTTTGGAATCGAGCAACTAGCGTGACTACAATTTGATCTATTTCATTCAAATACTTTATGTTAAATAATTGAAAAATAATTTTCGTTGCAGATGTGAAACTCAAAGTTTATGAAAATCTTCAATAATGGCGATAGCAAGAATTAAAAGTTTTTTGGACACCAGTATCAAGAATGTATCGGCGCCACTGGAGCGCACAGTTCATCTTGAGCCAGAAATCGGTTTAAGAATTGAACATTCACAGAATCTTAAAACATTAAGCGTAACTGTTTTAGGCGCAAGACATTTACCTCAGACCTTTGGCTTTACACGAGTTAATAGCTATTTAGTAAAGGTAAGTAAACCAAAACTCTAGTAACATTTTGATCGTCGTTATCAATCAATATAAACAATAACAATGGTAAACATCATTTTGCTATAAAAAAGTAAACGCTGGCGATACTTAAACGTTTTTTCTCGTAGATAACGAATTCTTCCATCTTTGCAACCTAAAAGAAAATTACAAAAGTCAGAACATATCATTCTGAAAAAGATGTAAAATGTCATTTTAAAAAATAATTCTGTCACTTAAAAAAATTTTTAGTTATTTAAACATTTTAGGTATAATATGCAACCAGAAAATATAAATATGAGAGGTTCTAAACTTTTATATTATAAACTTTAATTATGCAATCAATTAATCAACATAATCAAGTTGTAGAAATTTTAAGTCAGAAAAATTAGGTTAAAGGGACTTCTGGTATAGAATTTCAAAAAAATCGACTTTTTTTGCTTGAAAATGTTCCTTAGTATCGTAAAATTACTGTCCCAAAACGTTTTTTAAAAAATATTTAAAAAAACAAAAATTGTAATCAAAAATTGTTTGATAGTCCTGGCTCAATGTATTATGTTACGAAAACTTTATGAAGAGATTCCCGTTTGCATTTATATATTACTGGTTGTTTTTTTCGAAAATATTCGAAAAACTCATCCAACTGAGATTGGAACATGAGGTGGAAGCCCGCGGCCTTATCCCCCGCCACCAATATGGTTTCCGTAAGAGGAGGTCCGGCGTCGATTCGGTGGCAACATTTGTTACCGATATCTACAATGGCTTCGCGAAATCCCAGAGCACGCTCGCTATTTCAATTGACATCAAGGGAGCTTTCAACAATGTACGTCCCAATATCCTAATCGATCAATTAAAAAATTTAAACATTAATCCCCACACAATTAACTTTATCAACTTTATGACCACCAAGAGATACATCTCCTTCAGACCTGACGGTTCCGACTTACAGGTCTGTGGTGTGGGTGTTCCCCAGGGAGGTGTTCTCTCTCCGATTCTTTTTAATTTATATCTCCGTAACATTCTTAACATACTCCCGCCTGACATGAAGTTCACAATGTATGCAGATGACCTCCTATTATACATCAGATTTAATAAGGATGAGGACATCTCGGGTAAGGTCAATACTATTCTCCGAGACCTTGTGGATTGGCTTAAGACCTTAGGAATGGATGTGTCCCCTTCGAAGACTACTGCTTGTGTCTTCTCTAGATCGAGGGCAACTTTCGACCACCTTCATATTAACATCTCTGACGTGGATATCCCATGTGATAAAACCATGAAACACCTTGGTATTTTACTTGACAGACGTCTCACCTGGAGGGACCACATCCACATGCTGGCCGATAAGGCTTCGAGGGCTCTCGGTATTCTTAAGATTGTATCAAGAGCAACCTGGGGCACCTCCCCCAGTATTGCTTTACTTGCCTACCGCAACCTAATCAGAGCTATTATGGACTGGGGTGCTCCCCTTTTCGCAGACGCATCTGTCTCAAATTTGAAAATTCTGGACAGAGTCCAGTCGGCTGCCCTGAGAACTGTCTTGGGAGCAATAAAATCAACCCCTACCTATTTGCTACTATTGGAAACCGATGAGGTCCCTTTGTACATCAGACGCTCGCATCTTTCTAACACCTTTTTTGTTCGCAACCTGTCTTGGAGCGAGAACCCGCTTATTCCCAAAATCCGTTTGTTGGATGAAAGGGAGTCGTCGGGCTCCTTCTCCTTTAAAACTGGTAACATATCCCTGCTTAACTCTTTTCGCCGCATTTCCCCCATTGCGATATCATTTTTCAAAACTAAAAAACCGTCTTATTTTGATTGGAGCTGGCGCTCCTTGTCTGCTCTAGTCCCTTGTGATACTCAGGCTGGCCTTCTGCTTCAGACCTCTTCCAACCCTGAAAAACAATTTCGTGATCTCATATCCACCAACTTCTCAGATTTTCATATTATTTTTACTGATGCAACCCTTAATCCAAACACCAACTGCGCTGCTTCCGCCTTTGTGGATGAGAGCCGCGATTTTTCGTGTGGAACTCCACTTCAACCTTTCGTTACCATTCTTACAGCAGAGCTTTATGCAATCTTCAGAGCTATTTTGTACTCTCAAAAACTTCGCTCTTCCAAAACTCTGATTGTCTCGGATTCTCTTTCAGCGATCAACAGAATCAGGGACTGTCTCCTTTTTAAAGACAACCCTGAACTTGTTTATAAAATCCGCGATCGAATCTTTCTCGACTTACCTTCTATTAGGGATCTCCGGTTCTCTTTTATGTGGGTTCCCTCACACATGGGCATTTCGGGAAATGAAAGAGCTGACGCGACTTGTCGAGAGGCTAACCTTCATGGTAATAGAATTAGCTTTGGTGCCCCCTTGAGCGATATCAACAAGACCATCCTGATTCCTGATCGGCTCTCATGGTCCTCCCACCTCTGGCCTTTCACTGAGGTTGATCGAAGTAACCATCGATACCTGTCTAGGGTGACAATCAAATCGGTTAAGCCTTGGTTTGGCGATCTCTCCTTACCAAGAAATTGGATTAACACTATAACGCGTCTCAGATTTTTTCATATGTATACTGCCGACCATTTTGAACGAATAGGCTGGGAGGTGGCCGCAGGATGCCTGTGCGGCGTCGAAAGACGGACCCTCCATCATATTTTACACGACTGCCCTAGATTGGGCCCTTATAGGCCTAATTTCTATTGCTTTCTCAATAAAAAATTCCCCAACACAAACCCGCGTGATGTCTCAGTTGTCGATCTTGTCTTTAACCCTAACGACGAAGTGGTAAGGGAGCTGGGAGGCTTTATATGCAGGGACAATCAAATAGTTTAAAAAAAAAAAAAAATAGTTTAAAATTTAAAATTGTCTTACAATTAACTTTGTCTCAGGGGAGTTACTTCCCATTCTCCCTTTTCTTTTCGTCTTCCCACACGGCTATACTTTCAGTCTGGTTTGAATTTGGCGCCATTGAGATCCATACGCACTCAACGGTGCACCGCTTTGCTGTTGGAAGTCCCAGCTTTTTAAACTTGCCTTAATGCATCTATTGCAGCACTCAATTTATGTACGAAGCTTGATACACATTCTAACCCTCTTCTTCATTTTATGGTTGTTCTGACAGTTGGTTATGCCTCAAGTCATTTAAGAAGAAGAAGAAGATTACTGGTTGTCCGGAATCAAGTGCACTAAAAGAAGGTACCTTTTGGAAGACGCCACCTACAGCTACGAAATTGAACTAAACACACTCAAATATTTTTTTAAAATTTTCTCTACTTAATGTGCAACAATGTCCAAAAAGAATTTTTGCAATATCTTTAATACTTTTCTTACAATCAAAGTTTTAAAACGTGTCTTTTTGTCAATTCTAAACCAGAAAGTCCCCTTAATAATCACTAGCTTGCGATACAATAGACATGGAATTTCAAGAAGAATTTCTATTTTAACAATAGTTCCTTAAGTCTTTTATCATATGCGAGCATATGTACATATGAGTCGTATTTACAGTAGTATTTACGCTCATCTTTTAAATAGGGACGCTGGTAACTTTCAAAGGTACATTTACATATGTGTATTTTCGACCATGATATACGAAAAAATTCTGATTTATTTTATATTTATTTAAAATTAATGTTTGTTAAATAGGTAAAATTGTTGCCAGGAAAAGAAAAATATGAAACGACAACAAAAAACGAGTCCTGGCCTCAATGGAATGAAGAATTTGTTTTTAATCTTCGAAAGGAAACCAAATCTAAGTTTGGCAAAACTAAGGTTGTGGACGAAGAGCTAGGTGGATCTAGGTTCATTGTGGCCACTCTATATGCTATTTTAGAAGACAAGCCATTAGTTGCGACTGAAAAAAAAGAAAATGAGGAGAAAACTAAAACAAAAGAAAAAAATTCCTTGACCAAAAAAAGTGGGAAAAAGAAAGAAGATAATTGTGGATCTTCTACTACTCAGGATTCAAATAAAAATAAATTTTTCAGTCAAATATTCAGCAAAACAACAGACAAAGTTGCTGATCAAAATTCTCCAGAAAGGAAAATTTTCGATAAGAGACGAGTCATTGGAGCTACAAATGTTCCCCTTGATTCTAGAAATTTCATCACGAAACCAATTAAAGCCAAACATCAAAATGATGTGTCAACTGGCGATATGTGGAGAACACTGAAAGCCATTTCTAGCGGAATTACTGGAGCTGAAGACCGGGTATGTATGAATTCTTATTTAACATTATTTTTTTCTTTGAACCATTTGCATGAAACGATTCTCAAGCCCTAAGCACAACAGATTCTCGAACGTGCTGCATAAGATGAAAAGGGGAAGTATACTTCTTTCTTTTTCCAATTCATATATACATAATATATATATATCACGTTCACGAACCCACATAGCACGACTTCTTGCCCGGCTGAAAAAACTTGTACAAGAAAAAGTACAAGTTCTTGTACATGTTCATTAATGAACTTGTACATTTTCTTGTACATGTGCATTTATGATTTTTAAATTAAAAATTAAAAAGTTTAATGGCTGCGCAGTAGTTTTCTTAAGCCTTTACAGCTGCGCAATAATTTTTAGCATACATAAGTGAAGAGTCTTATAATTATAACTTATTAAATGTTACATGTCTCAATTCCGGATGCTGAACTTGTTCAAGAACATTTCTTGAAGATGTACAAAAACTTGTACATTTTCTTGTACAAGTTGTTTCAGCCGGGTGCTGTGAGGTTACTGTAAGGATATCTGTAGGGTTTGTAAGGTTACCGTGTAAGCTTCAGTAAACTTGAGGTCATCTTAAAACTTCCGCCATTACAGTAAGCTTACACAATAAAGCTAAGGTAAGCTTACACAGTAAGGTCGTGGTAAGTTTACATGGTAAGGTTGTGGTAAGCTTAGACGGTAACCTTACAAACCCTACAGATATCCTTACCTCACAGCAAGAAGTCATGCTATTTGAGAACCTATCTTGTGCTTGGGACTATAAGGTAAGTCCAGAATGTCCAACTAAGAGCATATGGTCACATGGAGCAGGTTAGTAGAATAAATTTGAGTCAATCAAATTTAAGTCTCTAGTGGAAAAAGTCACTTACCGTTAGAGACTATTTCTAATTGGTCAACTTCTGATTCGCTAATGCACTTAACTGCTTCATTGAAAGTTATTCTGGACTCAACATTAAACATCGCAACCCGTCGCTAATGACCCTGGCAGTCGATGCGACGTTTATAAACTCTAAATAAAAAAAATTAAACATCGCAATGATTGAACTTTGAATATAATTATTAAACTGGTAAATCATAATATCACATCCCTACTGGAAAAACTTATATGGAATTCAACATGGAAATCTATATTGGATTCCATGTGGGAATCCATGGAGGTTCCCATAGAAAAACACACTGGAATTTCGGACAAGATTTGGTATGAGAATCCACTTGGAATCCCTTATTGCCCAACAAATGAAAACTAATTCAGTTGAATTGAAATGAATACACCTTGGGCTTCAGTGAACCCTACTTAGCGACAAATTCGAATTGGAACTATGTTGCAATTCTCCTGAATTCGACTAAGCTGTATTTAACTTCCAAACTCTCTATTCGCACTAATTCATTGAACAAACTTTTGAGCTTTAATTTTTTTCAATTCGTCAGCACAAATTCAATAGACGAGTTGGTCATTTTTTGAATTCTCAACCGATGAAAACTCATTGGTACGAATTGAATTGAATATACAAATGGCATCACTGAATCTTGCTTAGATACAAATACAAATTGGACCTTGCCAAAAAAAGTTAATTCATTTCAATTCATCTGAATTAGTTTTTTTATTGGGTGATTGCCATGTAGGATTCCATATGGGATTCTACATGGAAACCCATACAGGATTCCCATGTGGAATCCCATATAGGATCCAATATAAAATTCCACATAGAATTTTGTATTTAAATAAAAAACAACTTTATGGAGTGACCACAAAATTTTGTCAGATTTTGTGTATATCTTACGGTTTTCAAAATGGCCAAAAAAATTTATTTCTTAAAATGTCAAATTTTTGAATTCCATATGGAATCCTACATGGAAACCAATAAGGTTTCCATGTGAAATCCCATAAGGGGTTTTTCAGTAGGGATCTGATGCGGAAACGTTTGAACCAAAGAATATCATTTCTTCCTTTTTTTCATGGACCCACAGGCTAAATACAAAAAAAATAATTGAAAATGATTTGAAATTTTCTTTGTTGAAAAACTAAAAAATTTTAAAGTTAAAAAAAATATTTCTAGGTTCAAGAAATTACCCAATAGTCAAAAAACCACGTTCGTTATAAAAATGTTTTAAGAACGTTTCATGTCCGACAAATAATGTTCTAAGACATTTTAAGAACAGTTAAAATAAGGTTCTAGAACATTTTTTTGGTGACTTGAAAAGTTCTAGAAACGTTTTTTGAACGAACATGGTTTTCTACCCACTGGGAATGAAAAAAAAACCTAAGTAAAATAATTTTTGTAACTTCATAAAACTATAAAACTGTTGGTTTTGGTTGGTCAAACTTGTGTTAATTATTGCCATGTGTTTTGAACTTATAGCGAGAGAATAAGAAAGGACAAGTTGAGATCTCCTTGTGTCAAGAGAAAAGCGATAAGAAAGATGGAAGTGGAGAATCCTTGGTGCTAACTCTGCTCCGATTGAGATGCTCTATGCAAACAATGCATGAACATGAAATGCTAAGAGGGCAAATGTATATTAAAATGTCAGTTATCGAGGGAGGTAAAGTGACTCATTTTTGGAAAAGCAATCGCTTTACACCCTGTATTTCCTTAAAGTTTGCACCTGAAATGGCTAAAGTAATTGCCGAAAACCCTTATGAAGGTGCTCTGAAGGATGTCAGTTTTGTAATAAAATTTATTTCAAAAAACAAGCTTGGTAAGTCTACTTCTTAATTATCAAAAGAATTCTTTTGTTTTTATGGTCTTTAAACAGCGGTACAGTGGCGAATTTAAGAACGAAAAATTTTAACTAAAAAAAAGTCACCTCATTTTGGTCAACGAATGCCACTCCTAAAGGTGCGTATCCACTAGGCGTACATAGCGCGAACACGAATGACCGACTTTTTTCATTGTCTGATGTGTTCTTCCCCTGTTCGTCAGACGATCCACCAAAATTTCCCAGCAAAATCGAAGGGTTTGGCGTTCAAGTTGGCACCGGAAATTTTGTTCGGTCTTGACTATTTACTTGAAACTTTTCGTCACGATGGGAGTACCTATGCAAAAACAAGGACGGGGTCCTTTATGTTGATTTCATAAAAATTTTGCTTTCTCATTGTGTGAAGCAAAAAATTTGCTTCCTCGTGGAGGAAGCTATGAATTTCTCCGATTCAATTGATTGATTTAAAAAAATTCGAGTTGAAAATTGTTTTAAATTAATTAAATTTTTTGAAAAATTAAGAAAATTTTAATTAATTTTGGGTGTAAAATATACTTTATATATACGAATTGATTCGTTTCAATGCAAGGAATACAATTATTTTATGTATTAACTTGAATTTAAACAAACACAAAATTTTTTAGTTAAAATATAAATTTTCGATCTTTCGATTTTTATTAATTATTAAAATTTAAATCAAATATATACTTTACATATATCAACCAATTCGTTTCAATGCAGGGAATAAAATTATTTCATATATAAACATGAATTTAAGAAAACACAACATTTTTAAGCTAAAATGTGAATTTTTGATTTTTTAACTTTTATTAATTCTATAAATTTCATTCAAATCTATACTTTATATACATATACCAATCGATTCATCTTGACGTAAGGAAGACGATTATTTACGGATTTTTGACCATTGCTAAAATCTTTCGAATCATGGGAAATTTTTTTTCTATTTTACGGATTTTGGAGCATGGTTAAAAACTTGCGAACATGATTTTTGATTTTTGCAATGGTCAAAAATCCGTAAATTAAACAAAATAATTTTCCCATGGTTCGCAAGTTTTTAGCCATTGTCTAAATTCCGTAAAAAAGAAAAAAAAATTTCCCATGGTTCGCAAGATTTATGCAATGGTCCAAAATCCGTGAAATTAAAAAATTGTTTCCCATGGTTCGCAAGTTTTTAGCTATGTTCCAAAATCCGTAAAATTAAAAAAAAATTTCCTATGGGAGATTGTACCATGGGAAACGGACATAAGCAATGGTTTTTGAGATTTTTGCCAAGGTTTAAACCATGGGTCTAATCGTATTTACCTTGGCAATCGATTTCGCCCATGGTTTTTATGATTTTACCCAGTTTCATTTTCACGCGGGTGTAGATTAAATAATTGAGATTTTATTGAACATTGCCTTACACTTTTTATTGCTATGTTTCAAGCAGAAATATTGTAATTTGTATTTTGCAAAAACACAAAAAACCAACATAAGCGAGTTCCAAACGATTCTCAGAGTTATATGTACATTCTGCTCTGCACCACAAAGTTACGTGATTTCCAAAATGGCTGTGAAAGTTGCGTACTTCACAGAAAATTAAAAGGTATTAAAATAATAAGCGTTACAGCTTATTTTAATGCCTTTTAATTTTCTGTGTTTCCAAAATGTCTTTGAAAGTTGCGTACATTCGACTTGGGGCTAACAATATATTACATTAAATTTTTCTATTTAAAAAATTTTTCAATTAAAAAAAAATTTTTGGAAAAAAGACGATAAAATTTTTTTGGGGTATTTTTAAAAATCCTCTCGTCATTTTTGAGAGATAAATGTGGTAAATAAGCCTACTAAATTTTACCCAAATCCATTAAAACCTTCTAAAGATATGGTGTTCACAAAAATGATCCACACACACATACATACATCCGGACAATTGATCAGGATCTCATATAACATGTCTCTATATAGAGGAAAATTTGTTTTCACCATTTTTAAAAATTTTATAAACGAAAGGACTACAAAGCTTCCTCCACGCGGAAGCTAAAAGGATCAAAAAAAGGGAAAGAGCGTTCGTGTCTTGTTGCCGGTCGATCCATCGGTTGTCGGTTTTTGACAATACCTTCAAAGGGAAAATATGAGTATACCCCCACTTTTGTAGGTACGAATGCAATTTACTGATGAACCCGCATATCTACAAAAAGTCTTGTTTTTCTCAATTGATCATAATTAAATTACAATTATTAATTAATATAAATAATTATATATATTTATATATGTATGTGTAAAATAATATTGATGTTAATAATAATGATTTAAAAATCATAATTACTCCTCCGCCTTCCAGTGATTTTAATCAAAAAATTGCAAAACTAATTAGTCGAAATAAAATTATTTATTTTATTTATTATTACTGTTACGTTTCAGAAGGAGATGCACAAAACTTATTATATTATATTATCTTTTAAACCTATATTTTATTTACGAAGCGGAAGGCTAAGGGAACAGGTAGGAAACAGAATGCTTTTGTAGATGAACCAAAGGTTTCTTTATTTTTCACTTTTACAAATATCTCTCGTAGAAACTGGCAGGCTGCTTTTGTTCAAATATCTGATCCCACTGAAAGCAGAATCAAACACTTAGAATCCGAAATTAAAATTTACAAAGTAATATATGGATCAAAATGACTTACTTAAAAAAAAGTTTTTATTAAAAATAAAAAAGTTATTAAGGGGCTGTCCATAAATTACGTCACACTATTTTAGATTACTTTAGACCCCCATGTCACACTTTTGCATACATTAGCGACATTTTTTCTGCTTGTTGTCAAAAATTAATTGACCCCCCCTCATTGAAAAACTCGTAAAATTGACTGACCTAGCGCGAGTTGAAGTCAAAAAAACAATTAAATTTTACGTTTCCAAAAAACCAGTTTTTCTCTTATATTTCGAAACCGGAAAAAGATAGAAAGTTTTTATTAAGAAAAAAAGATGCGCAATCGAATTCTGTATAAGAATAATGTTTGAAAAATATTAAAATTCGAAAAATAAATTTTGAGGGTCGAGGGGTCTTCGTTTTTCGGCCGAAAAAATTTACGTGCCATTCTAGAATCCAACGGCTCATTTTCTGTATTTAGAATTATTTTGGTTGTCAATATACTCAATAGAGTTAATATAGTGGAAGAATACTGGTACATTTGAAATTTATTTCTAATAATTATATATTAATTCAATTTTTACATATTTATATTAACAAAGTATTTTTAATGTCAAAAGAAGATAAAAATTATACTTAATTTTTTTTGATATTATGTAAGAAAAAACGTTTTATTAAACTTTTATGTCAGGCATTCTATTTCAAAACGATTCCCCTAGCAAACAATTGCCAGTATGAGCTAATTTTTAAATAATTATTTGTCCAACTTACTAAAATAAAATTGGGTCAATCCATTATATTTCGACTAAAGTCGTTGCTAACTAATTTTTAAAAATTATAATACTTTGCATGAATGATTTTGAAGTTATCAAGATCACGAAATGAAAAGAATTTTATTAAAAATTTAATTATTTATTGTAAAATATGAATTTAAAGTATGGTAGGTGCTGAAAACTATCAATTTACTAAGAATGAATAAATGTATGTATCAATTGGATATAATTATTTAAAGATGTGAAATAACATATAAAATATGATTTTCAAGGGCATCTGTCAACCTAATTTTGCGGTTTTTATTCATTAATTATAAAAAATAGGAACCATTAAATTGAATAAAAACATACCAAATATGAAGTTCTTGTTATAAAATTTTACAATTTCTTTGCATTTTTCTTCTCTTCTTAAGTTTAAAAAATATAGCATCAGAAATACAAAAATTTTTAATCATCTTTATCTTCGAAAATAGCTTCGGGAATAACGTGAAATTTTTAGTGTATGTATATTTCGTGTCCATTTAAATAATTTTCGAAGACCCATATTTTTTTATTTTTCTCCAAGAAAGTTATTGATGTTCAAAAAAAGGGAAAGGAATAAAGTGGCTATTTTGGTTTTAAATTTTTTATACTTATGAAGAAGAGAGAAGAAAAGAGCAAAGAAATTCTAAAATTTTATAACAAGAACTTCATATTTGGTATGTTATTATTTAATTTAATGGTTCCTATTATTTATAATTAATGAATAAAAATCGCAAAATTAGGTAGACAGATGCTCTTGAATATCATATTTTATATATTATTTCACATCTTTAAATAATTATATCACTTGATAATGATACATTTATTCATTCTTAGTAAATTTGAACATTTATTTTTTATTTTTATGATAAATTCTATGTTTTTTTTCATATTTTCTAATGGCTAAAAAATTAAGATTTCAGCACTTTAAATTCATATTTTACAATAAATAATTCAATTTTTAATTAATAATTCTTTACATTTCGTTGTTTTGATAAATTTTTTGTTAAAAATTTATTTATTTATTTATTATTTATTTATTTATTTGTGATGTAAAATAAATAAATAAAAATAAAAAATTTTTGTTAAAAAATCTTAAGATTCTAGGATTCCATCATATATGTAGGAATCTATGTAAAATCGTATATGTAGTATCTTACATAAGATCCCATATATGTTCTCACATGGATTCCTACATAGGAAATGTAAATGTAAATAATAATTCCACTCTTCCGCCGCCAGATGGTGATAATTTTTTTTCTCACAGTTGAGATCATTATTGAATACTATATAAGCTGAGAATTTAATTCAGAAGGTGTATTGCAAAGCACAATTTTTTTTTCATATAAATTGCAGTAATATTATTTAATTTTTCATTAAATAATTTTTAATTTTTGTTAACTGCCTTCTGTATAAAACAGCCAACATGAAATCCCAGTGATTTCCTATGTTCAAATCCATGTGAAATCATATGTAAGAATGCACATGAAATCCCATATGGTTTCCTATATTAAAACTTGTATGTAAGATTTCATATAAGGAAATCTTTAGAATTTTATATGATATTTTTTATAAGATTTGATGTGAGTTGATTATGAAGGAAATTGACACAAATAATATGCCAGAAAAATTATAGGAAATAATGTAGGAATTCACATAGATTTCAATGTAGAAACAACATCATAAATTCCTACATGAAATCATACACTAAATCGTGTCCGAATTTCATAATATGAAATTCGGACACGACCTAGGATTTCATAACGGTTTTTATAAAGGAACCTATATGGAATCATATATAGGATCCCATGTGGGGATTTTCAATAGGGACAAAAAATTTAAGTTAAAATTTTTAAAAAATCGACAAAAAAATATAGATTTGCAAATTTAGAATTAAAAATAATTATTTTATTTCAGGAAAAAAAACTACAGTTGGACACTTTGCTATTGGCCCAGAAGTTGGAGGAACTTATAGTGACCAATGGAAACAAGCTCTCGCAAAACCAGGCAATCAAATAATAAAATGGCAGTCTTTCGAATAAAACATCTTGTGGCATGACAAAGAAACTTACATCATGCAAATATTTTTATATTACAAATTTTTAGATTTATAAAAAGTAAATCGAGAAAATACTCTCATATTCTTAATTATATTTTTTATTAACTTTTTTGCATTTTTATTTATATAATATAAATAAACTGTGCTACCTTTAAAGTTTTCACTCTGAATTTTATACATAGAGATGCATGAACGTGTAAATGAACATGTTAAAGAACAGTTTTTCTAATATTCGTTTTCTCGAAAATTGTTTTTTATTTTTTGCAAATTTTAAAGTGCAACTTAAAATAAGGAAAATTTCATTTGTTTTTATTTTCAGTATACTCTTTGGCATTCGACGTATGCTTCTTTAATAATTGTAGTTAGGAGAGGGCCCCAAGATTTTTTACTGATGTAGTTTGTTTAGATGAAGCTTATTTTATATAAACAAAAAGCGAAAACAATTATTTTTCTTCTTATAACTCTGAGCCTGATATTCGAAATTTTTTATTTTCCTACTTCAAAACTGTGTAGTTATCAATCTGGAGAATTGAAATCTGTCGATATAGATACCGACAGTTCTGATCGTTATTTGACATTCTTTGTATAGCCATTAAAATTATTTTTTTTTAAATGCTATTTAATTTATAACAGTTAAAATTGTTAGAACTTTCAAAAAATATAATAAATTACATGATGTTCAGTTTTTATTTTACCCGTTTTTCAATGCATTCTATGATGGTGTCCATCTTAGGGACATTTCGATTTTTTCAAATCGAAATTTCCATTTTTAAAAAATATTTGTTTGCAAATTAAAATTTTTTCTTTATGGCCAAAAGATACCTTATTTGTGTAACTTTCATACGATATGCACCATTTTTAAATATTTGTGTTCTAGAGCAGAAAATCAAAACTATATATATCTTGGGGCCCTCTCTCCTAAATTATTTTTAGTGAAATTGTAAATAGTTAAATAAATAATAAATATGGCATAACTAATAGAAAATAGAAATAAAAAATTTCACACGCCGATGGATTTTTGCATTTTAAACATTCATTCATTCAATCAGAGGGGAAAATCAATCTACCTACACAGCACATTATATTTCCTAAACATTTCATGAATATTTCATTGAAAGATTTGAAATATTTCAATGCAAGGTTCATGAAATGTTGAGTAAAACAGGAAAATGTCCGCCTATAAGAAATATTGCCGTGCAATTTTGCTGAAATATTACACTTTAATACTCCTGCAATATTACACATGAAAACTCTGCAATATTCAGGAAACATTTCAAAAAAAGTTAGAAACTTTTTTAAAATATGAAATCAATCGTTATTTTCTAACATGTTCAACACCTTAGGATCCTGGAAAATTAAAAACTACTGCGCAGCTGTACAGGCCATAGAAACTGAGATCGACCAGTGCGCAGCATTTAAATGGAATTTTTCTATAATATTTTAATGAAATATTTCAGCAACATTACACGGCAATATTTCTTATAGGCGGACATTTACCTAATTTCAGCAATATTTCAAGGACTTCGCATTGGAATATTTCAAAATTTCAATGAAATATTTCAGAAATATTTAGGAAATTTCATGTGCTGTGTGGGTAGGTAAAATATTGAAGATGCCGCAACAAATCAACATGTTTAGCATGAGAATAACAGAAAATTTATGTCTAACTTTGCACATGTGGAACAAATTTCACGATATCTCGCTTAAATGATCATCTAGGATTTTAAATCAAACAGATTTGCAATGTCCAAACCTCCCTCACAGCATGGTATATCTAGTGAATTTCCCTTTTTTCATCCCGCGATGTCCCTGAGATAGCCCACTGCATGGAAAGAAATTTAGTAGCAATATTTGATAAATCTGATAGGAAATTTTAGTATTCTCTTTTTCAAACGCGGAACATTTGGGTTTGATAACGAAAATCGGTATATTTTTACCAATAGTCTTTTTAGTAAATATATTCCAGAAATTGAAATTATTATTTCGTAAATTGATAAATTTATACGAAAAACCAGAAGTAAGTTAAACCGACGCGCACTTCGTTATTTACTAAATTTATATGAAAATTTGGAAAGATTATTTCGAAATTTGTTAAAACTATACTAAAAATTCGAAGTGGTTCAGTCGTGACAGATGACGACAGAAACACCAATAGATTCTACGCCAAAGTTTTATCTCTTTCTCATCTCGAGGATAGAGGAGGATATGAACTTTTAAATGCACACACACACACATACACCGCATTGTTTTACAACGATTGGCTTATTTTTATTCCTAACCTATACAGAATAACGCTTCATATACAAATTTAATATATCAAAATCTGAAATAATTATATCATTTTATACAATTCTAATTACGAAATTTGAAATATTTGGTTAGAAAAATTAATAAAGAGCTTATTAAAATGTGACATTTTTGTGTTACAATAAAAAGATTTCAGATTTCGTAAATATTATATCAAATTTTCTTTCCAACTATATTAAATGTTCTTATTTTAATCTCCGAAAATCGTTTTCATGCCAAAATGTTCCGCAATCACGGTAAACTTGGTTGTATCTTTTTCTATTGCAACGTTTTGATGCATATAAGTTATATCAAAAAGAGATCGTTTTGTGTATCATTTTTAGAAATGATACACGAAACGGTCTCATTTTTTGATGCAAAAAATTTAATCAATTTATATCAATCATGGCCGAATTGAATCGACTCAAAATTAAACGAATTTTTTTCAGATATTTTGGTAATATTACAATTGCGGAGACCATTTCACTATTTAATTTGAAAATGAAAATAACAGAAAATCAAAGACAATGTGCAATTTAAAGAAAATCAAAGACAATACTTTTACGATACTTTTAGGAAAACAGTGATTGTAATCAAATATACTAAAAAGTAACACCATAATATCAAATATTGCTACAAACTTTCTTTCCGTGTGGATGGAAATTTGGATATCCAGGGATATCTTTAGGATATCCAAATTTCCGCTCTGTGCGATATCCCACTGGATATCCCTGAGATTTTCACACAGCTGATAAAATGTATACAGTGTAAACGTTTCCGGAACGTCTTTCCAAAAATACTTAATGTAAATCATTTATTGCAATGCAATATAAAGCTATGTTTATATGTTTGATGGAAAGAGAATTTAATAAAAAATGTATTATGATTATAATTGTGCATTTAATATTTTTGTTATAATATAATATAATATAATATAAAAACATAACAATAAATGAAATAAAAAAGTAGGAAAATTTGTAATTCAATTAATTCAATAATTATTCCTTTTTTAAAAAATCAGAAAGAAATCTACTATTATATTTTACCATTCGACAAATATTGAGAGTTGATAATGAACTGATGTCACTCATTATCATAATCTTCTCTTCTTTACCCATAAAATGTCAAGTACAGCAGTATGCTGTCAGTTAAAAAGTGATTTTTCGGAAAACTCTTTCCTTTTCCTCGATCGAGGTATTTTTATACTTTCTTTTTCTGTATATATCAAGAATTATGCATTTTCTACCGTTTTTCAATGTTTCAATAGTTTTTCATATTATTTTAGCAGCTTTTTAGACACGAGAAATATTGCGGATGATTGGGCATAATGCATTGGACAATTGAACAAACACTCCAATTGCCCGAATGCATTTTAGACAATTGAGCAAACGGCTTGCTCAATTGTCCGAACTGCTATCTCAAAAAATCCTTTTTTACTGGGTGTATAGTCTTTATCGAAATTGATACAATGTGAAAAAGGTAAAGCAACGTTAAATTCACCTTTCATATATATATATATATATATATGAATTATGAAATATGAAAATGAAAATATGAAATATTTTATATGTGAAACAAATGTAAATAAATTTCTTAAAGCAAGAAACTGAAATAGAAGATTTGTTTTGAGAAATGACTTTATCAGCAGCTTGAAATTTGAAGAAGAATACCATGTCGAACGTAAAAGATTATTTTACTTTAAGTAATGAAGATTTAAAAATGATTGAAAATGTAAATGAAATGTTAAATGATATCCCCCCCACAGCACTGAAACTTTCTTAAAGATTTATTTGAAATGTTCGGAATATTTAATTGCAAAGTTTAGTAAAAATTGTGTAAAGATTTAAATGTCCCGATTAAATAAATGTTCAGGAAAGTTGCAATTAAATATTCCGAACATTTCAAATAAATCTTTAGGAAAGTTTCGGTGCTGTGGGAGCCATAATTATGTATAAACAAGAATGATTAACCCCTTAAAGACGGGAAGAACAGATTTTTTATCAAAGATTTAAGGTCACCGTTCTCTGTATTCACGTGTGTCAAAAATTTGAGGAATTTTTTAAAACAAATTCATAATTTTATCTACGAAAACAAAAAAAGAAATTATTTTTGTCACTTATCATCCGAATGTTTTTGGAGTCGCTGATTACAAATCTGATGTCTGTTTTTCAAAATTCAAAAAGGCGATTCCAATTTGGAGCATGGATCATCAAAATTATAGGATGGCCAAAGAACGTGAATAACATTTAAAATCCAGGCTCCAAACTGGAACCGCCATTTTCAATTATGAAAAACGGACATCCGCTATTTTGAATTTTGAAAAATTGACATTAGAATTGTTATCAATGACCCCAAAAACTCCCGAGTAACGAGTTTTATAAAAATTATATGAATTTTCAAAAAAAAATTCCGCCATATTGGATCCGCTATTTTTAATTTTTAAAAATAGACATCAGATTCGTAATCAGCGACCCGAAAAACATTCGGATGATAAGTGACAAAAAAAATAAAAAATTTTTTTGTTTTCGTAGATAAAATTATGAATTTATTTTAAAAAATTCCTTTTACCGTCATTTTAAAACTGTTACGCCATATATGTAATATTCACAATACAATTCAATTCAATTATCATTGAAACCAGTTCTCAATATTTCTTTTTCTAGATGGTAAAATTAAATGTTTAATTAAGAATACGAATCTCAACGACATTCTGAATATTAGAATGGTAGTGGATAGATCTTTATAATTAAACTGTCCGAAGGGCATGTTATTAGTCTACCGGAATTTGTAAAAGGAAAAGTCATTTTTTTGTTTTATTGATTAATTTCCCATCAAATTCTAATCCTAACATTCAATACCACGATTTACTTGGAGCAAGTAAAATTTTCTTGATTCAATACAATTTTTTTCAGTGTACCGGGTTTAATTAATCATAAAAATTTGCAATTTTTATATCTATACATATCTACTCATGTTTTATTACTGACAATTCAATTATAACATTTAACAATTTACTATTTACGTAAATAATATACACAGCAGAACAAAGTAACAAAAATACATACATACATATTTAGTCTTAAAGTGGTAAAAAGTCTCGATTAAAAATCAATAAAGATTAAACGTTTTCCTCGTAAGTGACGTCAGGTTGATAATAGAACATAGTTCTAAGTTTTATAACATTTACTAACCCTACAAGTTAGTAAGAACGCTCCTTTTTACATGTACAATAACAACATTAGTAAAACCACAATAAATAATAAAAAAATGTCTGTAATGCAATTGCAACAGAAGTGCTTAGTTGAACAAGTTGCGATGGATTTAAGTGCATAATTTGTCTAACTTAATGGCGGCAAATAAGTAAGAGCTGGAGTCGATATACTAACCGGAATAGAAATAGATGGAGATAAATAATCTGGAAAAGGTAAAGGAGCAGGAGATTGGTAGTTGTATGACGGTAAAGTAGGGTATGAAGAAGGAATTGGTGGTGGTGAAGATGGAGAAGAAGGAGGTAAATAACTTCGATTCGGTGGTGATGACGGTGATGTAGGAATAGGATAATTAAATGAAGGTGGAGAAGGGTAGGAAGGACTAGGAGTTGGTCGAACAACCAGTGGAGGTGAATAACTTGGAATTAGTACAGATGGAGACGGAGGAGGAGGTGGTGGTGGTGGTGGTGGAGTAGGTGAAGGATAATTATATGGCTGTTGAGTTGGGTATGAAGGGCGAGGAGAAGGAGGTAAGTAACCTGGAGCTGGTGCAGGTGGAGGTGGAAAAGGTGGCCTTGGGGTAGGAGAAGGATAGTTATACGGCAGTGGTGTAGAGTATGAAGGGCGGGATGGTGAAGAAGGGGAAGGATAGTTATACGGCAATGGAGTAGGATATGAAGGTTCACGAGGGGTTGGTGGAGTTGGAAAAGGATAATTATATGGTGGTGGAGAAGGGTACGAAGGACGAGGAGAAGGAGAAAGAGGAGGTAAGTAACCTGGAGTTGGTACAGGTGGAGGAGGTGGTCCTGGAGTAGGAGAAGGATAGTTATATGGCGATGGTGTAGAGTATGAAGGGCGGGATGGTGGAGAAGGGGAAGGATAGTTATATGGCGATGGAGTAGAGTATGAAGGTCGAGGAGAAGAAGGAGGTAAGTAACCCGGAGTTGGTGGAGGTGGAGAAGGTGGTCGTGGGGTAGGAGAAGGATAGTTATATGACGGTGGAGTAGGGTATAAAGGTCGAGGAGGAGGTGAGTAACCGGGAGTTGGTGCAGGTGGAGGTAGAGAAGGTGGTCGAGGGGTAGGAGAAGGATAGTTATATGGCGGAGAAGTAGGGTACGAAGGACGAGAAGAAGGAGGAGGTAAGTAACCCGGAGTTGGTGTAGGTGGAGGTGGTGGTCGTGGGGTAGGAGAAGGATAATTATATGGCGGTGGAGTAGGGTACGAAGGGCGAGGAGAAGGAGGAAGCGGAGGTAAATAAGCTGGTGTTGGTACAGGTGGTGGCGGAGTAGGAGAAGGATAGTTAATTGGCGGTGGAGTAGGTGGAGGTAAGTAACCTGGTATCGGTAAAGATGGAGGAAGTGGTGGTGGTGGAGTAGGAGAAGGATAGTTATATGGCGGTGGAGTAGGGTACGAAGGGCGAGGAGAAGGAGGAAGCGGAGGTAAATAAGCTGGTGTTGGTACAGGTGGTGGCGGAGTAGGAGAAGGATAGTTAATTGGCGGTGGAGTAGGAGAAGGATAGTTATATGGCGGTGGAGTAGGGTACGAAGGGCGAGGAGAAGGAGGAAGCGGAGGTAAATAAGCTGGTGTTGGTACAGGTGGTGGCGGAGTAGGAGAAGGATAGTTAATTGGCGGTGGAGTAGGAGAAGGATAGTTATATGGCGGTGGAGTAGGGTACGAAGGGCGAGGAGAAGGAGGAAGCGGGGGTAAATAAGCTGGTGTTGGTACAGGTGGTGGCGGAGTAGGAGAAGGATAGTTAATTGGCGGTGGAGTAGGAGAAGGATAGTTATATGGCGGTGGAGTAGGGTACGAAGGGCGAGGAGAAGGAGGAAGCGGAGGTAAATAAGCTGGTGTTGGTACAGGTGGTGGCGGAGTAGGAGAAGGATAGTTAATTGGCGGTGGAGTAGGAGAAGGATAGTTATATGGCGGTGGAGTAGGGTACGAAGGGCGAGGAGAAGGAGGAAGCGGAGGTAAATAAGCTGGTGTTGGTACAGGTGGTGGCGGAGTAGGAGAAGGATAGTTAAATGGCGGTGGAGTAGGTGGAGGTAAGTAACCTGGTATCGGTAAAGATGGAGGAAGAGGTGGTGGTGCAGTAGGAGAAGGATAGTTATATGGCGATGAAGTTGGGTATGAAGGGCGAGGAGGAGGAGGTTGTGGTGGAGGTAAATATCCTGGAGTCAGTAAAGGTGGTAGTGGACCACTTGGAGAAGGTCGTGACTGAGGAAGTGGTGGATAATTATAATATGGTATATTTATTGATGATTGAACTGTTGATGGAAAACTTGGAATCCTTTCAATTACTTCTGGTAACACTTGATTTGGTGAAGGTAATTTGAATATCACATTCGGTTTTTGATAAATATAACCAGCTTGGCGGCGTATTTTTCTGGGCACGGATGTGATAACAGTCACTGTTATCAAAATATTGAGCTGAAACAATTTATCGTTCAATTTTAAACAGTACAGTGGAGATCTAAATGGAAATCTTACCCATCTTAATACTCGCATGTTCAACTTCAGTATTTATTAAATCTAATTTATCTGTGCCTTTTATATGAAAAATTTAAGCTTTACAAACGTGACTTCATTTTCTTAACCGCAATAAGGAGGTCGAGATTTATTAAATATTTCACTCGGGAACCGCAGTAATTATACTATTTAGTACTTCACGCTTCTTGTAAATACAGAACACTAAAATTGTAGAACTGTTAAAAAAACTTAGTAATTCATACTTAATGTCACCTTTACACAATCATATTTAATTCTTTATAACTATTAATTATTCTAAGGAGTGAGATTTCAGACATTTACTCCACATGTCAGAAAGACATTTAAACAGTAAATTAAAATTTAAATTAAACTTAACTAAGATAACTGTATGTCACTGTTTCTTGTGAAAAAATTATCTCAAAAGCGTTTTGACGACAAACTGTCATAAAATTTTGTAGACTTATTGGAGTCATGGAGTATTTTGATGTATATCTATACACCAAGATAAATATCATACTATTACACAGGCACACAAAAAAAAAAGTTGTCTGTTTCTTGAACTACACATATATTTCCTATAGTATTTTGGCCCGCTGAAACCGAATCTGAGGTCAGAATTGCTCCATCACCCTCAGTTTTTTTTTAAATCGACCAAAACCACCCTTAAACGGACAAATTCACACTTCGGAGATAAAAAATAAATCAACTTATTTTTTAGAAAAACCAAATTTTACATCTACGAAACTTTGCTCCACTAACTCAAAAACAAAGCCAGCATTGATCCAGCACCCCCTGAATTTTTTTAATCGAAAAAACTACCCCTAATCTGAAGAATCAAATTCAGGAGGTAAAACAATAAAATAACTGATTAAAAAATTTTATAACCAGGTATTTTTACTCCAGCAAGGCAGAAACAAATCCAGAAATGCTCCCTCACCCTCTAAATTTTTTTTAAATCGAAAAAACCACCCTTAAATAGAAAAATTCAAATTTAAGAAGTAAAAAAAAAATACTTTACCGGCTTTTTTTAAAAACAGAACCTTACATGTTTGTAGTTTTGCTCTACTAACTCAAAAAAACAAAGCCAGCATTGATCCAGCACCCCCTGAATTTTTTTAATCGAAAAAACTACCCCTAATCTGAAGAATTAAATTCAAGAGGTAAAACAATAAAATAACTGATTAAAAAATTTTATAACCAGGTATTTTTACTCCAGCAAGGCAGAAACAAAGCCAGAAATGCTCCCTCACCCTCTAAAATTTTTTTAAATCGAAAAAACCACCCTTAAATAGAAAAATTCAAATTTAGGAGATTAAAAATTAAATAACTGACTTTTTTAAAACAGAACCTTACTACATCTATGTATTTTCGCTCCACTAACTCAAAAACAAAGCCACCATTGATTCTTCAACCTCTGAATTTGTTTAATCGAAAAACCTACCCCTAATCTGAAGAATCAAATTCAGGCGGTAATACAATACAATAACTGATTGAAAAATTTTACAGCCAGGTATGTTTCCGCATTGCTTTAGTAAAAATACCTGGTTATAAACTTTTTTAATCAGTTATTTTTTTGTTTTACCTCCTAAGTTTGGTTCTTCAGATTAAGGGTAGTTTTTTTTATTTAAAAAAATTCAGAGGGTGATGGATCAATGCTGGCTTTATTTTTTTGAGTTAGTAAAGCAAAACTACATACATGTAAGGTTCTGTTTTTAAAAAAAGCCGGTAATTTATTATTTTTTTACTTCTTAAATTTGAATTTTTCTATTTAAGGGTGGTTTTTTTGATTTAAAAAAAATTTAGAGGGTGAGGGAGCATTTCTGGATTTGTTTCTGCCTTGCTGGAGTAAAAATACCTGGTTATAAAATTTTTTAATCAGTTATTTTATTGTTTTACCTCCTGAATTTGATTCTTCAGATTAGGGGTAGTTTTTTCGATTAAAAAAATTCAGGGGGTGCTGGATCAATGCTGGCTTTGTTTTTGAGTTAGTGGAGCAAAGTTTCGTAGATGTAAAATTTGGTTTTTCTAAAAAATAAGTTGATTTATTTTTTATCTCCGAAGTGTGAATTTGTCCGTTTAAGGGTGGTTTTGGTCGATTTAAAAAAAACTGAGGGTGATGGAGCAATTCTGACCTCAGATTCGGTTTCAGCGGGCCAAAATACTATAGGAAATATATGTGTAGTTCAAGAAACAGACAACTTTTTTTTTTGTGTGCCTGTGTTATCGTTTAAAATTTCTGGACCGATTTTCCCATAGATTTAGTATACGTAATTTGCTCTGGATCTATGCAAAAAACATTGTATACATTTTTTTTATTATATCGCATCTACAGAATTTTTTAAAAATGATTCGATTTCAATGTAATATTGATTATTTTCGTCAGAAAATGATTCTCTACAACTTCACCGTGGGAATTTTCAATAAACAAGCAAACCGTTTGGAAAATATAGCTATTTGTTTAAAAGAAAAACTTGTATTTTTTTAAACAAATAGCCATATTGTCCGCCTCATGATAATATTAAAATATTATTTAGATAATATTACATGACTTTATATTTAATGAAAAAATTGTGTCATGGCGGGAATCGAACTTTGAACCTATCGCACATCAATCAAGAGTCTTAACCAATTTTTTTATCCAGGTAACAAAGAGTACACCCACACAGCACAGTATATTACATCGAGTTTACAGAAAGTTTACATGTGAGAATTGTAAAGTAACATCGTAAACTGTCAGTAGACTTACTGTTAACTTAAAATGTCCGCTTTACTGTAAGCATACATGTAAGGTCGTGGTAAGCTTACATGGTAAGACCGTTGTAAGCATCCAGGAAGCTTACCCTATAGTCTAGCTGTAGGAGGTTACATTGTAAGCTTGCTGTACGGTTATTGTAAGATTACACTGTAAGCCTACAATGTTATTAATAAATAAATTTTATTAATATTTATGCGCAGTAGTTTTTTATGGCACCTACGGCTGCGCAGTAAATTTTATTTAACAAACCCTATCAGGGCCTATAAACTATTTTATCCAAATATCATTATTTATGAAAAAAGTTTATAATATAATATATATTATATAACATAATTATACTTAATATATTTTCTTATTATCTTAGCTTTCTTCGTGTAATATTTAACCATACTAAATTCTGCGTCGAACTAGCCCTATTTGAATAGATTTCTTTAAAAATTGACTGATTTATTGCTGTTTTTCTATTTTCAAGACCAGTAGCAAATTTAAGTATTTGTCAGTTTTCCTTAATTTAATTTAATTTAAATCTTCAGGCAACTTTTAAGCTAAACCTTTACCGAAGATTTAATTTAAATCTTTAGGCAACTTTTACGCTAAACGTTTACTCAAGTGCGGACATTTACACATTTGCACAACCCGTATTAAGCTTTGCCACTTTTTTCCAACTTGGCACACGTACAGCTTTAATACAGGTTTAGTAAACTTTCGGTGTTATGTGGGCATGAAGAAGAAAAATTTTTAAAATATAATTAATGCCGTAAACATCAGTTAAAGTTGAAAAATTAAAAAGTTACAAGGGATTATATTCATAAATATATGTGAAAACGGTTTTTTGGCTCTAAAATCAAAATTTGGGGGTGTTAAGCAAATTTTTAATATACCATTCTTCATAGTTTTTTGTTACCTACAACCTCTAGTAGGTCCGATAAAAAGTGTTTTTTAATTTTTTTGTAACACAGTATTATTTAAGGGGTGAAATGTATTGTTACGATTTTTCCAAAACTGAATGAGAGGGAAGGGGTTAAATGTACGTTTTTGAAAAACTTAAACAGTAAATTTTTGAAGACTTGTAACTTTTAAATAGAAAGATGGAAAAAATTTGACCTGTATGTTTTCGAATAGTTTTTTCCTGCTCTTTCGAATGGTGCAGAAAATTTTTGAAAAAATTCAATATTTGACCCTTTTTTTGAAAATCAAAAATTTGTTTGACTTTTTTTTAAGTTAGGTATTTTTTTTAGGGTTCCGTACTCGGTTCGGAACCCTATTAATATCGGTTTTTTTGAAATCGTGTATCCCCCCCCCCCTAGCGACCACACAAATTTATCTAGAGGGATGAAATTTAGTACACATATGTATTTTCACGTGTAGATTACAGGAAAAAATAGCGAACTTGATTGGAATTAATTAACATAGCGTTGTCAAGGAAAAACCATGAATTTTTAAGAAAAATGACTATGTACCCCCCCCCTAGCAGCCACATCTTTTGACATAGCCCGGACAGCACCGAAACTTCCCTGAACCTTGACTGAACCTCGCTTGACGAGGTTCGGGAACTTGAGTCGCGAGGTCCAAACGAGGTTGAGTTGATGTTTAAATGTCCGCGCATAATAAAGGTCAATCACGGAGGTCAGCTGAATATTGGATTTGAATTTCTGTTAAATATTAAAATTAAAGATTCTTGGCATATTGTGAGGGGATATTTAAGGAAATTAAAAATTCAAGATTTGTTAAATGTAATCTTTAAATATTCTGGAAATTTAGAAGGAGCATAAATACGGAAAAATAAAAAGAAAGCACATGAATTTAAAAAACTATTGAAAATTACATTTTCTATGACATGGGAAAGCGTAAATAAAACAGAAATTAATAGACAATCATAAATACAGTTATATTTATTAGTAATAAATTATTATTACATTAAATTACAAATAGTGTTTAACTCTTTTGACAAGAAATATTTTCAAATAGAAATGTTGTCTACAATGTGTGATGAAACAAAAACTCAAATAAATGAACGATTTACTTAAAAAGAAAATTTTGTTTATTGCAAAATTTGTACTATAGACAAAAAAAATGCATTTTCGTAATGATTTACTCAGAAAATTCTTCTGGATGAATTTTTTTGGCTCAATAAAATTTTTGTTGAGAATATTTACTAGGATTTCTGCCAAAAAAATTCTGATAACTCGTTTTAATAAAATTTGCATTTAATTTTAATTTCAATTTTTTTTTAATTTTAATTTTGTATTAGCACATGAAATGTGCCTGCAGACTCTCAAAAAAACCTTTAAAAATTTAATTTTTATGTAACTACTAATAAATATAACTGTATTTATGATTGTCTATTAATTTCTGTTTTATTTACGCTTTCCCATGTCATAGAAAATGTAATTTTCAATAGTTTTTTAAATTCATTTGCTTTCTTTCTATTTTTCCGTATTTATGCTCCTTCTAAATTTCCAGAATATTTAAAGATTACATTTAACAAATCTTGAATTTTTAATTTCCTTAAATATCCCCTCACAATATGCCAAGAATCTTTAATTTTAATATTTAACAGAAATTCAAATCCAATATTCAGCCAACCTCTGTGACTGACCATTATTATGCGCGGACACTTAAACATCAACACAACCTCGTTTGGACCTCGCGACTCAAGTTCCCGAATCTCGTCAAGCGAGGTTCAGTCAAGGTTCAGGGAAGTTTCAGTGCTGTCCGGGAGAGAGCTCAAATTTGGTACACTTATGTATTTTTACGTGAAAATTACAGGAAAAATAGCGCACACAATATTCAGCCCAGACAGTTCATATTTAGTTTACAAATGTATTTTTACGTGAAAAATATAGGGGAAAAAACCAGTCACGATTGGAGTTGATGATTAATTTTTTATCAAATTTTTCAAGAAAAATTGTATTTTTTCACCAAAAACGAAGAACATTTTATATAAAGGAATTGAAATTTATATATTTTTGCGTATTTTTACGTGTAGATTATAAAAAAAATATAGCGAAGACGATTAGAGTTGAAGGTCTTGATGCTGTCAGGAAAGAACTGATAATAATAGAAAAAATCATAAATTTTCTCCCAAAAACGAAGAAAATTTTATCTAAAGGGCTTAAAATTTATTCATTTTTACGCATTTTTGTGTGTATATTATAGAAATAATTTAAAAACATGATAAGAAGTTGTTTTAATTAAGTTTTTTTCGAAAGAGAAAAAAACGTGAAAACTACCATCCCCACTAAATAGTAACATCTAACTTTTGACAGTTTCCCCGTATGTAAAATATGAAATAAGGTGTGGATAATTAAATATACTGCTATGTACGTAAGTAAACAATATATTTATTGTTATCATTATTACTAAGGCACTTGTTAACGATATAAAAACGTACGTCACAAACGGTCGCCGATGAGCGTAATCTAAATACTGACATATTAACTAATAGCATGTTTGCTGTAAATATAATCTCAGATATTGTATAGTTATGCACAATAAGTCACCTCTCAGAGAAATACAATTCTAAGAATATACAAAACTTGCTGATGCAACGTACATTATGTTGCTTTCAGAAACGATTTATCGACGTTGTTCAACCTAAAAGTCAATTTTATAAAAATATTTCATTTGACATCTTATTATTTTTTACAAAAGTAAATCGTATAAATGAGAAAATTTATTTCTCCTTAAAATTTTTTACAATTTTCCAATACATTATATACAATTTCTTCAATAATTGATAAAAAGTTTCTTTTTTGATTCAACAAGGAGGCAGTTCTCAGACATACCTACATTGAACTTAATTTGCAGGCAATTAATTTTAAAAAATTTTTTCATTAAAGTATATTAATATACTTGAAACACTAATTACAAATAAAAATATAGATTTGTCAAATTTTTTAAACTTTTGTTGACCAATTAGTTATAATAGTAAGCATCTTCTATCAATTTCAGAATCTCATTAAAGATACTAAGTTATAATATCCGTTAATCATGTTTCACATAGAGGAAGACATTTTATTAAACATTTTTATTGTACAAAATTAACCGAATTATAGACAGAATTTTAAAAAAATTTAATCATGCTTAAGGAAATAATATAAGTTTTCATTATTTATTAAGAGAAATTTGAAATAAATCAAAGTAAGGTTAAAATATTAAATAAGGAAAAAAATCCTAATTTTCACAATTAAATCCAAAAGTTTTTAGAATTTGTCCCTTTTTAAAAATTGCAAATTCAAAACTAAACCTCAATTATGTGTCTTAATTTTGCAACCTTTCATTTAAAAAACTCTTACTTTTACTGAAAATGTTCTTAAAAAGCATTCGCACGACTAATGTTGTAACTAAGGAGCATTAAACTTAGCGTGCAAATGACGAATCGTAAATATTCACACATTGCACTCTGCGACTTTTCCTCTTTCCGGAAGAGGCAAGAGTAAAAACTTGATAAAAAGCTTATTCTGGTTGCAATACGAATTTTAAAATGAAAGAAAGGCTAAATATAGACCTTTTTCTGAATTTATTCTACAAAAAATGTTTAATGCTTTGAATTTAATACTTTCACTTACATTTAAGTAAGTTTTCTAAAGTATTGTCACTTTTTATTACTTGTTTTTAATAAATAAAAAAAACTTGTACATATATGATATGAAAAACATATATGAAAAATTTTTTTTAAAGATTTCATTGATTAGATGCATTGCAATATTTTATCGTTTTACAAAGATTTTTCATTGTAATGCAGTGGAATTATTTTTCCTTTTAAAATATTAAATTGAAGTACTATTGTTTTGAAAAATTATTTCTTTCATTCTGTACATAAGTTTGCCAACCAAAATAAATTTTTAGTACATTGGAACACTATTTTTTTTAGACGTAAGGCACAAACAGTCTCAAAAACTCTAAGACTAAATGAATAAAATTTAGCCAAGATGTCAGATGATTAAAAGTGGTAAGAAGGTTATGTTTTCACTCAATATTGAAAAACTCGTTCGAAAAATCGATCCTTAAGGCCAAATGTAATTAAGTATTTCATCTGTTAACATCATATACTATCCTCCTTTTAGCGCCGCATTATTTCACTGTAGTACAAAACTTAAGGAAATTTTACAAACTAACGAGTCCTTCCGATAACGGTAATTTCTAATAACATTTATAGACTTTATATATAAAAAAAAATATATAATATTTGTATATATTTTGCATTCACACTTCAATACTTGAATATTAAACTGGTCTAAAGTATGCCGCGCACTTTTGAATGATCGCTGATGCGATAAAAAATATGGACGGCTGTCGCGATTGCGATTGTAAAGTCAAGGCACTTGTGTTTTCATTACATGTCGTTTGATATATATATATATATATAGATAGATATATTATGAGCATGAAAATCGCTGTATCACAATACAGTTTATGTAGTAAAAATGTGCAAAATCTGTTTCAGATTATTATTTTTTCAAAATATAAGCAATAAAATTTTAAAGTAGTTTTCTGCATACAGATATGCGATTACAAATGAAAGTTTCGTTACTTATTTGCATTATTTTTTGCATAAAAATAATTAAGTAATCCCTCTTCACATGTATGCCAAAACCAAATTTTTCTTAAAACTTGAAGTAAAATATCTATTTTTTTTGCTCTAAACTTGTAGCAAAATGAAATTCTTTAATTTCTCTTTAAAAGCTAAATAGGTTTGAATCGGAATCAACATTAACGACGCATGTAACATAAGGTATTACGTTATTTAATAGATTTTAACAAATAGAACCTTAAACTACTATTAAAACAATATGAATAAGTACTTAGAATAAAAATCTTAAGGAAATGTTAGTCTCAGCATACATATATTCGAAAATATTGAAAATTCCTACGTAGAATTTTTTAGGCATGGGAATCCGTTCGAAATTTCCTCAATGAAATCCTACGTAAATTCATATTTGAACGACCTGTTAGTTTTATATAACTTCTGTTGCATAAAATATTGTAAACATAGGAATCGACGTGAGAATTACTAATTCAGTTACGAAAATCGTAGTGCCTATATGATTTCGTACGACTTCCCAAGTGGGAATTTTCAATAGAGATTTTACATATAAGAAAATTTCATTTGAAATCATACACACACGCACATTTTTCCTCTTCTTCAAAATTATCATCTACATATTGCTTTCCAAAACATTTAACGGTGTTTGAAGGTTTGCCATCTTCACCTTTTGTTTACATAAAGAGCAATTCGAATTTTTAGCCACATTAATGCCTTGGACTCAAATTGTCTATTTATCCAAGTGTCTATGATCGAAACTGAACTTGACTGCAGTCAAGATTCAAGGTCAAGGTTTCCACTTTGACAAATACCTATGTAAACAAAAGTGTCGCCTAAATTTAGTGACGCGACTGATGAAAACTTTCTCGCGAAAGGAGCTAAATATTAACTTACGATTCTACATATCTAAAAGAAATGCTTGAGTCTTGTTTGCGATATTATCTCAAAAAGAATGTATGTACCATTTAAACGTTAAACACTGTAGCGTTTGTCAGTGTGCTGACTAAATCTCAAGTAAAAATTGTATCATTTTTTATTTCCAAACGATTGAACTACGCGACAGTGGACAAACATTATTCCACTGAAAATGGTTACAACACTGTCGAATAACAATCTGAATCTCATTGACTCCGAATTTGAGCGGGTTCGACAGGAATACATGTAATCATATTTTGACACAATTGTCAAGGTAAAATAGAGTGTATCTAATTTCTTCCTTAAATTTCAAATCTATTGGCGCTTTTACCCAACTTTACGGGGATTTCTCGCTAGAATTGAAAGAACATGTAGCTATATACATTTGTTTTAATGATGAAATATTAAAATGATTAACATTTTTCTTACAACTGATCGATGCTATTCACACTGTGTCTGATTGCAAACGAATTTTTTAATGTAATTTAATTTCATGTGCTCATTTTATATTTTATGTAACTTTGCAAAAAATTATTATTAAAACGTGAATATATTTAACAATATTGAATTCCTATTGATAATAAATTTTGAAAAAGTCATCATGGGAGAAAACATCGATACTACTCAACGTTTCTACATTTTTTATCTTGACATAGAATTGATTTTTTCATTTTGATATTGCATCATTAACTTGATTTGATTTACAAGCGAACATACGCACATACACACATTTGCAATAAAATAAGTGTGCGTGCCTGTTGCGGACTATTTTATTGTGCACTTATGTCCCGATGGAAGCGACGATTTCTTTGATAAAGTCTAAACTCATTGATTATGTAATTTTGTTTTGATGCTATGAATGTAATATTCTCGAAAAATATTACAGCCACGTAAGAACATTTTCTGGCTTAGTGGTGTTTGGGTTTATTAAAGATTGCACATCCTCCAAAATGTCACTAGAGAACTCCTCACCGAGCTAAAGACAAAATTGTTTTATTTTAAATTGTTATACAATTTATACATAAGTTAGGAGTCTAAAATTACTACTACAATTTATCGAATTTAAAAATTTTAAATGTCAAAGAAAATTTTTTCAAGTATAGTATATGAATGCTATACCTGAAGAGAAGGCACAAGATCATCTGTTGAGTCAATGTTATCGCTTAAAGTTGACAAATCAGGCGTTTCCATTGGTGCCCCACCTTCTACAAAAAATAAACATTTCAACACATGTTCATATCAAATCAATTTTTGGTTCATCATACAGGAAACTTTATTTAGGATTATTTTAATTCTTAAGGGAATTTTTTTTATAACTAGTTTACTTTTTCAGAAAAATGGAGCTCTTCTTAAAAAATTACCAAACAAATTTTTTTTCCTTCTACCAGAATCGAACACAAGTTAAATTCTTATAGAAAATATTCTTCACGATGAAGACAATCCACAAAAAAATTTTGAGCAAAAAATAAAGTGGGGTTCTTGAGTAATTTCAATTTAAAGTTTTTATCAAAATAGCCGACATTTTGTTATTTTTTAACATTTTTTTTTATTTTTCCAACGGATTTTGAAAGAAAAATGAAAGCTCTTTCAAATGCAAAACGAAAAAATTAGATATCTAAATTATTTTAAATGTTATAACACTTTAAAGTTTTTCCCTAAATTTTAAATAAATGACGTTTCAGACTTAGAAAATTAAAATCCTTAAATCTTTTTAAAAAAAAATGTTTTTAGCTAAATAAGAAAATATGTGTCGTCTAAAATTCTTCGAAAAACAAAAAATTTCATACAGATTATACGGCTTGTTTTTAAACATATCAATCCTCAAGTGAAATTTTTTCCTTTTTTTTGAAAAATTTTCCCCTGTCAAATCCCATGTCAAATCCTTTTTCTATTTTTTAGTATAATTTTTCCAATATCAATCCCCAAGTGAAATCCTTTATCATTTTTTCGAAAAATTTTTCCATTCCAAATCGTCTTTCGCCCTATTGAATGTCCCCACCCAATCATCACGAAAACTTGCAACAAACTTGCAGAAAGTTTGTCGTGCAAGATGTGCAAGATTGCAGTGCAAACATGTAGCAAGTTTGGTGCAAGCAACAAAATGTCCTCTTGTGGCAAGGTAGTTAAGGAAGCTTGCAGAGAACTTGCATAAAGCTTGCTGCAAACTTGTACAATACTAAAAAAAAAATTTTTTTCGAAACAATTTGTTACTAAATAAACATAAAGCCTGCTTTGGAGGTTAAAAAATTTATTGTGCAGCCGTAGGAGCTTCCGTTTACAACTGCGCATCGTATTAAGTTTTGCAAACTTGCAGCAAGCTTGCGCCAACGTTGTCTTGCAAGCTTGCCACAAGAGGACATTTTGTTGCTTGCACCAAACTTGCTACATGTTTGCACTGCAACCTTGCACTACTTGCACAGCAAGCTTCTTGCAAGTTTGCTGCAAATTTTCGTGCTGGTTGGGCACATGGGAAACCACATGGATTCCCAAGTGGCTTCCCATGTGGGGACTTTTAACAGGGCGAAAAAGGATTTGACATGAGATTTGCCATGGGAAAATTTAAAAAAAATGATAAAGGATTTCACTTGGGGAAAACTGAAACTGAATTTTTTTGAATTTTTTCCTACCTCAAATCCTGTCTCAATTTTCCATGGGGATTTGCATGGGAAACCATATGGTTTCCTTAATGGAAGTGGGTAAAACATAGTTTTTGACATAGGATCCCATGTGGGGATTTTCAATAGGACTTAGTCTTGACGTTCTCAACAGTCCAGATACTATTATCGAAGCGCTAATACACTCTTTGTTTTTTCTTGAGAATATGAAAATAATAGTACGAAGGGTGTGGTGGTAGAATATTGGTGTTAATACTGACCACTTGTTCCATCCATATTGTCATCGATATTGGCCAGAAAATCTTCAGGTGTGTGAGGAAGAGAATAAGCAGACCCCAGTCCCAAACCGCTATCTGCACTCTCTTGACGTGCGTGTTGCTCATTTATTCCAGATAAAAATGGATCCATTACAGCATCAGTTGTTGTTTGTCGTAGCATTAATTCTTGCTGTTAGAATAAAAATTCAAGATTTGTTTTAGAGTTCTATAATAATATTTACAGTCATGTGAAGTTGGCACCAAAATCTTAAAAAATGAAAAATCCACAATGAGTTCTGGGTAGATTATCAATAGTTCTAGAGTTCTATAAGTTTTAATTCAATAGTTCCGTAGATTTAGATCAGAAAACATGATATTAAAAAAATAAGGTGCTAACTTCACCCAGCACTATAATTTTCGCAAAAAAGAGTTCTGACATATTATTCCGACAGAAAATACAGAGTTCTAGAGTTCTCTTATAAAACAAAAAATAATTCCGCAAAATTTTAAAAATTTAAAGTTTTAGTCGATTTGACCGAAGTTCTGGCCTCTTTATCAATAGTTCAACAAATTATTCTTATAAAATTCTACTCTAAACTCAAATAAAAAAAAGTGCTGAAAATTAAAATTTTCAAAAATTTTTAAAAAAAAATTTGAGTTTTTATGAGTTCTGATAAGAGTTCTGGCATCTTCATCAAAAGAGTTGTACAAATTATTCTTATATTTTACTCCAAATTTAAAATAAAAAAAGTGCTGAACTTTGAAATTTTTTTTTTCAATTTGTGTTTTTATGAATTCTGATTAGTGTTCTGGCATCTTCATTAAGAGTTGTACAACTTATCCTTATCAAATTTTACTCTAAATTCAAAATCAAAAATAGTGCTGAACTTTAAAATTTTCGAAAATTTGAGTTTGCATGAAAAAATTTTTTTTTGAAATTTCAAAGTTCAGCACTTTTTTTGATTTTGAATTTAGAGGAAAATTTGATAAAGATAAGTTGTAGAACTCTTGATGAAGATGCCAGAACTCTAATCAGAACTCATGAGAACTCAAATTTTTTCGAAAATTTCAAAGTTCAGTACTTGTTTTGATTTTGAGTTAAGGGTATGTGGCGAAGGACGTTTTTTTGTGGTTTGAATCTTTCTCTGAAATAAAAAATGATTTTGGGTTAAAATTTGGGAGAAATGATTTAGTTTGGTACAAGGAATCTCGCTGTTCTACTTATTTACTACAACTTAACGCAAAAATAATAAAAATAAGGCAATAAATAGTAAAATAATGTGTTTTATCATAGTTCATTCAGCGGCCACTAGCTTGAGTTGGCGCTGTTTACTGGAGCACTGACACACTCAAGCAACGTCTGTGTATGCGCCGCCATCTTTGTTTTCATTTTCGTTTAAAAATGCAACTTTTAAACTTCATTTTTTAATAATTTAACGCAAAATTATGTGTTTTTCGGAGAACAGCGAGATTCCTTGTACCAAAATCTATCATCCCTCAAAATTTTAGACAAAAATCTTGTGTAGGAAAATAAATTTTTAAATTTTGCGGAACTATTTTTTGTTTTATAAGAGAACTCTAGAACTCTGTATTTTCTATCGGAATAATATGTCAGAACTCTTTTTTGCGAAAATTATAGTGCTGGGTGAAGTTAGCACCTTATTTTTTTAATATCATATTTTCTGGTCTAAATCTACGGAACTATTGAATTAAAACTTATAAAACTCTAGAACTATTGATAATCTACCCAGAACTCATTGTGGATTTTTTTTTTAAGATTTTGTTGCCAACTTCACATGAGTCTAAGAGATTTATCGTTCTAATTATTACAATCATAGAGTAGTATAAGGAGACCAAACGACGTACAAAGTGGACCACTTTTCATTACCCACTAAGTATCATGGAATAAAACACAAGCGCTCATGTGGGAAGTGTGTAAACAGTGGGAAAAATCGGAAGTATGTGGAACAGAACTCAAAAATACAAAGCTCTTTATTTTCAAAATTTTCACAATGGCTGACTGACCATCTGAGTTTGAAACACTCGCATGACCCATAGAAACTTACTGCGCAACAAGACCCATGGGATCCTGTGGAGGTTCATGTACAGGAATTTTTATTTGAAAATTTGTTTTAAACTTTCAGATACAGGAAGTTGCAGAGGAACCAAGGTAACTAATGTTCCTGCACAGGATCCCTGGTCTAATATCCTGCGTAGGATTCTTAACAGGATCCCTCAGGAAACCTTTAAGGATCCTATGTAGGAACCTATTGGGATCATTTAAGGTATCACAGCGGCACTAATCGGAGTCAAAAGTTTGTAGCTCGCATTACTACTTCCCGCACTATATTTTCGCCCTCAACTCCCTATACTCTCAGCCCATACTGTACCTACTTCTACAAATACACTCGTACACGTATACCCCACACTAGCAGCGATTGGAAGGAGTAGGAGGTTTGACAACGTCGCTATAAGTCTCGCTTTGACTACTGTGGACTACTGTCTCTCTCTAACTAATGTTACCATCCTGCGATGTTGCCACATCAAAGTGGCGGGTGTGCTATATATTGCAAATGACGTCATGAAATAGAATTTTTAATTTATAATTACAAATAAACGGCACGGTAAATTATAAATTTCTTGGTATATTTTAGTTCCAAATTTATTCGTGAATTCAACATTAGTTTTTGAAAAAAATTTATAGAAAACTTCTGATGATATTTATGAAAATGTACTTCTCCCCCATACATTAGTCCCGTCTCCCATACAAAATAAGCAACTTTGATTGCTAATATCTCGGGTTTCGTACGGCGAAAATTCTTCATATTTTGCAAATTTGTCAAGAATGATAATAAGAACATATGGTAAAATTTTCAAGAAAATCTATAGAAAACGGTTTTACCGATGTGATACCTTAAGGATGATGGAACTGGAATTTTTAGCTGAGGTCCAATTTCGTGTTTTTTTGATGTGTAGCAGGTACCAAAAAGTGGTCCACTTTTAATGCAGATTTAACATGGTCGTTCGGTCATTTATACTAATCTATGATTACAATATATAGCAAAATTTAATATTATTTTTTTACATATTCTATTTGCAAAGTTAATGTTAGAATTTTTTATTTAAGTTTATATTATCAAATATTAAAGATAGATAACAAAAAGAGTTAAAAGTGTTGGAACTAATATTTTATTAAAACAACAAGATGGTTTTTTTATATTTTTCCTTAAGGCGCTCTCATTCCTCACCTTACCCTACTTTGTAAGGGAAGTGAGTGAAGCTCCCCTTATTTACGTTACTTATGTTTCTAAAAATTATTGTCAATGTCTTAAAATAAGACTATTGTCTATTCGGTATATTAAGATTCTACTCTACCCTGGTGGAAAACTATATGGAATCAAATAAAAAAACCTTAAAGGTATATGGAACAGGAATTTGAACAGGAAAAAGAGTAAGATTTATATATGAATTCACACTATGTTTCAAAATCCCGCGCAGTAGTTTTCTACAACTTTTTTGGCTGCGCAGTATATTTTCTCTATAATGTGTGAGAAACCTCCTATATCAGAATCAGAGTTAAAAGAAGGAATTTACCTGAGATTTCATAAAGGCCATTCATATAATTCCTGTTTTTTCCTATTTAAATTCCTGTTCCAAATACGTATACACCCACACAGCACCAAAAATTCCATGAAACTTGACAGAACCTCACACGGCGAGCTTAGGAAACTTCAGTGACAAGGTTCATACAAGTTTGTGTCGATATTTAAATGTCCACATGAAAAGAATATTCACACGAAACTTTGAGGGAATATTACACTATAAATGTTCACGTGCAATGTTCAGTCAATGTTGTGTCAATATTCACCTATACTTATTATATTAGTAAACGAAATTTTTATAACTAGGCGAAAATGTAATGTCAATATTGACACAACATTGACTAAACATTGCACGTGAATATTTATAGTGTAATATTTCCTCAAAGTTTCGTGTGAATATTCTTTTCATGTGGACATTTAAACATTTAAACTTGTGTGAACCTTGCCACTGAAGTTTCCTAACCTCGCCGTGTCAGGTTCTGTCAAGTTTCAGGGAATTTTGGGTGCTGTGTGGGCAATTTTATATGCGGTCCCATTCGGTTTTCCACGTAGGAACCCACATTTTATGGATTTTATCATAATTATATTTAAGTTGAAAGGACATGTAAATTTTACAAAATTGAATGACTTCAATTTCAACAATTATAAAACATAGTTTTTAAACCTGGCGCATAATTTCTTGTTGACGTTGTTTCAGCCGCTCTCGCTCCATTTGTAATGACTGAAGTCTTAACTTTTGCTGACAAGCCTGGAGAGTTTGATTGTTCTGAATGCCTCCACCACTTGGTTGTTGCAGCCAGTTTTGTGGCAACATTGCACCTGATGTAGGTGCTCTCTGAAGATGAGTAGCTACAAAAATGAAGTTATTATATCAATGAATCATTGTAAAAGTTAATTAAAAAATTTGCAAAAGATCAATTGCTAGAAATGTTTTAAGAATTTTTCAACACAGCAACTTACGAATCCGAGGATCGAACCAAGAAGTCGTTCGAGTTTGGTGATTGATGAAATAAATTTCTCCTTCATTCGTGCGTGCCTGCTCCCATCCATCCGGCAACGGCCCGAGAGTATTTGTTGTTCCTGTAGATGATTTCCCGCTTTCAACGGCTGCCGCTACTGCCGCCACGCTTGCTGCTGCTGCCGTTTTCCGAGGATCCTCCCATGTTGTTGTTCTTGTTAAATGACTAAAAATAAATAACTTTGTGAGTTTTCGTATCTCTCAAATAATTATAAATTATTAACTACATAAACCACTCCAAACAAGCTATTGAAATATTTAATTTTCGAAGATTAATAATGACAACATTAACTAACTAATAACAAATATTTAGTTCCGATAATTAAATTAGGGTTTCTGGTGAAAAAAGTATTGAAAGGCCATTCAAACACGATTTCACGCAAGGCATACATGGTGAATATACAGGAATTGTGAGTTCCAATACTCTCAAATTTTAACGATAAATAAAATAAATTAAGCATATATGAGTTCAATGACATAGTTTAAATTAACCCTAGACAGTACAACATAGCTGGCAACAACTGAGGTAGTAAAACACCCCAAAATTATTTTGTTGCTAGAATACTTATATTTAATGCCAAATAACTTTATTAGGTATGTCATTTTCTTCATTTTTTATAAGAAAGAAGGTAGCGTTTTTTGTGTTTTGATAGTATCAAAAATATCAAAAAATTACAAAAAAACACAAAATCTGCAAAAAATGCCCAAGTTTGATTTTTTTTAAATGTATTTTTCTACCCCAGTGTACTGTCTAGGGTTAATAAGGTAACTCGCTTATGTCGAAACATTTTTTTAGTGAAAATGAATTGGAAATTTTATAGAAAATAAAAGTAAAATCTGAAATATGGTTATTAAAAAAAAATACTGACAAATTCTGTTCTGAAATATATTTTTTAATACAGTTGTTTACTTGTTTTGACCTATATTACATATAGTTTGCGTCAAGTATTTAAGTAAACATTGTTCGGGAATGGAATTATAGAACGCATCTAATTAAACAAACATTAAATTCATTAAAGAACCCCTTTTAATTTGTTAAAATTACAAATTTCCTACAGTATGTAACATTTTTTTATAACCTTACTTAAAGTAATGACCAAAACTTAAAAGTTTTTCCAATTCTATAACCTTTTCGTTCTGATTTTTTTTTAAATTTTTAAAAAGTTCCGTGACTTTTCCATGACTACCCTGATCGCTGCGCTAGACACCATACTGAACATTAACAATATATTTTTCATTTAATCTCGTTTATTTCTAATTCCAAAGTTTAGTTTTCAGGCAAAAAACCTTAACTACAATGTAAAAAACAAAGTCTGTCCAGCTGGGCTAACTCCGTTTATGTATACACGGAAAGAAATCTTGTTAGAATATTTAATAAATCTGAATAGAAATTTTGATATTTTTGTTTTTCAATTGCGAAACATTCTGGTTTGATAATAAAAGTTGGTATAGTTTTACGAATTCCTTTAACTGGAAACATTTTACGAAAACTGAAATTATTATTTCTTAATTCAAATCTACAGTTTCCGAATATGGAAAAAACCTTTAGGAAAAAACAGTATAGGAAGTAAACAGTCTAGCACATTGTTATTTACTAAATTTATATGAAAAATCAGAACCAATATTTCGTAATTTGCTAAAACTATACGAAAAAGCAGGAGCCGTGAAAAAAAGAAGAACGTCGGAACCACCAATGGCTCTTTTCTAAGATTTTCTCTCCTTTTCTATTCGAGGGTAGTGGGAGTCTTTCTTAATACACACACATAACTGGTACGCTTTGATTGGCTTAAAATTATTCCTAACACATCCTAACTACAATACGCATACATAAACGCAACGCATATAGATACATAATTCATGTTGAAATGAGAAATTCTGAACTTCTTTATATACTAAATAGACAGATTTTTCTGCACTTGTGAGAAACTTAATGTTACATTGTTAAATATTTAAAAATAAAAATAATTATTTATTAAGAAATAATAAAATATTTTATTACCTTTCAAAGAACAATTTTTATCATAAAATCATTTAATTTAATTATAGAACAAAACTTATAACAAATATTCTATAATTATATTTAGAAAAAGAATTTTATCAAAACTTTTTCTAGTCTATATTGCAGAAATAAAAATTATATAAAAATTATGAGCAAACAAATAAAGTATTTTATTATTAAATATTAATTCAAATTATTTTTAATTCATATTGCAGTATTAAAAATTACTTTAAAATCAGGATGTCCAGCAAGGCTTAAAGAAAAAAATTCCCTGACTTTTCTCTGACATTTTTTTTTCGTGACTACACGTTAGTGATCGGTCAAACCCGGTCGGACTCACTCGCTTAACTTCGTCAAACTTCGGTGATTTTTGATATTTTTCTATCATTTTTTGAAAGAAAAAGTTTCTATTAGTATTATATGTAAATATAAGGATTTACCACCAATCCACTTTCTTATCGACTATATCAAAATGTAAAATGATTATACCAGTTAACGGAATTCTAAATATAGAAAATGAAATATTTTATTCTAATACTTGTTACAGGGCGTATTAGAATTTAACATTTGGAGTTTTCATAATACAATTAATTTACTTAATATACTAAATATGAGTGTCAAAATATTAAATATTCTAACAAGATTTCTTTCCGTGTAAATGAAATCAGTCTCAAAAATGGTCTGAAATCAAGGCTTTTTTAAGTACTTTCGCTGAAATATTCTTTAAAAATAAAAAATTGTGATTCTTCATTATGATTTTAAATTAAGTCTTCAAAAGGTTAAATAAATATTTTAGTTAAATTATCTTTAATAAATTATACTGTTAAAAAACTTTAAACGCGTTTTTCTTAAAACTGTATTTTAAAACTCTGTGGATTTAAAAAAAATTTATTTATTTGTACCTACAAAATTATTCGTTATTTAATGATATATTTTCAATTCTAAAAGTGAATCTTGTCTGCTTCATTTTGATACGTTCAAAATGAACCGAAGAGGCTTATTTTTAATTCGTTTTAAATAAAAAAAAATAAACACATGTTCATACTAAAAAATCTTGATTTAAGAGGTGTGAACAGTTTAAGATTGCATTTACTGCACAACCGATTCTCACTGAACACTTTTAGTTTTCAGCTTCAGTTAGGCAGGGCATTGTATCAGTCTATTTTGTCGAAGAAATTTAGTCTGACATCAACACGTGTCTCTGTATTGTATACTCTGTTCAACGAAAGAATGCCTTCCTTCACGTAGTTTCTTTTTCTTTCAGGGTGAGGGAAAATTTTAAGTAACAATCTTTATACCGAGCAGCAGTTAGGGAGTTTTGCCTTTTTTAGAATCCTCATGAATCTGTGGAGCAAAAGTTAATCGCAAGTCTATATTAAAGGGTGAGTGCAGGCCACGAATGGACATAATTTTTTTAAAAAGGGGTGGTCCAAGATTGAAATCCACGCCAACCCTTCACTTTTATGACATTCTTCGTTAAAAGAATGAAAATCGTCATTTTACAAAGGCATTCTCTCGTCGAACAGAGTATAGTATATATTTGAACTCTGACGTCATAAGCGGTCTGCAAAACAATCTTTCTCCATGTTTATTCCTGTCTCGAATTTTATTCACATTTTTAATAAACAGCTTCATACACGATATATTTTTTAAGTTCTTTTAAAAGTAGTAAATTTCTAATTTTGCCAATGGAAATTCAACTTTTTAAAAATGTATAAAAGAATTTATTCCATTATCAAATAGGAAGATAATGATATCTATTTCGAAAATTATATGGGATATATTGTTATTTATATACAACAACGAATCTATTGATTTAACATCTCGGTTCTTAGTAGAACTATCAAAATAATTAAAAGATCGAGAAAAATAGTTTAGTAATTTGTCAGTTTGATTTCTTGAAGTAAGAAAAGAAAATGACTAATTTTGAGATATCCAAAAATAAGAGAGCATTCGTAAAAGTAGCACAAGGAGCTTAAAAATAGACTGAGTTTAATATTAAAATAATGAAAATTTATTTGCTTTGAGAGTAAGTTGCTCTTTTTACTATCTATTCAAGATAATTTCTTTTTAGTCTTTAGCATATGTTTGCAACATTGAAATAATGGTCTAGAGACAAATGGAAGAATGGGTCTGGAGCTAAAGTTTTGAATGCGAAGAGGCCGAGGGCTGAAATTTGGCATGCCTCCAATGAACAGAGGAACGAACTGCAGAAGTAAAGTGTTACCAGTGTAGCTCTCAGAGAGCACAGAGTGTTTCTGTGCGGTGGCTTACAGCTTAGAAACCAAGATGTATTTTTACTCCGGACATAGCGGCGCCGGACAACTCGTAAATAGATGCTCTCGCACCGTTTTCCATCTTTTCTTTACACGGTTACTCCTTTGATTCAGCGCTCAGAGTAATAATTTTATGGAAGGACACAGATTTCAAAAACGAATAATAAACGAATATGTTTGTCAACCAATTGAACCCACTCAAACTTTAATCGCTTGGATTGTCACTTTGGCACGAATTTACAACATAAGATTGTTGAAAACTTAAAGTGGAACTTTATTATAAACTCACTGTACGTTTACATTTCTAAATATTAATGAACTTTAATACATATGTTAAAAAATTATTCCTGCGCAGTGGATTTGCTGACAAAATTTGCTATAGCAATTAATACATTTACTACGGCTGATAAAAAGTTAGCTGTGACAGAAAAAATAAAAACCCACTACAGTCAGTGAATGATTTTCTGTAATTTCCCTTGAATGAAAATTCAGGCAACTGCGGGTGCATTCAATTCACGTTAACCGCAGTTGCAATAAACAGAATTAAGGGGATTACATGGTAATATTTGATAATGAATTCAAATGAGAAAGGGGCCGTTCCTAAATTACGCAATGGTCCTGAGAGGCAGGGGGAGGTAAACACGTAATATTTTACTGTCAGTATAGGGTATGGTATTTCCTATGACTACGCGCCTGATAAAATATTCTACTTTATTAATTTCAGATATATAATATTAATATAGTAATGTTTTTAAAGAAGGGTAAAATTTCAGCTTACGAAACATCTAGTATATTTAAAAAAAAAATTTACACCATAATGTTACACTGAAAATGTTTAAGTTTCAAAAGTTTGAAATTTTCATTTTTAAATTAATTTTCTCTTTCTGTTCACTTACTTTGTAGGATTGTTTTCAGTAATAATAATAATTTGAAAGTTGTTTAATAAAAAATGTTGTAATATCATACACACTAATTTAAAAGTATTAAATTGATAAAAAATTTTATATCAATTTGATACTTTTAAATTAGTGCCTATGTGGAAGGATTTCCGGAAATTACTTCTGGAAAATTTCCGAAATCTTTCCACATGGGTGTGTACTTCTAATGAAATATCAGTAAAATAAAGTTTTCGATAATTTATAAATACCCGTGCAGAAATTGCCACTTTTCATCCCGATTACCGACCTGGCACCGGGTTAGTAAATTTCTACGGGCCCAACCAGGGCCAGGCCTGGTTGCCATATTTAAATTTTTTTAAAAAATTAGTAAAAATACATTTATAGCATTTTATGACATTTTTTACTCTCTAAATCTGAATTAGTAAGAATGTTTACTAATTTGAATTAGTGACTCACTTTTTGCTTATGAATTAGTAAAATTTTACTAATTATTAGTAACTTCTACTAACAATTAGTAAAATTTAACTAATTCTAAAGCAAAAAGTGAGTCACTAATTTAAATTAGTGAACAAGTTTACTAATTCAGATTTAGAGAGTAAACGAAACAATTATTCAAATAATTTTTTTCAACTTTTATTTCATTTTCATTTTATAAGGTGTTTTTTAAATGCAGATTCATAAAATAAAATAATGTTGATTAATTTTATTGTTTTATTTATCAATTAGAGATAAATAATGATAATTTATTGAAAATTACAATTACTATAAGATCGGGCCAACTGGCATGGCCCCGGTCGGGTTCCCTGTTTCCTTTCGATCGGGCCCAGATCAGGTTGCCAGATCTGGTCAAATTTTCTGCACGGGTATTGAGAGTACGTAATTTTAAGAGAAGACGATTATAAAACGTAATGAGTTCCAATGAAGTCTCTGGTGTCTCATCTTGTTTGGAAATAAGCAGTAATCTCTCTTAATCTGAATTTACATTAAAGATGAGTCACCAATTGATATTAATAATAATTACATTATAGTAAAATTTGTCATCACCCCATGAGTAGATTTACTTGAAGAGCACACTGCACTGTGTATCTCTATTTCTATATACTTGTGTGTATGTGTGCTTTAATCGGTACGTGATGGCATATAAAGCACCGTATTGCTTCGCTGGACATGATGGATGCGCAATTTCCTTCCTTCCATTTTTGTTACATCCATTTCCGGTATAACTTGGTAACAAGGTGTTATACGTCAGGTTCGTCTTTACATAAAGCAGTTCATGATTAAATCAAATAAATATCTGATTACCGGCAGAAGGAAGTAATGTTTATTCACATGAAGCATATACAGGATGTCTGAGATATCGCTATAATACAATAATCCTAATGAAATTCTAAATAACGATCTAACTCAATTCTCTAAACAAAATTAAAAACCGCTGTCAAGATGATGAATAAATTGTTTGTGTTCGCTTTGCTTTCCCATAGATATAGTTCTTCATTTTGTATTGCCTTTTAAGGACACATTTTTTGTTTAGGAGGTCAAAATGTACAAAATTATTAAGTTTCAAGAAATTTCACCGGACCCCAATTACCCATGTATGCGTGGTGCGGGGTTCTTTTGGGCTCCTTTATTTTATCAACAAAATTAAATTTTTGGTGGAAGTGTCAGGGGATTACCACTAAAGAAAATTTCATACTTTAAAAAATCAATCAATAACAATCAATAACATTGAAAATAAAATTGCAGAATTAAATTTAAGAAAGGATTATAATTCGTTTTTTCAATGCACACTTTATTAAAAATAAATTTTCAATCCGCACGAATTAGTTTTATAATCTCAACATCTTATAACTCAATGCGTAATATGCGATAATTTGAGGTGCTCGTGCGACACAGTTCCCCATGCAAGTTTATTCACTGATATTTAGAATGTTTCAAGGATTTGTGGTGCTATCAAGTCGTTTATAAAACACACGTGCTGATACAAGAAACAAATATTTTACAAGGAGTGATATTCGCAAAAAATCGTTTGTTATACACGAAAGACAATTTTCTTTTTATTCACTTAAAGTTTAATAATATTTTTTGTTAATTACACGGAGAAAAAAGATTTCTTTTATAAAGTAACTTTTACTACTTTCAGAGTAAAACTGGACCAACTCGAAGTTTCTGCGCATCTCTGGCAATTTTTACTCCAAAAATAGTAAAATTTACTCTAGAAATAGTAAAACTTACTACGGAAACAGTAAAATTTACTACAGAAATAATAAATTTTACTATTTTTGGAGTAAAAATTGCCAGAGATGCGCAGAAACTTCGAGTTGCTCCAGTTTTACTCTGAAAGTAGTAAAAATTACTTTTTCTTTTTCTCCGTGTACACTGAAAAAATGCTACATTAATCATAGAAGTATAATATGATTAATAAATTAACAAATAATAAAATGAATAAAAAATTTTTTTTTTTAATTTGAAATTATATGCGAGTTCTCAATGAGAAGATGAAAAGTGACAATGAATTACAAAGGGAGCATCCATGAAGAACATTGTATTATTTCGGTCTTTTTTCAAGTCACCCTCCTCCATATTACATATACTGGTGCATACTTTAGCGCGATTTTTTCTACAGGTTGATACAAATAGCTGACGTTCCCCTCCCCGTAAAAGTGCACCATTCTTTATGGATTTTCCCAAAACACAGAATTTAATAATTTAATATTTATAAAATTTTACATATCAGAAAAAATATGATCGATTGTCACTCATTTTTCAAACTAAAATATGGTACAAAATTGCGTAATTTGAAAAAATAAATCTTATTAACTCTCAGAAATATATTTAACAATGAAAGCTGAAGTCTTTTACTCTAATCACACGGTTTTTTATAGTGACGTTTTCTTCCACGAGATATTACATGACGAATGACGCAGTGTAGCACTGCGTGTTTTTCTTATTTGTATATAGGTATTCTGCTTGCAAAGTAAAAAGGTATACATGAGTCAATATATTATTATGAATTGTATTAATCCTGACGGTATCCAAATATCTTATCTATTGTAAGATTATCCTAATTTCCAAGGAACATCAGATATAACCAGGACGCCCGTAAGATATATACTGAAATAATATTCGGATTTTGTGAGAAATATTTTTTTAATAATCGAGAGTTTTTCGTCATGCAATACACATTTTTCTGCTCAAACCAATAAATAAAAAATACAATAATTTAAAAGTTCTGAAAAATCTCTCGAAATATTCCTTTTACAATGGCCATTCCAATATTTTGATAGTTTTCTATGCGGCAAAACATTGTTCATTCAAACATTCTTTTGTTCTTGTAAAGTTGTTTCTAATAAGTGTTATATCGGGTTTTCTTCACTTTCTTTGCACAATTTTCATTGCTTTAAAAACGTTCTAAAATACAATTTCGCATTTTGAAAAGGGCGCGCAAAGTGATAGCACAAGAAGATATTAGATGAAATACATAATTCTGATAGTAACGAAAACGAAGTGTCTAATCCTGAATCTTTTATTCCTTAGATAGGAATTTCAGAATTTTTCACATTTCACTCCATGGAAGAAAATACTTACAATCGAAAGTGCAAACTATGTCACATCAAAATTTTCTAATCATCGAATGCAAATCTTTAGTAATTTGAATTACGAAAAGACACATTTTAAAATAACTTTTTAGTAACTTTAAAAGAAACTAAGTTATTTTGCAAGTAACTGTAACTAGTTACTTTTCTTTACTAATTGTAAGTAACTTAACAAATTACTAAAAAAAGTAACTTATAAAACAGTGGTCACTAGTGATTTGGAGATATCGTTTTTTTAATTTTTATTATGTAACCAAGTGTAATATCGTTATAAGACATCATGAATTGTTAAGGGCGAATTTATTTTTAGTTAACAGGTGCACACAAACACTCCCTTGATACTTTCCTGAGCAACAGACTCACACTCGCTTGACGGAAGGCAATGTCATCACTTTCTACTAAATTGAAAGGTGCTGTAACGGATTTTCACTGTATACATAATATATACACGTATCAACCCCTAGAGAGAACAAGTGTTATAACTTTTGTAATTATTTTTAATAATGCGTTTTATTATTAATTATTAATTGATTACAAAATAAACTTTTAATTCCTATTATTACTTCAACTGAACTCAAAACAACTATTACCGATTGTTGTTAATACTGAGGAAATTTTTTACCAAAACAATTTAGAATGTAATAAACAGTTTAATATTACCGACACAAGACCACTTGATAAATCCGTCACTGTTCAAAAAGGTATCCTTTCATTTCAAACTGGTTCGTACAATCCCTTGTTCCTACAAGTTTTCTTGTGCAGGTAGAAAGATCTATCTCTCCCCGATATGGAAGAACGATCAAGTGAAGTATAGAAATATCCGAAACGAAATACATATAAGTTATCACATTTATATTACAAATAAATAATAACCAACAAAGTTTTTATATTCATATATTTACACTCTATTTTTTAATTGAAAATTTTTAATATCATTTATTCTCATAAATTTTAATAAAAATCAACATTTCAATGAAAATGTACATCTTTAGTATTTTTTAAAATACTTTTCTGCTTATTGTAAAATATTTCCTAATTATTATTATTATAAATGAATTATGCACCGAAAGGAATGAATTAGATAATAGTAACGAATATTTGCTGAAAAATTTTCTTAAGCAGGAACTAAAGTGTTTGCTGAATCGTGTAAAAAAATTTGAATTTGGACCCCACCATTCGCTGTCCCTATAATAACGAGCAAATTTTCTTTGGTGCGTGAAGGACTTTTGACTCTTATCTATATTGGATATTAAAAGATTTTTTTTTAAAAGGCATTCTGAAGAAAGACAACTCAAAAAAAAGGTTCTGGGATTGGATTGATGCTTTGATAATATGTATGTTGTCCTATATGAAAGTAACAAAACCTTAAATACAAACTCATTGAAAAAAACAATTATAAAAAGTAGAGGATTCAATGTTTTGTTAAGTTTTAACTTTTTACTCTTTAAATCTTAATTAATAGAATTTTTACTAATTTAATTGGCAGTTTCATATTTAACTTCTGAATTAGTAGAATTTATGTTTTTACTAGAGAAAATAGTAAAATATTTTGAAATTGTATTACTAATTTAAATGATAACCGTAAACTTACTATAATTTAATATGAGTTAAAAGTGCACTTGTGAAATGTAACCTCAATACATATCCCCCCCTGTACTTAAATAAGTGTAATGTAAAGTATAATTTTTGAAACAATGGCATTATTTTCAAGTGTTTAATTATATCATTGAAGAATGTCTAATAGATGTTGATGATTCAATACATTGACGTGGTTTGACTCTTTACATTTTACACTTAATATAGTTGAAATTAAGATTGATATCGGAATCATAAAAAAAATTTTAGATTATGTTAAAGTAATTAAAATTTAAGTAGGAATTCTATTAACAAATAATTTAATAATAATAAAATAAATAAATAAACTAGTAAATTAATAAAATTTGGCTCTTTTTTCAGTTATTTCTTACTAATAAATAGTTCTTTTTCACTAATTGCTGAAGTAAAAAATGAGTTCTGATTATACTAGTAATTAGTTGTTTTTAACTTATTCAAATTTGGACAGTTATGAAGCTTAATACTCAGTAAGATATCTTTAATAAAGTATAATACCTACTATGTATTTTTGTAATATAATGTATTACATGTAATAAGTGTAATAATATCTAATAATGGTAATAAAGAGTCAAGTATTACATTTTTTTACTAGTAAATTCCCCTTCGTTTATTGTAAATAAATTATAAACAAAATACAAAATTGATTATTTGAAAATAAAGTATACAAAATACAAAGTTCGTTTAAACAATAATTATAGAAAAAGTAAAAAAAAATTAATTAAAATAAAAAATTTTACTTGAATACCGATACGAAAGTTAAGTAAATTTTAATAATATTTAAAATTGAAAAATTAGAAACTTATATATTTTATTAAACTTAAATTTTATTGTATTTCATTTTGAATTTATTGTTAATAAATTTCTTGTTTGTGAAGAGGAAGTCTGTGCTAATACTTACAGACAATTTTAATTAATTCATTATAGCTATTTCTTTTAGTAATAACTGGTTGATGTAGTTCATAAATTAAAATTTGTTAAGAATTTACTCAGGGTAACTTAATTTTTTTTAAATTGCATTTCGGCAAGCACATACAAAATTTGTTAAAGAAAATGTACTTATAAATTCAATGCTGAAAATTATTTAAACAAGATAATAATTTCAAAAAATATTAAATTATTTTCTTTATTTTAGTAAATAAAAAATGAAATTTATTTAGGCTTTAAAGTGGATCCAACCGTACCCTTAATACTACGACCCTGAAGATTAAAGTGAGAACTTGACGAAGTCAAAGAAAACGAAGAAGGCGAGGGGAAAGAAGTAACCACTAAGACGAGACCTGAAGGAAAACGGAAAAAGGCTATTGTCTGTACAGGGGTATTATTTTCTAATTTTAAAAGCATACCGATGCAATAAATCGTAAATTTTTACTATTATGCAATTTGTTATTTTAACAAGACACATTGACCGTCCATATTTAAAAAATGTATACTTAACCGTAAATTTTTACTATTATGCAATTTGTTATTTTAACAAGACATATCGACCGTCCATATTTAAAAAATGTATACCTACTTAACCTGAGACCTATGGTCATTACATGTACATAAACGTTTCGCCCAATTATTGTTAATATTAAAGAACTTTATTTATTTTACAAAAAATTTATTGAAAGTTTGTTTCGAATACCCATAGGTTTATTAGCATCTTGAAAAATAGTTAAGAGGCTTGTAGTACCGACTTGAAATTTATACCTGGGTTCGTACGATATAGTGGGAAGTGTTCTGAAAATTTTGTGACCTTCTTGAGCAAAAGCGGTGGAGAAGTTTTCAAGATATCACGCCCGCAATACTTTTACTACTATCTGCATTAGGTTGGTGGTAACAGCAATATATGAACAACCAATTTTTGTAAAAAAGTATAAGTTACTATACTTTTAAAATAAAATTTTTTTATAAAATTACCTGTCATAGTTTTGGAGAAATAACAGTTTTCAAAAAACCTTCTTTTTCTCTATCTACTTATTATCGAATTGTCCTCTTAAAAAAGAGAATACTGTATTTGAACCAATAATTTCTGTATTTGAAACAAATACCTTTTAATTGATTCAAATAATAATTATTTGATAATAGTCAAGTAATCGATTATTTGAATCAAATAAATTTTTTTTCCAGTTCGTTATAGGCAGTTTGATCCTCCCCCTCGCCCTACAAGTATGACGTAGTTATGAATGATCCCTTAGGGACACATGTTTTAACTGTATACTGACAATGAGTGCAAGTAAACGACCAAAGTAAGGGTTAAGATGCACCCCAACCTGAGCTACACAGTTTTCAAAAGCTTAAAAATATACGGTAAGTTTAATACTTTCACCATTAAGTAAGTATACAGTGCAAACTTACATTCATATTACATAGTAAGCTTACTTTAAATTTACAATATAATTAGGGGATGTAGGGGCAAAATGGGATAGCTAAAGTTTGAAGTTCAATTAAACTAACATTATTATAGGTATCAGTATTTTATTATTTATTGGAATAATAATCTTTGAGAACCAGTCTTCAATTATGCAGTCTTAATGTGAACATTTGTTACATAATAATATATAAAATTAATAAAATTGAAAAAAGTTACATATCTCCATTTTACCTTCCCTGGGGGCAAAATGGGATACCTTAAGAAGCAAGCTGAGGTTTCCAAAAAAATCAACCTATTATTGCTTGCAATTTTCAAAAGTGAAGGTTGCATCTTCACCTTTTTTTCCAAAATCATTTGAGGGACAGAAAATATTTTTGCTGCTAAATTGAAACCCATTTTTTGCCCACCGCATTTTTCATGCTCTCTTCTGACCAATTTTCTCTACTTGTCTTTATTTTATAATTTTTTTACCCTTCTACAAGAAAAATGAAACATTTATACAAAACTAATTAACTCTTGTACTTACAATAATGTGTTTTTAATTATATGATAAAATAAACTTCATATCCCATTTTGCCCCCTCATGCGAAATGACACTAAAAAGTTAACCAATAAAAAGTATGATTCAACAAACAATTAAACAAATGTTTACCTGCTAGAGTAATGAGTGACACTTATGAAAAACAAAGATGTTATAAAAAATGCTGTTATTTACAAAATGAACACGTTCTGAACAAAATGTATAAGTTAGAAGAAAATCACCGAACACAGTTTTTTTCATGAAACAACGTGGTAAAAAGAAAAAACGTGGTACAATCGTTCAATGTTTTTATCACCTGAAAACTGTCATATTGGTTAAACATTATGTGCGATACGATCATTATTGGTTCATTGATGTATGAATAAAGGCAACTATCCCGTTTTGCCCCTATGTCCCATAATAACTTATGACAATTACAGATGTATATGTTAACTACACAATTTTAATATAATGTATAGAAAAAAATATTCTTTCTACTATATTTTAATAATAATAATGTAAGTTTACATCGTATACATGGGGTAAAATTCCTGTAGCGTACTAAGTGAAAAAAAAGTTGATCGGATCGGGCTGTAACTTGCACATAGTTTAGCCCTGGGGGTAAGTACTTTAATCACGAAGTATTGTTAGGTTTTTTCAAAAACTGAAGGAGAGGGAGGGGGTTGAATTTTCTTGAAAAATGTAAACAGTGAATTTTTCAAGACTTGTAACTTTTAAACAGAAAGATGAAAAAAATGTGACCTATATGTTTTCGAAAGATTTTTTTCTGCTCTTTTGAATGGTGTAAAAAAATTTTCAAAAAAATCGAAATTTGACCCTTTTTTTGTAAAATCAAAAAAAATGATGACTTTTTTTTAAGTTCGGTCGTTTTTTTTATTTATTTTTTTTTAAAGTTAAAAGTGTGTATTTTCAACACAAAAAATATGGAAATGTCCTTTTTCGTTGTTTTCGAGATATTTATTAATTAATTATTAAAGTTAATAAAAAGTGATATATTTTATAAAAAAAATAAAATTATCGTAATTCTGACGTTACTAAATGAAAGTTGACATAATTCCACATCCAACAAGTCCTATACGAAGTACTTTGGATTAGTGGATTGTTAATAAACAACAGGAATTTTACCCCACATTTATTTGCAATCGTTTTATCCATCAGTATTGAAAATGATTTTGAAAAGTTTATTAATAATAATTATTATTAAATAATTTTTTGCAATTGGAAGTAAGTAAAAAGGTGAATTATTTTCTGAAAATAGATGACAAAATAATAATCATAGTTAAAACCAATATGAGTAAATAGAAACTAGAACCCATCAAAATTTGGATAAAGTTTTCTCCCTGACTTATGGTTACCCTGCATTGTCGCTTAAAACTTATAATTTTTTAAAGTTTTTAATGAATCGATCTTAGGATTTCTTGTTATTGCAAAAAAATGTCTATCCGAAATGCCCTGGTAAAAAAACAAAAATTAACCTTCGTTTATTAGTGTAAGTTGAAATACCAAATATTATTAAAATTGGTTTCGACAATTAAAGATTGGATTTATACATTTTTAAATTAAGAATGTGACCCTGAATTTAGTCTGTGAAAAGACTTTTTATGGATTATATTGTAAAAGGGGAAATTGTATTGTTTAATGTGCTGCAAAGAAATGAATACATAGACGGAGGTTCTTACTTGAGGAAGTATATTTGGCCTTCAGGTGTCCGTGCCTGCTCCCATCCGTGAGGTAAAGGACCGAGGTCATCGACAGTACTGATGACATCGTAACTACGCTGTTTCTGATGGTGATGGTGTCGAGCATGGGGCTGGGGTGCATGTTGTGTGGCTTGTTGTGCAGAAGCGTATGTCTGTTGAAGAGATGCCGGACTGCTGTGAGCACGGGGATGCGCGACTGTCAAGCCTTGGTTCACAGAAGCTGGAGAACCGCCGCTACCGGCACCACTGGTGTTGCTGCTGCTTCCGGTCCCCGAGTTTCCGCCATTGGCTGCAGATCCGGCCGCACCCGCGGAACCAACGACCACCGCGGCGGTTCCGAATGCGGAGTCGGCCGAATTTTCCCGCGAGTGTGCAATGGAGGGACTCTTGCTGCCAGTCGACGGGGGGTTGAAGAAGGAATCCGGCAGGTTTCGCATGCGAAGAGGCACCTGCAGGGGCCTCTTCGAGTCGGGCTTGAGGACGGTGTCGAACAGCGCCTGCAGGTCCGATTCGGAGTTTTGGTCGACCCGAACCACCAGGTTGTTCTTAGACAACTGATCCACTTCTTGCTTGAGCGCCATCTTGGATCCCGGCTCTTGTAACTTGACGGTTCTTGTTTCCTCCTTCTCTCCCTTTCTTTCTCGCGTTCTTTGGCCTCAGTGCTCGAGTGTTTATCGCGATCGTGTGCGTCATGCACACGCACACACGTACCGTCCCCGTCTCGAGTCGCGCACTTCACCTCCTCTTTGCCCCACCCTCTTCGGTGCCAGTAACAGACACTACCTTTTTCAAATATTTCCTTCGCTACCAGATCCTTCTTTTCGGCGAAAAGACTCAATAATAGGTATTCACTAACAATTGCCCTTTTCAGAGTCCGCTCACTGCTATGCAACGCCGATCGCCAAGCACCGATCTTATTGGCCTGCGCTCTTTATCACGACTACCTGCGACTGCGAGAGTGCTAGTCCTCGTCTCTGCCTCTCCACGCTCGTTTCAGCTCCTAACTTCACCTCCTCTCTTCCTCTTTCTCTTTCTTTCCTCCTCTTTTTCCCTGCTTTTAGCACAGTGCTCCCAATTCTTACCTGCACTCAGCCATTACACTGTCTTTAACGGTAACGAATTTCCGGTTCGCGAACAATACCCGCTGATAGTCAAGGAACAAGATTCTGCTTTCTTTTCCTCGGCAAACACTCAAAACATTTGCGGAGAACACTTGTCCGATCACTTGCATTTAAATCGAGTACAACAACAAGTTAAACAACTGTCGATGTTACGCGACACAAACATCACAGGTTTTTAAGAAAGGCATTAGCATTTCATCACAAATTGGTGCCGTTCGCGTTACACACGTCGCCCAAGCACCCAGCCGAGCCAAGGCGAGGCGTCATCGAGGCGTGTTGGCTGGTGCTGGTGCCTTGTGGTGTTGGCCTGTTGCTCTTTCTTGGCAAGTCACTGGCTCCTAGCACGAGGCATCGTGGTGGGGGCACTATCTGACCTGGGTAGACCCGCAATGCGCGACTCACTGTTTTCTCAGAATGATTCCAACTTAAATTCTCCACCAATCTACTCTCAAACTTTATAGCATACATCTAATTTACATAGAAATAATTTCAACAGTTGTATAGCAAATTTACTCTTTAACAAATTGTCCAACCTCCTTTCCAAATAAAAAAACAAACAACACCTTCCTTCTCAGTATTTTTTTCATTTTTCCAGTAAATTTTTTTAAACATTTTTTCTAGTTACAAAAACTTACGATATCAGATACTACTAAAAAACAAAACCTGATTAAACAGGATTTTAATCGATAAATCGATTCACATTTTCGATCATTTTTTTAGCATTAAGGCTCTGCAATCAGACTATGACACGCTATCTGGTGATCGATTGTCAAACTATAACTACACATTTAAAAGTTTCAATATGTGTGTAATTCTTAATATTGTCAAATTAACACATAACATTTTTTTACATGGGTCGAAATTCCTGAAGTGTTTCAATTGCCAAAATGTGAGTATTGCATTTTTTGTAAAATCATAACTATTGTATAACAGGGTGAAAAAATTTTTTACCTATATATGATTTCAAAAGGTTCTTTCCTGCTCTTTTGAATAGTGCAAAAAAATTTTTTAAAAATTCCAAATTTACCCCTATTTTGAAAATTAAAAATATTTTTGACTTTTTTTTAATAAAGGATACTTTTTTTACCCTCAAAATGAAGCTTAGAATATATACTTTCAATACAAAAAAAAACTTAAATGTCGTTTTTTTTGTTTTCAAGATATTAATTAATTAACTAATTAAAGTTAATAAAAAATTAAATTTTTCACAAACAAATAAAGTTACCGTAATTCTGAACTTAATAATTGAAAGATAACGTAATTCCGCATCCAACGATTCCTATATGAAGTATTTTGAATAAGTAGATTGTTAATAAATAATTGCAGGGCCGGATTTATACGTAAGCAAAATAAGCAGTTGCTTAGGGCCCCAGCTTGCCGGGGGCCACCAAATTTTTTTAAAGGATAAATTTTTTTTTCAAATAATGTTTTTTTAATAGAAATTAATGAATGTTTATAAACAAATTATAATTCTAACGAAATTAAAATACATATGATGTATTCCACGCCAAAGTGAAAGTCCATTTGCAACTGCATCTACGAATTGTTTGAGTTTTTTTTCTATTAGTACCAATTGACACTAACTTCCATGAATTTTTTCAAACTTTTTTAGCAAGCAGTTTTCGAATTATAGAATTCTGAAAATTGGAGAATTTTCATGACTTTTAATTTTTGGATGCTTATAACTTCCTTAAAAATGCATCAATTTTAAAACTTTTTTTTCAAATTATTTTTCCCGATAATAGGCAAACAATTTTTATAATATTTTCGGAATTTTTCAAAAATTTTGAGTTTTGAATTTTTATAAATGTTTTTGGTTTTTTTTATACTACGTACTTTTATGTATTTTGATGAGCGGATTACGAAAATCATAGTGACAGTACCCGAAATTTTTATTTTTATGGTGAAAAACATAAAATAGTTCAAAAATTTATGGTTTTTTTTGTTTCTTGGGTAAAATATGCAAAATTAAAAAAAATGCATCAGATATAATAAATGTATTTTAATAAGATCTATAAATTTTGTTTGAAAGTTTTTTTTTAATTTTGCATATTTTACCCAAGAAACAAAAAAAACCATAAATTTTGGAACTTTTTTATAATTTTCACCATAAATATCAAATTTTCGGGTACTGTCACTATAATTTTCGTAATCAGCGCATCAAAGTACATAAAAGTACATAATATAAAAAAATCAGACAAGTGCGATTGCACTCGCATTAAAACCGAGGGTTCCGTTTTAAACTTAAAATTTGAGGGGGTTAAAGTATGAAGGAAGGTGGAAAAATTCCAATTTTTCTTAATTTTTCATGCAATATATGAGCGTAAAAACACATAGCTAGATACATAGTCACATAGATCGAAAATTATCAGTTTTTCCTTCAAAACGCTATGATAATCGCTATATTTTTTTGTAATCTACACGTAAAAATACGTAAAACCCTACTGAAAATTCTCATATACCCAAGAAGCACGTAATATAACGTTGTAATATTACAGTAATCTTACAGTGATCTTAAAATGTCCGCCTCAAGGTAATATTACCGGTAATGTTACTGTAATATTACGCGCTAATATTAAGGTAATGTTACAGTTATATTGCAGTAATATTATACCGTAATATTAAGGTAATATTACAAGAGAATATTACAAGAGAATATTACAGTAATATTATGGGAACATTTCTTTACGAAAAAAATCTACCCATCCAGGGAATCGAACCCCGAACTCAAAGCACACGAGTCCAGAGTTTTAACAACAAGCCAAATTGACTTATAATATATTTACGTTTTTTATGCTTTATGAATAACTCAAATCAGTCGGTAATATTACCTTGAGGCGGACATTTTAAGATCACTGTAAGATTAATTTCTGGTTAAGGATTGAGCAATGAATTTTGGTATGTTTTTTAATGAGAAAACACGAAGGAAATTGACATGAGAAATTGACATAAGAAATTGAAGGAAAAAATGTGACCAGAAAAAATTGTGGGATTTCACATAGGAATTTACATAACTTATTACCTAAGAATACGTTTGTAAGAATTTACATCGAATCCTACTTCAAATCATGTCTCAATTTCCTATCTGATTTTTCATAGGATCCTATATAGTTTCTTACATGACACATTGGATTTTATGTGGATTTTAATATATGAATTTATGTGAGATCCTATGTAAGATCCTATATGAGAATTTTCAGTAGGGAAATGTATAAATTTTAAGCCCTTTAGATAAAATTTTCTTCGTCTTTTGAATAAAATTCATGATTTTTTCTAAAAATATGAGTTTTCCTTAAAAACAATATGAACATCAACTCCAATCCTGCTCGCTATATTTTTCCTGTAATTTACACGCAAAAATATTCATGTACACCAAATATAAACTGTCTTGGTCAAATAGTGTGTTTGCTAGGAAGATTAAACGCTTTTTTTAAAAAATTTTTGATTTTTCCTTGACATCGATTCGAATCATGTTTGTTATATTTTTCCTGTAATTTTCACGTAAAAATACATAAGTGTACCAAATTTGAGCTCTTTATGTGAAAAAATGTGGCCACCAGGGAGGGGTTATTTGTTTTTCAATTGCGAAACATTCTGGTTTGATAATAAAAGTTGGTATAGTTTTACGAATTCCTTTAACTGGAAATATTTTACGAAAACTGAAAATATTATTTCTTAATTCAAATCTACAATTTTCGAACATTTCGTAATTTGCTAAAACTGTACGAAAAAGCAGGAGCCGTGAAAAAAAGAAGAACGTCGGAACCACCAATGGCTCTTTTCTAAGATTTTCTCTCCTTTTCTATTCGAGGGTAGTGGGAGTCTTTCTTAATACACACACATAACTGGTACGCTTTGATTGCCTTAAAATTATTCCTAACACATCCTAACTACAATACGCCCAATCAAAAATTTACTAATGGCGCAGTACTGTCAAATACTGGCGCAGTACTGGAACCCAGTAATAGCGACAGAGTTGGCGTAACTTTGGGATGATAACATTTTACCAGTATTGGCTACCAGAGTTAGCACCAGTATTGGTAACCACTACTGATTCAGTACTGGCCGAGTATACAGGCAGTTTTGTAATTTATTGTATACGAAAAGAAAACTTTGCCTGTAACAGAGATAAGTTTCACTCCAGGTAATACTTTTTTGGTATACTTAGGAATAATAATATATAAAAACAGTTCAGTAAAAATAAAAATGTTTATACTTAATTATATAATGTATATAATTATGCAATTAACTATTTAATTATTTTATTATTCACTTTCATTTATTAATTATTATATCAAATATAAATAAATTAACATTGAATTCAATTCAATTTACATAAAACGAAATTAGTTTACAAATTAACTCATCACAAATATAATGATTGAATAAATAATGAATACTAAATTCCTGAAGTTAGGTACATAATTATTAAAAAAATTATTCTAATTATTTTTAAATTAACATTAAATTTTTCTTTATAATTCACTTTTGGAAAAAATTGAAGAATAACATCCAGAAAGAAATTACAATAATTTTATTGACCATTGAAATATATAAGTTTGCGTAGGTTTAACTATTTTTTATAATTTCTATTAAGAAAGGTTAATTATATATTTTATATTATTGATAATATAACATTTGTGCAATTTTACTTGCGATTGTATTTCATTTTTTAAATTAAATTTATATTATAAATTTTATTTTAAAAAATATTAATATCTTATAAACAAATTTATTTATTTTTAGTTTGATCGTTTAAATTTTTTTTTGGTTTATTGCATATCTGAAAACAAAAAAAAATCTTGCAATATGTTTTAGACTTGGTCTCAGGAAACTTTTTGTTTAAATAATTTTACCCACAGAAAAGCAAAATAAAGTACATTTTAATTTTGAAAAATAAAATCAAATTGAAAAAATTTTAATTAACAAAATATTTAAACAAAAAGATTCATCGGGTTCACTCTAGAACTTTTTGTAAACTAGTATTAATCAAAAAGAAAATCTATTTGAGCCAATACTGGCTCAATATCGGCTCAGTACTGGTTTGCCAGTACTGGGAGGGTAGTACTGCACCAGTACGGATACAATGAAAATACCATTACTGGTTCAGTACAGACTGCCCAGCCTCGGCAGCCAATACTGAACCAGTACTGCGCCAGTAGTCAACTCTGGTATAATACAGAAATTTTTGGTTGGGTATTGTCTAGTGCTTAGGGCCACCGTGGGTCTAAATCCGGCCCTGAATAATTGCAATGCTAACTAACTGTTTATTAACAAATATTTCATTTTTTATTCACATTAATTAGTTAATTAATTAATATTTCGAAAACAAAAAAAACGATATTTCAGTTTTTTTGGTATTGATAGTATACAGGGTATTCGAAAAGTATGGAAACTTGCAAATATCTCGAAAAGTACGCATTTTCGTAAAAAATATCCAAAACAAAAGTTGTTCCCAAAAAAAAGATCTATATTTTTGAACCCAAAAAATAGGTCCCGGGACCCAACAGTGAAAAAAGAAGTATCACGAAAATGCGTACTTTTCGAAATATTTGCAAGTTTCCGTACTTTTGGAACACCCTGTATATCTTAAGCTTCATTTTGAGGGTAAAAAATTGTCCTTTATTAAAAAAAAAATCAAAAATATTTTTAATATTCAAAAAAAGGGTAAATTTGGAATTTTTAAAAAAATTTTGCACTATTCGAAAGAGCAGGAAACAACCTTTCGAAATCATATAAGTCAAAATTTTATTCACCCTGTTATACAATAGTTATGATTTTTCAGAAAATCCACCCAATGGGAAATTCCAATGGTAACGATTGGCTAAATAATGGGCCAAGAATGGTTTTTTCTTGTCTTACTATTGACACCAAATATTGGACCACGATTGATAAAATCTTGGGATGATCACGCCGTTGCCAATCATTGATATAGCCAACCCTGTTGAAAATTCCTATGTGAGAACACATATGGGATCCCATCCAGGATCTCTTGTGAGTTCTTATGTGGGTTCCCATACAGGTTCACACATAAGATCCTGTATGAAAAGGTTCCTGGGATGAACTTGCGTGAGATCAAGCGCACGATCTTATGTCTCTGTAAAAGCAATAACACAGGATCCCATGAGGTTTCCTATTTATCGTGTTGTTCATATAGGAACCTACACAGGAAACCTCATGGGATCCTGTGTTATTGCTTTTACAGAGACATAAGATCGTGCGCTTGATCTCACGCAAGTTCATCCCAGGAACCTTTTCATACAGGATCTTATGTGTGAACCTGTATGGGAACCCACATAAGAACTCACAAGAGATCCTGGATGGGATCCCATATGTGTTCTCACATAGGAATTTTCAACAGGGAATATTGTTCCACCATTGGCTGCCAAGACATATAACGAATATTCAAATGCTTGGTTATTAATTGGCTACAAAGATTAGACCATTGTTGATAACCAATGATTGGCTTCCAATACTGGCCCAATCTTTGTAGCCAATTAATAACCAAGCTTTTGAAATCTGTTTTTTGCCTTGGTATCCAATGATGGAACAATATTGGCTACCAATGATTGGCAACGGCGTGATCATCCCAAGATTTTATCAATCGTGGTCCAATATTGTGTGCCATCATTGCACCAATGTTGGGCCATTATTAAACCAATGGTTTATTTCCCATTGGGCATTGTTCATATTTCACCAAAATTTTAAACCTCTCCCCCCTCTACAGTTTTTAATAAAAATTAATAATAATTTATGGGTGAAGTACTTACCCATAGTAATAAATGTTATGCAAATTACAGCCCGATCTAAGAAAACTTTTTTTTGAATTGGATCACTTCAGAAATTTTGCCACACATATATTTTAAATTTAAAAAAAAACAATAAATTTTAAGATAAGTAAAATACTTAGGGAATAAAATTTAGCTAAAAAATAAATAATAATTTTTAATATTTTGCATAAAGTTCCACCCAAAATGGGTAATATTAAGTCATATCCACTTTAACGATTTAAAACTTTATTAATATATTAATTAAGCAAAGATTATAGGCTAATTTTTTCGCAAAAAATAGTTAACTTATTGTACATGAGTCATTCTCTGAAAAAATTCACCCCAAAAAAAAGTTCTTGAATTGGCTTGATACTTTGGTAAATTATTGTCATATTTGAAAGTATCAAACTCTCAAAATATACTAATTTTTTAAGAAATTATAAAAACTAGAGGGGATTGAAATTTTGATTTTTCAGGTAACAGGCGGTTACATTCAAATTCGTATAACTGCTACAAAACTTTTGGGATCTTATTTTTTCATAAGGGTTTTATATTTAGTTTTTCATGTACTTTTCAATGCTTAAAAAGTTTTATTTTTTTTTTAATTATTACACTGATGAGACCTTTTGGACTGCAGCGGAACAAGGTAAGTGACAGTAGCGCCACTATGGTTTTGGTGTGCGGCGGTACAATTTTGGGAGCGTGACTGTCCAAAATGTTGGTGAGTAGCTTACCAACAGAATGCTCCGCAGCTCCCTGTCGAAAGTCGGCTACGGTGCAAAAGGTCTCTCAGTGTAGTAATATCAAAAATTTGTATGCCAAATTATTTAGCATGATCGAGTGTAGGGCGAATTATATAATAAGAACGCCCCTGAAGAAACTAAGCCGTGAGGTGTCATGGCTACTGCTGCAGCATAAGGAAAAATAGTTTTTCACTATTTTCCTTATAACTTCTTTATTTTTTATAGAATAAATTCTAAACTTTTGGAAAAACTTCTTTAATATGTAAGGAAAAACTTTGTCGCCAGAAGTTTTTCCAGAATGAAAATTCCCTCGATAACTTTTTCAGTAGAAGGTTGAAAAACACATTTTCAAAATTAAAACTTTATTATTATTTAATATTAAATAATAACAATTTTCATGATTTTTTTATGATTGTCGTCTTTAATAGTATAAACTGAATAAAATACACCAAATTTCAAAAAAAATCCATTAATATTTGGCAAAATTACGACGAGTTATGTTTTAAAAGTCCATTAAATTATATAGAAAAAAAATTTTCTACTTTTTTACCTCTATTAATTTTAATATTCGTTTTATAAAAAAATCTCACAGGAACAAAGGTGCGGATTTTCATTTCCTACAGGATAGCGTTTTAAAAAAAATTTGAATTTTATTTTTTTCCATTTTTAGACCACCTGACTGGTCGCAAGGCGGCTGCTTCAAGCGTAAGTCTCCTTATAAGAATCGGGGTCCTCATTTGTACACAAGAAGCGGTGCCATACACACATCCACACACACACACACATACATGCGGACATTTGTTCCTCATGTCAAAATATAACTACATATATTAGTTAAAAATTTATTGAAATAATTGATTTTAGGAAGTTCGAAAATTGTCATCACTATAAAGCTTCCTACGAGGAAGCAATAATAATAATATCAATTAAAAAATAATAAAAACAAGGTGTTTTTTGTTGGCTTAACAAAAATGTTTGGTTACCTCAACCAAATTTTTTTTTGTTATGTCGTCAACAAAAATGTTTGGTTGATCAAACAGTTTTTTTTTTAAATTAAAAATTTTATTGTTATCTCCGAGGGGGAATTTACTAGTTAAAAACGTGTACACTTGACTACCGGTATTACACCTTATATTACCCTTATTACTAAGTTATTACACGTTATTACAGAGTATTACACATTATTACAGAGATATTACAGATTTTTTTGCGTTATTACAGCACCGTAATAACGCATTATTACACGTTATTACACAAGTATTACAGGAAGAGTGTACACTTGACTACCTGAGTAAATTCCCCCTCGGTAAAATATATCAAATTAAGAGGAAATATTTGGCCTAACAACCTACAAAACGGATAAATTTAATATTATTTAAATTTTTTAAAAAATTTGTACTTTAAATTTATCTAATCGAATTTTAATAATTTTTGTTTCTTAATATACAATTTAAATAATAAAAAAACTGATAAATAATAACGATATTAATAAATATAAATAGAATTTAAAATTAAATTAAAAATTTCGTAATTCAAATTAATTTTATGATTGTTTATTTCCAAAAATTATTTTTTGCACATAAAATTAATCTTCTTTTGTTAAAATGAATAAATTTAATATATTATATAAATTTTTTAAGAAATTTGTATTTTAAATTTATCTAATCGAATTTTAACAGTTTTTTTTAATTTAACAATTTAAATAAAAAAAAAAAACTAAAAAATATTTTTCTAACAAAATAATATGATTATTTTATTTTTAAAACATTAAAATATATTAACTGTTTCATGTTTAATTTTATTTATATATCATGTTTTTAATTTTGATTAAATAGGAATATTATTTGAAATTATTAACATCATTAAAAAATTGTAATTTTACTACTTAAATAAATAAAATTTTTTTTATATATTCAATGTCTTTTTTCTTGTAGGAAAATATATTAAAGTTGAATTACACATTTCAAAATAAACGCGCGCAATTTTTTGCAGCCAATCGAGTGATTTCAATTTAGTAGGTTATGTTTCTTTACGTCATTAGAATCACGGAAACTTCTTTCAGTCAGATTTTAATAATTCTCATTATTAGTGAAATAGTAATATTTATATGTACGTTTTTAATAAAGTGTAATTAAGTGTTAACGAAAAACGAAAGTCGCCTTTTTTATTTATGTATTTTACTTTCTCAATGTTTATCCTTATTTCAATTCCTTATTTCGATATCTTATTTCGATATCTTATTTCGATTTCTTATTTCGAGCGAATGCTTCCATGCTTTTTCTTAAGGTGCTTTTATACCTCAAATTTCGATCGGATGAACATTATTTCTGGACCGTGAAAATGCGTGAAAAGTCATTTTCATGGCGGGTATTTTTGAATTGTTTTATACAAAAAATGTTTTTTTAAGAAATATAATATTAAATAATTGTTTTAATATGTAAGAACACTTTAAAATAGTGATAGAGAGATGATTTGATTAAAAAATTTAGCAAATTTTGCTTTATAACGTTTTCTGCTACAAGAATGTGTAAAATGACGATGTTTGTGAAATGGTTTGTACAGTGCTTCTTCCTTGTGAGTGTCTCTCAGAATTTTGTTTATGTTATGTCGGTTCTTTTTAACTTGTAATAAATAATGAGTGCTGAAAATAAATCGGTAAGTTGAAATGTTTATCAAATAAATTTAAATTCAACTAATTGTTTCGAATAACTGAAAGAAACATGTACACATGTACACTGTACAAACCATTTCACAAACATCGTCATTTTACACTTTCTTGTAGCAGAAATGTTTTAAAGCAAAATTTGCTAAAGGTGCTTATATACCTCAAATTTCGATCAGATGAACATTATTTCTGGACCGTGAAAATGCGTGAAAAGTCATTTTCACGACGGGTATTTTTGAATTGTTTTAAACAAAAAATGTTTTTTTTAAGAAATATAATATTAAATAATTGTTTTAATATGTAAGAACACTTTAAAATAGTGATAAAAAGATGATTTGATTGAAAAATTTAGCAAATTTTGCTTTAAAACGTTTCTGCTACAAGAAAGTGTAAAATGACGATGTTTGTGAAATGGTTTGTACAGTGTACATGTGTACATGTTTCTTTCAGTTATTCGAAACAATTAGTTGAATTTAAATTTATTTGATAAACATTTCAACTTACCGATTTATTTTCAGCACTCATTATTTATTACAAGTTAAAAAGAAACGACATAACATAAACAAAACTCTGAGAGACACTCACAAGGAAGAAGCATTGTACAAACCATTTCACAAACATCGTCATTTTACACTTTCTTGTAGCAGAAAACGTTTTAAAGCAAAATTTGCTAAATTTTTTAATCAAATCATCTCTCTATCACTATTTTAAAGTGTTCTTACATATTAAAACAATTATTTAATATTATATTTCTTAAAAAAACATTTTTTGTTTAAAACAATTCAAAAATACCCGCCGTGAAAATGACTTTTCACGCATTTTCACGGTCCAGAAATAATGTTCATCTGATCGAAATTTGAGGTATATAAGCACCTTTAATTTTTCAATCAAATCATCTTTCTATCACTATTTTAAAGTGTTCTTACATATTAAAACAATTATTTAATATTATATTTCTTAAAAAAACATTTTTTGTTTAAAACAATTCAAAAATACCCGCCGTGAAAATGACTTTTCACGCATTTTCACGGTCCAGAAATAATGTTCATCTGATCGAAATTTGAGGTATAAAAGCACCTTTATTTCTGGACCGTGAAAATGCGTGAAAAGTCATTTTCACGGCGGGTATTTTTGAATTGTTTTAAACAAAAAATGTTTTTTTAAGAAATATAATATTAAATAATTGTTTTAATATGTAAGAACACTTTAAAATAGTGATAGAAAGATGATTTGATTGAAAAATTTAGCGAATTTTGCTTTAAAACGTTTTCTGCTACAAGAAAGTGTAAAATGACGATGTTTGTGAAATGGTTTGTACAGTGCTTCTTCCTTGTGAGCAAACAAAACTTTGAGAGACACTCACAAGGAAGAAGCACTGTACAAACCATTTCACAAACATTGTCATTTTACACTTTCTTGTAGCAGAAAACGTTATAAAGCAAAATTTGCTAAATTTTTCAATCAAATCATCTTTCTATCACTATTTTAAAGTGTTCTTACATATTAAAACAATTATTTAATATTATATTTCTTAAAAAAACATTTTTTGTTTAAAACAATTCAAAAATACCCGCCGTGAAAATGACTTTTCACGCATTTTCACGGTCCAGAAATAATGTTCATCTGATCGAAATTTGAGGTATAAAAGCACCTTTAGTTGGTGCCACTTGTTGGACAGACTCCGTGCCACTTGTGGAAAGTGGATTTTTTGAAGCATCATTGACAAACACGACAATTCCGTTGGATCCTGTTGCCGTCTATTTCGTCAGTGCTTTTCATTTCAAGTATAATTTCATCCGGGCAAGTCCGTTTAATGTTTTTGAATAAAAATGAATTTGTTATTTTTTAATTAAATAAATAAATACATGTAAAAGATTACATTTCAGTGTAATCAAATGATATTGACATCTTTATTAATCTTTAATATTCATAAAAATATACTTTTGATTTTAAAAAATAAAATTCTCTGCATGTATTTTAAATTAAAAAATGACAACATAACCAAAAAATCTTATTTTGAATCTAAACTAAGAAAAATTAAAGAAACTAAGAAAAAACTTCCGCGCTTAATTCTTACTGGAATCCTTAGTTTATTAATATGTATATTTACGTTTGGAATGAGTATTTATGTGTGAACTATAAAAAGTTTGTTCGATGACATTTACTAATATGCTAATATTACTAATATCTTATAAAATTCATTTCTTCTTCACATGAAATTGAAATGAAAAGCACTGACGAAATAGATAGCAACAGGATCCAACGGAATTGTCATATTTGTGAATGACCCTTCAAAAAATCCACTTTCCACAAGTGGCACGGAGTCTGTCCAACAAGTGGCACGAACTAACGAACTTGCCACAAGTTGGACGGACTTCGTGCCACTTGTAGTGTTTTAAAATTCTCGGTAAAATTGAAACTGGAGAAGGTAAGAAAGAAAATTGCGGTAAATTATCGATGACAAGAGAATTTACGAGAATATACGAGAATATTCATTTAAGTGATTTATAATTGACTTGTTTTAATTTAAATATGTATTTTTATAGTATGTAGGTTAAAAATAGTTGACAGAAGTGTTATTATATAAAATTATATAATTTATGAATCATATGGCTTGAACAATGAATATAAAAAACCGTAACTCTTCTCTGTTCTGACTTACAAAATTATATCACATGAAATTATTCCTAACAGTCTAAATAATTGCAAAATTGAGTAAAATATTTAACCTTGGAAAATTATTTGTTTGTAATTAAACACGTTATGTTCTGAATTTTTAAACGATGTTGTTCACTATAAAATTCACACAACTTTAGTTTACGCGTAAAATGAATCTTTTAAATTCCTTTTAGGTGGCTTCCATAAATGATGTCACGGGTTTTTCGGGGATTTTTGACCCCCCCTCCCCCTTGTCACATTTATTACATACATTAGCGCCATTTTTTCTATATGTTGTCACAAATTGCTAGACCCCCCCTCCCCCCTTTAAGTGTGACATCATTTATGGAAGCCGCCTTAAATAACCTTATCTTTGGTTGCTAAATTATTTGAATGAAACAAAAAATAAAACTACATTTACATAGCCATTCAGAAGTGCTAGTCTAGTTTAGACGCTTTTTTAACAATTTTTTTTCTGTATCACGTGTATCAAATTCTACCTCTAATTTATATCACATTTTTAACAATCTTAGTGATTTAAAATATTAACTTGTTTAATATTTAAACTCTTTAAACATATTTTTAAACAGTCTTAGTAATTTAAAATAGCGAAGTTTTTAAATAAAAATCTTTAAATAATTTCAAAAACTTTGGATCACTATTAAAACAACTGTATTCAGAAAAAATACCTTTTTGCAATGCTTTTTCAATAACTTTGGTCATTGTATGCAGAAATACTATAGTAATTTAAGAATTTTTAAATTCTCGTAAATTCTCTGAGAAAAAATGAAGCGGTAATTTACCGGTAAATTACCGCAATCTTCTTTTTCTTCTTGACGTAATTTACCGTCTTTAGAACACTAGCCACTTGTGGTACGAAACACCGCCACTTGCGTCCGAGACGCTCGTAAGCCGTACAGGCTTCCGTACAGAATAGGTACAAAAGCCAAGTACAAGTGCAAGTCCAAATGCAAATCCCATAAGTGCGAAAGAGATAGGTAGCCTATCTATCTCTCTTGCACTCATGGGATTTGCATTTGGACTTGTACTTGCACTTGACTTTTGCACCTATTCTGGAACCGCTTTTACTCGTTTAGCGCTCGGACGGACGCTCTATTAAGGCACTTGTACACCTCAGAAATTCTAAGTATACTCGGAATTTGTCAAAAGTTATACTAATTTTGATTGCCTTGCTCATAGAGAATTTCTAAAAGATAGAAAAATTTAGAAATTCTCTATGAGCAAAGCCAATCAAAGTTAGTGAAACTTCTAACAAATTCCGAGGATACTCAGAATTTGTGAGGTGTACAAGCGCCTTTAGTAGTCGGGTAGCAGCGATCGTCAATGGCTCCCTTGCTGCTACCCGACTACCAATAGAGCGTGCGCACTGAACTCTATATATCTGGAATACTGTCTGACATTGATGGTCGCGAACCGAGAGAGAGGTCTGATTCTTGTATCCCTCTCCTTCTCTTGCTAAACTGCACAGGCGTAGTACAATACGTTCCAAAAGTTTACTGTTAACTGTGTTATGTCATGTTCACGTATCAAGAGGAGGGGAAACTCCGTTGTAAAGATGCGGCGTGAAAAACAAGCCACTAGAAGGCGTGGCTTATCGTTCGTGCTTTGCTATTCAGACGAATTTGAGTGTTCTGCGCATACTTTCTTGACACTGATATTTGAAATGTAGCAGACGCTGTTTTTAAGTTTCTGTTTGTTTGTTCTGACAGTTGGCATCGCCTAAAGTAATTTAAGAAGAAGAAGAAGTTTCTGTTTATGCGGTTATGGCAAATGGTTTACCCATAAATTTTTTGATGCGATTATTTAATAAAATTGTTGCTTTTTCATAAAAAAAATTTTACTGTCATCCACTTTTTGCTCGGTAATTTTAACATAGACATATTCTTTTCAATATTTTTGAAATTAAATTGCATCGTACTTTGATCCATTATGTTAGTGACTTTTTCAGTTTGAAAGTAGAATAATCTATAAAAAATTGAAATACTATTTTATGTTTATTATCTCGCTTTTGACATTTCTAATCTAACCAAGCAGACGCAAACATTTGCAGCTGTTTGTTACGAAATTTCCCCTGCAAAACCTACAAGGTTAGTATGCGCAGAATTCTTAAATTCGTTCTATTAGCAGTACACGAACTTAAATGACACGCCCACCGTGTGCACGTTTACCATGCCACTACTCACTGTGCTAAAGCGTGGAAGTTTCACCTCCTGGTTCTAGTCTTCTTGTCACGTATACATACTGTTAAATATTTTCTAATGGACCTGTACCGACAAAGAGGAGAATACAAGAATTAGCCCTCTCTCTCGGTTCGCGACTTTCAATGGCAGACAGCATTCCAGATATATAGAGTTCAGTGAGCGTACGGCCGAGCGCTAAACGAGTTACAGAATTGGAAGGTTCAATTCAACTCGATTTTGCTACATTTAGCCTACATGTGTACGTGCCTTTGGGTGGCCCATAGTACCTTCATACAGCCACTGAACTCTATATATCTGGAATGCTGTCTGCCATTGAAAGTCGCGAACCGAGAGAGAGGGTCGATTCTTGTATTCCTCTCTTTGTCGGTACAGGTCCATTAGAAAATATTTAACAGTATGTATACGTGAACATGACTTAACACAGTTAACAGTAAACTTTTGGAACGTATTGTACTACGCCTGCGCAGTTTAACAAAAGAAGGAGAGGGATACAAGAATCAGACCTCTCTCTCGGTTCGCGACCATCAATGGCAGACAGCATTCCAGATATATAGAGTTCAGTGCATACAGCCCCATCCATACCTTCATGTAACGAGCGAC